>NC_049224.1:70735618-71360618 GCF_011100685.1 Canis lupus familiaris | reverse complement strand
TTATTTGAGGTGGGGAGGGGCAGAGGGAGAGAATGTGCAAACAGACCCCTCACCAAGTGCAGATCCCAATGCTCAAGATTCCAACCATGACCCATGAGCTCAAGACCTGAGCAAAAACCAAGAACTGGATGCTCAACCAACTGAACCACCCAGGCACCCCAAGACTGATCTTTTAAAAACAGCAAATCACTCCTGTTTAAAATTCTCCAGGGGATCCTCGTCATTCTTTTTTTTTTTTTTAATCAATTTAGTTAACATATACTATATTATTAGTTTCGAGGATAGAATTTAGTGATTCGTATAACCCCCAGTGCTCATTACATTAAGTGCCCCCCTTAATACCCATCACTCAGTTACCCACCCCATCCCCCCACCCACCTCTCCTCCAACAACCCTGTTTATTTCCTAGAGTTAAGAAAGAGTCTCTTATGGTTTGCCTCCCTCTCATTTTTATCTTATTTTATTTTTTTATTTTTCCTTCCCTTTCTCTATGTTTACCTGTTTTATTTCTTAAATTCCACATATAAGTGAAATCATATGGTATTTATCTTTCTTTGATCAACTTATTTTTCTTAGTGTAATACCCTCTACTTCTATCCACGTTGTTGCAAATGGCAATATTTCATTCTTTTTGATGGCTGAGTAATATTCCATTGTATATATACCACATTTTTATCCATTCATCTGTCAATGGACATCTGGAACTCCTCATCACTCTTAAGAGTAAAATCTGGGGGTGCCTGGTGGCTCAGTCAGTTAAGCGTCTGTTTTTGATTTGTGTCATGATTCAGGTCCTAGGATCAAGCCCCACATGGGAGCGAGCCCCATTCAGGGTCCTGCTCACCAGGGAGCCTGCTTGTCTCTCTCCCTCTGCCTGCCACTCCCCCTCCTTATGTTCTCATTTGCTCTACTCTTTCTCAAATAAATAAATAATTAATTGATCTTTTTTTTTTTTTTTAAAGTACAATCCAAATTTCCCATCATGGCTTGCAAGGCCTTGAAGGATCTGGCTCCTCTTTAACCCCTTCTTGCAGCTCTCCTCAACTTGCTCACCATAATTCAGCCACATTTGTGTTCTATCTTTCCAGTATGCCAGACAGGGTCCTGCCTCAGGACCTTTGCACTATCTATTCCTGAACACTCTACTCTCTATGTATTTCCTTATCACCATTCAGGTTTCAGCTCAAATATTACCTCCTTGGGGAGGCCTTCTCAGACTTGTCTACTTTACTTTAAATTAGTTCACACCCATCCATCTTTCCTGCAACATTTTTTTATTTTTCACATAACACTATTTGTCAGTTTTCTTAGTCACAAACAATGGAAAGAGACTCTGGGTGATATCATGGTGAAAGGAAAAACGGCCTTCCTTTTAGACATACTGATTCGTTTTTCCATCCTTCTGGCCTGAGACAAACTCCTTTATCTCTGTGACTTTGTAACAATGTGAGTCAGGTTGTGTGCTTTCCCTACTCAAAATCTTCTAGATGCTTCCCAACTCAGGCAGAGAAAAGTCAGGCTCCTTTCTCTGCCCTGGGAAACCATCCCAACTGGATCGTTCGTGGCCTGACCTCTTCTTCCATAGCTTCCCCTTCATTCTGCTCTAGTCACTTTGGTCCTTGAGCAGCCAGATTTGATACTGTCTCAGGGCCCTTGCACTTACTGATTTCTCTCTCCACAGTGCTCTGCTCCGAACATCAACATGGCTTGCTCCCTCATTTCTTTTAACACTTCACTCAAATGTTACCATTTCAGTGAAACCTTCCTTGTTTGAAAATTGCAGTTCCTTCCCTACCTCTTCCATACGTACACCTGCTTTATTTTTCTCCATAGAACTCATCAGGATGCAAGATACTGCATCACTTACTCATTTACCTGTTTATTTCCTGTCTCCCTTCACTACAGTGACTGCTCCATGAAAAAGGATGCTTCATCACCAGTATATTCTAACACCTAGAATACAGGCACATGCAGATTGTTGAGTGAATGAGTGAACAAGGCTCACTTCCTTTCTCCTCTTCTGTGTGGTAGGTGATTAGAGCTCTTTCTTAATGTTAGGATCATGAGGATGACCAGCATTGTCATTAGAGTGTCTGGCACACTGCCTGCGGCTGCTGGAAGGCTCCAAGCTCTCCCTGCTCAGCTTACAGGCCCAGATACGCACACAAGACAGGCAGCCCAGGAAACAGATTGATTAACACTCCTCACCTTGAACGTCCTGAGGACTGTGTTTGAAAAAGTCTTAAAGCCAGTAAATATCAGCTGCTAAAGTCTGTCGACTAGGTTAGTCCAGAGACAACAGTAGTCACTCAGGTGACCCCTAGACACTCCGCTTTAGAAGGAAGCAGGACGTAATCAATCCCTGCTCACCTACAGATAGGGTGGGCAGAGAATCAATGAAAACAGAGGATCCCCAGTCCAGCTTTTAAGAACACAGCTGTGGGCTCAGTGGTGCTTTTGGAGCTGGAGTCTTACCATGAGACATCGGATGTGATGGTTCATTTTATGTACCAGCTTGGTCGGACCATGGACTCAGATATTTCGTTGAACATTATCTTGGATGTTTCCATAAAGATGATTTTTAAAAAGTATTTATTTATTCATGAGAGACACATAGAGAGAGAGGCAGAAACACAGGCAGAGGGAGAAGCAGGCTCTTCACAGGGAGCCCGAAGCGGGACTCCATCCCGAAACCTGGGATCATGCCCTGGGCCAAAGGCAGACACTCAACCGCTGAGCCACCCAGGAGTCCCTGTAAAGGTGCTTTTTGGATGAGATTGCCACTTAAGTCAGTGGACTTTGAGTGAAACAGGTTGCCCTCCACAAGGTGGGTGGACTTTATCTAATCAGTTGAATGGGAAAAAAGCCTGACCTCCTCTGAGCAAGAAAGAGTTCTGCCCCAGATAGACTTTGGACTTGAACTGAAACAATGCCTCTTACTTGAGTCTCTAGCCAGCTCACCTACGGATTCAGATTCTGGACAGATTCTTAATGTAAATCTCTTATCTACATGTTCTGTTTCTCTGGATAATCCTAACACCTTGGGCAAGTTTCTTTATGACTCAATGAAACTAAAACCCAGTTCACTTACCACTCGTGAGGCATAACCATGCTAACTCCCTCGTGGGGTTAGTGTGAGCATTAAATGAGTTAGTGCCCATGTGTTCTGACCAGCTAGAGATACACTGGCCACTACCAGCAGAATAAGCACCACCCAGAGCAGGTAAAAACAGAAAATGCATGAAGCCACAGGACGTGGCAGTGAGCACGCTAGGTCAGCAGGCTTGCTGCCAGCTCTCAATACTCTTAGATGGCATTGTTAATCTTTGTAAACTAGTGAAAACCTATTCACAAGATGAGCAATATAACCCAGACCATAAGAAGTCAGAAATACTTTTTTAAAATAGAAATTTACTTTTTTGAGATGGTCAGATGTCTGGTAACCTCAGTCATGTGGAATCTGCTGGCAAATCCAGGAATTGGGAGATCCTAGAGACGTGCGGATTATGCACCATCCAGAGCCACGCAAGTGATTCTGTGAAAAGAGTGAGGAAAGGTAGTCAGGTTCCCGGGTCCACTGCTGGATCAGTGTTATCTCTAAAATGAAGCATCAGAGAATTAATTGACTTTCTACTCCTTGGCCTTTCATCTTGTTCAGCTTTAGAATCCTAGTATCCAGCCCAGTGCCTCTTGTACGAGAAGGACTGACACTCCTGTTGAATTGCATGTAATGGCAAGAAGTTACTATCAAAGGCAGGGGACTTGATGGATCTGGAAAACTATAGAACTTTAAATAGAATGGCCTAGGGCTATCTTCTTAAAGTATTAGTCAGTTTCCCCCATTTCTATAGCCATTGGGGCATCCAGGCATCATATGTAAAGAGTGCATATCTCAGCTGAGGATTTTTATTCCGCAAGGCACAGTGGTATAAAAACTCAGCCATGAAAGAATACTTCTAAGTGTGAAACTCCCACTTTGTTCCATTTTAAAAGCATTTATTGAGTGCCTACTGCTTCTTGTGGCAAGTGAAGTGCAGATGACATTTAGAGCTTTCAGCCCAAAGGAGCTCTCCCGTCTATCTGGGTTCACATATCTCATGGTAAATATTGGTATACAGAGAGATAGTTGACCAAGATTCAAAGAGGGGTGAGATCAGTGCGGGTGATAGAAGTAAGGGAAAAAACTCTGGGGAAGTGAACACTGAATTATATCATGATGAATTTGTAGGTGTCTTGAAGATAAAATTAGCACCCAGTTTTGAATGAATTAAGCCACTGAAGTGTGACTGATGGTGATGAGAATAAGTCTTTATTTTATTATTTTTTAAGATTTTATTTATTTATTCATGAGAGACACACACAGGAGAGAGGCAGAGACACAGGAGGAGGGAGAAGCAGGCTCCATGCAGGGAGCCGGACACAGCACTCGATCCCGGGACTCCAGGATCGTGCCCTGGGCCAAAGGCAGGCATTAAACCACTGAGCCACCCAGGGATCCCCCAGGTCTGGGTTCTAATCCAGGTTCTTTTTATTAAAGTGAACAACATCAGGCAAGTTCTGTAACTTCCCTGAATTTCAACTTTTAATCTCTAAATGGGGAAAAAAAAAAAAGGAATCGTGGATTTGTTGTAAGAACTACATGAAGTCATGCGTGAGGTATGAGGCACACTCCCAGTGTCCCAGGTCCACCTGGGCCGAGAGGCATCTTGTCAAATCAGACTCTGAGAGAAACTTCTGAGGGGGATGAGGTCACCATTATGCCCACCCTTCTCTTCTCTGAGGTTCTCTGTCGTTCATCATTTCGGTTTCTCCCAGCTGGGAGCTGTCAGAAAAGTGCAGAAGGGTGGGCAAAGGCAGCTTTCATCTCCCAAGCTTGTCATCTTCAGCTTTTGCTGATGCTCAGTTCTGTTTTCTCAGGAAAGATTTAAAAACAAAAACACAAAAGCCTTCACAAACACATCAGAAACCACCGTACTTCTTCAAGGCAGAGTTTCAGAAGACAGGAAATTGGACCTCAGTCCGACTGACAGCCTTGTTTGTATGTTGGATTCCACGTGTTTGTTCTCAAGAAAATTGGCACCAAACCAAGGATGCTTAGGGGAGCCCCCGGATTGGCTAGCCACCTGCCCTTGAACACCAGCACATCCTCTTTAGGCTGCATGCCTGAAGGCACCACAGTGCCTTTGAGATGTGGAGGTGGGAATGGTCCCTGGGGAACGAGCATGTATGGAGGATGGCTGAAGAGATCCTTGACCTTCGACTACCCAACAGAATTCATCCATGAACATAGGTTCTCTCCTCCTCAATTCTGGCATAGGGTGGGCACTAATCAATGAAGTCATAGTTCTCCATTAGCTTCCTGAAGTTAGGGGTTGCGCTGTTTGCTCCCCCCCTCCCGTATTCCTATACCTCCCCCTCCATTGGGTTCTCTTAGAAGCAGAGCCTGAGTCAAACATTCAGATATAAGTGATTTATTAAGAACGTTCTCCCAGAAAGCCCCAATTAGGGAGTGTGGGAAGGGGCAAGAGTGGGGAGGCCTGATGTTGTGATTTGGGTGAAGCTCCTGCCTGCCTGATTTTGAGAGGTGAGTTGAAGCAGAGATTATATTTCAGAGTTTGTCCTGCCCACCGAAAAGGTATGGGCTTTTAAATTCCCTTGCTGGTTAGTCATTGGCTATGGGGTGGAGGGGTGGGCTCAAGCTCTTCCAGAAATCTATGCCAGCAAGGAAGGTCTAGTGCTCAGGGCAAGCCTGTGAAGGTTGCAGGGGTAAACCCCTAGCAGCAAAGCCTACAGGGCTGGTAAGATAGTGTTGAGGAGCTCTGGGCTGGGCACCAATGGGGCCTGCTATGCTGTGTCCCAGGAATGAGTGAGGGATTAGTGACAAGAGTAAGGCTGCATCAGTTCTCTTATAGAGTCCTCTCACCTGGACAGAAAGAAACTTGCACTGCTGTGGTCTGGGTGGGTGAGCACTGGGGACGGTCATCCTGGGATTGGGGTTTGTCACCCCAGCTGGCAGCAAAGTGTTCCCAGCCTGGCCTTACCTGAAGCCTGTGGGATTCCCATGTGTGGAGTCAGCCATGGGAGGGTAGGAGGCTGGTCTTCCTGGGTCACAGATATGATGCCCTTTTATAATTGTAAAAGCAATACATGAAAATAAAAAAGAAAATTTAGGGCACCTGGGTGGCTCAGTTGCTTAAGCATTGACTCTTGACTTCAGCTCAGGTCATGATTTTAGGGGTGTGAGATTGAGCCCTGCATTGGGCTCCATGCACAGCAGGGAGTCTGCTTGAGATTCTCTTGCCCCTTCTCCCCCCACCTACTCGTGCATGAGCTCTGTCTCTACATAATTAATAAATAAATCTTAAGAAAAGAAGATTCAACACTTCTGAATGGGATGAAATGAAAAATAGAAGTGTCCCCATTGTCACTATGCCACCTCCAGATGAAGTGTGTATCTCTGTGGCAGAAATAATGTTCTACCATTCTGCTTTTTTTTTTCTGATTATATCACCAAAATTAATATGTATATATGTATGTTATTATAAATATATATATATATATATACACATACACACAATTTTTCAGGTTATATTTTTTGATATTGTATTTTGAGTTATTCTTTATAATGAAAAATAAGGGATTTAGTCTATTTGCTCTATTATCCACTTCCTTTCCCTCCTGCATTTTCTTTAGTTTTCTTGATGTTTTGGTGTCATCTATGGATTAATTAGAGGTAGACTGACTGTAAATATAAAGCAATTTGAGCTATGGGTTCTTTAATTTCTTGGGCTCCTACCAGAGCCCTGAACCTAATTTTGAATTTGCAATATTGCATTCATTTTGTTAAGATGGTCCCCAGGTTATACAAGCTCCAGCCCCTCACTAACTTCATAATGTCAAAGATGTAATAAAAGAATATAGTATCAACTCTACTAAGGAGACATGATCCCCATACTATGGTGAGGATGCTAAAAAGCTCTATGTCTTATTATATCAATTTTCCATTGCTCTTGTAGACTCCCATTGTGGAAGTGAATTGAATAACACCTTGTGGATTTTCCCCATTGCTCACCCCACACATGCCTCTGACTTCTGTAAGCTATATCATGGTAAATCCTCTTTATCCAATATAAGGAAAGCATCTGTGCTTTGTCCATGGTTTGGTTCTAACATCTTTAAACTAACAAAATTATGCAAATTATGTTTATATGAATATAATGTTCTCTGAAGCCAAGTAGTTTGGTGAGACCCAGGGAGAAGCACCAGCTGTGAAAGTAGCTGAAGGGGAAAGGGGTTCTGGCCTTGGTTTGAGGTCCGGTTCTTACCTTCACTGGCTGCGTGCCTTCCACAAGCCACTCCACACCCTGTGTCTCAGTCTCTCCATCTGT
Organism: Canis lupus familiaris; assembly: GCF_011100685.1. NCBI lineage: Eukaryota > Metazoa > Chordata > Mammalia > Carnivora > Canidae > Canis > Canis lupus. The sequence goes on along the minus strand of NC_049224.1, from coordinate 71,353,230 downwards.
ATAATAGGGGTCCTGACTGCATCCACTTCCCTGGGTTGTAAAAGTTGTGTGTGCATGCGCGTGGTGCTTGGCAGGCTGCTCAGTGTGTAGGGATCACTCAGCACATCTCACTGTTGTTATGGTGATGGATCCTGTGATTTTGCTCATATTCTCTGTACTCTCAGTTCTAGGAGATTTCCTCCACTTACTCCTGAATTTATTAATTGGCAATGATTTTTCATTTCCAGAAAGTCTCATATTCTTCCCTTGTTTTCCGAATAGTTCATTCTCATGTTTTATGACTGTAAGGCTGCCTCAAATCTCTCTGAAGACATGAATTCAATCTTTCAAGGGTCTCTTCTCTGAGTGCACTGTTTCCTATGGGGAGAGTTCTGTGTTTATCCCAGTCTCTCTCTCCCATAGTGCTGCCTTTCCCCAAGATCTGCTTATCCCTACCTGTCCTTCTGGTTTATCAGTAAAGGACCAAGCTGATAGACAGAGGTGGCTCTGTGGGTTTCTGCTAAGTGTGTGTAACTATATTTGATCTTTCAGCATCCCCCACAGAGGGAAGGTTGACATGGGCTTTTACCTGTGCCCGGGGTCTGTTGGCCATGGTTTGATGTCAATGTGTATGTACTGGTACAGACAGAGGATCCCTCCTCCCAAATGTAAACTCTACCCTAAGCACTCATATCTGCAATTAGACTTTTCTGTTTCTTTAGAAAGTGGAATCCCAATTTCAGTTTAGAAAAAATGCAGCAACTAGTGGGGTGGGATGGAAGTAACAATGCTGTGGGTGTTGATACCCAGCTTTTTTGCAGACATATTTAAAAAAATTTAGGGGCACTTAGGTGGCTCAGTTGGTTAAGCATCTGCCTTTGGCTCAGGTCATGATCTCAAGGTCCTGGGATGGGGCCCTGCATTGGGATTCCTGCTCAGCGGGAGTCTACTTATCCCTCTCCCTCTGCCTCTGCCTTTCTCCTCACTCTTGCTCTCTCTCTCAAACACACACTCTTGCCCTCTCTTTCTCAAATAAATAAAAAATAAATAAATAAATAAATAAATAAATAAATAAAATCTTTAAAAAATTTTTTAAAAAGATTTTAGGTTTATAAACGAGCTTCAGTGATAACATAGAAGGGTTCCTGTGTACCATTGATTCACCTCCCCCTGACATCAACATCTTACATACACATGCCACATTTGTCAAGGCTAAGAACTTTGCATTGCTACATTACCATCAACTAAACTACAGGCTTTTTTTTTTTTTTTTAATTTCACCAGTTTTTCCACCAGTGTCCTTCCTCTATTCTTTGAGCCATTTGAGGTCACTTCATTTCATGAAGTTGTCATATCTCCTTTGTCTCCGGTGATCTGTGACATTTCCCCATCTTCCATGTGTTTCACGGTTGTGATACTTCGGTGGGTGATGGTCACATGTTTTGTAGCATGCTCCTTAGTTGTGGTTTGTCTGGTGGGACTTTGTTATGACTAAACTAGGGTTATGGATTTGGGGGAAGTACACCACAAGGGTGAAGCGACCTTCTTGTCACATCTTCTCAATGGGTCCTGACATTGATATGACTTTGTGTGGGTGTTGTTCTTTGATCACCTCATTTAGGGGAGGTCTGTCAGCCTTCTCCACTGCCACATTACTGCCTTTCCCTCTCCATAGTCTCTCTGGTAGAAGTGAGTCCCTAGGTCCAGTGCACCAGGCTCCAGGATAACTACCATGTTTGCCCATCACCCAGCCTCCTGCCATTCTTCATGGTGGGTGAATCAGGATCTCAGCCAAGTTTGGTGCATTCTTGGGGGCTTTGGCCTTGGGAGATGCAGAACTTCAGGGCAATTCTTTTCCCCAATTCATTTCTAGAATTGGAGACATATGAGAGCATTTTTTTTTTCAATTCATTGTGTATGGAAAGCTATTCTGTGGTTTAGGAAAATGCCATAAAGTAGAACTTCTCTGGGTCCCAGTTTGCTACTTTTGTAAAGGGGTTAATACTTTTGGCTTTGCAAAGATCTGAAGATCCAATGGGACAATCTGGGCTGAGTGGCTGCCCTGGAGCCTGGCAGGTGGTAGAGTCTCAGCAGATGTCAGTTCTCCATTGCCCAAGCCACCAGCACTGTCTGCCACCTCTAACATTTTAAGGTCCTACAATCTACAGTCACCATAAAGCACACACTATTGTGAGCTAATTCTTTTCATAGGAAAGAATTTTAAGATGGAAAAATAAAATATGAAATGAGTATTTCTGCTACCTTTTGTCTATCTCTGGTAAATCAGAGCCAGAAAGTTCTGTGTGAGAGCCATTGCTAATAAAACTAATATTTTCTCCCAAATCCAGTGAAATTTGGGTTTCCCTTTGTTAAGAGCCATGTGCTTAGCCACAATCCATTTTTCCCTTCCTCTTTCCTAATGCATCTTCCTTTTTGATCACCCGAGTCACTCATTCCTTCATTACACAGGGAAAAATGACCCCATCTGCAGCTTACTGCAGCCTAAACCACTTCCATCGCCCATGCCAGTGCTTGGTTTAGGAGGGGCATGAGACCGAATTTGACAAATGAGTCATGAGGGGAAGTTTGGGGGATTCTGGGAAAGACTTCCCTTCTTTGAGAGAAAGCTGCAGGGATGTAGGGATGCTCTTACCTCCCTGAATGCTCTTGTGTCTGGATATGATGTGCACAGCTCTAGAGCCACCAGCTGAGATTGATGCCAACACATCAGGGATATTGGTGTAGAAGAAGGGATGGAACCTGGACCCATGATGGTGTTGTTGATCTGTGGATCCGTTCTGTGCCAGGCTTTCTACCTCCCCTGGACTCATTGTGAAGTGGGAAAGTACTTTTTTGTGTGTCAGGCAGTTAAAATTGGGTTTCCTCTTGCTTAGAGCAGAAAGCAAACTCATATACTTTTAGAAAAATCCTCCTGCAAACAAGCAGCCTTAAAACAAAAAAACAAAAAAACACCTCTTCAGAGACTCTTACAGAGTCTTACAAACATGGCTAATGTTTGTATCCAAGAGAGAAAGTGTGAGTGTGTGTGAGTGTGTGTGTGTGTGTGTGTGTGTCTTTGAGGGCAGAATATAGAGTGGTGGGCAGCTCACCACGAAGAGAAGCAGATGTGAAAGAGCTCGACCCAAAGCATCCAGAATTTTCACTGCTCTCACAAAAGGGAGGAAGGAGAGGAGAGGGTAGTCTTCACGGAGTATGCATTGTATGCCAAGCAACAGGAACAGTAAACACATGATTTTGCTTAATCGCTGTGATGGTTCTCTGAGGTATTATGACTGGGACTCAGATTTGAAATCTGACTCCAAAGTCCTGTCCCATTCCTTTACCACCCAAATCTAGTCCTTCAAGTTCCCTAGAAACGTCCTGTTTCCATCCCCTTCTCCAGGACCACCATCCAGATCAAGCTCAGCATCTCTCCTGGACTGCTGCCCATCCATCCAGCTGTTGTCATGTCAGCTGCCACAGCAGTCTCTTGTCTGCACAGCAGTCACCTCCCTCTCTCAGTTCCAGGGCATCTCATAGTGCAAATCAAACTCCTCCCTGTGGTTCCTCAGCATTTCCATGATCTGGTCCTGCCTAGCTCTTCAGCCTTATCTTCTACCACTTTGCATTCCACCCACCAAGCTCCAGCCTCCCTGGCCTCCCTACTTTTCTTACAATAACCCAGGTAATAATTAACTCAGGGCCTTTCCCCAGCTGGTTCTCTGTGCCTGGAGGACATCATCATCCATCATCTCTTTGCATGGCTCACTCTTTTTTAACCTGTGGGCCCAGACACAGGAGGCTTTCACTGAGCACATCAGGGTAGCACCCCTCCCCATGTGCCACCCTGTCAACTGCATTGATTATCTTCATATCAATTTGAATTATTTTTATTTCTTAATTACTTTTCCCTTGACTGACTCTCCTGTTGAGAATATTGGCTCCAGGAGGGGCAGAAACTTCTTACCACTGAGTCTCCAGCACTCAGAACAATGTCTACCACATGAGAGGTTCTCAGTATGTGTTTCCTGAATGAATGAGCAAATGTGGAAGAGCTCTGCATTTATCTCTTGCTCATCTATTCCACAAAGGTTTTGAGGTAGCTCATATGGAAGAAATCCAATAACATAAAACAATGTACATTAAAAGATAAAACATAAGATACAGGAAAAGTGTTAAATTAGATTACAAGATCAACACCAGATACTCAATCCCACACAGCCATTAAAAATGGGCCTGATCTTGGCTCTCTGGGTTCCCTGTTAGCTAAATAAAGCCATTAGTAAATGTCAAGGTGTTCTAGATCTACCCTTCATGCCCAAGGTGCCTCACCTGACTGGCCTAGGAGTCACTGACCTGAGCTGGGCCAATCAAACTCTCTAGTTGAGGAGCTTGTACCAAGGGATAGAGACAGGTGGAGATGGCCCCTAATCTGAGATGATGAAGACTTGGGAGTTGGGAAAAATGATGAAACAGCTGGAAAAGGAAGTGTGCCAAGAAGGGCAGGAACACAGCATGTATGTATCAAGATGGAGCTGAGGGAGGAGCTCATGCAGTTTCAGAGAGTAAGGTGGCAACAGTGGCTGCCGGCTGACTCCCCAGTTCCCATGAGGGCATCTGAAGTGCTCCAGATGGAACCAGTAGGATTCTTTTTGGTCCTCCTGACCAATCTTCTTTTCCTTGAGCTTCTAAGTGTCTGTTTTTGATAATCATGGTTCTAAGACCAGGACAGATGAGAGACAATAGCCCTGAACCAGTCAGAATAGACTGGGTTGTGTGGTAATAACAACAAAGACTTACACACACTACACATCGATCCCTGGTTGACTGCTGCTCTGCTAAACATGTGCCCACTCTGGGACCCAGATTGATGAAGTAGCCTATAGCTCAATCATTACCAGTCCCTGAGGTAACTAACGGATTATAAATGGTTGGAAGGAGGAATTCACCTATTATGGCAATGAAATTTTCTGACTACTGAGGATGGGCACCTGACACTTGCCAAAGCCTACTCTCTGCTTGAGCCATATTGAATTTCTTTCTTCTTGGGAAGATGACCAGATTTTTTTCTTACCTTTGGGATTTTGCAAAAAGCCCTTAGCAACACTCTACAGGACATAGAACTATTTCTTCCAGAGGTATAGACATAAAACATAATACAGGAAAGCACATCCATCATTACGCCCTGGTTGTGACCTCAAAGAATGGTAAGTAGGTGAAGGTAAGGAAATGCTATGGAAGAAGATGTAGAGAAGGAGAGTGAATAAATCCTGAGCGTATCTGATTTTGGTTTCTTTTTAAAAATATATTTATTTATTTATTTATTCATGAGAGACACACAGAGAGAGGCAGAGACATAGAAGGAGAAGCAGGCTCCTCACAGGGAGCCCAGTGTGGGACTCGATCCCCAGACCCGGGATCACGCCCTGAGCCAAAGGCAGATGCTCAACCACTGAGTGACCCAGGCATCCCTGATTTTGGTTTCTGATGGAGTAGGACTGCCCAGAGGGAATTTTCACAAACTGTCCTCTGTCAGGAATGGCTGTGATCAACCTTCCAGACTTCCCCCCAATGAAAGAGAAATTTCTCTTCTGATCGGTTAGAATCTGAGTCATTGATAGGGCCACTATTACTAATGACGAGCTACTATTCTTGGCATCCTTGACCTGGCTGGTGCCAAGGTCAAAATTTGAGAAGAGTAGAGGGCCTTGATAAGACCCCAATGCTGGTCTTCTTGCATCAACTTGAGCTTCTCACGGGGACTTGCACTGGGGCTTCAGTGTTGGCATGGTCACTTGTTCACTGATTCCTATTTTGCTATTGTTTCATAAACTCCTTTGAGAATCTGTTATAGTGGGGATTGGGGACATGAGAAAGGGCTATCAGCACAATAAGATTCAGGTTTTTCTCACCCTGCCCAGAACATCGTCTGAGAGCCCCCCATTCTAACCCTTAATCGTTAAGAGTTGGCTAAACATGACATGTGAAATGAATTTCTATTAGGAAATGCCATTGAGCTAAGCATAGAATGTGGTTGTACATATATGACTTCCTAGAATCAGGACAATATAAAATGGCAGCATCGACACCTGGGAAGGGTCTATGTGTAATCTGTCACTCTCCCTGCAGAGAGGAAAGGATTAGGAAGTGTGTTTGGGAGATAAAGAATCAAAGGGCAGAGACACTGAGAGGGAAATCCATTAATTGTGTTTGTCCATGATTACCCAGGAAGAAAAAGCTACTCATGTTTTGTGACAGTCAGTAATTAAATATGAGAGACGCCTCACCATGAATTCATGTTCCCGGTTGGAAGAGGAAATGGTGAGAGGCACAGTGCATGAGCTGAATCATCAGTGACAGGCATTTGTTGAACGTGTGGCCAGAGCTGGGCACCAAGGTGGGGGTGTGTGCACTCCTTCCACATCCATTGAGAGCCTGACTAAAGGCAGCTCTGTGCTGGGTGCCAGCTGCACACATCCCACCCTGATGGAGTTCACAGCCTGGAATGGGGAGGAGGGTTTGGGACAATAGACTGTAATATGTGCCAGTAAATGGGAAGGGACTCACAGCATCCAGCTAAATGTGAATTGTTTTTACTCACTGGCATGAGAAGCCTGCAATATATTTTAGTGGAGGCAGGGGAGCCCTCTTGACACCACCAGTCTACACTTGTCCTACTATGCCTGGATTTCAAATCACAATCCTGATGCAAATTCTTGCTTGGGTACAGATTTCTGTAATCAGATTGCTTGCTCACCAGTACTGGGTTGGGCTATGTACCCTGGGAATGAGGGTTTGAATAAAGGAGAAGGGAAAACTCTTTGGAACTTGGAACTCAGGAGAGATGGCTCTGAGTGGGGTGGACTGGGATTGGGCACTCCATTGGGTGGGTTGGGGTAGGAGGAACATCCTCTGGGAATACACTGGGACCTGAAGAGAAAAAAAAAGCCCCAGGAAATGTCAGTGGGCCAGACAGGAGACAGGAAGATGACAAAAGCAAGCTTCACTCAGCCCACCCCAATTTGTGCTGGGCTTGCTTGTTCTTCATTCATTCCAAAATTGTTGATTACTTCTTATGAACCAGGCAGTGTTGGGACTGGGATATGGAGGGTGGGGAGCAGACACAGCCATGAAGAGGACCTAGCCTCTCTAAGGGGCTTGAAGGCAAGGAGGATGAGCCATGGACAAAAGTAGCCCTACTGCGCAGTTGGTGGTCATCAGAGCCAAGAGAAAGTTACAGAAAATGTATGAGCAAGTACATGGAAGAGATTACATGGCTTGGGTTAGTGCTGCTGGGAGACCAGAAGGCATCATGAAAGAGGTAGAACTGACCCTTGAGAAGCATTAATTTTGATGTGCAAAGATGGGAGTTGAAAGGCATCATACATAGGATGACAGGGTGGACAAAAGCAGGGAGGCAGGAAATCAAGAAGTCTGTGTTATAAAGCAAATGTTGGTTGGTTGCACCCACATGTGTGCTGTAATTTGACATTTTAAGAGTGTTTCTCTCTAGGTGGAAAATTTTCTGTGTTTTTTCCCCTAATAAGTAGATCATACCTTTATACTGAAAAATAATAATTATGATGATGTTCAAAGTGGTAATAATAATAATAATAATAATAATAATAATACAAATTGTGATCAAGTTGAATGGAGCCTTGAATTGCCAAGTTTGGTTTTATTTGGTGAGTAAAGACATCACCAACTAAAGTCCTTCCCTTCCCATCTCTCTGTTCCTAATTCAGCTTCAGCCTTTTGACTCAGAGGAACATTGCCCATCTCACCCAACCCCACAGAAAAACAAAGTTGTAAGAAAGAATGTCCAAGAAATAGTTTATTCTGAACAAGAAACAACACTGATTCAAACACAGCCAGGAAATCCAGTGTCTCTTGGGCTGCTTCCAGCTCCTGCCCCCTAATTCATGAACTCAGCCCAGTGAGGAATCTGAAGTGCTGCCCAGGTCATAGTGAAGAGAGGAGCAGCCCTGTGATTTCCTAGAGGGAACAGAACAGTGCCGATGGGGGACACAGAATGACAAGTGTGCAAGACAAGTAGACTTAACGTGGGCAACACAATTGAGAAATAAGCTTGGTTCAAAGGAGGAAAATAATGACCATTTCCTGTTTTTAAAATAAAAATACAAAACCACACCATCCATTAAAATGATTCTCTTAAGACGTCTAAGATGACATTGACAGCCCCAAGGATTGATTGATTCATGATGTAAAAAGTAAAAACCAGAAGTTGGGAGAAAAAAATAAAAACAAACTTGAATAGGGGTAGACAGAGTTTGAAGAAGACTCCAGGAAGAAAAGTTCAAGGAATCCTAAACACCAAGCTTGTTTCTACAGAAAGTGACCTGCCAAATGGGTGACAGACCAAAGTTTCTTCAGATGATGATGGTGATGCCCACAAAATGTGGCTAAAGTTTAGTGAGTGGTGCATGCCAGGTGCGTCACGCACCGGATGCTGTTGAACCCTATAATGATCCTGCAAGGCTGGTTTTATCATCACCACTTTAGAACAAGAAAATGATACATAAGTGATTATGCAGTTTGCCTAAGGTCTTCTGGTTAGTAAACAGCAGGGCTGGATTCTCAACGAGCCTGACTCCACGTCTGAGCTCTGTCCCTGGTGCTACAGCTTCTCCGCATTCAGAGGGCGAGTGCTCCCCAAACATGTCATTCCTTGGGTGAGTCCACCATCCTTCTAGAGTGAATTGTTCTAGTCACCCATGCTTCTTTACTCATCTATACTGGGCCACCTCATCAATGCCATTTGGCGACCCTCTTTAAGACAATGCTGAGGAGACCACTTCACACCCTTCACAGGAAAAACATCTAGAAGGAGGGTGGGGACTTAATTTGGCTGTGGGACTGGGTTTTGGGAAGAACTCTGATGGCACTCAAGAGGAGTGACTGATGGTTAGTGTCTTGTCCTTCCGAGGGGCATCTGCCTGCCATCCCTGCACAGGGTATGAGGTGGGGGTAGGGAGCTGCTGAAATTATGGGTGGGAAGCAGTCTTCTGGGAATAAGGGCAGCCATGCACCTGCAGCATTGAGACCCAGGGGACCAGGCTGATGTGCAGGCCACACCCTCTTCGAGGGTCAGAAAGACTGGCCCCGCAGGGAAGGTAAACGAGGACTCTTCAGGTTTTGCTCCAGGGTTTGGGAATCGTGTTCCCAATCGGAAGGGCAGGCTCAGAGATGTTTATTCTGCCGTTGGGCTGCATTTTCGAAAGTACTATGTGATGCACCATGATGGACCAAACTGCAAAGTTGGGATGGCCTAATTGCTTTGTGGGATGGGAGCACACTTCAAATATCAAGGTTGTAGTTTGACTGTGTAAACAATTTCATGTCACAGGTTTTGCATGTCTGCTACCCATCTGGTTTCTCCCAATAACCTTGTGGTTAGAGGTGGGACACAGCTGTTTTCACCCCTTTGGCAGATGCAGAAACAGGCACAGGAAGGGCAAGGTTGTCCAAAGTCACGCAGAGAATCTGTCAGGCACCTGGGTCCAGAACCCGGGCTTCTTGGCAACAAGCTCAGGGCTCTCTCTGCATTTGATGTCATCAGGGGTGAGACTGGGACCATCGTGGCACAGAGAGGGGCTTTCGGTGGGCAGGACGATCTGTGCAGTCCCGGCAGGTGCTGTAGGTGGTGGCTTAGCTGCTGCAGCCGCGGGAGCAGGCATGGGCTAGAATGTTGTTGTTGCACCCGTCCTGGAGCTTGCCCTGGGTCTGGCTCCCCTCTCGGCCCTCTGTGTCCAAGAGCTGGCCGCCCTGCCCCTGCTGCCTCCTCAGCCTGCAAACAAGCACAGCACAGATGTGAGATGGTGACGTGGAGCAGAGGGCAGTGGGAGGCTCAGGAGATGCATTGGTGCAAACAGGGCACTGCAGATGATCCCCGGATGACTACCACACAGTCCGTGGCCTTGACGGGTCACAGGACCTATGTGTGAGTGTGTGCACGCATGCTTGTGCTGAGTGGGATTCTCTAATGTTTGCAATTGTGTCAGGATTTGAGTGAGTCCTTCAGGAAATGCTGAAGTAGCAGCAGCAACACAGTATTTTGAAGACCGCAAACTTGGTGGCCACCGCCTCCCACCCTTTGTCTTCCCACAGGGACGAGGCCCTGGTGTGCATGGAAGCCCTCAGCCCATGCTTTCCCTGGCCCAGAGTGTGGTACCCCGGAGCCAGGCAGGCCTGGGGTCAAAGCCTGGGTCAGGTGCACTCCTGTGAGATATTTAACACACACAGCTTCAGTTTCTCCATCTATATAATGGATATGACAATTCCCACCCAATGGCTCCCTGTGAGGTCTACAGGAGATCAAGCTTGTAATTTGCCTAAGTTCTCACGCCATCAGGGTAGGCGATGAGCCCCACACATCATTCATTTGTGTGGATGCATTGAATGCCCACTGATGTACCAGCCACCAAGGCAGGGAGCAGGGGAAACCCTGGCCAGCAGAGTGAAGAGTCATCTTCTCTGTCCTCATGGAGTTTACTGTCTCAATGGGGCCATGGACACCAATTGAATTATCCACTAAATAAATACCCAAACAGATGAGCACCCAGCCTTACGAAATGGTCCACGACAAACTGTTAAGGGAACATGATTCTAAACATTGCATTTCTTAATAGCCGGCCCGCTGCTCACCCTCCATGTGATCTAAGATGTCAAGAGCCTTCTCCTTGTGACCTGCAAGTTCAGGTTCACGCACTATCCCACGACTGTCACTGTGTGCATGGGGCAGGCAAAAAATAAAATGGAGACATGTAGGGAAGGAGCAAGAAGTCTGAGAACAGGAAAAACACAGCTCTCAGTACTTGCTACTCAGGCACCGCTGGTCCAGCTGCTGTCTTCCGGGACTTAGCCTTCCTATGGAACCTAGGATTAAACCATTCACTTGGAGAAGGCTAAGGGAATCATCAGAGAGATGATTCCAGCCCTACTGTGGGGCTGGAAATAATAAGATTGCCACAGTCTTGCCTGTTCTGAAAGACACAGGTTTCAGCCCAAATTTACTTCTCACATAAGCCGGTTCTGTCAAACAGAGCACAGACCTGCTGCCTGATGTGTGTGAAAGAGCCACTTCACTCAGCAAACACACGCTTCCAGGGCACTGCAGATGATCCCCGGATGACTACCACACAGTCCGTGGCCTTGACGGGTCACAGGACCTATGTGTGAGTGTGTGCACGCATGCTTGTGCTGAGTGGGATTCTCTGGTGTTTGCAATTATGTCAGGATTTGAGTGAGTCCTTCAGGAAATGCTGAAGTAGCAGCAGCAACACAGTATTTTGAAGACCGCAAACTTGGTGGCCACTGCCTCCCACCCTTTGTCTTCCCACAGGGACGAAGCCCTGGTGTGCAGCCCCTTTGTCCCCAAGGCTTGTGGCTATCCAGGTAGCCAGAAGGGGAAAGGTGGTTAGGGTCAACATTCATCCACAAGACAGGTTGGGACCCAGAGGATAAAGTAAGTGGGGGAGGGAGAGTCTAGTACCAGCAGAGGGGGTGGTCGGACTTCCCGGGCAGGGCTGGGAACTGCTCAGGAAGCTCCCTCTCCTGTCCCTTCTCTGTCCTCCCCTCTACTTTAGGAGGTACCTCTGGAATGAAACTCAGATCAAAACTAGGGAAAACTCAAATGGCTAAGAAACTAAATGAGAAATGCCTGTACTTCCAAAGTAGAACCTCCCTGTTTGGTTCACAATTGTAATGCCACATAATTCTCTGGGTATATCACAGGATAGAGGTGAATCCCATTAAGATTTTAAGTGCTCACTGTTTGTGGGAATGCAAACTGGTGCAACCACTCTGGAAAACTGTGTGGAGGTTCCTCAAAGAGTTAAAAATAGACCTGCCCTACAACCCAGCAATTGCACTGCTGGGGATTTACCCCAAAGATACAGATGCACTGGGGACACCTGAACCCCAACGTTCATAGCAGCAGTGTCCACAATAGCCAAACTGTGGAAGGAGCCTCGGTGTCCATCGAAAGATGAATGGATAAAGAAGATGTGGTCTATGTATACAATGGAATATTACTCAGCCACTAGAAATGACAAATATCCTGCTTCGACGTGGATGGAACTGGAGGGTATTATGCTGAGTGACGCCAGTCAACCGGAGAAGGACAATCATCATATGGTCTCACTCATACAGGGAATATAAGAAATAGTGAAAGGGAAAGGAAGGAAAATGAGTGGGAAAAATTAGAGAGGGTGACAAAACATGAGAGACTCCTAACTCTGGGAAACGAACAAGGGGCAGTGGAAGGGGAGGTGGGTGGGGCGTCGGGGTAACTGGGTGATGGGCACTGAGGGGAGCACTTGATGGGATGAGCACTGGGTGTTATACTATATGTTGGCAAATCGAACTTCAATTAAAAAAAAGAGAATGAGAAAAAAAAGATTTTAAGTGCTCAAACATAGCATAGATAGCCTTGCTGTCTCTAGACTCTTGTACTTCTCTGACCCGAAATATAGCTTCAAAGGTTGCATAATACAGAGTGGATGAGAGAGAGATGGATGCAGAAGTCTTGTGTAGATCAGGGAAGGCTTCCTGCAGGAGGCAGCATTTGAGCTGGACTTTAAGGATTGCTATGGAATGGGGGTAGCCGGAGGGAGGGACAGGGATTTGAAATGAAGGGACATAAGTCAGGTAAGAAAGTAGAGCAGAACAGTTCAGCATGGACCAGCATCCTCTGGAGCTGATGGTTTACGTACTTTGGCTTCTTTTGGCCAGAGTTTATTTAAAGAGTAGAACTAGCAGTTTGAAGTCACCATACATATTTTATGTATACATAAAATAATGTGACCATGAGTACTGGACCCTACAGCATTAATTAAATGAGGTATGAGTCAGTATGGGTCATCCCCCCTTGGCAACCTATCATCAGATTCAGGGTGAACCAAGGTGGCTGAATCCAGAAAGAAGGACCTTTCTATAGGCTTCCACCCATCCACCTATAGCACATGGAGCTGGGATTCTAATCCAGTTCTGGGAGGCACCAAGGCCTGCATTCTTCTCACTACATCTGCACCCCCACGCACCCACCAACCATTCACCATCCATTCTCCATCCACTCATCTGCCCATTTTCTATGCACTGATCCCTACATTCATCCACTTACTTACCCATCTGCCCATTCATCTATCCCATCCATCCATACACCCACCCACCCATACACCCACTTCCATGTCCACTCATTTGTCCCATTCCCAAACCCATCTGTCCACTCCTCATCCACTTACCTATTTACCACTCACCCATCCACCTCCCATATACACACCCACCCATCTACCTCATCCATGCATCATCCACGCATCTATCGATCCATCCATCCTCCCCCTTAGTCCTTATTCATCTCATTATCCACCCATTCACCTGTCCATCCATCCATTTCATCTATTCACTATATACAGATCTGTTGATCTTCCCATTTACCTCCATTTCCCCATCCACCTCCCCCATCTATCATTTATTCATCTTCTGCTCATCCACCCATCCACCCATCCATCCAACCAGCCATCCTCCACTATCCTCCCATCTTATCAATGTGCTTCCACCTTCCATCCACTCACCCACCCATTCACTCCCCTACTGTCTGAGGCTCACAGTTGAAGGGGCTGCGTGGAGCAGGACCAGACATATTCAAACAGTGAATATCCACTGTGACAAAGTTTCTGCTGGAAGGAAGCAGCATAGCACAAGGCCTCGGCTTAGAGCCAGGCTGTTCCTGTCCCTGGGTCCACAACTTATTAGCTATGTGACTTTGGGAGTTTGGATTCAGACCCAGGGATATCGTTCTCCAAGACCCCTGCTCTTTCTACTCCTGTGCCATTCAATCCTAACCTGGGGGGAAGGGATGAGCATGGAAAAATCGTTCCATGCTCCAAAGGAATTAAAAGGCTCATGTTGCTTAAATAGGAATCTTCGAACCAAGACGGATATGAAACCATTATGACTGTGGCCCTGAGAGCTCACCTCCATGACTAGCCCACAGTCCAGTTATCTGTAACTCAAGAGGAAATGAAAAAGGATTTTACATATCCTACTAGGCAGAGCTCAAGTCTGCTGATGCAAATTGGCCGGTTATCTCTGCAATGGCAGGAACGTTTAATTTTCTCAGCCAACTTATCACATTAATTCTCAGCTTTGTGGCCGGAATTCTGAGTGACAGCCACAAGTTCCCTCAATCTCTCAAACTCCACCATCAGATGCCAGAAGGAAGCGCTCTGAGACACTGAACCTCTACCAAGGAGAGTAGGACACACATTAAAATTTGTAATAAATCAGGCTCGAGGCATTTTTCAAAGGCAAAATATTTCAGAAGAGTAAAATAAAATGATTAGCAATCAAATTGCAACTCCAGCTACTTCACACACGCAGGATGGAGTCCACTTAATACCAACACTCATCTGCTATGCACTTTCCGGAGGCGAGGCCTGGCCTCTGCTGTGAGAGCCCGGTTTTCGTTTATGAAGTCAGCACGAACTGCTTTCACACCTATTCCCAGCATTCCACTGGCTCTCCCTGTGGATGTTTCCTGGCTCGTGCAGAAACGTGGATGGAGGGGCAGAGTGGTGTAGTGGGGGAGTGCAGGGCTGGCCGTCCCAGGGGCCCAGCTTTGCCATCACTGGCCTAGGGGCTGGGCACACACTTCTTCAAACCCCCCTCTCCTCACTTGTAACACAGGGACAGAAGAACATGAACCACTGTGTGCTGTCTGTCTGTCCTGTAGCAGGTCCTTTATAAAGGGCAGCTATTTTTAAAAAATATTTTATTTATTTATTCATGAGAGACACAGAGAGAGGCAGAGACACAGGCAGAGGAAGAAGCAGGCTCCATGCAGGGAGCCTGACGTGGGACTCAATCCTGGGTCTCCAGGATTACAACCTGGGCTGAAGGCGATGCTAAACCTCTGAGCCACCCGGGCAAGGGCAGCTATTTCTTTAAAAAATATTTTATTTATTGATTTGAGAGAGAGCACATGAGCTAGGCTGGGAGGGTTGGGGGGCAGAGGGAGAAGCAGACTCCCCACTGAGCAGGGAACCTGACCTAGGGCCCGATCCCAGGACCCTGGGACCATGACCTGAGCCAAAGGTAGATGCTTAACCACCTGAGCCACCCAGGCAAAGGGCAACTATTTTCAAGATGATGATCACAATGTGCAGATACTCTCCTTTTGCAGATGGGGAAACTGAGGATCAATGAGTAAAACTTAACTTGCAGCCATAATTCTGATGAATGTCTCCCAGCAAGGGGGTCCCCAGAGATGGCTCTGCAGGCCACTTTCTGGGTGGAGAGGGGTCAGGGCAGAAGAGGAGGGAGAGGACGTGCTGGAATGGGATATATATAGAGTGGCTGAGGGTCAGGACCCAGAAGTGGATGGAACAGGACAGCAGGCTGAGTAAGAGAGAATCCACCCCCAGCAGTTGTGGCGCACTGCCGAGGAGCTCACAAACCAGGGAAGGCCAGGACATGGAACTGGAGACTTGAACCAGGTCTCCTGTCTTATTGTGTGTCTCTCACCCACTGGAGGGGGCCACAGCATGGCATCTGTGTCTTCACAACACCCAGCACAGCACCCAGCCCTTGGCAGGTACACAAACCACAGGTGCCAGGAGGATGGGTGCGCCAACAAAGGAATAAATGCCCATCTTTTATTAGCAGGGTGTTTGCCCAGGTTGGCAGGTTGTGCCAACATCCCAAGGGGGAAAGAAGGCTGTTGTAATTAAATGAAGCAACAGGGTGTCCTAGCTGGACAAAAATTGGATTGCCATTTGCAGAACTGGGGAGTCATGGCCCTTGTGGGCAACAATTCACATGAGCTAACGTGCATGGAGCTTTTTCTCTTGTAGCTGAGGGAGTTGGGATAGGTTGTTACTGTGTGTGAATGTGTTAATTAAAAATATTAAGGCAGGGCAACCCTGGTGGCACAGCGGTTTAGGGCCGCCTGCAGCCCAGGGCATGGTCCTGGAGACCCTGGATCGAGTCCCGCGTCGGGCTTCCTGCATGGAGCCTGCTTCTCCCTCTGCTTATGTCTCTGTCTCTCTGAATGAATAAATAAATAAATCTTTAAAAAAATATTAAGGCAAAAAAATGTCAAGGCAAAATGATGTTTGACACAGCACTTAATGGATATGGTCTGATAATTTTGTATACAATGAATTATATTAGCAAACACTTGGGTAGTGCTGATTATGTGGCAAAGGCTGTTAAGTATTTAACCTGTGTTAACTCACTTGTCCTAACAACCACCGTAGAAAGTAGATATTTACATCCCATTGTGCAGATGAGGAGACTGAGGCACTAATGTGAGATCCAAGGTCACAAAGCGAGCAAGTGTCAGTATTCAATGCCAGGCAGCATGACAACAGAGTCTGTGTTCTTAGCTGTTATGTATAATGCTTCCCTGTGGTTCATAAAAACCAGAGTTGAAGTTGGAAGAGAATTCTGGGGACGCCTGGGTGGCTCAGTGGTTGAGTGTCTGCCTTTGGTTCAGGTTGTGATCCCGGGTCCTGGGATCAAGTCCCGTGTCGGGTTCCCCACAGGGAGCCTGCTTCTCCCTCTGCCTGTCTCTGCCTCTCTCTCTCTGTTTCTCATAAATAAATAAATAAATAAATAAATAAATAAATAAATAAATAAAATCTTAAAAAAAAAAAGTTCTGGAAGGTCACATACCCAACTGAGCGAAGGTTATCAGGTTAGGGTCGGGAGGCGGCTGTTGACGGGAAGAAAGCAGTCCCCTGTGTGTACACTGAGAAATCCCTTCTCTAGCATCCCTAAGCAGACCACTCTCAGCAGAACCCTGCTGTCCTCCCCCCCCCCAAGACGACCCCCTGCACGGGGGAAGAGCTCAGACCCTTAGAAACTTCTTCCACCTAGAAAAGAAACTGAGGATTCTGCTGTGTGACAGCTGCTCCCCTTCTGGCCTTTGATGTGTTTTCTAGAATTATTCTCTCTCTTCAATTCTTGGACGCCCTCTGGGCTGACCATCTCCCATCGTCCCCTGGGTTCACTCAGTCCCGCTGCTCAGGGCTTGGGAGTCTAACTTGTGGGAGGGAAGGGTGCTTATCAAAGGCTCCCAAGCCCCCAGCTTCAGCTCGCATTGCCAGTGGGGAGCCTCCACAGGGGTCAGGAGGAGCAAGGGGAGTTAAGTTAGGGCATCTAACTGCCCTCCTTGCATGGTCTCCTTGAGCAGCTGAGAGCACTGTAAGGTCGCTGTCCCTGCTGAGGTCGCCCTGTCCCCAATGGTCTCCCCCTTTCCCCTCTCTTGTGGAGCCCAGGTGGAAACCCTGCTTCCGTGAAGCCCCAATCCACTGCGCTAGCCAGTGTGTGGGAGCAGTGGGACACAGAGGGCCCTTTCAAGTCGTGTCTCCTTGGAGTATTTCCTCTGGGATTCTGAGAAAACATCTTCCAGGCTCCCACAAGATCAGAAAGACTCTTCCTTAAGTGAAAACTCAGTACAACCGGCCGTTCTGCTTTCGAACCTCATCACTTACTGGGAAGATCGCCTTGTGTGCCATCCTTATCTCACAAATTCAATAACAGCCTCTGGCCAGAAGCATTAAAATTCCGTCAGTTTTATCTGCTGTTGCCTAAAGCAAACGTATTTGAGGGAGCCTTTGGATGGGGCCCGCTATACCAGGGGGGGATTTGGCAAGATGCAGCGGATTACCTTACTGTGTCTCCCCCTCTACGTCCCTTTGCAAACAGATCACTCGGGGAAACGGAAGGGTTGGCAGCCTCAGGTTTCTGAGTGATGGAGACTGAGATGTACTGAGCGTGTTCCCATTCAACACCTCCTCACTGAATACCTACGTCCACCTCCTGGAGAAGAATTCACAATACCCCTGGTGAGGACGAGAAGAGGACACCCAAAGATGAGCAGCTGGTGGTAGGTCACATCACTTGTCAGACCTGAGCTCAGGCTCAAGGGGAGGACTTTGCTCTTCCCACCTTCCCAGCCTCGTGTCTCTGCCTGCACACCTGCATGAGCAGATTTCTCTCTAGATTTAGAGGTGAGGCTGATAATCTGTGTTCGAGCTGCCTTGCGGGTGAGACATGTTGGGTCCCCTTTGACTTGGGTGCACAAGAAAGGCCTAATGGGTGGGCTTTCCTCATAGTGCTCCCCAGTGTGACCTGCCCCTTTCCCTGCACCTGGAGGGATCTCAGTTCCGGGCTCTGGGGCTGGGCAGGCCGTGGGAATAGTTCTGCCCAACGAGAGAGTGAGGAGAAATGCCACCAGCAGGCTGAAGCAGTGCCGATGCCAGACCCTCTCAAAGTCTCTTTCCTCTGTCACTGTGATGTTCCAGAAATGCTGCTTCCTTCAGGCTGGGTCCTAGGGTGAGGAGGATGAGGGTGATGTGGGAGCAGCACCCCCTCACATGACCTCTGTAGACATATAGCATGAGTAAGAAACAAACCTTTGTTGTAAGCCCCTGAGATTTGGGGTTTGACAGGGGGAATCTGGAGATCCAGACACTGTTCTGTGGGTGACCAATGCCCTCAGTGCAGTTCTGGAATGCAGAGTTCCTATGGGGAAACCCCGTGGCTCCAGACAAGAATGAGCTCTTTGAAGGTTGAGAGGTCTGAGTTAGGGGGTTGCCCATCTCTTTGCCTGGGCAGCCAGCCCTGTCCATCCCCTTACCCTTCCTGCCCCCATCCAGGTACAGTTACTGTGTTTCACCTGCCCAGAAGAAGAGGAGGTCAGATGGGAAGCCAATGGGATCGCCTGTGTTTTCTTTATTCATCTGCCCTAGCCCTCACTATCTTTTTATTTATTTTTCTTGGTATATTTTTTATTGGAGTTCGATTTGCCAACATATAGCATAACACCCGGTGCTCATCCCGTCAAGTGCCCCCCTCAGTGCCCATCACCCAGTCACCCCATCTCCCCGCCCACCTCCCCTTCCACCTCCCTTGCTCGTTTCTCAGAGTTAGGAGTCTTTCATGTTTTGTCACCCTCTCTAATTTTTCCCACTCATTTTCTCTCCTTTCCCCTATAATCCTTTTCACTATTTTTTATATTCCCCGTATGAGTGAGACCATGTAATGTTTGTCCTTCTTCGATTGACTTACTTCACTCAGCATAATACCCTCCAGTTCCATCCATGTCAAAGCAAATGGTGGGTATTCATCCTTTCTAATGGTTGAGTAATATTCCATTGCATACATAGACCACACCTTCTTTATCCATTCATCTTTCCATGGACACCGAGGCTCCTTCCACAGTTTAACTATTGTAGACATTGCTGCTATAAACATTGGGGTGCAGGTGTCTCTAGCCCTCACTATCTGTCACTCCTTGGACTCAGTTAACCCGACATTGCCAACTCCACTCTCCCGGCGGAGAGGACTGACATTATGTCACCTCTGCCCTCTGACAGCAGCTGCTGCCCTTTTATAGATCTCACCTCCCTGGTTCCTAGCTACTGATTGGGAAAGGGCAGGCACTTGACCCAAGGTGTACCAATCAGAGTCCTCCTCTGCTGGCTAGATTGGATTAGTCCAGGAATGTCACCTGACTCAAGCTGAGCCAATCAGAGCCATTCTCTGGGATGCTAGAATTTGAGATATGGAAAATCTTCTCTTACTTTCTCTCTGTTTCATCTTTCATCTACTTTCTTGAGTTTGGGGATAGAGCTGAGAGGCTCTGGAGCTTTCAATACTGTGTCTTCACAGTAAAAGAAAATGGCTTCAATGTGCAAAGAAGCAGAAACCACTGGGAGGAGGAATGAGTGCATCCTGGCCTGGATGCCAGCGACCTTGGGGTCCTCTTGCACCCCAGCCCTCCCTGTGGCCACAGGAGCGCCCCCTCCCAGTGCATCCTGTTTAACCTTGCTTTTTTGGTTCCTTACTTGCAGCCACGACAGTCTCCAAGAATCCTGCATTGATGCTGGCACCTGTCTCTATGACCTCCCAGGGCCACACTTTTTCCAGGTGAAGCAATGGGATGTACATGGATGGTTATTAAATTTATTAAAGTATCGCTAATTTATATATGTGTCAAATGCCCATACTTTCAAAGTCACTGCAACTTGTATTTATTTTGCAATATTTATAAAATAACTTTTCTGAGGCTTAATAGGCAGGCTGAAAATTCTGGTTAAAATTTGGGAGGAATCAAGGGTTAAATGGCTGCCAGTCATGGAACCTTGATTAATTCCTGGAAGGTGTGCGTGTTTCTCAGGGCTGTCTGACAAACTACTGGCCACTGGGTGAAATATATTCTCTCGAGTTCTGGAGGCCAGAAGTCTGCAATGAAGGTGTCAGGAGGGCTCTGGTAGGAAAATCCTTCCTTGTCTCTTCCAGCTTCCAGTGGTTGCCAGCAATCCTGGGCAACCCCTGGACTGTGGCTGCATCACTCTGGTCTCTGCCCCTGTCTTTGACATCCTTGTCCTTCTTGAGACCCCAGTCATTGGATTTATGGTCCTTCATCCAGTTTGACATCATCTTGACTTGATTACTTCTGCAAAGACTGGATTTTCAAATATAGCAGTGGAGGGTGGGGGCAGTGCAGGAGTTTATCACATCCTTTTAAGATCCACAGGCAACCTACAAACAAGGCATTTCAGGCAGAAAATCTGAGGCTTCTCCATAGGAAGACTGGGGGCAGCCCCCAAGCTGCGTTCAGTAGAGGAAATGGTCAGTAAGGGCCTTAAGAAAAGCTGCCAATTGCCCCCAGTAGGTTCAGACCATCCTACTGTATATATTCCATTTTTTCCCATACCTTCCGAGCAATGCCGTTCCTTTGCTTCACTTGGATATTTTAATTAGTTTTGACATTTATAAAAAGTTAAAGGTGAGAGCCAGAGTAGTGTGGTCATAAAAACACGAGATCGAGCCACCCCGGACCTAGATGGGATCCCAACTCTGTAAATCACTGACTGCTGACCTCAGGCAAATGACTCCTTCTCTGAGATGCCAACATTTACAAATCAAGGCTGTGGTGAGGATTTCTTTTAGATAAAATGTAGATGCCCCTGGCACAGAACAGGTTTGCAGTATAGTCACATAGTGATAGTATTATTTCATTTGATTGGCAATGAGATATTTAGATGTAACAGAGAGAAAATTAGACCAGGATTACAACAACAGCAACAATATTTATTTCAAAACAGACCATTAGATCCTATTTATAATTTTCAAATTCATACACAGCCTCATTCCATAACAGATTTAATAAGGCCTCTAAATATTCCTCCACAAAACAGGGTACCTCTGTCTCACTGTGGAGAACCGGTCGAAAGGGAAAGAAGACGGGACTTTAAATAATCAAAGTCTGAGCAGACCAATGACAGCAGACACTTCTAAGAGAAGCCGGGTTGTGGGGATGCAGGGCCATATGTCAGGGATGGCGTCTCACACCTCAGCCCACCAGAAATCCGCCACATTGTATTTTCCGGGGTCTTTCACTGGCTTCAGGGAAGGTGCCAGGATTGGGAGCCACTTCGCAAGCAGGCTGCACTTTGCCTTGATGGAATTGGCAGAGGGCCCTGACTCCCGGGTGATTGATCTAGAGTTTTCATAGAACTATCAGGATTCTACAATCCCAGCACCTGCTTGGCCATCTTCACCTGTGGCTGAAGTTCCTCCTGCTGTTCCAGGTCGCTGAGCTGGTTCTCCCTGGCCATCTTCCTGGGCTTTGGGAAGGTGCCACCTGGCTTAGTGGAGCAGTGATCCCAGAAAGCCTGGCCTCACCCAAGGAGGGTCACCTGGGAACTTCCCCTTCACCTCACGGGGCAGTAAAGCCTCTAGCCTTTCCGAGATTCAGAGATGCCACAAGAGTCAGAAGTAGGCTTTTATCAGTTTTTCTAACTGTGAAACGGGAGAAAATAATCCTATGAACAGAACTGCAATGAGAACGGAATGAGCAGATGGCTGCAGGGTGCTCTCCAGCTCCATAGGTTGGAATAGAGGTGCTCTCAGCTGTTTGTTGGCTCTCTTGACTGCCTATCCTCATCTATAAATGACGTGTGGACCACACAATTGGAATCTCAAAGACTGGAGAGAACCTAAATGTGGTTGGCCTTGACTTCAGAAGGCAGGGTCCTTGATGTTGGCCTCTTCCTAGTGATAGGGCTAGGGAATGTGCCATGGCTAGGAGATGTGCCAGTGGAGAAGGTCCCCCTTTTACTGATTAATCTGCAAGATGCAGGCTTTACCCTTCCCTGCCTTCCCCACAGGGTGCTGAAGAAATCAGAGTGATGTCAAGGAACTCTGCAGGTGGCACAGACCTTGTAGAGTCAAGGATCACTGGTACCAAGTCCGGCCCTTGAAGGGGAGCCTGAGGCACAGAGAAGCTGGGATCACCCCCGCCCCTGTGCTCAGCACAGGGCAGTAGGACGAGGGTCTGCCCTGTTCATCCAGTCCCCAAGCCTGAAATGAATCATAACTTCATGCTTCTTGGCCTCCATCCCCCAGTGGCTCCAGGCCACAACAGAGGGCCCCTGACTCCCTGCTGGGGTCCTCCAGGGAGGCCACCTGGTTGGATGAGGTCACAGATTTTTAAACACGTTTTGATTGTTTATCTCTCTGTGGCTTTGGTCCAGGCATCACATCCTTGTCCCCAGCTGAGCCTGGCGGTGGCTTGCTGCTGTTGTGCTGTCTCAGGATGGGTAAGGAGGACAGACTGCTGTCATGTTCATTTGTACAATCTTGTACCTGTAGTGTCCGGGCTCACCGACAGACCATATCTACGCAGCTAGTAGAAATCCGCTGTTCAACATTGAATGTGCAAGGGAAGGGGCTGTTTTGCATTTTGATTTAGTGCTTGGTAAATCCAGAGCCTGATTACCTCCCTGGAACCCCAGTCCTGCCCCCTCTTAGCCATGTGCCCTCAACCTGCCCTTCTTCACCTACAGCAGGTGGAAATAAAAGTACTTGGCTCAGAGGATGGATGTACACACTGCCTGGCATAGAGTGGGCTCCCCAAGAAAGTGTGCCCCCATGGCCCTCTGCTCCATGCAAGCCACTGCCCCACCAGGATACATTGGAGAGACACCTCAAAGACACCACGTGCAGAAAGCACCCCCTCACAATTACAGGAGCAGTGTGAGCTGCTTTTACTTGTACTGGAGTGTGAGCCCCAGGAGGAACAGGGGCTTGCTCCTGGCTGTGCATCTGACCCTGAATAAACATCTGCTAAACAGCTGGGGTAAAGCGCATGCAGCACAAAGAGCCCAGAATCTAGGGGATGGAAGATTAGACTTTAAGTCCTTCATATTCCAGTTCAGAGCTGTGGATGTTGGAAATACTAATAATACGCACCTCAGGAAGTGTGGGAAGTAAAGATCAAAGCAGTGACTCCTAACCAGGGGGACCTGCCTGTTGGGGAACATCGGCCAATGTCTGAGGCTAGTTTGGGATCGTCACAACTACAGAGGTGCTACCTGTATGTACTGGGCAGAGGCCACAGATGCTGGTGAACATCCTACAATGCAAGGGACAGTCCCTGCCTCAAAAAATTGGTGTCAGTAGTCACCAAATGTCAATAGGACCGAGGATGAGAAATCTAGATCAAAGAAACAGGCTCTCAAACCATAAAATCACATATGAATGTCACCTCTTATTATTAATAATACTATTAAGTATAACAAATGCAGTATTCGATTTTTTAAATATAATGTTTTCAGGGCCTTCAAATGTAGCTTTAATGTGATTTTAAGCACGTTGACTTCTTTACAAAATATCACAGATAGAAAATTCAGCTCCTGAAACTCCGTTCTCACCAGGGGCTCCTTATCCTGGAAAACTCTGTCATATGCTATTGAAAAGACCTTTTGGAAAAACTGCACTCATATCTTTAGCCAAAAATAGGACACAACCCATTAGTATTTCTCAAACTAGTGTAAGCGTCAGCTGCCAAGGCCCTGGAAGCAGATGTTTCACCTGGTGTGGAGGCCTTCAGCCAGTTGAGACCATAAAACAGTAATAAGCTGTGCTTCTAGAAAATTAGGCAGTGCTAATTATAATTTTGCTCTCTGTTTAGAAGCTAAGGTCCAGAGAGTCAGACCCAGGGCATGTCCTCCACGTCCCCACAGCAGGCTGTGTCTGTCTGCATCCCAGCATCACCCCTGCTAGCTGACAGCATCCTGAGGGCACCAGTCCTGCTAGATCTGCTTTGGGGACTCAGGGTCCAGTCCAAGATTACAGCTTTCTGTTAAAGGACTGAATGAGAATCCCCTACAGGAGCTGGTATGGTTGCTGCCCACCCGTGTCCCCTGGGCACTACATGCTGAGGATGACTTCCTCACTGCAAGAGGGGCTGGGGGAGCTTTTCTCTGCTCAAGAGTGCATTCTAGCTGAGGAAGCACACAGGGTCTGTGCAGGGGCCAGGGAGCTGTGCAGGGGCGAGGTCCTTGGGAGCACCCTTAAGCCCGTAAGGGCTCAGAGCTGCAGGTCTCTACCCCATAGCAGGGAAGACAGAGGGCTGGACGGTTTGCAGTGTTAGGGATTCTTATGACCAGCTCAGAATCAACCAGAGGAGGCCCTGTTTGGGCACACTTGGTGTCTCTCAGGAGAAGTTCTCAAACTATGAGGTATCTGCACGACACCAAGAACATCAGATCACCAGGCCTATTTGTTCAGCTTCTGACTCAGAGGGTGCAGTATCCATTTTCTTAGGTGTTGTAACACATCACCACCATCTGGGAGGCTTACAACAACAGAAATGTATTGCCTCTTGGAGGCCAGAAATCTGACGTCAGGGTGGCGGACGGATTGGTTCCTCCTATAGGCTGAGAGAGGATCTGGTCTAGGCCTCTCTCCCAGCTTCTGGTGGCAGCTGGCGCCCCTGGCATTCCTGCCTCTGTCTCCATGTGGCTTTATCCCTGTGTCTGGGCCTTTCTTATTAGGACACCGGTCATATTGGATGACCAGCCCCCAACTCCAAAATGACATCATCTTAAATAATTACATCTGTAACAACCCTGATGTCCAAACGAGGTCACATTCTAAGGTACTAGAGGCTAGAAGTTCAGTGTATCTTTTTAGGGGACACAATTCAACCCACAACAGGTGCAGCAATTCTAAATGCTAATAACACCCCTCCCCCCCCAGTCCCCCAGGGATTGTGATGTGTGCTCCTGTGACCGGGATGCCTCCTTCTATTCACTTTTGTGGCCCTCTGCTCAGCAGGAGCGTGCAACAGTGCATGTGGAGCCGGCCAATCTGCCGTGAGCTGATGGCCTGGGCTGCCCGGGGTGGGTGTGTGGCCCCAGCCAGCATGAAGGGGAGCCCGGCTCAGCATCTCGGCATCCCCTCCCTGGTCAGGCCACTGGCCATCAGCGGCGGATGTCAGATAGGAAGGTTTAACGTTCCAGCTACTCAAGTGTCCATGTGGCAGGTGCTTCAAACACAGGGTTGCAGAACGGGGTCCCATTTTTTTCTTGGTTTAAAAAGAAAAGTCTTGGCTTGGGGCAAAGTGCCTTATGAAGGGACTCCTCACAGGCATTTGTACAGATGAGGAATTGCAGCAGCAAGGACTGTGCTGGATGTGACGTGGCTCCTTTCCCACGTTCACCGTGGAGCAGGAATAGGGTTGGACGTGGAGGGGTCGACATGGCACTCAGACAGCATCCAGCGGGACGCAGCCAGGCCCTCCACCTGGATCGCTGCATGTGGCAGGTGGGAGCTAGCCTACCAGCCAGCGGGGGCTCCCGGGGCGGGGGTGCAGCTCAGGTGAGTAGAGAGGGAGGGAGACAAGAACAGGAACCGCAGCCCCGACCCCAAGCCCACAACACCCCCTACAGCCAGCCGTCTTCTTTCCCGTCTCCTGCGGCTTCTGCACGTGTGGATCCTGGACTCCCCCCGTCTGGGAAAAGACTCTGCTCTCTTTATTTTGCCAACTCCTGTTAACTGTGCCGGCCTCACTTCAAATCCACAGCCACAGATCTCTAAGGGGTCCTCCCCACGGCTGGGCGATCCTACTGCATTTCCCTGATTGATTCACTTTTCCACGTGAGAAAGAACATCATACTGGTTGAAGCCACTCTGGGGCGGTCGGTGTTCCTGCTCAAAGCAGTCAGATATGACCCATCAGTGACACAAGGAGGAATGTCTCGTTATCATTTTCATTTAGAAGTAAATAATTTGGATTCTCTGGATTCCAAATATAGCATCTTCGGGCACACAGCACAGTGGGACACGCCACTGCTGCCTGCCTGGGTCCGTCACTGCCCAGCCTTTCCAGAGGCTCACGTCCGCCAGAGGTGCTCTCTGAGGACCCCTCAGTCCATGTCTGAATGGAGGAAGGGTCCAGAACAAGGCTGCCTGGAGCCTGTGGTCCACAGTCCCTGAGCTTGTTTGAGCAGAGTTTCCTGGAGCCGGATTGCTAGGCTGGGGCGGGACCGTGGGCCTCGGCCGGGAAATGATGGCGAGCTCTGGAACCACCCACAGCTCAGCCACCACCCTCCTCAGGTCTGATGGCTGTGGTCACAGAGGCCCTTCCCATTCTGCTTGCCAGAACAGGGGGATCAGACAGATGTGATCCCCCAGCGGTGAGGCCTGCTGTTCCGGCCTGGTGTGTGTGTCTGGGCTCACCTGGGCACCCCCTGGTCAGAGAGCCATAGCTGCCCAGGACAAGTGACAGGCCACTGCTCCTTTGCCTGTCCCAGCGTCTCACAGACGATGGGGACCCTGCCCTGCCCGGCAGCCTGATGGCTGGAACCCAGACAGCCCTGAGTGGGGTCCCTCACCTTCCACCACGGCCTGCCCCCATGCATGGTCCCTGAAGTCCAACTTCTTCACTAGCTGCTGTCCCTACATTTTGCCTTCTGTGTACTGTCCTCATTCATGGCCCTCCATGCCCTTCTCCTCCTCACTCCTCAGGACTCGGGGGGGTGGGGGAGGGACATGGTGCCTTGGGAAGCTTCCCTGACACCCAGGCTGAGCCCAGCACCTGCTATCAAGGCCTGAGCGGCCGTTTTTCCATGGCACACACCGCCTCTGCTGCCGTCACCTGCTGAGCGAGAACAGCGCAGGCCTGGTGACGGCATGGGGCTCCAGCTGGGACTTACCCATCTGTTCTCCCGGACAGTAGGGAGGGTACCTGGTGGCCTCTGGAAGCCCAAGGCCTAGTTCGGTGTCGGTCAAATGAATCTGGCCTGCTGCCAGTCCTGCCTGCAGGCTTCGGCGCCACCCCTCCCCGAGTCGGTCCCAGCTGAATGAGCCCGACAGTAACCCTGCCAGGACCTCGCCTGAGCCTGCTGTTTCTTTTGCTGACCGACCCCTGGGCAGTCCCGAGGCCAGCTCAGACCCCATCCGAGCCCCATCTAACCCGGTGTTGTCCCGAGTCCCTGCACAGCCAGCCCACACCATCTCACTCCATTAAATAATAACAATAATAGTAATCTCTTCATGAGGACTCCGACCTCGTCAGGCATGGTATCCACAGCCTCATTTAATCTTACGACAACCACACTGCAAGGGAGGGATTTCCATTTTGTCATTGCTGAAAATGGGGGCTCAGCTGAAGCGAAGGAACTTGCCTCGGGTCACTGGGCGCTTCCCAGCCAGAGCTCCGAGCACTGAGCCACCTGCGAGCCTGCCCCGCTGCACCGTCATCCCGCTGTGCAGCTCGGTCGTGCCACGGCTAGCCCACTTTGCGTGAAGACCCCGGGGCCCAGCGAGGTGGCGTTAGTGCCTGGCTCCAGTGGCAGAGGCAGGATTAGCACAAGGGGCCCCCGGCTGCTTCCCTTCCAGCACCCTGGCTGGCTTCGCTGGGGGCCAGGGACCACCACGCTCCCCCGGGAGCCCCGCTGCCAGCTGGGAGGGCTCTGCTAGCAGATGCTGGTGGAGGACTTACTTCTCTCTGTTGAATATGATGAATTCTTTCCGCACAGTCTCCAAGCACTGATGGAGGTGTCCATTCTGTCAAAGAGCAGAGAGGTGGGTGTAAATGATGGAGCGCCCTCCAGGGACCCATGACAAAGGAGTGATGACGAACAAAGCTTGATCTCAATGGGACTGCCGATGCCTGGGGCCGGGGTGGGCTACACGGCTGGAGCAGCCCTGACCCTATGGGTGCCTATAAGGGGAGCCTGGCAGATGAAGAGGTTTGCCTCAATTTTAAGCCATTATATCCAACTCAAAAGTCATGTTAGAATGGAATATGGGTTGAAAATCATGAAGTTGGTTTCTCGATTGCTGGAATGTTCCTTAGGCCTAATTAGTGGGATGAGCTGGGGGCGGGGGAGAGAATTTCAAGACCACTCTGCAAAGGTGCTCATCCTCTTCAAGAACAAATGCCAAGGACAAATGCTCTGTAACACACGTCTTAGGGGCTGCCTGAATGCCAGATGTATACTGCACGCCTGTGCAGAACCCCACCCACCTTCGTTAACTCACACGCAGGTGTCTCCAGGCCCGCTTCTGCATTAGGCTTGGCAGGCATAGGGCCTAGGGCCCACAATACTTCTAGGGGCTACAAAGGTGTTTTGATTTCTTTTAAAATAAGAAAGAAAAAAAAGGACTTCTAGCATTGGAAGCTATATTCATCTACATAGCAATATTGTTATAAAATATAATTATAAATATTTTTATAGGGGAATAGGCAGCTGTGGGTTGAATCATGCCCCTTAAAAACATGTGTCGAGAATATGGGAGACACCTAACTCTGGGAAATGGACAACGGGTGGTGGAAAGGGAGGTGGGCAGGGGGGTGGTTTGACTCGGTGATGAGCACTGAGGGGGGCACTTGACAGTGATGAGCACTGGGTGTTATGCTATATATTAGCATATCAAACTCCAATAAAATATATATACAAAAAAACCCCCAAACATGTGTCAAGGGGTGCATGCTCAGTTGGTTGGCTCAGTTGGTTAAGCGTCTGGCTCTTGGCTGACGGGTCGTGGGATCGAACCCTAAGCTGGGCTCTGAGCTGAGCATGGTGTCTGCTTCAGATTCTTTCTCCCCTCCTCCCCCTCTGTTCTATGCCTGCTAGCTCTCTCTTTCTAGGATAAATAAATAAAATCTTTAAAAAAATGTGTTGAAGTCCTAAGCCCTGGTAATAGTGAATGTGATCTTATTTGGAAACAGGGTCTTTGAGGTTCTACTGGGATAGGACGGGTGCTAAAGCAATATGTGCTGTCCTTGGAAGAAGGCTGCTTATAGGCACAGAGACAGGGACAGGAGAGCACGAGGTGGAGAAGGAGGCTGGTACAGGAGGAAGCAGCTGCAAGCCAAAGGCATCAAGGCCTGATGGTGCCACTAGAAGTGGGACTAGGCATGAAGGACACCCCCTGCAGCCTTTAGAGAGAGTGTAGCTCTGCCCATACCCTGATTTTGAACTTCTGGCCTCCAGACTTGTGAGAGAACACATTTGGTGGTGTTAAGTCACTACATTGTGCTACTCTGTCATGGTGGCCTAGGAGATTAACACGGGGGTGCACACAGGCCAACGTGCCCAGGGACCAGGGGAGTCAGGGTGCCCCCAAAGCCTACACAGCTCCACAGTACAGTCTTTCCAAAGGGAGCCCAGACCTGCCTGGCATGGTGCGGTGTCCCCCCACGCATGGCATGGATTCTTCAGCTCCTACCCCGGGGATGCACGTGGCTCCCACTCAGGACTAGCAGCCACCTGCGTGGACAGACATGCGCACCTGCAGCAGTCCTTGGGGTCTTGAGCTATACAAACCACTCCAGCGATGGAAGCATTTCTGTAAATGAGGTGCATGGAGAGGCCAAGTGACCTGCCTCCATCTGGCTAAAAAGCAGCCTTGCTCCTTTACATTCATGGGCATTTAGGATAAACCCCCCTCCTGGTGACTGTGCTCACCAGAGGACAGCTGTCCTTCGTGCCGTCTTTGGATCTGTTCTTTGCCAACCTCTTCTTCTTTTTGTGAAGTGGCTTGGATTCAAGGATCATTTCTTCCAGCTCAAATGTGGGATCACAATTCAATCTCCCCTTCTGAAAGCAAGTGGAAAAGCAGACTTGGTCTGTCTTGGTTCTATCCATCCTCGGGCATTCACTCATCCATGCAATCCGTCATTCATTCAACATGTAATGATTAACTACTACGGTGGGGTACACAGTTGTGTCTTTTTTTGTTTTTTCTGGGGAGGAGGAGCAACACATTCTCTCTGCAGACCTCGTTTATTCATCCCCGTATCTCTTTCCCTCCCGACCTCCCTAACCCCCTCTCCCCACACCCTTGACATCCACACAGCTCTGCAGTCTCCTCCCTGCGAAGGTTTGTTTTGCCAGGCTGAGCTGTTTCCCAATCGGACTTATCCATTTATTTTATCCCACACACATTCTCATGTCATGACTATCTTTTCTATAAATATCCTTTTAAATCATTTAATTTTAAAATGCCATTTCTAGGGGATCCCTGGGTGGCTCAGCGGTTTAGCGCCTGCCTTTGGCCAGGGTGCAATCCTGGAGTTCCGGGATAGAGTCCCATGTCAGGCTCCCGGCATGGAGCCTGCTTCTCCCTCCTCCTGTGTCTCTGCCTCTCTCTCTGTATGTCTATCATAAATAAATAAATAAATCTTTTTAAAAAATGCCATTTCTGGCCATAATCTGCCCAGTTCCCCAGGCTGGCTCCCTCTTACCCCCCATCTGGAACCAGGCTGGGCTCCACCCACTTTGGTGAGGAGGAATTTGTCCTCCTGACTTCTGTGCCAAGAACCCAAGATGCTGGTGGCTATTGTCCATCCTGATTCCCAGCTGGGGATGCTACTCCCCTCAGGCAATATAGCCTCGTGGTTATGCCATCCACAGTCCAGAGGTATAGTGGGATCTCCTCCAAAAATCTTGTCTGATTTCAGGACCAAGTCTTTCCTGGCCTGATTTATCTGTCATTCATTCATTCATTACAATGCAGGCTCTGGATACAGATTCCCTGAGGTCAATTTCTTTTTTTTTCTAAATATTTTTTTAGTTATTTATTGATGACAGACAGAGAGAGAGAGAGTGAGAGAGAGGTAGAGACACAGACAGAGGGAGAGGGGGAAGAGCAGGCTCCATGTAGGGAGCCTGATGGGGGACTCGATCCTGGGTCTCCAGGATCACAACCTGGGCTGAAGGTGGTGCCAAACCACTGGGCCACTGGGGCTGCCCCCTGAGGTCAATTTCTCACTCAGTAATCATGGGCAAGTTACCTAACCTGAGAATACTACTAACAAGACCCGCTTCCCTGTCGTGAAGCTTGTATGAGATAATGCACATGGAGTTTTTGAACAGTGCCTGGCATGCAGAGCACACTCAATCCTGTTGGACCATTATTACTCATCCACTTATATCTGTGTGACAGTCACATATTGAGAACTTCTAGTGTCTTCTAGTGCCACCTGTTGCTCTGGGGTCTCGCAGGCAGAGGCCAGCCAAGGCTACATGGGCCCTGCCCTCTCAGGGGGATGCTAGATGCACCGTAACAGAATGATATTAACCACTAATGTAGACCTACACACCTGTCCAGTGGAGGACCAGAGAGGCTGTGCTTCACTGCAGGGAAGGAAGTGGGGGCTGGCCTGGGGAGTGTCCCATCGGAGGCAATGCTTAAGCCTGCCTCTCTTCCAGGAGGCAGTTACCGAGACCCACACAGATCTGGCACAAAGCCTTGCAGAAGCTCAGACACGGCAACAGGGAGACTGCTTTTCGCAATTTGGGCTCCATACAAAGGACTGCATCAAGGTCTCTGGGTTTCATCAAGCTGGCCTGAGCGGGGCAGAAGAGGACCACCAAGGAGGCCAGCATCTTTCTCTGGCATATCCAGAGTGTGCATTCTGAGGGAAGCTAACCAAGAGACCCAAGATCAGAACTCCAGCAGGCTTATTAATTAAAACAGCTATTATGAGCATGGTATTTACTGAGAGCTCACTGAGTCCCAGGTCCTGCTCTGAGTCTTTGGAGGCCTCTTGGCATTTACTCTTCTCAAGCTCAGTGGTGGTGGTGGGGGGGTCCCCTCATATCTTCCCAGAACAAGTGAAGAACCCCTTCTGGAGCACACCTGAGGTCCCAGAGGTGGTACTGAAGCCAAATTTCTATGGCCTGTTCACCCTGGGCAGGAGAGTCTGCAGTGTCCCTCCAGGATCCAGCCCTGGGTCACCATATGTGCCTTTGTATGTTGATTGGCTTATTGCTTGCACAAAATTCCTAGCCCACTGGTGTCAACAGGGAGCAGCTGTCCCCAGGGGGTGCTTGGCAAGGTCTGGATGTGTTTTTGGTTGTCACAACTGGGGAGTGCTACTGGCACTTTGTGGGTAGTCCAAGGATGCTGTTTAAACAGTTTCCTATAGATAGGATAAGCCCCCCCTCCCGCCCCCCCAACCCCCAAGATTCATGTGGCCCTAAAGTCAACTGTAGCATAGTTGAGGAGGCCTGCTCTCATCTGCAAGCTCCCTGACAAGGGGCATCAACATTGTTCTTTACAAGGGTTTACCTCGAGTCATACAGAGAGCCTGCATAAGTAGGCACTCAGAATACAGGCTGGCAGGATCAGTGGGGGGATGGATGGATAGGTGGACCGACAGCTGGGTGGATGCACACAGCCGGTGTGAATTCTCCCCCCAGTGCCTGGACCTGTGCACACAGTGGGTGTGATTCAATAAAAGAGAGGAGGCTCTGTGTCCACAAAGAGCTTCTATAAGGAGAGAAGCTTCCCAGGTGGGATCTTGGAAATGAGGTCCAAATCCACATCAAACCTCTGTGAAATGTGAACCCTTTGGAGCTCATGTGGCCATGGCCAGCAGAGACCTCTCTGGCCAGCTTCTGAGTCTTCCTGTAGAGCAGGGCAGGGGACCCCGCAGAGGGGGATGGCATCCCACTGGACGAGACCCCCACTCACATTGGGCACAAAGCCTGGCGTCAGCGCTTTCTCGAACACTGCATCCCAGTTCATGTCGGCCAAGTAGGGGGCGCTCTGAACGTCACCGAGGCTGGACAGGCGGCTCTCGGGGTCCTTGGTCAGGAGCTGTGGGCGGAGGGCAAACATGCTTGCTTGAGCTGTGCACCCCACCGAGGTTAGCGGAGACCCTAAAGGTAGGAATCTAGGGAGAATGAAGGGGCCTCTGCCTCTTATGCTCCATTAATGCTGTGTCTGGGTTGCCATTGTCAGAAGTGTCACCTACACTCTTCTCTTTGTAGCGAGGGAGGAACCCAGAGGGCAGGCTGCTTCCAAACAGTCACGCAGAAAGGGGCTCTTTGGCAGGACCTGGGTTTTCAGCCACCACGCTGCCCTTGGGGACTAGCGCCCATGACATCCCACTCTCGCTGATGTCTCCAGAGGCTTCCAATTAAATATAAAAAGAATTAGCCTCCTCATCTTGAGACTGTCAGCTTGGTAACCGATGTTCGAAAGTGTAATACAATTTATCCCTGGACAGCTCTGTGGTGACCTCTGTGACCTGATGGAGTGGCCTCATTAGCAGCCAACGGTATAATTTTTAGCTTCTCCTCAAATAGAATTTCTGCTACTACGGGGTGATGCAGTATTAAAAACCAGCCACAGAGTATTACATTGCACCCAAACGGGGCTTTCAGCTTTTCAGAAACACACTGGCTTGTCTAACACAAAGACGACTTGGGCTAACAGTGACGGTCAGGGGACCTGCCCTGGGCCTGCCACCCCTGCCCTCTCCCCAGCCGCGAGTCCTCAGGCAGGACACTGAATGCTCTGCTCCTGTTTCCAGAGCAGGAAGAGCAAAGGCAACTCTTCCACTTCGAGCTCTTGATTACGATGGGACCCAAGGGGATTGGTAAGGACCTGGCCACTGCTAAGGGGGTGTGTGGCACCCAGCTGCCAACAGGTGCCATTTGCTCCCTGCCTGCTGCCCCCTGCCCCCAGCCCCAACACTGCAGAAATCTCCCAGCTATTTCCAGCGTGTGAACTGTGGTCACACCAGGTGAGGACACCTAGCAGGGTCCTAGCTGCTGGTCACGGCAGTGTCCTCTTAGGGCTGCCCCCAAACAACCTGTGCAGATTTAAACAGAGACTTCACTCTGATGCCACATGGGAGTTCCCCATTCAGAAGCAGCAGTTCTCTGACTCACTGGTTGCAGGGGGGTGCAGGGAGCCTGCAGGAGAGTGCAGGGGTCTGCAGGGCGTCTGCAGGGGCGGTTCAGGAAGCCTGCAGGAGGGGTGCAGGGAGCCTGCAGGAGGGTGCAGGGGGCCTGCAGGAGGGTTCAGGGGGCTGCAGGGGTGCAGGGGGTGCAGGGAGCCTACAGGAGGGTGCAGGGGGCTGCAGGGGGTGCAGGAGGCTGCAGGAGGGTGCAGGGGGCCTGAAGGGGGGGTGCAGGCAGTGGCACCTGCCTAGGGCATCCAGGTGGTTTGAGTCAGCAGTTGGTTCTTCGAAGAACCAAGTACTGAATCTCCTCTAAAGAAATTTAGTGAATCCATACTTCAACACGTCATTTAAGGCAGTGTAGAGACTAACAGCTGGCATCTGGAGCTGGGAGAGCTGGAGTGGGGGTAACAGCTGCCATGGAGCCAGGAGAGCCCGGATTCAAACCTTGCCTCTGCCCTCTGACTGCCCCAGGGCACCAACGGAAGGACTTGCCGTGTTCTCACCTGTAATAGGGGCTCCCGGGGCTGTGAGGCATGAGAAGAGCCAGCGCGTGGTCCAGAGTCGACAGTGCCCCCAGCACTGCTGGCCGCTGTTACCCCCATTCTTCTATCACACATGACTGGGTACTAACCACACACGGGACTCCATCCACCCTGAGCATCTCCGAGGATTCGGAGTCAGGAAAGCTACCTGCAGCCTCAGAAGGAGGGCACCGCAGCCGTCCTGCTTGTGCTGCTTCGGAGCCACCAGGGGAGCGGACCGAAATACAAACTACGGGGCCCCACTCCCAGAGTTTCAGAGTGGAGCCTGGGAATCTGCATTCCCACCAGCTCCCCGCTCTGGCTGCTGCCGCTGCTGGCCCAGGGGACACACTCTGAGAACCATGCTGCTTTCTTCTAGTAAATTCTAGTTCCTGGAGAAAGTCAGGAGATCCCCATTTCTTAAAGCTCAGCGACTCAAAAGACCAATTGTGGCAGAATATCAGAAAGGGAGACAGAACATGAAGACTCCTAACTCTGGGAAACAAACTAGGGGTGGTGGAAGGGGAGGTGGGTGGGGGGTGGGGGTGACTGGGTGACGGGCACTGAGGTGGGCACTTGATGGGGTGAGCACAGGGTGTTATTCTATATGTTGGCAAATTGAACTCCAATAAAAAATAAATTTATATATAAAAAAAGAAATTTTAAAGAGCCAAATGCATTTAAGTATTTCTATTTATTAGGAGCTTGTAGCAGAGGGAAACAAGCCTGGGGCTGTGCTGTCACAGACGTGCCTCCAGGCGGACTCTAGCAGCCAGTGGCTCTGTGATCCTGGATGCGAGACCGTGAGCGCCCTGACGATGTGTTGGCCCCCTGCTTACTTTATCAGTCCCGCTACCCACCCGCGTTCTGTTCTCTCTCATTCCTGAAAGTGCTGGCAGGCCTGCTCAGCCCCCAGGCCCGGCTGCCCCCTTACCTTCTTAAGCAGGGCAACCATGCCTTTGCACCACGTGGAGGAGTAGTGGACGCGCTCTACCTTGAACATGTTGAGGATCTCATCAATGGGTGTGGCCGAGTGGATTTCATACGGTCTCTGCAACCAAAGGATCAGACAGGGAATCAGAGAGGCCAACCGGAAGACAGTGGTCCATGTGGTTAAAACAGTGTTATTTGTGAGAAAGTGGTTTATTCCTTCCCTTCATGTAGCAGTGGGAGGTCCTCTTTCACAGCAGAGCATGTGGCCCCCACCCATGTGCCAACAGTGACCAGGCCTGGGGGGTAGTGCTGGATCCCAGCAGGTAGATGCTCTGTTATGGCCACAGGAGGTTAAATGACTTGGCAAGTTCACAGAGCTGGTAAGTTGGCGGAGGCAGGATCCACATCCAACAGCCTAACTCCTGAGTCCCTGCTCCGGGCTTGGGGATGGCTCTCACCATCCATCGGACACCCAGCATCACCTCCAGTCAAAGCCCCTACCTGCTGATGGGCCTCATGCCACATTTCCCTGCACTGGCTGAACTGCCTGGGGCTGGGAGTGGGGCAGGGCTGGAATCACGAAAGAATCACCAAGGTCCAGGTCCGGTGGGGTGGATGGGTGGGTGGGGGAGGCTGGGCTTCCACCTGCCACCCTCTCCCCTGCAGTGAGGATGCATAGCTCTGTTCTCCAATTGGCCCGCTCTGCAGAACATTCAACCCCCTGATGAATTTTTCCAACGTTGCCTGACAGTTTCTTGCTTCTAAAAACCTCTCAAAGCTTGGGAAGGCTTTCTTGACTGGGACCCTGAGTACACAGCTTGGACCATGTCTGAGCTCTGCCCCTGCCCCCCTCCTCACCAAAATTCTCTCCCCTTCTTCACTCTCCACCCAGCTTTGTGGGCTGAGATGCTTTGAGGTTTGCATCACGATCAAACGGCTCCGGGCTGGAGCAGGCAGTCATCTCTGGAGCATGTGTGGTACAATAGCTAGAGCAACTGAGAGTTGTCCACATGAACCTGATTGTCTGCTGTGGAATTCCTGCTGGGGTGTCCTCAAAGGTGGGCTTATTCTGTACTCATTTCTGTGTTCTTAGCTCTCGAGCAACCTCAGCTATCCAGCAGAGAACCCCAGGCTCAGGATGGGTGACAGTTCCCTGGAACAGAGGAGCATCTTTATCTTCACCAAATGGGGCTCCCCTGGGGAAGATGTCCACCTTCAGGACTGCCTGTGCCTTCCAACGTGCCTACCCAGAGGAAGGGCACCTGCTCAAGACTGGCTGTCTCCTCCTTCATCTGTCAATCGAATTGGGAACCTCCCCACCCTTTTGCCCTACAATATGCAGAGCAAAGCCAAAACGTGTGGACTCCCTAGAAAGGCCAGCTAAGTAGGTATGCTAACATTCTTTACATATGTCTTCAAACATTTTCTTTTACTGTCATAAGAGGTGGAGTATGGCTCTAGTAATGAACATTTTAGAATTTCCTCCTGAGGCTGCCGCCTGCCTCGGCCTTTGCAGGACACCCCCCACTCCTCACCCCAACTTCACCAGTAACAGCTACCATGATTAGAAATAACAGGAGTGAAACATCAGTTTCTGGACTGTTCTGGATTGCTTCTTTCCATCTTTTTGCCTCTGGAGAAACCATTCCTCCCATGCTGTCCCAGCTGTATGGGGACACCCAGCTGCAGCAGGTGGGAGGACCCTGGGAGATGGAGCACTCTCACCTTCTCATTTCACAAGTCGGGACAGTGAGGCTGGAAGACAAACAGTGCCCTTGCCTCGTCCCACAGAGACGCAGGTTCTCCTTCACTGCTCTTTCTCCGATGCCACCAGAGCACACCCACCATGCAGAGCGCCCAGCTCGAGAGAACAGCCAGTGACAAATGGGAAGGCTTTTCATATCACTCACATTGCATTCTGTAGTTTCTTTTTGGTTGCCTCAAGGCATTCATCAATCTGCTTTTCCATCCGCCCCCCAAACCCGCCAGTCTCTAGCTCTGTCCTCTCCACTTCTAGGGGGGAATCAGGCCAATAAGAATAGCAATGATGATAATTATGGTAACTCTGATAAAGCCAACAGTTAAATACATTCACAGATCAGCTTGCAACACCATGCTCTGCAGCTTGTGGCTCTGGGTGCAGCTGTCATCCGTTTGGGTAGCTGCAGAGAAGCCCAGCTCCTTCTACAAGAATATTGGCAAATACTGAGATCAATATTTCACCTGCTTGGGTAAAGAATTCTATTGAAGTTTGGTTCTCACTCACTGCCCTTAGGACGTGTTGACTCAGAAAACCAAGTGGCATTTCTAAGGTAAAGTAATTACATGGACTGCTGGTGAAAGTGATTTAGCAGCAGGGCACTGGATACACACATTATGGAGTGCAGGTGTGTCTCTATTCCAGGACACTCGGTTTACAAAAAAATGCCAATTTTCCAAGAAATGGAAGACAGGAGACAAGAAGTGCCACAGACTTGTTATTTGAACTGCTAGAGCTGAGCTGGGCTTTGGGGACCATCTAATCCAATGTTTTTTTTCTCCTCCAAACCTTTTTACTCCAAATCCCAAACACAGAACAGATGAAAGCGAAGAACAGTTCCTCAGGCTATGAAATCTCCAGAACCAGAAGAAGCATTTCCCCACCCCTTAGAACTGTCGAACCACCTCTGCTGGGTCCTAGAGGTCCGTAGAACAACCCACACTCCTTCCCCTTCTTTAATGGAGACATAAAACCTAGAGAGTGAGATCCCAGGGTCCGTTTCCTCCCAGGTCCTGACTCCTGGCACAGTGCCCTCTCTGTCTGCTTTACCAAGGGACAAGAAGTCAGTGTTCTCTCCTTCTGTAGAGTTTGCACGCCAACACACTCCCCGTTCTGTGGTTGAGCCCATCCAGAGGGTGCACACCCACTTCTTCCTTCCACACTGCAGACTTTAGGGGTGCTCCAGGCAACCCTTCCTCTTTATTCGTCCCCTCTCTGCACCCCCAGCCTTCTCTGTCTACCCGACCTCAAGGAAATGTGCTGAATGGGGTCAAAGACAAGTTCAGGGAGGTGGTTGGAAAGAAGCCTGGAGGGTAGAAGGTCTTAGGGCACCACAGGTGGGGTTTTGAGCTCCACCCTTTGTCTACACTCAGAACCCACTCTGTGCAATGCAGTGTGCCATGAGCCTGGCATTCAGGATCTCATTTAGTCCTCTTGGTTACTCTATGGCAGTGGTGCCCAAGCGGGGACAATTTATCCACCAGGGCATATTGGATGATGCTGGGTGACATTTTTGGCTGCCATAAATCAGCAGGGGAGATTTCTGCTGGCATCTGGTTAGGGAGAGGCCAAGGATGCTGCTGAACATCCTGCCCGTGCAGGGCAGTCCCCACCACAAAGAGTTCCCCAGCCTCGAGTGTCTGCAGTGCCGAAGTCAAGGAACCCTGCGCTTTGGGCTTCAACTACTGTCCTCCCAGTTGGTAGATAGGAAATAGGCTCACCCCAGATCATTCAGAGAATGTGCAGCAAAGCCAGGACATGAGCCCGGAAATGCATGATTGCAAAGGACACTCTCCCTGGACCACCGTGTTGTCACGTCCATGGGCAGCACTGCGCTGCCTACCTGGTAAACCTGAGTGTCTCCAGCTGATCTCAGAGGCTTTTAAGGACTGTCCCCTCACTGTCCTGTACTGCTGCTCAGTCAGAAATGTTTGCTGTGTCCTCCTCAGTGGCTCTTCTTCATCTGTACTCACACTGTTCCCTCCAGCAGCATCTCTGAGACCCAGCTTAAATGTCTGTTCCCTCTGAGGAAGTCATCAGCACTTTATCTCCATCAACCTGTCTCAGAGTCATTGCCAGGAGCGTAGTTATTTGACGATCATGTCTCCTGCATGCCGGACACTGCGTGTGCCCTGCCACATTTTCTCACGCCATCCCTGCGGTGGCCTCATAGTCTCTATTTCACAAAGGAGGAAGCCATGGCTCAGATGAGATACGTGACTGATGCGAATCGGAGCACCAAGGCACCCAGAGTGTGGGAGGGAACACAGACCTCTGCTCAGCTAGCCCCTAGGCCTTCCCACCAGCACTCACTCCCCAGGCGTGATCCAGCCTCCACTCCAGGTGCCTGGCTCCAGCGTGGAAAGGTGCTAAGTCAGAGAGGATGCAGGCCTGCTGGCAGGCCCCCAGGGCAGGAATCACAGCAAGGAGTGGAAGCTTGCTGACATTCATCAGGCACGTACTGAGTGAGGACCATTGCAATGACTTAATTCCCAAAG
Source organism: Canis lupus familiaris (assembly GCF_011100685.1). NCBI lineage: Eukaryota > Metazoa > Chordata > Mammalia > Carnivora > Canidae > Canis > Canis lupus. Next base: position 71,313,513 of record NC_049224.1, on the reverse strand, counting down.
CAACCCTGTTGGGTAGATATTATTAATCTCCCCCCGACCCCAGTTAACAGATGAGGATTCTGAGCACTCGATCTGTTTATTGGCTTTGGTTAAGATCACAGACGAGGCAGCTGGTAGAGCCAAAGTTTGACCCTGTGAATTCCTCTAAGATACTCTTTATTATGAGAAGGCAGCTTCCAGTTGAGTGAAATACTTTCTAGCTATTAAAGCTGTCAAACAATGAAACAGGTTCTTTCTGGAGGTAAGGAGCTCCTTGGATGCTGAGGGGAAACAGTGAACAGGTGGGTAATCACCTGTCGGGGATGCCATCTGGAGTCCGGCAGGCAGGAAAGAGGACAGAGGCTGTGCTGAGGTCCCCAAGTCCCTTCTCTGGGCTTGTGGGTGGGAAACATCCTTCTTACACCTTTTCTCTCTAATCAGAGGTTGTGGTTGCAGTCCGGGGAGACCAAGGTACCTGTGCTCTAACACAGTACTCTTTCACTCAGCAGACATGTGGGGTGACGACTAAGATTCTACTCTGGGCTCAGAGATCCCACGTCTGTTTCTGGTCCAGGCCACAGGATCCAATCAGGCTCATGGGATTCTCTGTGTTGAGATTTTAAGCCCATTAATGACACTTGATTCCTCTGCTCTCCCAATGGAGCATTTGGGAAGAGATGGCTGTTTTCCAGGCTAGGGGTAGAGTATTTCTGGGTCCCTTGCCAGCAGACTATACTGATCTTATGTATTCTAACTCTTTCCAACTCTAAGATCCTAGAACGCACACTGGAAAATCCCCGTTGCGGCATTCATCTTTGGGAGGTAAAAAGCTCCCTGGGTTTTGAGGGAATCAAGGAACAAACAGGTGGATGGCTACTTGTTAGGGATGCTGTCGTTGACATGATGGAGGGATTCTGGGGAGGAAGGCCAGCCTCTACCTTCACACACCCCAGAGATAAGCAAGAATGCATCTCAGTATAGATTTTTTACTGAATGTGATTGTTTCCTGAATGAAAAACAGAGAATTAACTGTTTGCATAAGCCTGTCAAAGGTTCAGCCAGACCCAGACATCTGTGAGGAAGGTTTACAAGAGCACATAACAGGTGTCCTTTCATTCATTCACTCTGTCACTATGTCAAAGGCCCCCCATCCCACTGTGTGCTTCTCCTCCTTCCCTTGAATGTGGCATTTGGATCTCTGCATAGAAAACTGTTGCATTAAAAATGAAACGATTTAGTTTGGAAGCAGCAAGAACCACGGATCCTTGGGGCATTTTGCCAAGTCATCATCTTTGACTTTCTGACCTGTGAGGAATGACAAATGTTTTAAAAGCCCAACACAAAATTCACAGGCCCCAAATGCTATCACTTAGGACAAGTTCCCAAAACAGGGCTTAATACATAATCTAATTGCAATTCCAACCTTCCCCAGAAGTGTTGTCTTAAGTCTTAACTGCTGGGTCAGGAATATTCCAATCCTGACCACTGAGCCTGCCACCTGGGTCCTCTCCACCCCTGGAAGAAAGATGGACAATCTGCATGATAAGACATCTGGCTTTTCACCCTAGAAAGCTCTTGCCTGAAACAATCTTTTTCTTTTTCTGAGAGCATCTTGCCCCACCCTCTTATACAACCCTTCCATTTCCACTTCCTACAGCTCCTTGGAGCACCTCTCAACGTGCTAGGTGGGGTGCTGCTAGACTCATGGATCACTTAGTAAAGCCAATTAGATCTTCAAATTTGCTCGATTGATTTTTATTTAACACAGAGAATGTACTTTCTGCTGCTGAACATCCAATCATGCTTGGGGCAACTGCTTGCTGAGGGCATTTGTGTAGCTGAGGACATCAGATAAACAGCATCTGGCGGATGCCTGTGTCCTCTGGTTCATATAGTGTTATGGATGCTCATGGTCCCTCCTGGCTGTGCCTACCAATGAACGAAACCAGCAGATGACAAAGGAACCAGCCAAGAAGATGATATTTTTTCATTCAGTGCCTGAGAAAACTAACAAATATATATATATAATATATATATATATATATATTATATATATATATATCAAATAGAAAACTAACAAATATATATATAACAAATATATATGTATATATATGTATATATAATTAAGTATATATACTTAATTATAAAAACATTGTGTATAGCAATTATGTTTTTTGAGGAATTCAGAGGAAATAATTGAGATCAAAGAAAGTCAATAGTTGTTTAAACTACAGGGTGAAAAATAATATTTTCACTCATATGGGTTTGATGGTTTGCAAACTGGTCCCATTATCATGGATTCATTGACTGATTCATTCATTTACTCCTCATTGGCGATCCCCACCTTCCAGGAGTGCACCTCCATTGGCCTGAATATGCATGGATACAAATCACTGTGGGACACTGAACTTTGCAGTTCAGTGCAAGTGGCTCTGCACCGAGGCCTGGAGCAGCAAAGGCGGGTGACATGCCAACCCTGTGTCCCCATCGGGGGCAGAACGACCCGTGGTAACTAACTTCAGCTCCATGAAACAGACTGAAGGCTTTTATCCTCATCGTACCAAGAAAGAAACCAAGGCTCAGTGACATCATTTTCGAACGATACTTGTGCAAAGAAAAATGCCTCAAGGGGCAGCTCCGGTGGCCCAGTGGTTTAGCGCCGCCTGCAGCCCGGGTTGTGATCCTGGGGACCCAGGATTGAGTCCCCCGTTGAGCTTCCTGCATGGAGCCTGTGCCACAGCCTCTGCCTGTGTCTCTGCCTCTCTCTCTCTCTCTCTCTCTCTGAATAAATAAAGTAAAAAAAAATCTTTAGGAAAAAAAAAGAAAAATGCCTCAAAATTAGTTTGTCACAATTCTTTCTACTAAAGTAAAAATGAGTTCTTCATCGCCGGTAGTTATCTTGAGCTATTAAATTAAATGAAATAAAAACAAAAATATGCACCAAATGCCTCCTTTTTATGGGGGCATTTAGCTATGTAGTTGGGGAAGGTACCGAACAAACAAATAAGGGAAAAGCAACATGGTTCTTGTATTTCAAGAGCTTCAAATCAAGCTGGAAAACCAGACACCGACGCATAGAGTTGTGGGGCGAAAGAAGATAGTGTTCAAAATCACAGTGCCGAGGAGCTTTGGGGGGTTTAAGCTGCCACTGATTAGATGCTGACCTTTATGTAAGACCTTCCCCTGTGAGCATCCATTCCCCATGAGTGAACGAGGCGGTGGGACCAGATGTTCGCTCGAGGCCCCTCTCATGCTCAGGATCCATCAGAGCTGGAACCCGGGGCCTGACTCCTCACACACGCTCCCGCCCCGCCGTGCGGCCAGCCATCAGCACCCCAGCCCGGCTTGACCAGGGCCCCACGTTCCAGGGCTGCCCGCGTTCACCGTGCAGGTGCCCATCTTACCCAGCCCCGCAGCAGTTCGTAGGCCGTGACACCCAGGGACCACCAGTCGACGGGGTACGAGTACCCGGGGCCTCCGTCCACATATACCTGGAACACTTCTGGGGCTGCCGAAGACAGGACAAAGAGAATGTCACCGCAGGTCACAGTTTACACTCACCATCCCTCAGGGAGGGGACACGGGGTCAGGGGTGGGGGACAGGAACCCAGCCTCTTGGAGGGCGAAGCCAGTACTCCGTCCACAGTGCCATATGGTTCCTGCCCTCCGGAAGCCACAAGCAGGCACTGGGCATCACAGGAAACACAAGTGTGGCCCCCAGGGAGTACACAAATGGGGTGCTCCAAGTGTGCAGTGGAGGGGGTCTGCTGGGTGCAGGCAGGGAGAGTCCCCCGGAGGAGGTGTGTGGGTGGAACACGAATCATGGGCAGCATGAATGCAGATGGGGTGAGATGTGAATTAAAATGAAGAAACCACACCCTGTAAATGTCACTCTGCTTTTGGCACCAACACCGTATTCGGTGTCCCAACAACCTGGACACTTAGAACCTGTAGAGCCTGTTGCCTCCCTCGGGAAGCAGTTTTAGTTTGGCACAGGTGGGATCTAATAGAAAACTCCCAGGGTAGGTAAATCCTTGAGACCGAAGGCAGACTTGGGGGCTGCCCGGCTGGGGTGGGGGCAGTGGTGGGGGAAGATGGGGAGTAATCACTTAGTGAAGCCCCTTGGGGGAGATGAAAATGTTCTGGAGCTAGGGAGAGGTGGTGGCTACACAACACTGAGAATGTACTAAATGCCACAGAATTGTTCCTTTAAAATGGCTAATTTTGTTCTGTGAATGTCACCCCAGTTGAACACACAGTGAGGGCTGGAGGCCCCAGCGTGGTGGATGCTGATTCTTTAGAGCCCTGTAGTTGTCCTGGGGGGATGGGGGGGTTTCTTGGCCCTCACGTGCTCTAATGTGCTGAGTGGTGTGTTTATCTCATGGCTTCACCCCCAAATCACTAGGCCAGGAGTGCATCTACGCTCTAATTGCTCGTTTTGGCTTCCAGGAAAATTTTGTGAAATGTGACTCCTTTCCAGCAAATTAACTTGCAGACATAATTCCATTTTACAGTTGTCAGAGCAGCCAAAATCTGTCCCTAGGAACCACAACATGTTGTGATTAAAGACGTCTCAACTCAGTTTTCAGACTGGCATTCAGCGGGCATGGGAATGGGAAGGGCTGGATGAGGCAGGCGAGGCAGGCAGGACACGCACGCTCTAATCTGGGCTCTTGGGTTGGCAGCTGGACACTCGCTTCCAACCGGCGATGCTCCCCATTTGTTTTGTACTGTACAGCGCATGTTCACTCTTTGGACATGGTCCAGGCCATGCAGCTGGTGTGGCAGGGCTGGGGTTCGCCTCTCGGTTTTCTGACTCCAAAGTCCTTCCTCCTGTACTGAAATGACTGCCAGGACAGGTCCTGGTGCACCCTTATACCTTCCTTCCCTCCCAGGACCTGGTGCTCAGCCAAGGACACAAGGCATTTAATAAATGCACATCAGTTGGCTACTTGTCACCCGATGCCCTGGATCTGGTCCGGCTTACTGCTTTTGTGCCTCAGAAGTAGAGAGAACTCACAGCCTCAGAGTGTCAACATGGCACAAGTGAAGTGGAAACCATCCTGTCATCATGCCCCCTGTTTGAGAACTGGCCGCTGGGCTTGAAGGGGAAGGGTGGCTTGCCTCGGCCACCTGCTTGCCAGCATTGCCATCAAGTCTACAGCCCCTGATCCTGACTCCCAGGTTCAGGAGCCCCATAGTTGTAATAGTTGCCCGATGACTCCAACCCTCACAGCTCTTGCACCCTTCCTCCTCTCTGCTGATGATTGGCCCTTGCTCAGGTCTCCTGTGGTGGCCTCCCCACCAGTTCTCAGGCCTCCAGAGTCATCTTCTCCTGTCTGTTCTTCTGCTTCTGACAGGGGAGTTGGCTTTCTGATACGGGACACAGACCACGGTAGTACCAGCCTAAGGGTCTCCCTGTCCTCACGGCTGCTTCACAGTCTGTGTTCCTGAGAATATCAACCAGCTCCATGGGAGGTGAATATATTTCAGAGAAGGAGGGATTCTGAAGTCAAATATGTCTTGGAAATGGTGAGCTTCAACCATGGTCCTTCCTGCTGGACTTGGAAGCCCGTATCTGTCTCTTGTTCTCTTCCTTAATTCACTAGGGCTGTCTCACAAAAGGTACTTTCAGCTCCAGAGTTATGTCCTCCAGGAAGCTGCTATGTCCTGGACACTGCAATGTTCTTTACAGTGTGTCAATCTGCTCCTCAAAATACCTCTCTGGGAGATTCCTGGGTGGCTCAGCGGTTTAGCACCTGTCTTTGGCCCAGGGCATGATACTGGAGTCCCGGGATCAAGTCCCACTTCAGGCTTCCTGCATGGAGCCTGCTTCTCCCTCTGCCTGTGTCTCTGCCTCTCTGTGTCTCTCATGAATAAGTAAATAAAATCTTAAAGAGCTGTCTAGGGCACAAGGTTCCTTCGTGCATTACCTTTAACCAGCTCCGAATCACCCAACCCACAGATGGAGAAACTGAGGAGGTAAAGCAGTAATTTCAGGGCCATGGAGCCCGTGAGTGGAAAAGCCTGGACTGGACCATCATTCTTACAACTTTCAGCCTAGTGCCCAATACACCTATTCCTTTATTACCATGACCCGTGATTTTATTGACAACACTAAGAGTTGCAATATTCATGTGGCCATTTATCAAGCATCCACCCTGTGCCAGAAGTTCTTCAAGGTTTTTTACATATATTATTCACTCCATGGGAAAGCTAATATTTATAGAGCATGCACTACAGTTCTGCATGCGTTACCTTATTTTATCCTCAGAAGGACCTTGTGAGGCTATGCTATTATCATCTCTAATCTTGGAAGCTGAAGCTTTGGAGTAGTTAAGTAACATGCCTGGGGGACGCAACAGGGAGACTCAGAGCCTTATCTGAACCTTCCTCACCCCTTTCTTGGGGGTCATTCAAAACGATGATCTGCTATGTCTTCTTCAAAATTCAGACATTTTCCACCAATTACACCATGCTTACGCTGAAATACACTGAGAATAAAAATAATTCATTTTATATATAAACATATATTATATGTAATATAAGTAAATGTTATATAAATAAATATATAATAGAAATATATATAACTATTTTTATTTTCATACACACAATATATAATTTATATGTTTTATATTCCAAAATCTCTACAAGATCATTGTGTTAAATCTGCTAATTCAACTGGAACTGAAGCCAAAAGTATGTATGAAGATCCAGGAATTCTACATTTGAGGAAATTAGGGTTTCAATATAACCCACAAGAAAAATAAGTACGTGGTTCACTGTGAACTTGCACAGTGATAATAATAATTTCAAATCCTATAGAAATTGGCTCTTGAGTCACATTCCTTTGGCAGTGCCTGTGTCCTTCCCTGGTACACAGGGAAGATCCCTTCCTGAGATCTTTCACAGAGCCCGGTGTGTGGGGCCCACCCCACGAGTACTGGTGAGCACACGGGGCTAACACACTGGGCTGCTTTCCGGAGCTGCGGAGCCACTGGGCTTGGGAAGATCACCTCACGTCCTGCTAACATCTCTCCCTTCCCCGGAAATGTGAATATGCACGTGGTGGGATCTGCTACCCCATGCTAAACACACAAGACTAAAAATATGAAAAGAATACAATAACTTCCCAGTTTATAATTATGATCCTGCTGGTGTAGCTCTGTGGATATTGCTGAAGGCTTTGACTGCTGCAGTGGAGTATGGCACGGGAGCCAAAGCCTAGCCTACAAGCCTACCGGCTTTCCAGAATCTGTTTCTATGTGTAATTACTTCCTTTAGGGGGAACACAGAATTACCACGTTTCAGCCTAGAGGGGACTTTTATGGTAATTTCTCCCTTCCCTACATTCTCTAGTGAGGGAGGTGAAACCAATTGGAGGCGCTCAGTGGCTTCCAGCCCAGCTGGGACTAGAACTCAGGTGTTCTGTCCACTGGTCCTTTCTTTGTGGCAAGACCCTGTCTCCAGCTTGTGCACCTGGCTGGCAGGATGCCCAGATCTGTGCAGCCAACTGCCTCCCGGACGCCTCTACCTAGTGGTCCTGTGAGCACTGCACACTCAACCTGCCCAAGCAAACTGGTCCTTCTCCAACTGCCCTCTTTCTGGGATCTCAGTCCCAGCCCATGGTCTGCTGGATTGCATGAGTCAGAACCGGGGTATCTCTTGGACTCTACCCCTTCTTCAGTCTCTGCTTTTGATCATTTGGCCCCATTTTTCTCTTCCAGAAACTTCCTCTCTACTCGGTTTCATTTCTGCCTGGACACACCACAGACAGCCTCTCATCTACTCCAGCCTGGCATTCTAGTCACCTACTTCTGAATGGTTAAAGGTGTGAATGTAGGAAGTTTTCATGCCTGCAATTGAACCTTAGCTCCTATGATTATTGGTACAATGGCTTTGGGCTAGCTATTCTACCTCATATTTGTACCTAAACTTTTCTCATCTGCAAAAAGGAATAGCAATATTTGCTATATAATCTTGTTGTGAAGAGAAAATGAAATTATGTATGTATTTCTTGAGCCCATGGTTGAATGCCAACAAATACTATCTAATTTTGTTGTTGTCATACTGTGATTATTCATGTGTTCAAAGCACTTAATTAAAATTATTCCAAGTTTTCTATTTGTTATAGATAAAGTTTTATATGAGAATTCCTAAAAACTGGTTCCAACGTCATCTTTGGGTACTGCCTTTATTATATAGCTCATTATACCAATTGCAAAAATAGAATATCTTTTACTTTAAATTGTCTGAGACTTGTCTGATAATATTTACCCTATTTTTTATACTCATGAACTCCTACTTATGTTTCAAGACCCAGACCAAATGTTATTCCCCCTGTGGAATGGAGTCTTATGCTATTCCTCTGTTCCCTCCTTTTTCCATCTCCTGGCCAAGTATATCAATCTATGTTCTGGATTCTCATCAAACCATGGTCTGTACCTCTCTTGTAGTACTGATAATGCTATATTTTAATTAATAGCATACATTTCTACCTTCCTCACTGGGCTGTGAACCCTCTGAAGGCAGGGATATGATGAAGTGGGCCCCAGAGGCTCAGGGATTAGCACGAGGTTGACCTAGAAGTAGGTGCTCAATGCATCATAGCAGCAAAGAAGTTGGTCACAGAGACCTAACTTCAAATCTCAGTGGCTACCATTGCTGGCTATTTGTCATTAGGCAAGCACTTAACCTTTGTATAAGTGTCAGATTTTGTGGAATAATAACAGCCCCTACCCCAGAGTGAGATAACATATATGATACATTTAGTACAGGGATAGACACATAGAAGGTTCTCAAAAGATGTGAGCTAGTTACCATTTTATCAATTCATTGTTTACATGAGCAATGAAATCCTCACATTAATGAAAGCCCAGCTCATAGAGGTACATGTTGTACATGTTCCCCAAACGATTCAAGAGATCCATCATAATTCTTTGCATTAAAGTGTACCAAAAAGCTGTGGAAAGCAGAGATAAGCAGCATGCCTGGCTTTCTGTCTAGATCCCTTGGGGGTAATTTATATTTCTTTGGCTCTGCAGCTTGCCAGATGAACTCAGGTGTCACACACTTACATATTACACTGAGACAAAATAAAGCTGCTGTGTCAGTCTGATAACTTCTCCTTTTCTATTAATGCTATTAGTAGCATTAATAGCAACAGAAAACTAGTTTCATTAAAGTATGTGAGACACTGCGCATCTGTTGACCATTAGACTTCACAAGTCTACATGAGAAGAGGAAAAGGAGAAGTGTAATTGGCTAATAAGTAAATACAGAAGCTCTGAAAAGGTGCAGAAATAAATGATGCGCCAGTACCAGAAAATGACTTCATGTTAAACATGTCAGACTAAACTAGATTTTAAAAAAATGCCTTTGGAAGCTTTCCTAGAAAATGAAGTTCTAACTGGAAGCACAGGCTTAGACTCTGTATTTTATATACAGAGTCTATATACAGGGTTTATATACAGTGAAATTGGGGATCTAATACCATGTTACATTGAAAGAAAAGTTCATTTATGTAGTGCTGCTCTCTGAAAGGATTCCAGATTCTCTGTTTATCCAAGAAAATTAATGGTGTTTATTTATTTATTTCAGAAAGAGAGAGAGCAAGAGAGAGTGAGCACACAAGTGGGGGGAGGGGCTAAGGGAGAGAGAGAGAGAGGGAGAATCACAAGCAAGCTTCCTGCTGAGTGCAGAGCCGGAAGCGGGGCTTGATCTCACAACAGAGATCATGACCTGAGTTAAAACCAAGAGTCAGATGCTTAACCAACTGAGCCACCTAGGCACCCTGAAAATGAATGCTTTTTAAAATTTCCCACTGAACTTGCTATATATAGAAACCAAAAGTTTTGACATGGCACTCGGTACTGCATGATCTGGGCCTGCACACTTCTTCAGACATTCTCCTAGCCTACTTTGCTCAGGCCACACTAGCTTTCTTTTGGTTCTTTCTATGTGACAAAACTCCTTTTTGCCTCAGGGCCTTGGCAAATGCAATTCTATCTGCAATGCTTTTATATCCCTTTGTACTGAACAACACCTACTCATCCTTTAGGACCTATCTAAAAAGTTACTTCCTCAGCAAAATTACTTTTGACTCCTCCAATCTAATTCATTTCTCTTTTCCATCATATCAAAGACCCCACACAATTCTGCTTCTGTTTAAAATGTAGGAGTTGGAAAGAGTATCACTCCCAGCCTAACAATGAGAAAAATCTAGATCACCTACAAAACCATAATTTTTCTCAAACCCAGCTAGTCTGAAGTCTAAGGAAAGATGGGTGATCCAAGAAGAGAGAGGGCTGTGAGTACTGGCTTACCTTGAGAATAGCATAGGAAGAACACAGGGATGCCACGGAAGAGGGTAAGAGACTTCTTTTAAAATGCTTACAAAATTGCTGAAGTTTGTGTGCAGGTTTATGTGAGAGAATAGAACCACTGTTTGTGTAGATGCAAGAGATATTCACCGCTGTTCATGGCTCTTCCATGCTGACCTCACTGTGTATTCATAAAAGGACTAGTAGAGGGCAGGAGGTGGTAGAAAGCTTGCCTTGATGTGGGATTTGGGGGAGAGAGCAGCTAACTGCTTCAAGAGGGCACAAAGCTCTTCCTGGATCCAACTCCCTATGCCCTATGGAACAAAATCCTTGAGCTAAAGGAGGAAGGGCAGAAGATTCTGTGACCACAGGGGCACAGGTGAATACTCATTGAGCATGAAGGGCAAGGAACAGAAAAATAAAATCTCTATCCTTGGGAAAGAGACAAAAAAATCATCCTGGGCTCAATTCATTGGTTCCCATTGCTGGGAGAGACACAGGGTCAATGAGCAAAACCCAGCCCTAAGACAAGACCGTGGATGACATAGAGCCCACCTAAGACTGAGTGAGCCAATACAACAGAAAACATATACTCCCCTTCCTCCTGTCACCCCAATCAGACCAAGTATAAAGTAACAAGAAAAAGAAGTCTCCTTCCAGAGAACAGAAGGAACAGAAGTGAGACCCTCTTTAAGGCACAGGCCCATGGGGAAAGCCTAAAGCTGAGGTGGAACAGGAACATTGAGGGAAAACTAAGTAGAGAGGAGGTGCATTAAGCATAATCATACCAACCTAGACTCAGCTTAACCCCTGATTAGACTAGACTGACTCAGTTCTTCCACACACATACAACATTACAGGCAAAGTAGTGGGAAAGACATGCCCACTTCCAGGCACAAACACTATCCCACACAAAATGTTCTGTCTTTAACCAAAAGTTATGAAACACATGACAAAAAGGGGGGGAGGACAAGTAAAAACCCCATGGGAAGAGACACAGCAACAACAAACAGAAGCATATTCAGATACAAACCAGATGTTAGAACTAACAAAGAATTCAAAATATTTCACCTGCACCCCAATGTTTATAGCAGCAGTGTCCACAATAGCCAAACTGTGGAAGGAGCCTCGGTGTCCATCAAAAGATGAATGGATAAAGAAGATGTGGTCTATGTATACAATGGAATATTACTCAGCCATTAGAAATGACAAATACCCACCATTTGCTTCGACGTGGAGGGACCAGGAAGGCATTATGCTGAGTGAAATAGTCAATCGGAAAAGGACAAACATTATATGGTCTCATTCATTTGGGGAATATAAAAATTAGTGAAAGGGAATAAAGGGAAAGGAGAGAAAATGAGTGAAAATATCAGTGAGGGTGACAAAACATGAGAGACACCTAACTCTGGGAAATGAACAAAGGGTAGTGGAAGGAGAAGTGGGCGGGGGGTTGGGGTGACTGGGTGATGGGCAATGAGGGGGGCACTTGGTGGGATGAGCACTGGGTGTTATGCTATATGTTGGCAAATTGAACTCCAATAAAAAAAATAAAAATAATTTTCAAAGAATCTAGTGGAAAAAATAGGACACATTAAAAGATGGAGATTTCAACCAAAAGATGGAATCTATAAAAGAATTGGATGGAAATGCTAATAATAATAAAAACAAACCAAACATAACACCAGAGATAAAGCATGCCTCCAACATCCTCACCAATAAGACTTGAAACTTCCAAGGAAAGAAGAAATGATCTTGAAGATAGGTCAAACAAAATTATTCGAAGTGAAATGCTAAGAGAAAAAAGTGGAAAAAAATATCAGAGCATCCAATTGCTATGGGGAAATATGAAAGGTCTAACATATATATAATTGAAATCCCAGAAACAGATGAGATTGAGAGAGAGAAAGAGAGAGAGAGAGAAAATGCATCAGAAGAAATATATTCAGATAATGATTGGGAATTTTACAAAAAATTATGATTCATAAAACCACACATATCCAAGAAGCTCAGAGAACACGAACCAGGATAAACACAGAAAGATAAAAAGAAAAAACAACAGACCTAACATATCTAAGACCAAAGATAAAGAAAAAATTTTTATGGTAGCTAAAGAAAAAAGGCATATTACCTACAGGAGAGCAAAAATAGGAATTAAAGCAAATTTGTTGTTAGAAACATTGCCATAAGATATAGAGTGACATATTTAAATGCTGAAAGAAAAAAAAACAAACGGTGAATCCAGAATTCTGTTAAAATTTCTTTTTAAAATGTAAGCAAATGAAGACTTTTCCCAACAAACAAAAGAATGAAGGAATTCACTACCACTATGCTTTCACTCTAAGAATTTTTGAAGCAGGTACTTGAAGTAGAAAGAAAATGAAACCCTATAGAAACTCAAGCTGCTCAAAGAAATAAAAAAACATTGGAATTAGGAAAAAAGAGGTAAATATAAAATCAATTTAAAAATTTTTTAACCACTGTAAAATATAATTGACTGTAGTAAAAATAAAGCAATTAATTATGTATCTACAGCCACAATAAAACAAAAAATGAGTGAGAGGAATTGGTAGTATATTATTCTAAGATTCTTACGTGGTATGGTTTCAAGGTAGGTTCTGATTAATCGATTATGTATATTATAAATATAGGACAATCTCTAAACTATATTTTTTATTTTTATTTTTTATTTTTTTAAGATTTTATTTATTTATTAATGAGAGACAGACAGAGAGAGAGAGAGAGAGAAGCAGAGACACAGGCAGAGGGAGAAGCAGGCTCCATGCACCGGGAGCCCTACGTGGGATTTGATCCCGGATCTCCAGGATCACGCCCTGGGCCAAAGGCAGGCGCCAAACCACTGCGCCACCCAGGGATCCCTAAACTATATTTTTTAAAAAGGCATAAATACTAACCCAATAGGGAAGTTAAAATGGAATCATTCATAATGATCAGCTTATTCAAAGTAAAGCAGAAGAAGAGAAGCAAATGAACAAAGAACAAATGGAACAAAGAAAAGAAAAAGCAAGGTGACAGATTTCAATCCAACCATATCAGTAATTACATGAAATATAAATGGTTTAAATATCAATGGAAAGGCAGAGATTATTAGACTGGATTTAAAAAAGACTACAGGGCAGCCCCAGTGGCTCAGCGGTTTAGTGCCGCCTTTAGCCCAGGGCGTTATCCTGGAGACCCGGGATCAGGTCCCATGTCGGGCTCCCCGCACGGAGCCTGCTTCTCCCTCTGCCTGTGTCTCTGCCTCTCTCTCTCTCTCTCTCTCTCTCTCTCTCTCTGTCTCTAATAAATAAATGTGTCAATTGGCCATTTAAGTTTAATAGTAAAAGACGGGTTAATGATAACAATGCATTGTAAACCCTTCAGAAGGAAAGGAGAATGTTTTGTGGACCATTTGGGGTTTTTTTGTGCATGTGTGGCAGTTTTAAGTTATTAATTTTTAAAATCAGTACTTTTTAATGGAAACAACTTGACCAAAAATCTGTCACAGAATTTTGAGACCCATTAAAACAAAAGTTTAATGAGAAAAAAAAATAAATTAAAAAATCTAAAAAATATAAAAAAATAAAGAAGACTACATACATGACATGTGCTTAAAATATAAAGATATAAAAAAATAAAATATAAAGATATAGGTTAAAAATGGATGGATGGGAAAAGATATAATTAGGACTGTGCTGGGACAGGCTTATACTAGCTCATCTCTCCCCTCGATGATGTTGCACTGATAACTTGAAGTCAGCCATAGTGGGTGAACTTACAGGACAAAAATCAGAAAAATCTATAAATCACTGCTTTTCTTTTTCTCCTTCTTTTATCAGAGAACTAGTTGTTAAACATGTACCAGCACACCACTGGAATTACCATGCAAACATTAACAAAAGAAAACTGAAGTAGCTATATTGATATCACCAAAGTAGTCTTAAGAACAAGAAACAGGAAGGATATTGTATAATGATACATACAGTTGGGGATTTCAACACACTTCTCTTAGTAACTGATATAACAAGTAGAAAGAAAATCAGTAAGAATATAATAGGACCTGGGAAACATTATTAAGTAACTTGACCTAATTGATATTTATAAGAAATATAATGAAACAAGAGCATACACAGTCTTTGCACATCAACATGGAATACTCACGAAGATCTAGACCATAAAATAAATTTTACCAATAAAAAATAAAAGAAAATAAATCATACAAGAGATTTCTCTGACCATCACAGAATTAAACTGGGCATCAATAACAGGAAAATGTATATTAAATTCCTACATATTGTTGAAAATTACCAAACAGACATCTAAATCACCCATGGGTGAAAGAGGGAGTTACAGGGAAGTTGGAAAGTGTTTGTAACTGAATGAGAATGAAAAAATAATATATCAACATTTGTGGAATACAGCTAAGGAGAGAATTGATAGAGGATTAAATGTTTATATTTAGAGAGAAATATAAGCATTTAATGCCTATATATATTTACAGAGAAATATAAGCATTGCATATATATATGCAATATATATATATCTATATATACATATATATATGAAAGACAAGCCTCAAATCAATGATATATAGTTCCACTTTACAAAAGGAGAATAAGAACAAATTAAATCCAAGACAAGCAGAAGGAAGTAATAAGGATTAGAGCAGAAATCAATAAAACAGAGAAAATCAATGAAACTAATAACTGGTTCTTCAAAAAGATGAATACATGTGATAAAACTCTAGCCAAAATGATCAGGAAAATCATAGAGGAAACATAAATGACCAATTCAGGAATGAAAGAGGAGACATCACTGCAGAATTGACACTCATTAAAAAGCTATCAAGGGGATAATACAAATAACTATAAACCCAAATATTTGGAAGGTTACATGAAACAGAGAAATTTCTTGAAAGACATAAATGACCAAATCTACCTAATATTTATTTACTTCTTCTGACTTAAGGAGAAATAGATAAACAGAATAGGCTCATGTCTATTAAAAAAATAGGATTCACAGTTAAAAAGTTTTCTGTTAAGAACCCCAGGTCCAAATATCTTCTCCCACCAATTCTAACAGACAGATGTTAGAAATAACACCAACTCTGCACAAATTTTTCCAGAAAGTAGAAGAAGAGGGAACATTGCCCAACTTACACTGTCTGCATTCTGGTACCAAAATCACACACACACACACACACACACACACACACATGCACACACACAAAATGTTACAAGAAAAAGAAAATTAAAATATTCCTCATTAGCCGAGAAGTAAATATTGTAAATGAGGTATTAGCAAATTGATTCCAGCATTATTTAAAAAATAAAATACATTATGACCAAAAGGGATTTTAAGAAAGTTCAACCTTCCAAAATCAATGTATTTCAGCATGTTATAGAAACCATATGATTATCTCAATAGTAGAGAAAAGATATTTCACAACCTGATAAAGAGTTAACTAAGTACCAAAAAAGTTTTAGCTAACATCACATTTAAAGATAAACATAGTAACTCTTTCTCAGTAAGATCAGGATCAAGGCCAAGTGTATCGAATGTTCTAGCTCAAACAACAAGACAAAAGAAAAACAAAAGACTTGCAAATATTGGAAAGAGGAAATAAAATTACCTTGATTTGCAAACGTGATTATCTACACAGAAAGCCCAAAGAATTTACTACCAAAGCAGAGGACCGATAAGTGAGTGCGGCAAAATTACGGGATACAAGGTCGACATGCAAAAATCAATGGTATCTCTGTAGATCTGCAATTGGTAAGTAATTTTTAAAATTTTTATTTAAATTCCAGTTAGTTAACATTCAGTGTAATGTTAGTTTCAAGTGTACAATATAGTGAATTCAACACTTCCATACAACACTTGGTACTCATCACAACAAGTAGACTCCTTACCCCATCATTTATTCCCCACTCCCCACCTTCCCTTTGGTAACCATCAATTTATTCTCTAAATTGAATAAATTTAGTTGAGAGTCTTTCTTGGTTTGCCTCTCTCCCTCTTTTTTTCCTTTGCTAGTTTATTTTATTTCTTAAATTCTACATATGAATGAGTTCCATCCATGGCGTTGCAAATGGTAAGATTTCATTTGTTTTGATGGCTGAGTAATACCACATCTGACATGCACCCTGATGTTTAGAGCAGCATTATCTAATAGCCAAATTATGGAAACACCCCAAGGGGCCATCTGCTAAGAAATGGATAAAGAAGATAGTTAACTAATTTTGTTTAAAAAATGTACCTTTTGGATAGTACCAAAAATCTATAAGACAGTTATTTTATTTTTTTAAGATTTTATTTATTTATTCATGACAGACAGAGAGAGAGGCAGAGAGACACAGGGAGAGAAGCAGGCTCCATGCAGGGAGCCTGATGAGGGACTCGAACCCAGGTCTCCAGGATCACACACCGGGCCGAAGGTGGCGCCAAACCGCTGGGCAACCAGGGCTGCCCAAGACACTTAGTTATAAGTGTAACAAAGTATATGCAAATTTTGCATGCTGAACATTATATAATGCTGATGAGAGAATCCAAGAGGCCCTAAATATATTGAGAGGTATTCTATGATTGTAAGCTGCCACTTCTGCCTAAATTCATCTACAGATTCAGTGTGATCCTAACAAAAATCCAGCCAATTTTTTTGTAGAAATTAACAAGTGAATTCTAAAGTTTCAGTGAAAACAGAAAGAATTTAGAATAGCCAAAATAATTTTGAAAAGAAGAAAAAAGTTGGAAGACTCTCTCTACCTGATTTCAAGTATGATTGCAAAGGAGAAGTATGAAACCAAGTAGAGCATAAACAAATAGACCAATAGAACAGAAAAAAAATTCAGAAATAGACCCACACATGGTCAATTGAGTTTTGACAAGGTTGCAAAGGCAATGCAGTAAAGAAAGAACAGTCTTTTCAACAAAGAATACTGGAACAATTGGACAGCTGTATGCAAATAAATAAAGCTTGATTCATGCCTCACACCATATTAAGAACTAAATTAAAAATGCATGTAGCTTAAATATAAAATCCAAAAGGAAAAAACTTTTACAAGAAAACAAAGGGAAAAAAATATTTGTGACCTCATGTGAGGAAAAGATATTTAGATATGACACCAAATATATGATCTGTAAATAAAATCTTTTAAAAAATCAGACTTCATCAAAATTTAAAACTTCTGCTTCTAAAAGGAGTCTATTATCTCAATAGAAAGACAAGCCACTGAGTGGCCAACATTTTTGCAAAACACGTATCAGATGAAGGACTTATACCCAGGATATATAAAGAATTCCCAGAGCCTGATTAATAAAAATCACTAATGGTCAGATGATTTGAATAGATACTTCATAAAGGAGGTAAATGGATGGCAAATAAGAAAATGAAAATATGTAGGACATCATTAGTCATTAGAAACTTGCCTTTTTAATAAGAGCAATAACCACAAGGCAATAGCCAGTAGTGGTGAGGATGCAGAGCACCCAGAGCCCTCATACATTGTTTGTGGGGTGTGTAAAATGGCTCAGTCTTCCTGGATAAGTTTGTCAGTTTCTCAGAAAGGTCAACATATGCTTATCATATGACCTGGCAATCCCACCTCTAGGCAATTATTCTAGAGATGTGGACACTTAGGGTCATATAAAAACCTGAAAGCAAATGTTTATAGTGGCCTTATTCATAATTATGTACAACTGGAAACAACTCAAAAGTCCTTCAGCTGGTGGATGGATGAACTAATTGTGTCTATTCATCCCATAGAGTTCTACTTACTGATCAATCAAAAGGAAAGCTGCTGATACACACAACATGAGTAAATCTCAAATGCAGTATTCAAAGTGAAAAAACCCGGATTAAAAAGGCTATAGAGCATACAACTCCATTTCTATGACTTTCTGGAATAGTCTGAACAGATCACCTGTTGCCAGGGACTGGGATGAGGGAATTCTGGGAGTGATGGAATTGTTCTATACGTTCATTGTGGTGGTGCTTATATGACAGTGTTGGTCCAAAATCAAGGAACTGCACACTAAAAGACTGCATTTTACTGCACAAAAATTGTCATTCAGGAGTAAACATCTCAAACTATGTATTTATCAGTTTGATGATTTTTAAGGTGATTGGATTACAAATAGCCAAACCAATGAGTGTAGGAAAACTGTTCATAGATGGATGTATTTGGGGGCCATAAAACACTACTGGCACATAGAAGGTACTCAATGGATTTGTAAGGATGATAGGTGGGTGGACGGATGGAGGGATGAATGAATGAACGGACAGCAGGTTCTCAGGAAAGATTTTGGTCACTGGAGCCTCACTGGCCGGGGCTTGCACATTGGCTCTGTCACTTTCTCTGGCACAGGTGGCAGCAAACTTCACTACCCTTGATCATTTCAACAAGGAACATACTAGCATCATTATGATGGCCCCACAACCACCCTTGTCTGCTCACTGCAGCCCCCTTGGGAAGGGAACTAACATCTGGTAAATGCTGGCAAGGCACCAGCCCCATGATCCCCTAGTGCGCCCAGCATCCTCCAGCCCACCCAGCTTCTATAATGAACCAGCTGTTTAGGATCCGTTTTCCCCACTAGACTGTTAGCGCTCCAAGGCAAGGGAGTTCCCAGTCCAGGCCCTGGATTCCCAATGCTGAGCGGGTACCAAATAATCAACCATCTAAATCATAACCATGCCAGCGATAACAATAGTACTACCAGCTACCAGACCAAGGCATCTACCATTTGTCAGACACTGTGTGATGGACCTTCCATATCCCTGCTGTGACATCCTCACAGAGGACCTACTAAGGCAGATCGCATAATCATTAATCCCATTTCTCAGATGAGGAAACTGCCAGGTCACGTGGTTTGGCAGCCAGCACTTCCCGAGTGTTCCTCATGCTGAGTGCTTTATGGGTATTACGTTGGGTAATGAGATTGGCCCGAGTTCAGGCAGCCACTAAGTGGAAGACATCCAAACTGCCCCATGCCACAGGTGACGCTTCACCTGGACCCACTCCTGGCTCTCTCCTGGTTCCACAGGCCCTTACCACGGCATTCAAGACCCTCATGCTCTGACCTGTCTCTTTGCTCCCTCCCCACCCCGTCTTGCTCTGTAAGCTGTAGAAGAAATGAAACTGCCACTGTCCCCCAACACACCATGCTGTTGCCTCCCCTGTACCCCAGGGCTGTGGCCTGAAATGGCATCTCCTTGTTCTCACCCAACAGGCCAACTCTGAGCATACCTTCTATGTGCCAGGTCCAACGCAGATTGTCACCTTCTCCAGGAATCCATCTTGACAGTGTCCTGCTTCCACCTGTGCCTACCTCTGCTCTGCCCTACCAGACGGTGAGCCCCCCGAGGCTCCTCTGAGCCCCCATGCCTACTCTGAGCCCTTTATCTCCTAAATGGTTCATAAATATTTGCTGAATGAATGTTCAACTCTTTACTTCACTGCTGATGAATAAACTCTGAAGCCCTGGGCGGCTGCTGGACCATTTCTGACTTCTAATCTGGCACATTTCAGAGAGATTTTTTCTTTTCTCTGATTGTGAATTCCATCTGCTCTTTTAATTAATGAAAATTCAGTTCTATGCAAATGTTTCTTCCAGGATCATCTTTCATGAGCAACCTCTGGGAGCTTACTCACCAGCCTGTTCCCTGAATCCCTGTTTGGAACGTTCTGGGAGCTTGTTATTGGGCCTTTGAACTGAACGGTACAAGTGAACAAAATTGACAAACCTGCCACTTGACCTCAGGAGTTTACAGCCCTGGGAGCTGTAGGATTTAAATGTGCTGAGAGAGCCCTCCATCACCCTGTCTTCCCCAATAAACTTCCACTGCCTGGTACTGACAACCCCATGGTGTCTGAAAATATATCCATTTGGTAAATCAGCTATGCCTCCTAAATCCCATAAAAATCTCTCCTGCACACCTGTTTATTAATTCAGGACCAAAGTTCCTCTAAACAGAAGCACCCCAGGAGCTCCAAATTCTACATACAATTGGGACAATATGTTTTTTTTTTTTCTTGACTGAGAAATATGGCTTCATGACACAGGAACTCAGTGTTAAAAGGCAGCTTGGTAGAGTGGCAAAAGCATGGACTTTGGATCCAAATAGACACAGCTTCAAATTCTGGCTCCTTTACTTGCCAGCTGTGTCACTCTGGGCAAGTTAATAAACCTCCCTGGATCTCAGCTTCCTAATAGATAAAATGCAGAGGTGCAGAAACCACACCTGGGTGTCTTCTGAGGATTAAGCACAGTAACAAACATGTAGCAGGGTCACAATACATGTTGGTTTTCTTCTCCCCCTTGGAGGTGGGGGCATCATGGAGAGTGGCCAGCTGGGTCACCACTGGTCTGCTTTCACAGAGGCTGAGAGCCAGGATATTAGTGGGAATCCAGGGAATGAGACTGGGGCAGGCCCAGGTGGAGTCTCTGAGGAGGTGCTGGCAAAGTCAGCTATGCATGGTGGCGGAGCAGGGGCAGAAAAGAGAGGGGTGGTACAGGGTGCCTGGGTGGCTCAGTTGGTTAAGTGTCTGCCTTTGGCTCAGGTTGCGATCCCAGGGTCCTGGGATGGAGTCCTGCCTCAGGCTCCCTGCTCAGTGGGGATCCTGCTCCTCCCTCTCCTCCCTGCTAGTGCTCTCTCTCGTTATCTCTGTCTCTGTCTCAAATAAATAAGCAAAAATCTTTTTTTTTTTTTAAGAAAGGGTTGGTACAATAATACCACTTTGCATTTCTCCAGTGATTTGGACTCTCCACTCCCAGAGACCAATCTGCTTTTTGGGAACAGCCTAAAGGAGGTCAGAACTAACTTAAAGGGACAGAGCAGGCTCCAAGTGGGAGATGCTTCTCTCTGTGTCATCTTGTTCTCCTCACTGCCCCTTTGGAGATGATGGCTCCTGTAGCTCTATATGCTCCTCCTGGCATGGTGCTCCCTGGGCTTCAGGCTGCATTTCAGTGTTAGGAACTCCCTAGGCCACAGATAATGTCCACATCACTCCAGAAGCCTGGATGGCATTTCCCAGAGACACCCCACATTCAAACTTGTGACTGCAGGGAACCCACACACCTCTGCAGTCCACTCTGCATGCACCAGCCAGAAGATAGGGCGGCAGCCTTAACACCCCTTTCATCCCATTCTCCTGCCCATTTATCAAGCCAGTGTCTCCTTAGATGGGTTGGCCTCAGTCCTGGAGCCTTCTGGAAAGGGATTTCAGAAAGACCTTCAACAGTGAAAGCCTTATTGGGGTAAATATTCAGCATCCCAAGGGGACTATATGAAGAGAACAGACCCCCTTGTATGCATACCTTCTGGTGTCCCTGCTGACCTGGATCTTACTCTGGTGACTGATATCTGCCTGGGTGGGTTCCTCATGCTTCTCAGCCTGCTTCCCCAGCTCTAAAGTGGGAACAAATAATTGTGTCTGCTTCACGGATGTGAGCTTTAAAGAAAGCTGTGGATGAAAAGGACTTGGCTCAAGGGCTAGGCACATAGCACATACTGAGAAGTACCATTTTTACCATGATTTGTGGCCAAACTTCATTTATTTAATTTAGTAATTTAGTAAATAGATGAATGACCCATATAGTGAATTCTGGGAGGTGATGGATGACATAGTTTTTGAATCCCTACAGATCAACACATAACAACTAACAGAGCAGACCAACAGTTGAGCCAAAACCCATGAGGAGTGCTTAAGACGAAACGAAATGGTCCTCTCACAAGCCCCAAAATGTAAGTGTATGGGAACAAACCAGCAACAGTGACTGGATCCCCATGGTAGTGATTCCTGTACAGAAGGAAACACGGGAAAGAGACAAGGCACCATATGATGGAGCAGAGAACAGAGAGCTGCAGGATAGTCCACAAGTGTTTACTGGGGGGCCCAGGCCCACCAGTTGGGGAATGGCAGCTAAACCCTGGAGGAACCTGTCCAGTCCAGTGTCAGGTAGGCGAAGGGACCCCTGGTAAGCTCTGCAGGAGCAGGGAGGTCTGGAACACCAAGCCTCTGTCATCCTCCCTCTGGCGCTCCCTTCTAGAAGGAATCCCAAGGAGAAACTGTTGGAACCAGAACCCAAACTGAGGAGGGATGGGGACCCTACCAACAAAAGCAGGAGAAACTCCAGATGAAAGTGGGCAAGTAGAAGGAACCAGAAGATCCCAGATAGCCAGCTGCCTTAGATATTGACACTTCATGAACACAAACAACAGACGTTTAGTTAGAAAAGCTGCCCTGAGGGATGCCTGGGTGGCTCAGTGGTTGAGCGTCTGCCTTTGGCCTAGGGCATGATTCCGGGGTCCTGGGATCGAGTCCTGCATTGGGCTCCTCTCAGGGAGCCTGCTTTTCCCTCTGCCTTTGTCTCTGCCTCTCTTTGCATGTCTTTCATGAATAAATGCATAAAATCTAAAAAGAAATGAAAAGAAAAGCTACCCTGAATGACATCATCTTCCAAAAGTTCAAGAAAGCTAATTTCACATTAAAAAAAGAAAAAGTATCAAAGTCAACTTCCATACAAAGTTATCATAAGAGGAAAGAAAATAAAATGCAGAATAACACATTTTACAATGATGATGAATCAGAAAGATGTGCCCCCACCCTACCCCACTCCCTAAAAAAAAAAACAGGGAAAAACTGTAACCGACTATTTCAAAAGCATTGAAAGACACTGTGGTGGGGTGTTGCATTAATGGTTTCCTGATGAGTCAGGCCTTCTGGGATCCATGCAGCCCCACCAAGCCCCACAAAAGCCCGAAAGATCCCTCCCACAGCCTCCCCCAGTCCCCTCCCACATGGTCACTGGTCTTGGTCATGTGACTTGTTTAGGCCAACTGGACATCAGGAAATATGAAGCAAGCAGAAGCTTGGTAAGCTCGTGGGAATTGGGTTCTCCTTCTGGAAACTACTGCCACCAGATAAGCAAGCTCACTGTAGTCTGTTTGATGATGAAAGACCATGTAGAAAAAGACCCATTCAACTCAGCTGTCCTCGCTGAGCCCAGCCCCCATTGGGCGCACCAGAGGGATGAATGTGCCCAGCCTAAACCAGCAGGAACCACTTGGTCACGTAGTAAACTGTGCAAAACAGTAGACTGTTGCTGTTCTAAGCTACCGTGTTTTTTTTTTTTTTACACAATGTTCATTTATGATCTCCAAATGTATTTTTAGACTTCTTTTATTTTTTATTGAAATACAGCTGACATACTATGTTACATTCATTTCATGTGTGCAACATAGTGATTCCACAATGCTGTACCTATGCTTTGCTCACAGGGGTAGGTACTGTCACCATATAACGCTAGTAGAGTAGCATTGACTATATTCCCTGTGCTGTGCCTTTCACCCTATGACTTATTTATTCCCTAACTGGAAATTTGTACCTCCCTGTTCCCTTCACCTATTTTTTCCCATTCCCCTGCTCCCTTTCCTCTGGTAACCACTGGTTCACTCTCTGTCTCTCTGTATTATGGGTCTGTTTCTGTCTTTTGTTTGTTTATACGTTTTGCTTTTCAGATTCTACATATGAGTGAAATCATATGATATTTGTCTTTCTCTGACTTATTTCACTTAGCAGAATATCCTCCAGGTTCATCCATGTTGTTGCAAACGGTGAGATCTCATTGTTTTTTTTATAACTAATACTCCACTATATATATATATATATATATACCACATTTTTTTTTTTTTACCACATCTTTATCCATCCATCTATCAACGGACACTGAGGTTGCTTCTGTATCTTGGCTATTGGGAATATGTTGCAATATATGTAGGGATGCATGCATAATGCATTTCAAATTGGTATTTTCATTTTCTTTGGGTAAATACCCAGTGGTTGAATTACTAGATCATATGGCATTTGGTTTTTTTAAATTTAAATTCAATTTTCCAACATATAGTATAACACCCAGTGCTCATCCCATCAAGTGCTCTCCTCAATGCCCATCACCAAGATACTCCATCCCCCCACCCACCTCCCCTTCTTCAACCCTTTGTTTGTTTCCCAGAGTTAGGAGTCTCTCATGGTTTGTCTTCCTCTCTGACTTTTCCCACTTGGTTCCCCCCCTTTACCTTACAATCCTTTGCACTATTTCTTATATTCAATGTATGAGTGAAACTGTGTGATGATTGTCCTTCTCTTATTGACTTACTTCACTCAGCATAATACCCTCCAGTTCCATCCACGTCAAAGCAAATGGTGGATATTCATCTTTTTCTGATGGCTGAGTAGTATTCCATTGTATATATAGACCACATCTTCTTTATCTCATACGGTATTTCTAATTTCAGTTTTTTGAGAAACTTCCATACTGTTTTTCACAGTGGCTGCACCAGGGGTGGACTTCTACCAACAGTGCACGGGGGTTCCTTTTTCTCTGAATCCCTGGCAACACCTGTTGTTTCTTATCTTTCTGACACTAGCCATTCTTCAAGTATAAAGTAACATCCCACTGTGGTTTTGATTGGCATTTTCCTGATGATGAGTGATGTTGAGGATCTTTTTATGTGTCTGTTGGCCATCTGTATGTCTTCTTTGGAAAAATGTCTATTCACGTCCTCTGCCTATTTTTAAATTGTATTGTTATTATTTTTAGTGTTTTGGTGTTGAGTTGTATAAGTTCTTTACATATTTTGGATACTAACCCCTTTATCTGACTTGTCACTTGCAAATGTCTTACTCATTCGGTAGGTTGTCTTTTTATCTTGTTCATCATTTCCTTCACTATGCAGAAGCTTTTTATCCTGATGTAGGTCCAGTAGTTTAATTTGGCTTTTGTTTCCTTTGCCAGAGGAGACAGATCTAGAAAAATGTTGCTATGGCCACTGCCTCTCTGCCTGTGCTCTCTTCCAGGAGTTCGATAGTTTTAGGTCTCACATTTAGGGCCTTAATCCATTTTGAGTTTATTTTTGTGTATGGTGTGAGAAAATGGTCCAGTTTCACTCTTTTGCATATGGTTGTCCACTTTTCACAACACCATTTATTTTTTTTTCACAACACCATTTATTAAGAGACTGTCATTTTTCCATTGCATATTCTTGCCTCCTTTGTCATAGATCAATTGACCATATATGTGCATGGGTTTATTTCTCAGCTCTCTGTTCTGTCCCACTGATATATGTGCCTGTTTTTGTGCCAGTACCATATGGTTTTGATCATTTCAGCTTTCTAATATATCTTGAAATCTGGAAATGTGATATCTCCAGTTTTATTCTTCTTTTTCAAAATTGCTTTGGCTATCTTTTGTGATTCCACACAAACTTTAGAATTATTTCTTCTAGTTCTGTGAAAATTGCTGTTGGTATTTTGATAGGGATTGCATTAAATCTGTGGATTGCTTTAGGTAGTACGGACATTTGAACAATGTTAATTCTTCTAATCCATGAACATGATATAAGCCACTAAATTTTGACTTGCTTTGTTATACCGTAATCAATAATTAATATAGACATTAAGAAAATTATACAAGGCATGAAAGAACAACATAGTTTGGAATTAAAAAACTCAGAAATCAGCCAAGAGAACTCAGGGAAAAAATTAGAAATAGAGGGGAAATTATTTTAGTAATAAATATTTCACTAGGAAGCATACAAAGCAAATAAGCACAACAGATAATCTTTAAAAGAAATAGAAAAATGGGAAAAATCTTAAACGAATAAAGAAAGAGATACAAAATATTTTAAAATAACAAATACTGAAGATTTGTAAAGACTCCACCTTCAGATAATAGGTGTCCTTAGAGAAAACCAAAGTAAGGGAATGGAATGCTTACTAAAAGTGGTATTTCCATCAAAGGTCCTAAAGAAAAAACAACTTGAAAATACACATTGGAAAAACACTGTGTACCTAAGAATATAGACCCCAAATGACCAACACCAAAGTTATATTCTGGCCACACTACTGGATGTTAATAAAAAGAAAATATGGTTTTGTTTGTCTGTTTTTGTGTGTTTCTTCCCCAAGCCTGAAGCAAGGTTTTCTGGCCCGGAAGGACTTCTCTGGAAATCACAGAAGGAGAAGGTCTTCCGGGAAGGAGGGCAGCAAGGACAAAGGTGTGGGTGAGCCCAGGACATACTGGGAACAGCTGGGGCCTAGTGTGGGGGTGCAGGACAGGAATGCTGAGGCTTCACACCCAAGGGGCCCGGAACACTCACCCATGTAGGGCTTGGTCCCAGCCATGGAGGAAGCCTTTTCTGCTCCTTTCACAATCGTCGCTATGTTGAAGTCTGTGATGTGAACATGTCCTGGAGATAGAGAAACAGAAAGCCCAGTTAGCAAGAGCCGCGGGGCAGCTGAGCTGAGTCCTTGTCGATTTAAAGCTGTGGGCTGTACAGTGCGGTGCAAGAACATAGAACTTCGACTTGTAATAGTCTTTTATCTACTACTTTAAAAACATCTAGTTTTGGCAGTATTATTCACAGTAGCCAAACTTAGGACAACCTGTGTCCATCCAAAGAACAGATAAAGAAGATGTGATATGTATATACATGGAACATTTTTTAGCCATGAGAGAGAAGGACCCCCTGACATTTTCAACAACCTGGATGGACCTTGAGAATATCATGCTAAGTGAAATAAGCCAGATGGAGAAAGGCAGGTACTGCATATATCACTTCTGTGTCTAAAAAAAGCTCACAGAAGCAGAGAATAGAAGTGGTTGTCATGGGCTGGGGGTGGGAGGAATAAGGAGAGTTTGGTCAAAGGTACAGACTTTCAGCTGTAAGATGAATAAGGTTTGAGGATTTAACGTATAACATAGAGACACATTTGACAGCCTTGTATTATAGAATTGAAATTTGCTAAGAGAGTAAAACTTGAATATACTTACAGGAACGCACCTACCCTAAAAATGTCTATGCTCTGTGCAAGTTTTATAATGTGAATTTTTTGGTGGCACATGCATATTACTACTAAGAAACAAAAATATTGAGGGCATGATAAAAATTTTTATGGATTAAATTTTGGAGGCACTGACTCAGAGAGTAAAAGTTCATGGTAAACAGACAAGAGGGGTGAGTCTGGACTACATTGCTCAGGATGCTGGGTGGCCATTGTGGAGGAGGAGAGTGGAGAGAGGATTTTCATGTTCAGAGGACACTTTTTTAAGATTTTATTTATTTATTTATTTATTTATTTATTTATTTATTTATTTATTTATTTATTTATTTATGAGAGAGAGAGAGAGAATGAACAGGGTCCCAACTGAGCAGGAAGCCCAATGCAGGGCTCAAGCCCGGAACTCTGGGATCCTGACTTGAGCTGAAGGCAGACCCTCAACCAATTGAGCCACCCAGGTGCCCTGTAGAGGACAGTCTTGTTCCACTGTTTGTCTGCTATGGTCAGTGGGGACCTTAGTTCTGTACCTGAGGAATCCCACTGGGAGGGTGCTGGGTTTGAGACCACCTTCCGTCCCGCCTAAAGTAATGGCAGCAGGTGGGACATGGATTGACTGGGTGCACCTGCACATAAATGTCTAAGAAACCTGAGAAGGCAATAAAAGGGATGAGAAGGAAGGAATGAGAAGAGATGAGACAAAGAAAATAAGGAAATAAAAGGGATGAGACAAGAGATGTAGGGTCAAAGGGGTAAAGAGAAGCAGGGAAGGGAGATGGGTGGGAAGAAGGGAGGGACATCCTGATGGTTGGTAATGGCCTTCTGGGGAACTCAGTACATAAAAGAAGCCAACCTTGAGACCCTTGAATATCAGATATAAATGCAATCACTTTCTCTGTCTTTGTCATCACATCATGTGAAAATGGTTGGATTTTCACATTTCAAAGCTGTGTTTGAGAGGTTGGAACTTAAAGACACCGGTGGCTTGAGTACACAACACTGACATTGGGAGGGCCTAGAGGCCACCTCCACGAGATGGGCAGACACCTGCCAGAGCCCATGCAGTGAGGACCTCAGGAGAGGCGCGCTTGATCTAATTAGCCACAGTGGACCGGAAAAGCACCAGCTGCCTCCCGTGCAAATCCCAGACCTCAGGCTCAGCGGCTGGCACTGATGTGTGTGCAAGCTTCTGCTGGGAACTCAGGCTAGAGCCCCCTGAGTGGGACGCAGTGTTGAGGTACTCAGTGATGATCTGCAATACCTTTTGGGTGCTTGTGGGTGAAGCTTAAGTCATCCAGCCAGACCCTTGCTGGGAACCCTTTCTGGCCAGATATAGAGTGTACCCACCCAGGGAGCATCCCCAGAACACCTGCTGCAGCCTCTGGTGTGAGAACAAGCATCCATACACAGTCCCACACCGACTTGGTTTGGGTCTCAGCGTTGTTGACGTTGTTGGTCTTAGCTGTCTGACCTTGGGCAAATAACTTATTTTCCTCGTCAAGTGGGGAGGTTGACAACAAAGTACCCATCTGAGAGACTGTTTGGGAGGAGCCAGGGATTAATATATAGAAAATGGTTAGAGCGGTTGGCACATAAGAGGTAGGGAAGCTTCTTCTAAGTGTTTGCTCTTAGCAGTGTTATCCTGCCACGGTGTGGCTCAAATCCCATCGTCTCCAGCCAGGGGGAGTCTGCCCCTGGCACCCCCCCAGTCCCCATTTCTAATACTATCAAACAAATCCACAGTCCTATTGTTAACTGTGAGGTATGGGAGGGCTCAGCTTCCAAGCCCAGCGACCACAATGAGGAGCCTGAGCCCCTCCAATACGGTACTTTAAACAGGATGGAACTGGAGGGTATTATGCTGAGTGAAATACGTCAATCGGGAAGGACAAACATTATATGGTCTCATTCATTTGGGGAATATAAAAAATAGTGAAAGGGAATAAAGGGGAAAGGAGAAAAAATGAGTGGGAAATATCAGAAAGGGAGACAGAACATGAGAGATTCCTAACTCTGGGAAACGAACTAGGGGTGGTGGAAGGGGAGGTGGGTGGGGGGTGGGGTGACTGGGTGATGGGCACTGAGGGGGGCACTTGATGGGATGAGCACTGGGTGTTATTCTATATGTTGGCAAATTGAACACCAATAAAATATAAATTTATAAAAAAAAGAAAAAGAAAAAAGAAAAAGAAAAAAAATAAACAGGATGCGAGAGTGTGTGTTAATCCGCACTGTTACTAGCATTGTAATCACTGACTTCCCTTCTTGCAAATCACATGGTGAAGAACAATATCTCACTGCAGATAAGGCTGCACATTTTCCACATGATCAGTCCCAAGCCTCTGGGGAACTGTCTAGAATCATGATCAATTTTCAATCAGAGCTTTGTCTATGAGATACATTTACACTTTGCTCTGTGCACTGCTAAGATTTTTCTTCTAGCTTATTGTTTGTCTTTGGACTCTGTATACAGTGTCTCTTGTCATACAAAAGTTTTTAAATTTAAATAATAATTCGTTAATTTTAGGGCAGCCCCAGTGGCCCAGCGGTTTAGTGCCACCCGCGGCCTGGGGTGTGATCCTGGAGACCTGGGATCGAGTCCCATGTCGGACTCCCTGTGTGGAGCCTGTTTCTCCCTCTGCCTGTGTCTCTACCTTTCTGTGTGTGTGTGTGTCTGTCATGAATGAATAAATAAAATCTTAAAAAAAAGAATATGTTTATTTTATAGTTTGAGTAGATTTTCCTTGTAATTTTTACAGAAGCCTATTCTACCCCCAAGATTTTATACATCCTTCTATATTTTCTTATAATACTATATATCTTTTATATTTAAATCTTCCAACCATAGATATACAAAAATAGAATATATTTTTGTTGTAATATAATATAGCATTCTAATTTTATTTCTTCCAAATGGATAGCCAGTTGTCTCTATGGTATTTATTGAAAAATTTGGTCTTTCTCAATAAACTGTAATGCGACCTTCATTATATATCAAGTTCCACATATATGCAAATCTGCTTATGGATTCTCTCTTGTTTCACTGACCTATTGTTTACTGCTGGGCCAGGACTGGATTAGTGTAATTACAGTAGATTTGTAGGCTATCATAATATCCCATAGGAGTGATTCACCTGCTCTGATATTTCCTTCCAATGTTTTCTTGGTAACCCTCAGACGTTTATCCTTCTGAGATGAGTTGCATCCAGTTTTAGGAGATATATCCATTAAGATTTTGATAGGAACTATATTAATTTATACATTCATTTGAGAAGTGTGGACATATATATTTTTCTATCCAGGGTCATGCCTGGCTTTTCATTCAGATCTTACTTAATTCCTTCAAAATACATTTAGTGTTCCCTTCATTTAGGCCTTGTAAATTCCTGGGTACATTTACTCCTGCATATTACATAGTTTTGGTCACTTTTTCGGATGAGAATATTTTCCATTTCTTTTTCTACCTAGCTGTTTCCAGTGTAATAAAAAGCTACTGAGTTTTGCTTATTTATTTCCTATTTGGCTACTCCATTAATCTTCCATAGCAAAAGCTGTTATGTTATATCTCAAAATCCAATTTTCCCTTCTCAAAGGGCAATAGAATCTGTAGCTGGGTTCAGGACTATCCCACTAAAGGCTTCACTTTCCGACCTTCCTGCAGTAGGTGGTCACATGCCCAGGTAGTCTGGTATTTGCAACTAGCAGGATATTTCCTTTAAAAGAATTCTCATTCCCTCCTTCCTTCCATCTTCCTTACATTCTGTTGCCTGTTTTTTGGATTTGGCCAAATGGTTTTTGCCACACAGATGAGGAACAACATAGAAGGAGCCTGGGCCCCTCTGAACATCCATGGAGAAGAGATTGGACTTTATTTTTTTTAGTCTTTGAAAAGCAGTTCATTTGCTTCTTAATTTGCACAACCTTAATTAATTTTGATAGATTTTCAATTGAGCCCTTTGGGGTTTCTAGGCATAGAAGCATGTTATCCATACACAGTGATGGCTCTCTTTCTCTTGTTAGGGTGCTTGGGGCAGAGTGGTTAAGAATATAGTCTGGGGATTTGGACTGCCCAAGAATGAATGGCTGAGCTACTTTGGTGGGCACATGCTGTTTGTGGTCACCCATATCTCCTGTCTTAGCAAGTACTCTTCCCTGTACACCTGGCTTTGAGAGCAGGGCATGTGGCTCCATCTGGAACCAGTCAAGCTAATCTTATCCCTCTGCTCTGGCATCTGACTCAGGATTAGGCATATAACCTAACTGCAGCCAATGAAAATTGAGGAGATAATTTTCCAGAGAGTTCAAGAAATGAAGACTTTTCTGTCTTTTTTTCATGAGATACCTAAAGAGACATTCTGTCTTTGGCCAGTGTGATGTGGGAATATGAGCCCTAGAACTGTAAAAGCTAATCAGTAGCATAAATAAAGGCAGCCAAAGAAGCCTCTCCGTGGAGTGTTAGAGCTGCAAGCATAGAAGAGAAATGGTGCCAGAGCCTGATTAAACCCTACATGAAGCTGCTGCATCTACCAGACTTCTGCTATATAAGCTAAAAAACACCCTTTATTGTTTGGGGCCATCTGAATTCCTCTTTGCTCTTTTGCCATATGCTGCTGACTGGCATCATGGCCGATACAGCCACTTACTATGAGATCTGGACAGGTTATTTCACTCTGTAAGCTTCCGGTCCCTCATCTGGAGAGTGGAACTAATATTTAAGAAGTACATTAT
This sequence comes from Canis lupus familiaris, assembly GCF_011100685.1. Taxonomy (NCBI): domain Eukaryota; kingdom Metazoa; phylum Chordata; class Mammalia; order Carnivora; family Canidae; genus Canis; species Canis lupus. The sequence continues at coordinate 71,281,643 of NC_049224.1, read as the reverse complement.
GGGGTAGTTGTAAGCATTAAACACAACAGTCTGGGACTGAGATGGTGACACTGAACAAGACCAGAGGATGGAGTGGTGATGGTGGGGGGTGTGGTGGAGAAAGCCACTGGACCACCAGGGAGGACTGTAGCTAGCAGAAGCTGCTGTCAGCACAGAGGCCGGGGGAGGGGCTGGTGAGGAGGTCAGAGAGAGAAAGTGGGTAAAGAGCTCAGTCAGCAAAAGGAGGGGCAGACCGTGCCAGGCCCCCAGGGCAGGGGAGAGGAGAGTGACCTTTACTTCAAGTGAGAGGGTTTTGAGAAGGAGCCACATATCTGACTCACTTTTGAATATCACTTTGACTGCTCTGAATGGCCACAGGGCCAAGGGCCAAAGCGGGAAGGCTAAGAAACAGGGAGAAGAAATGCAGCCCCTTGTCTAGTTTTAGCCACTGTTATGTAGGATCGCATAACGGGTATAGAATTGGTGCCAAATCTTATGTTCATCCCTGCAGTACTCTTGTCAGGAGGGTTTGACCACCTGTGTTGTTACAGAGACCTCAAGTTCCAAAGACCAGTGAGCTGTGCATGGTCACACAGCTGATCTGTGGGGAAGCTGCTGTTGGTCTCCAGCCTCATGCTGGGATGAGTGGTTCCCTCTGCCCCACGCTGCCCCTTGCAGAACAGAGCTGGACAGCCCTGCTCTTGCTCCCTCCCGGTCCTATGGGGGGTGGCGAGGGCTCCAGGGGACAGCTCTGCAGCAGACCCGCTGCGGCCCCCCACTGGGAATTCGCGCACAGCAGGTGTGACAGGAGGCAGGTACCACCTCTGGTTTCCGTGAACCGTGCTAATTGATGAGTTGTAACTTCCCAGTGAGCTTCCTTTAACAATTGAGTAAAGATGTGGGAAAGTGAAAATTAGTGCCATACAAGGTCTTGCGTGGGTTCCTTCTCAGGAGAATGGAAATTTACTACAAAATTTGCAAACATGCACTGAGTTTAGGCTATTTGCTTTCTGCGAGTTGAAACGTTCAAAACTCAGCAGGAGAAGGAGCTCAAGATGTTTGTGGTGTGCGACCCACTAGCACAAGTTTTAATACTGGTATCAATAATCAGTAATCATACGGCCAGCTCTGGTATGCATCCTGTACTCCAGCCACACTTCTTTCCTTTCCCCGGATGCACAGAAACTCGTCTCACTTCCAAGTCTTTGACAGTTCTTAGAATGCTCATCTGTCTCCTCTGCCTGGTAGACTTCTACTCATTATTCAAAACCTGGCCCCAGAATTATATTACTGGTGGATGTGCATCTGCCCTTTACTTGCATGCTTCCACCAACAGGAAGCTCACTACGCAGGGTATCTCTGACTGTGTCCTAGTTGGCTCAGGTTGCTATGACTTGACTGGGGGACTTAAACATCAAACATCTATTTCCCACAGCCCTGGGAGCTGGAAATCTGAGGTCAGGGGGCCAGCACAGGTGGATTCTTGGTGACAGCTCTCTTTCTGGTTCGTATGGCAAGTTTCTTGCCGTATCCTTATATGGTGGAGCGAGAGAAGGCTCTGTTCTCTTCCTGTCTTTATAAAGGCACCAATCATTGTGGAGGCTCCAATTCCAGGGTCTCATCCAAACCCGGTTACCTCCCAAAGGCCCCAGCTCCAAGTATCATTACATTGGGCAGGTGAATTCTAAGTGGGGACATGAGCATTCTATCCATAACAGACTGATTTAGGACTCTCCCCTGGGCCCTCAACTCCCCCAATGTGATTCCCATCCTAGCATCCACTGTAGCGTGTCTATCACCTTGTCTGTCTCCTGAAGGCTGGAAATCTACCCTTGCTCATATCTGTCTCCGGTATGTTAGTAACTGCCTGGCCTGGGAAAGGTATTCAAGTGTTTGTTGACAGACTGATTGACCAAATGAGAGACTGAATTAAAGAGATATGGTAAGCAAATCCCGTCACCATTCTTCATTCCCTGCTGCTAAAAGCCATCACCAGATTTACAGGAGTTGATGACACCCTATGTCAACTCTTGGCTATGAAGACCACAGCAGTGTCGCTTTCTCAGCCTGACCTCAGATGGTGGGACCAGCCACCCTCTCCAGGAGTTTTGTATTGACGGGTGCTAGTGTCAGGAGTTGTAACTGGGGCTATTCTCTGAGTATAAAAATACATGACAGCCATGTGACTTTCAAGGACTCTTGGCCATTTCTTCATTCAGCGACTATTTATGGAGCAAGTCCTGACTGCATCCTTCAGGGGAGGAGCTTGCAGCCACAATGCCAGGTACCTATGTCATGGACTTCGGGAGTGGGGTTGGTGGGGATTATGTGGTGCTGACGACTTGTCCACAGTCTCCCTCCCTGAGGCTACAATTGCCTCACCACCACGCAGTTACTCAGTGCTACCGGCGCTAAGGACTACCGCGTTGCAGGCTGGCTCTGCACCTCCCCGACAGGTTCCGGGAGAAAGCACCCAAAGCCTACTTGAATTTTGCTGCATTTTCATTTCCTTCCTCTGCAGCTACATTGCACAAACATCAATTTCTCTTCCACTGTGCCCCTTGCCTTCTCGTCTCCCCTTTCAGCCCCTGTAATGAAGGGGCTGAAATGCACTTCACCAAATGTGTCAGGGCGGTGCACTTATCTCACTGAGAACTACACCTGGGAGAAGATGGGGTCTGCTCTGAGGGCACGGTCAACCCAGAATGGCAGGCTGCATATTGGAGCCGAGTGAATTCTCTCTGGTTCTGTCCTCTGGATGCCTCACTTGGACACATTGCCATGCCTCCCTGTGAGCTCCTGGGAGTGGGTGCTGTGGTAGGGCCGGGGTGGGGGGTGGAGCTAGACCGAGAGTGCGAGTGGAATGCACTGTCTACACCAGGTGATCACCTTCTGCATTATTCCTTGCCTGTTTCCCTCTCATCAGACTTGAATTTGGAGGAACAGCTCTCATGAACTTAGGTGTTTGTAGGGACTCCATCATGCCTAAGCAGAGGTCAGTGTGGTGCTGCCGAAGAGAAGCAGCTGGAAGCCCCTACCTCCCTGGGGAAGAAGCCAGGGTGGATGAAAGCCACGGGAGGCTCTGGGCTCCTGCTGGTAATTATGATCCTCCTGAGATGTCAGTGTGATGTCACACTGGCCCTATTCTTCCACTTGGGATCACACTCCCTGGGCACTCTTCCCATCACTGAGCTTCATTGAGGTCATAATGAACTTATCACAGGACAACAGAAAAAAGAAAGAAAAAAAGAAACCAAAGCAAGTCCTGTGGCACAAGCTCATTCAGGCTTCATCGGCGGTAGCAGCCAGGCTGACTGTGTTAGAGCACGTCTGCCGAGCCGAAGAAATGGCCCTTTGGTTTGCTTCTGTTCCATGTGAATTGGCCTCCTCCCGTGTCTTGGTCACGGGGCAGGATCCAGGGCCAGAAACCATCTTTGGGCTCCAGGTCCCCCGATGTGCAGTGAATGGTGGGAAACAATGGTCGGGGACAAGAATCGTGACACTCCTGGGAGCTCCCCCTCTCACCCCCACCAGTTTCTGTCTCCCCCAGGGGTTGATGGAGATTTCATAAAGCACTCCCTGGCATTTGCAGCTTGGCTCATCTGATTCCCCCAGGGAATCCACCTCGACAAGGCTTCTGTGGGAGCAGTTCTCAACAGTTCTGTTTCTCCCTGATTTCTCTCCGCCAACCAGGTTTCTGGGTTAGCTCCTGCAGGGTGGCCACGGCCATCTGCCAATACATTCTCCTTCCACACTGTGCTGAGCATGTAATTTTATGCATTTGCATGAATTAATCACAATGAATACCATTTGCAGAGAGGTTTTCATAGCACTTTCTCAGCAGTGACCTGCTCTGTAGGACCAGGCTGGAGACCATCTCCTACACTTAGCATCCTGACTCTCTCCCTTTCTTTCTCTCTCCCTCCCTCCTTCCTTCTTTCCTTCCTCTTTTTCTTCTCTTTCGATCTCTTACCCTCTATCTTCCTCCCTTCCTTCCTATAGTTAACACAACGTTGTATTAGTTTCAAGTATACAACATAGTGGTTCAATAAGCTTATACACTGTGCTATGTTCACCACATTCCACTCCTTTCCTTGCTACTTCCTGTATCACAAGGGCCAGAGAGGGGGGATATGACATTTCCTGACTCTCTTGCAGCTAGGGGTCTCAATGAGATTTATGCTTTGCCAACAAGATGAACTCAGGAGAGGTTTGCAAGGTAGAAGGAAAGCAGAGTCTGTTTGGAACAGAGCCAAAGGAGGGACAAGCTGGGTAGATAGGGGTCTTTGCAGAGGCAGGATATTTGTTAAGGTGGCCACATCACCCATGTGAGCAGCTAGGAAGTGAGTGTCCAACTCAAGATCCTTAAGCCAGAATCCAAGCTTCAGGCAGGTTTGACCCACCACCTCCCTTCATCAAGTGGCTTTCTCTTGAGGGCACTGTAGCCCAGATGGGTACATGCACAAGGGATGTGCAGCTGCCCAGTGATGGAGCTGCCTCCACTCCAGGTCAGGGGATGGCCAGGTCACTGCATGGCCCACAGGTCACCCTCCCAGTCATTCTAGGATATAAGCCTCCCCTCCATACAAATGTACACCCTGAAGCCACGGGCCAGGCCACATGGGCTTCCAGCCTGGTATCAAACACTGCTCTGGAAACAGGGAGTTATTAAGATGATCATTTTTAGCAGAACAGGAATTTAGACTCAGTGTCAGCAGAGACACAGAAAGTCACAATTTCATAAGGAATGATTTTACCTCAGTAGATTCTTAGCCCTTCTCTACTCCTCACTGACCATCACCTCCCCCTGCCTTCAAGAGAGGTGGAGAGATGGTGTGAAGGGTCGTTTTGGGATGAACAGACTAGCCTTACACAGTTTAGCTTTGTCTGGGCAGGTGTGGGACCTCTCATCTGGTCTTCCAAGCTCTTGGTCGTATATGAGCATTCACTTACACAGCTTGGGTGTGGATGTGGGAGGTGAATCTTCCTCTCTCTGGGGTCTTGGAGTAGGAAACCCCTTTCAACTCATCCAAATGCAACCTTTTATCAGGAACAAAGGTGATATGTTGGCCCCTACCTGCCATCTCTTTGTTTTATTTTTTGTTAAAATCCTATATGTAGAAAATGGGGCTGTGATGGGTTGAACTATGTCCCCTCAGCTTCATATGTTGAAGTCCTAATTCCCATGACCTCAGAGTGTGACTTAATATGGGTAGGGTCACTGCAGATGTAATTGTTGAAGATGAGCTCAACCTAGGTGGGTGGGGCCCCTAATCCAGTAAGACCAGTGTTCTTATGTAAAGGGGACATTTAGACACAGACATGCACCCAGGGAAACACCATATGAAGTCTGGAATTATGTTGTCCCAGCCGAAGGATGGCCAGAAGCTAGCAGAGAGACCTGGAACAGGCGAGTCCCTGGCACCTCCGAGGGAGTGTGGCTCTGCCCCCCCCCAAGCATCCCCCACCACTACACCTTAACCTCAGACTTCCAGCCTCCAGCACAATGAGACAATACATTTCTGCTGTTTGAGGGCAGAACCTGTGGGACTTTGTACAGTAGCCCTAGGAAACTGAGACAGAGGTTATTTTTTGGGGGGGCTATGAGGGACTCCAGCGTTGGGTCATTAGGGTCTTAAGAACCCCTTCACCCCTGCATCGTGCTGCAGCAGAAACTTCTCTTCCCTGCAGCCTCCTGAAAAGAACCACATTACAACCTTCCCAAGGACACCCAGAATTTAAACCTCACTCCTGCACTCTGTCCTTAACTCTTGGAACCCCATCTAAATAATGACACTGCCAACAGTTCCTCCGACTTAGAAGCAACCCTGTTCTCCAAGGTGCCTGAGCACCTACCCCCCCACCCTACTTCCATCTCAGCCACTCCAATCCCTGGATCAGAGGCATCAGAAACAATACATGCCCACTCTCTTAATGCCTTGGTGTCCCTCCCCCCAGGCATGGTGGAAACAGCCTATAAAATGTTTCGACAAGGGGGAAGGGAGTGTCGATGCTGCTGGCTGGGGCCGTTTTGGGGGGTGCTCATCACACTTATCAACCAACATGTTTGCAACAGAGGATAGATTCTTTTTTTTTTTTCAGAGGATAGATTCTTTGAAACAAGTCCAGCTAATGAGTGTTCTAAACTACATCAATTAATAGGAAATTCGAGGTAGAGTGAGGCCAACGGATCAGGAGACAATTGCCATTGAAAAGATAGCTTGTTCCTCATCATTCCCAAGAGGACGGGGGCCATGTGGGAAAGTGCGGGGTCTGCCACAAGGAAGAAGGCAAAACCATGGGCAGGAGCCTTTCTGGTGGTTTCTGTGGAAAGGAATGAGTGAGGCAGGGCAAGCAGGTTCAGGACTGGCTGATCTGAATAATCTTAGGGGCTCTGAGGCACAGGGGGCTGTCCCCAGCTCTCTGGTGCCTGGCCTTGGGGTGACTGAGGCAGGTAGACAGTGGCCCTGATGTGAAGAAGTCAGGCATCAGAATTCAGGGAAAAAAGACAATGGTCGAGACAATGAGAAATTCACTCTGCTGGGGGCAGCTGCTGTGTGACCTGTGTCGCTAAAGGTGCACGTCGGTCTCTGAAGCCCATGTGAGGTACACACTTCACAGCCAGCGGTGGAAAGCCTAAACTGTGCGGGGGTCTTGGTGGTCTCCTGCGGTGGGGTGTTCTCACGTGCCCCCAATGCTCTGTTGACACCCCTCACGCTGCAGGACCCAGTGAAGCCCTCGCCCAATCCTTTTGCTATCGCTCAACCTCATCCCTGCCCTGTCCCAGCACTGACCCTGGGGGTTTGTTTTCTGTCCCTCCCTCATCCTGGGTTACACCTTAGAACCACCAGGGACCTTAAAAATCCCCTCCCCTCTCAGCACTCTCGCCTGCAAGATGAGTCACTTCTGTGGGTGGGGCTCTGCTTGGCACTTTTTACGGTTCCCAGGTGATAGGAGGACAGCCACCATACAGCCACTGTCAGCCCTGTCCTTTGGGTCAGCTGGCACAATGGGTGGCCTGTGGCAGGTCTGCAGAAATGAAGGGATCGCTTTCCTGAATTCACAGATCAAGGGCTACAGCATCAGTGAACTTTGAATGAGGGCCCTCAGGTACACCCAGGGCAGAAATGTTGGTTTTTCTGACTCTCTTCTTGACTCTTTGCTCCTCTTTGGAGAAGCGGAGCGCCCCAGATGGAAAGGACCCCCGGGCCGTCCTGTGCAGGCAGCGCTTCTGTTTCCACCTGCCTCTTCCTGATGGTGGTGTTAACTGCCACAACCCCGCTCTGTCTCAGCCATCTAGCCGTGTGCCGTGCAGTCCCCCACCCCCTGCTCTAGGTTGGCTCATGACTTGCTTTGCCCACTGGGATGGGAGTTAATGTGACACAGGTACAGACTTGAAGGGTTGGGTTTTCCATGCTCTTGTTTCCATGTGGGGCTGGCCTGCCAGAGGGGGAGTGATGAGAATCAGGGCTGCATTATCCGGCCAAGGTTAAGGTTTACCTGCTGGAAGCAGGCAACCCTCAGATGTGAGGACAGCTTACATCACCAGAGCTGCCTGGCTGATCCCACCCGACCTCAGTCTTAGGAGCAAGCTCTGCCTACAAGAGCTTAACCCCACAGACTTGTGAGCTTACTAGATGCTCCCTGCTTACACAGTAAAGGCATGTGATTATTTGGAGCCTAACTGTCCCAATAGAAAAGGATGCAACCTTTCCCCTTCCCTTTGCAGCTTTAATCCCCATGCCCTTGAGCTGTGTGCCCTCAGCCCTAACATACACAACCCTTCTTTCCACACTTCCATAAGATGCTCTTTCTTCCTTCAACTTCATTTACCCTTGCTCTGCTTTTGCTGCCGGCCAAGAGACCCCAAATCTCAGAACAAAATCACAGTGCCTGTGGGAGAAGATAAAAGCCCGTCTGAAGGATCAGAAAGGACAGCAGATGCTGGTGGAGCAGAAAAGCTTGTACGAAAGCCTTGGGTTTTGTGTAACCAGAAGAACTTGAATGTTATTACTAAAATATTAATGCTTTTATTTAATTATGTTCCTATTTCATTGTAAACACAGCCAACCAACTTGATCTCAGAAAAAGGAGTCAATGAAAGCCATGATCAAACTCCTTAAATAACAACACATAGCATCTGTTTTGTAAACTTTTTTGTAACGCAATTAACGGAAAGGTTAAGGGGATCTAGTGCTCGTCATGGAGACTATGGTTACTAATACTGTATTGTACTTTTGAAATTTGCTAAGGAGGTAAATCTCAAGTGATTTCAGCATACGCGACATGGAAAGGTTAACAACGTGAGCTGATGGATAGCTAATTAATGTGATTGAGGCAATCACTTCAAAATGTATACATATATACATTAAGTCATAGTGTATCCTTCTAAAAATCACTTTGTGCAACCTAGTGTATACAATTTTTATTTGCTAATCACATCTCAATAGAACTGGAGGTAAAAAAAAAAAAAAAAGGCAACAATGATTTAAAAAAAAAAAAAAGCTGATGAGTGGCCACAGGCTCCTGGGGAGAACTCTTGTGTGTTCTATGAAGAATTCCTTGCTCCTAAATATCCCTTCTTCATTGCCTGAAAAGGCACTCAATGAACTCAACTAAAGTTGAGGAGAGGGGGAATGAGTCACTCACTCTTTAGTATGAAATAATGTTTCAGCGCCGTCTCCCAACACTGAGAAGAGGCAGTCCCATGAAATAGGAGCTTATAGAAGAGTGAGGAGGGGGTGTCCACAGGCCCTTGGTGAGTGTGTGGGATGTTGTGAAGCCAGAGGCAGGGATGAGACACCGTGAAAGCCAATGGGGAGGGGCAGAGGATCGGGCACTCAGAGAGGTAGGGGGATGTCTGGAAGGAAAGTGGAAAAGGGGTGAGTAGAGAGGTGAGAATAAGTGTAGAAGAGTAGGGAAGGGCTGGATAGAGATCCAGAGGTCAGGAATGAGGAAACACAGGGGAGGATACCTGCCCTTGTCCTGGTGTGTAGTGGTTCCAGGAGCCCAGAGGCCAGGGGCTGGCAGGATTGGTCATGAACCAGGGAGCCGACACAGGCCTGGGGCTCATTTCCTCATAGATGAAATGGCTGAATTATTCCTATTGAGCTATGTTCCCACTTTAATTTTGCTTCTGGAAGATATCCAGGGCCCTGGAAGGTCTTTGCCCAAAGGTCTCTATCATTTGTTGGGGCAGACCCCTGCCTTCTGGGACAGCCCTGCCATGTGTCCTGCATAACAGGCCTGTGCCCCTTCTCACAGCCACCTCACCTGCTACTGTGATGCAGCCACTCTGACCCGAGCAGAGAAGGGACAGAGAGAGGGTGAGTAATAGAAGCCTGCCCGAACACCATCTATGTCCTGATGTCATGCTGGTGGCTGACCTTCACAGTCTTGTCTTTCACCTTCACCATGCCTGCAGGGGCACACTGTTTCTGTTACTGCTGGGAAAGCCAAAACTCAGATAAGGGGAGAGACTGGCTTGAAGACACACGGATAGTTGGCGGGGGGGTCAGCTGAGCTCCACATCTGGAGATACTGACTTGTCTATGCTACCTGGGGATCAGCTGATTTGCTGATCAGCTCTACCCAGGTTCCTTGGCAACCTGAGGTCATCACTGGCCTTCCATTCTGGGGGCACAGGAATTTCAACGCACTGCCCTAAAGCATCCAAGCTGGTTTCAGCTTCTAGCATGAGATTCCAGACAAGATTCCACCACTCCCGCTCCACCCCTGAGACCAAGGAGCTCACACAATAGATAGGATTCCCCGACACACACTGGTGACACATACGGGATCCTAGAGGGACTTCTGGAAGGAACCCTAGGCTGCAGCTGCTAGAGGTGGGGGCGGTTCAGAGGAGCCTTGTAGAAGACTCATCCCTGCAGACTCATCCCTGCATGATGCAGCAGCACTTCAGGAAACTCCCCAGCTGCTCACTCCATCCCATCCTCCAGAAAGCCCTTGGTGGATGAGGTCCCCAAAGCAATGCCAGTGAATTTAGCATTCAAGGCTGCTTGAGTGATGGTTCAAGTGATGGTTACCTGCAAAGCTGCTCTAGACTGTCAAGTCAGCCAAGCTATGTGTTGTCGGGCCATGACCTAGACCTATGGTCCTGACTGTGATGGGCATCACATCCCTTGGGGCAAGCCAAAACACAGAGTCTGGGGCTTGCTGAAACAAGGCAGGGAATGGCCTTTGATTCTTATCAAGTCCCCCAAGGGATTGCAATGAGACCAAAGTTGGACATAGTGCCTGGCTTCTCAAGGTGTGGTCCATTGACCAGCAGTGTTGGCTTCACCTGGGAGCTGTTAGAGATGCAGAATCTAGGCCTCACCTCAGATCTACTGAATCTGGGTCTGTATGCACATGAAGGCTTGAGAAGCCAGGAAGAGGGAAGGCTTAGTGGATTACTGCTTTTTGGCTTGCTAGGCATACACAATGCCATTTGATCCCCATGATAATCTGGAAGGTAGACACCATTTTATGTTTCATAGAAGATGACAGTGAGGTTCAGAGAGATAAGTGACTTTTTTGAAGCCAAGGGTCTACAGAGTGGGGAGGTGTCCAGCCCTTCCTTTCATTTCTGCCTCTGCCCTGTCATCCTCACACCAGGATGCAAGCAGTTATGCCTTTAGCCATGAAACCTTCAAATATATTGGACTTGACTCACTGCGCAGGACACAGACCAGAAATCACACAGATATGCATCCACCAGAATTAAACAAAACAAGTTCTAGTCACCCCTCAAATCCAACTCCTCAGGACCCCAGTTCCGCAGAACCTCAAACTTCCCACTGAAAGAGTCTCTGGAAGGCATGTATAACAGGCTTACCGTGTTCATCCAGCAATATGTTGTCTGGCTTGATGTCTCTGTAAGAGAAAACAAATAGGCTGACAATGTGATTCCTATTGATGAGCACAAGACAAATATGACGCTTGGGGATAAATGCCGGACAACATCCAGAGTGCCCGTCTCTCCCTTGGCATGAAGGGTGAGCCCAGGGAGCAGAGGAGTAGTTATGATAACACAGTGTCTGTGTTCTTGCTTCTTTCTTGTTTCCCAGAACTGCAAGTAGACTGTGTGAATACTTTCCTCCTGAATATTCTTGACGATTTCTGATTTTGAGACGTCTAGGGGTGTGTATGTTCATTGAGCACCTGGTCTCTGCCAGCAGGTATAGATGCGTCCCCTTTCCCCTGATGTAATGCCGCCCTCCTACATTGTTAAGTCAGCCTCCCAGGGGTTACACTCTCTGCTCTAAAGACATAGGAGGAGGCTCAGGGAAGGTTGGCAACTTGTCCAGGTCAGAGATCAGTCGCACTCAGCCCTCAGTCAGTTTTTGTATGATCTGTGAGCCAAGAGCTTTTACATCTTTAAGGAGTTAGAAAAACAAAACAAGACACACATAAAAAGCAAAAACAAAAGGATGTACAGCAGAGACTAACATGGCTCTCCAAGCCTAAAATATTAACTGGAGAAAGTTTGCTGATCCCTTTTTAGGGTAGGAGCTGGGGACTTTCTGGAAAGTTCTGCTCTACATCACCATTAGAGCAAAAGGCTTCCAGCTCCAAGTTGTGCTCATTCAAGGCAGAGGTTTGCTTTCTTCATTTCTGCAACACATGCCTAGCACGATGCCTGTCACTAGTAGATGCTGTCAGGGAAAAATCAGAGTGGGACAGCAGTCAAAGTGTAAGAACAGACGGTACTCAGGACAATTTCAGAAGGGGAAAATTGTCCGCAATTCTGTGCACAGCATGGACAAGGGGGAATGTACAGTCCAGGAGCAGGTGGGGGTCGTGGATGCAATGTTACTAACTGGAAATATTCAGTAGAGAGGGAGCTCTGGCTAAAGGCACCCCAGAGGATTCTTTCTTTCTTTCTTTCTTTTTTTTTTTTTTTAAATTCTTACTTATTTATTTATGAGAGACACAGAGAGAGGCAGAGGCAGAGACACAGGCAGAGGGAGAAGCAGGCTCCATGCTGGGAGCCCGATGTGGGACTGGATCCTGGGTCTCCAGGGTCACACCCTGGGCCGAAGGCAGACACTCAACTGCTGAGCCACCCAGGCATCCCACCCCGCATAGGATTCTTGCTGAAAGCAGGCTGGGGCTCCTGACGTCGCCTGGGGGATGAGGACCTGACCGGGGACAGGGTGGAGAGGGGTTCTGGCTAAACCGACATCACAGGTCCTCACTAAGACGGAACAGTGCAGGGATGAACAGCAAAGCCCAGAAGTTGAGGCCTCATTGCAAAAGCACTCAGAAGAGCCTGGATGAAGTCTGGTTGAGGAGAGAGAGGAAATATGGTTGAGAGAGGATGGAAGAATGAATGTAAAAAAAAACAAAACAAAACCCAAAACTCAACTGATACCTTCAGCCCTGATTTACTTACCATTAACTTGTATACACTTTCCTAAGCTCTGTATTAAAATCACAGACTTGAGAAATGCAAACCCCACGCACTCATTTATAATAAATATCCAATCTTCTGAGACTAATGACAGCTTGCTTCGAAATAAAAAACATTTGCTCCTGAGTTTATCAAATAGTAATTCTACCTGAAATGCACTGCGGTTATTTGTAATCATGTGATGCAAGGTCTATGGCTTTGGGGATGAAAGAAACACTCAACCTTTATATTTAAATTTTTATTTTCATGGTGAATTTTCAAGCCATGAATATTGAGGAGCATTAAGCAAATGCCCCGCCCCCCACCTTGCTGCTGCTGAGTTCACAAAACATCCACAGTGAATAAAGATGATTTCTGAGTCCCCATGGGGGAAATGAGTTGGAGAACTTACAAAATTAAAACAAAGGGCAGAAGACCCAGAGTCAAAGGTTAGAGCATCAAACCAGCAAGTACTTGGCCCTGTGCTGGGAGCTTCCCCAGAGGGCTCTCAAGAAAAGGGGAAATAAGTACTCATCATGTATGGAGACATAGCAGCAAATGTTTTTGTTTTTTAAATTTAATTTAATTTAACTTAATTTAATTTAATTTAATTTAAATTCAACTAATTAACATATAGTGTAGCATTAGCTTCAGAGGTAGAGGTCAGTGATTGATTAGTTGCATACAACACCCAGTGCTCATTCCATCTCTTGTCCTTCTTATTGCCCATCACCCAGTTACCCCATCCCCCCACTCCCCTCTTCTCCAGCAACCCTCAGTTTGCTTGCTGTGATTAAGAGTCTCTTATGGTTTTTCTGTCTCTCTCTTTCTCTGATTTCATCTTATTTTATTTTATAGCAATCCTGTAATGCTTGGCATGACCTTGTTTGGGGCGTGGGGAGCAGGGACGAGGTGGCCATGGCCCAGGAAGCATGAACCCCAAAATGTTTGCAAGGACCACGACGGGAAGCCACAGCCTCCTCTGATGCTAAAGGTGCCCTCTTGGGGGCTTTACACCTGCCTCCTTTTCTACTTCCCCCTCTTCCCTCACTGTCCCTTCTCCCTTTCTCCTTCCTTCCCTCCCTCTCTCCTCCTCCTCTTCCTTTTCTTTCCACCAACATTTTGCGAAGGGGCCCAGAGAGCTGAGGCTGCAGAGGCTCCGGACACAGCCCCTCCTCGTCCCTCCACTGCGGAAGCTCAGAATCCATGGGAGCTGTGGGGGCCGGGTGCCATGTGCTGGAGTGGCACAGATGCTGCAGTGCAGGGGTGAGCACCACAGGAGGGGGCTACTGGGGAACAAAGGGACCAAGGCACTGGGACAGCAGGGATCAGGGTGTCAGAGCCAATCTGAGGTTGGGGGTAGACCTGAGGAGAGGTGGCCCGGTGGAGTGGGAGTGAACAGTCCCCCCCACCAAGATTTCATGTCTACCTGGGACTTGAGAATGTGACTTTATTTGGAAACAGTCTTGCAGATGGAATTAAAGATCTCAAGATGAAAGCATCTTGGGTTTAGGGTGGGTCCTCAATCCAATGGCTTCTGTCTTCATAAGGGAGAAGAGGGGGAGTTGGACACACGGACATGAAGGACAGAAGAAGAGCTAGGGAAGACAGAGGCAGCCACTGGAGAGATGTGGGCATAAGCCCAGGAGCGCTCGGAGGCACCAGAAGCTGCAAGAAGCAGGAAAGGATTCTCCCTGGAGCTTTCGGAGAAGCATGGCCTGGCTGACACTTTACTTTCAATCTTCTGGCCAGAAGTGTGAGACAATAAATTTGTGTCATCCTACACCACAGATTTCGTGGTGATTTGCTGCAACGGCCACAGGTAGCTAACACAGGCGGCATCGCAGGAGGGGAGCTGATGGAGGAAGCTGGCCAATCTCAAGTGGCAGCCTGGGTACCCCACAGGCCCGCACCTGGATGGCAAGTCAGTCACAGACAACCCAGCAGTACTCACTTTGCAAATGAAGCAGCAGACTCTGGAGAGGGCGGGTCATTTGACCTGTGATGCTTCCAGCCTAGGGAAGGGGACAAATCTCCCCCTCAAGATTACATCATACCAGTCTTTGCAGGCTGGAGTGAGGGATCCTCCCCTGCTGGCTTTTAAGACGGGGACTGTCATGGGTGAGCGGCCTACAGGGGCGGCAGGTGCCTCTAGCAGCTGAGAGCCAGCAAGTAAACGGGCAGCTGGGGCCTGCTGCCACCAGGGACTGCGTTCTGCCCACAGCCATGGGAGCTTGGGAGAGGCCCAGAAACGGGTGCAGCCCCTGGGCACCTGGACTGCAGCTCTGTGGCATCCTGAGCTGAGCAGCCAGCGGAGCTGTGCCTAGATCCCGACCGATGGAAGGCGAGCGCGTGAACATGGGTTGGTGTAACCTGCTATGCTGGCGGCTATTTGTTATGCAGCAATAGAAAAAGTGCTACGCTAGCTGTATGATCTCGGGCAATTTGAGCCTCATTCCCTCCTCTGGAAAATGCAAACAACCCCTCTCTGACTCTTGCAGGGAAAATACAACAAGGTGTATTTTGCTGGCACGGCTCCCACGCTGAAGAAGCGCAGAAAGGACAGGTCACCATCCTGCTGTTGAAATGGAGCTGGGGAGCACTCAGGAAAGGTGCTTTTGGGAAAGTGAATTAGATGTCCTTTGAGGCACCTGGCTGATTTTTTTTTTTTTAAGATTTTATTTATTTATTCATGAGAGACACACACACAGAGAGAGGCAGAGACATAGGCAGAGGGAGAAGCAGGCTCCATGCAGGGAACCCCATGTGGGACTCGATCCAGGATCTCCAGGATCACACCCTGGGCCAAAGGCAGATGCTCAACCACTGAGCCACCCAGGTGTCCCCTGGCTGACTCTTGATTTTGGCTCAGGTCGTGATCTCAGGGTCACACAGGGCTCTGGGCTCAGTGGGGAGTCTTGCTCTCCCTCTTTCTCTGCAGCTCCCCCAACCTCACGTGCACACCCTCTGGGGACTTCCCCCCCTCTCTCATAAATAAATAAATAAATAAATAAATCCTTTTTTTTTAGAAAAAGGATCTCTTTCAAAGAAGACTCACCAGGCTGACTCCAGCAAAGCCGCACAGAGAAGCCAGAGAGCTTGAGTCACTTGGGATTTAATAAGAATAGCATTTTATGGGCAGAGGATCTTATCAGAGCCACAGGGTCGCGGGTTTCAGGGCCATTCCCTCCAGCTCTATTTTTCTCATTGATGGTATCTCAGCGCTAGCGCGTCATCCTGTTCCAAATGGGCTCCTGCGTTCAGAAGGCGCATTAGGAGCTCTGCGTGGATGGAAGGCTGTGACGATGTTTTCTGAGGACAGGCCCATAATTTCAGAGCCGGGCAAACTGGCACTTTGATGGAAAGTATGCAGGCGAGGCTATAAAACCCGGTTCTTGCTCTTGAATTATTCTCCAGCCCCCAAATAAAACAAAGCATAAAATGTCAGCTGGGCTATTTAAAAAAAAAATAGCACAGAAGTGGCTCTGATCTCAACTGCAAGGGAGGGCGGTGAGGACATTTCTGCAAGTGTCCCTTTGCAGGCGCCTTGGAGTATCCTCCGTCACCAATCTTACGTAGCAATAAAGACAAAACGTGGAGAAGAGCCACATTTGTGAAATGAAAGCTGTGGCTATCTTACCACCCGAGGAAGGGATGCGCAGTTGGCGAGTGGGAGGTAGCAGGTGGAGGTGGGCAAAGAGGAGTCCTGAGCCTGCCTCTTGCTGGCCCCGTGGTCTTGGCACACCGCCCGGCAGGGGCTCGGCTTCCTCACTCCTAGTTGGATGATGCACACCACATGCGGTTGTGGCGAGGCTTTGTTGGCTTTGGTCATCTTTATTCAGTCATGGTGTTAAAGCACCTCATGTACATCCTGTTACAGAAACCTACCTTTATTGTGTTTTAATTTAATTTTTTTTTATTTGAAAGAGAGAGGCATGAGGGGGGTTAGAGGGAGGGGGAGGAGCAGACTCCCCGCTGAGCAAGGGAGCCTGTCATGGGGCTCCATCCCAGGACCCAGAGATCATGACCTGAGTCGAAGGCAGACACTTCACCGACAGAGCCACCCAGGCGCCCTAGTGTGTTTTAATACATACATTCAATGAGCCAGTCGTCTGATCCAGAAATTTCTGTGGCTCCCCACTGTTCACCAATGAATAGCACGGAGGGCACCAGGGCAGCTCTGGGCAGAGGGAAGACAGGCCTTGCTGGAGCAGTCGGCAGAGGCTGTGGTCAAGGGAGATGAGTTTATAAGGCTGGGTTGGGGCCACCTGTGAAGGGCATTATTTGATGAAGAAGCCGACTTTAGGTGGTTAGACCTCAGAGAGAGCTCTTGGGTTTCCCCTCTGGTCTGTCTGAATGCCAGTGACCCTGCTTGACCACAGTGAGGGTTTAGGGGAGTGAACAGCACAGGGCCAGGCCCAGGGCGGGTCATGTTTATTGTTACCAGAGGAGGCGCAGACACTTCAGTGTGAGGCCAGGCTAACACAATGGGCCCCTGGGGAGCGCACAGAGGCATCTGTGAGGCTCTGCGTGGACTGGTGGGGGTCACCCTGCTTGCTGACCTCCGTCATACCAGCTTGAACAGGACCTTTCACTCATCCAGAAGCAAGCTGACGTGGGACAGGAAGCTGAGGACTTTGGTTCTCACACTTTGGATCTCACTATATTGGCATGGACTGTTTTAGAAATAGGGAAAAAAAATGATGGAAGTACGCATTGTTGCTACTCAAATATTACTTTTCTCCTGTGTGTCTCCTGCTTCCTGTGGAAGGCAAGGACCATGGACAAACGGCAGCCCCCAAAATAACGCACTAATGTTAACAACAGTCACATTAACAGATAACCTGTATTGTCTGCTCATCATGTGCTGGGGCAATTTCTTGCACTTTACATGGATTTAACACAGACTGTGGCTCCTCTCCATCAGGTACGAGGGCTTCCTACGTCACCTCATTGAGTTCTGATACTGCTCCCATCTTACTGATGAACAAAGAACTATTCACAAGTCAGAGTTCACATGTTGGCAGACCAGACTCAATTCTTTTTTTTTTTTTAATTTATTTTTTATTGGTGTTCAATTTACTAACATACAGAATAACCCCCAGTGCCCATCACCCATTCACTCCATGGGGCCTGGCCTCTAGATCAGTGTTCTCTGGCTGGGAGGGAAAAAAAAAATCTCAAGAAAAAAAAATGTGTGAGTCCCTGGAATCTCAAATAGGCAGTCATCACAGCAGCATATACATAATAAGTATCTGATTCGATAAATATGATTACATTATTCGTATTTCAGGATACGTTTCTTTATTACAACACCCACACGCAAGGTTGTATTTCTTTTTTAATAGGACCCGAATGGCTTTACAAAGCATAAATCTGACTCTGTCCCTTCTTACATAAATCCCCTTAATGGCCCTCTGGTACCTACAGCACCGCTGGGCAGTTCTAGCATCATCTCAAAAATAAAAAGTGAACACTAGAGATGTGGTTGTCAACTTGTAAGCCCATCAGCTGGTGGCATTATAGAAAACAGCCAAGGACCCTTTTGTCCCGGTGGTACAACAAGAGGGGAACAGGAGCCTTTCTCACCTAGAAGAGTCATAAGGACACAACGCAGAGCGGGGTGCGGTGGTCACAGGCCCAGGACCATCCGTGGACACGTGTTTAGAAAGCCCTAGCCAAGGCCAGAGGCCAGAGGCCAGAGGCCAGAAGCCAGGGCCCATAAGGCTCTTTCTGAGCTGGCCAGTCAGCCTGTCCCCTGCATGCTGCAGCCCAGCAGAGCAGACCATGCATGGTGCCCTGTGTCCTCCGACTTTCCCCCCGCCCCGGCTCTCAGTGACGTGCCCTCCCCACAACCACCCGTCCCCGAAGCTGCAGGTTTTAGGACACGGTTCAACTGCAACCTCCTCCTGGAATACTGCAGTGGATCAAATAGTGTCCCCCAAATTCACCTGGCACCTGTGAATGGATGTCATTTGCAAATAGTGTCTTTGCAGAAGTAATGAAGATGAAGTACTGGTTTAGGTGAGCCCTAAATCCAACAACTGGTGTCCTTATCAGGAGAGGAAAAGACATGGAAGTGAACAGAGAAGGTCGGGTGAAGACAGAGGTGAAGCCCGGAGTGGGGCATGCACAAGCCAAGGTCTCCCAGAACTGCCAGGCGCCAGGACAGAGGTATGGGATGGGTTCTCCCTCAGAACCCTGAGAGGAAACAAGTATGTCAACAGCTTGGTTTCGGACTTCCAAACCACAGGAGAATAAATTCATATTGTTTTAGCCATCTGGTTTGTGGGACGTAGTGTCGCCTTGGCCCACGGCCCCTCCCTGTGTCCCTGTGTCCCAGCCTGATGGCGCAGCCTGGCATCACTCCACCACTCATCCTGAGGTTTCCAGGCACTTAGCATGTGCTGCTTCATTTATCCTCATAAACCTGCATTTGCTTCCTGGGGCTGCTGTAACAAGTTACCGCAAACCTAGTGACCTAAAACAAAACAGATTTTTTTTTTCTCATACAGTTCTAGAAGCCAGAGGTCCAAAAATAAGTCTTCAGAGGCTAAAATCAAGTGTCAATAAGGTGTATTCCCTGGACGCTGTAGGCGGGAGTCTGTTTCCCTCCCTTTCATCTTCTAGAGGTACTCCCGTTCCACGACGGGCGGCCCTTCCTTGCCTGCCCTCAACCTCCCATTTCTGTCGGCACATCTCCTACTCCTGACTCTGACCGTCCTGCGTCCTTCTTAAAAGGACACCTGTGGTCATACTGGACCCACCTAGATGATCCAGGATAATTTCCCCATCTCGTGATCCTTAATCACACATGCAAGTCCCTTTTGCTGTATAAAGCTATCACATTCACAAGCTTTTGGGGGATTAGGATGTGGCATTGTTGGAGGGGGGCATGATCCAGTCGCATTGAAATCCTAACCCCCAGGACTCAGAATGTTACTGTATTTGGAGATGGGGTCTGTAAAGAAGTAAACAAGGTAAAATGAGGTCATTGGGGCGGGTCCTCATCCAATTTAACTGGTGTCTTTATCAGAAGAGGAAGTTAAGACTCAGACACGTAGAAAGGAACAAGCATATGCGGACATGGGGAGAAAGTGACCAGCTACACGGAGAGAGGCTTCAGGACAACCAACCCTGCTGACACCTTGATCTCAGATTTCCAGCTTCCAGAATTGTGAGGAAGTAAATTTCTCTTTTATAAGCCATCACAGTCTGCGGTATTTTGCAATGGTAGAGCCCCAAAACTCATATAGGTAGGCAGTATTGTTATCCCTGTCACTGGCCAGTAAAATCAAGGCTTCGTGCAGAAAGGTCCCAGGGTCAACCCACGGTAGAGCCAGGACATAGCAGTTAGAGACCCACATTTCGGCGTAAGGCACGGAGACATTCTATAAATGTACGCATGGCCTAGTAAGGTAGTTCTGCCTTAGATCCAGCTAAAACCCCATGCTGTGACTCCAATCACTTTCCTCTCTCTTTATTATCTGGGAGAGAAAGAGCATCCAGTCAAGCCACACTTGGGGATTGTTCGTTTTCCTTTAATCCTGCAAAGAACAAACATCAGCATGGTTGACATTGATTCATCCAGTTCAAGAGCTGTGCCTCTCCACGGGGCCTGGTTATAAACTTGGTTACTAAGGCAATTGCATTCAGCTAATTATCCCTAAGTATATCTCATGGAGATTTTGAAGCTTTCAGGATTCAGAAGCATGTTCAAGGATGTACCGGGTTCAATTAATTCATTCACGGACAAGGGAGTCTGACAAGATACCCAACATGCCGCCCAAGATGCAGTGAGGGGGTCACCTTCCCGGTCAGGTCAGGAAGGGTCCGTGAAGCCCTCGGAGACCCACCCAACTCAGTCTTATCACTTTCTAGTTGCTCCCGGAACACTGATTTGCTTGCTCCCCCCGACTGCAAGCTCAAGGCAAGAGCCGTTGCACAGCATATGGAGAATAAGGCAAGTGTGTGGAAGGGCAGGACGCTTGCCCAGACATCCTGTGAGGCTGGAAAAAACGTTGAACCCTCTATACATAGACAGTGATTTGAATCCCTACCTTATGACTGCTTGGGTCTCCGTTTTCCCTATCTGTAAAATGGGGATAAAATGCAATCATGTTATATAAAGGCCCTGGCTCAGTTCCTGGCATACAGTGGATGCTCAATAAATGATTATTTCTCCCACCCGGATCCACTCCTACTTAGCAGGGAGTTTAGAGGGAACAGTCTGTGGTAGAAAGGAAACCAGAAGAGCTGACCAACGCGATCAGGACCATCTCTCACGATATGGGCCATTTTACAGTTCACGAAACCCTTTCCATTCTGCAACTCGTTAAACCCTTCTGACATCAGCACTAGAGAACCGGCCTTGTCTTCCTTTCATGAGCCAGGGAACGGAAGCCTAGGGTGGCAAAGCGACTCCTCCATAGTCATAGTTAAAAAGTAGCAGGGGGATTTGAGCCCAGCTCCCCTGACATCACAGCACCCAATTTCTTTCCTTTTCTGTTAAGATGTTCAATTATATTCATAATCCCAGAATTCCTTTCTGATGCAAACAGTGGAGGGAGTTCATGTCCCTATCAGGGCCTAATCCTACATAAGGATGGTTGTTCCTGGAATGCAGAAGCCCCGGGGCAAGGGGAGGCCTGGCCACCACCAGGAATGGCCCCTTGTTGTCTTCCAGACAAAAACAGTAACATTCAGAAGAGCAAGTAAGTTCCCTGGGTGCCCCCCCCCCTGCCCATAAAGGGGCACCAGGACTGGGATTTGAACTTTGCTTCCCCGACTATCATAAACTTAATAGCATAGATTTCATCTGAGTCACTGACAAAGACGAAGGTATTTTTGAGTGAAAACAGACCAAAGAAATAATTGTGTTTATTCTGAGTAATGGAGACGTTCAACTACTTGCTCTAAATCACAAATATGTGCTTTTCAACTGGGCTCAGGTCAGGGTTATCTATCTCCGTGGCCGATGATCTTTAGTGACACCATGAACTTGCTCTTCCTGCATCCACTGCTCTTCCTATAGCTTCTTCCCTCCAGGCCAGTTTAGCACCACGCAGTGTGCAGGGCTCTGGGCTCAATCTGATGTGAGCTCTTTTGGGCATTCAAGGCACATTGATTGACACCTCCCTCCGCCGGCAATGGTCCAGGTGCTGTGGGTACAGCAGGGAACAAAACAAGGTATCCGGAGTGGATAAAACAAGGTTGACATTCAGCCCGAAGGAGGTAAACAGGCAGAGACGGAGATGTGCACCATGGAGCTGGGGGGGACATCTCAGGACAGTGGTGGAGGGTACTGTTTGAGAGAGACGGGGGGGAGGCAGTCCTGGAGAATGCAGACGACTAGGAGCCTGCAGCAGGGGCAGGGTGCTCAGGACCAGAACCTTCTTTAAGTGCCACAAAAAGACCCAGGGATCCTCAAGGATGGACGACAAGGCTGGGGTCCGACCACATCTCACCCCTCATCTCAACAGTCCTGGGATCAGGGTTATTATTTCTACTTTCCAGTTGAAAAGCCTTGAACCTAGTAATGTTTGAGAACTTGCCCAGAACATAGCTGGCCTCTGGAAAAGTCCCCCTTCGCTGATGCAATGACCCCATCTGTAGGAGTGGAGAGGGTGTCTCAGAACCCCCGGAAAAACGCTGCCCTTGCACCCCCAACACTGGAAGCTCATCACAGCATCCTGCCTCGGGACAGCAGGGACCAGTCCCCCCGCCCTCTCTTCCTTTCCTTTTATGTTGGGCACAGGATCCCAGCCATGTCTCATCCCCTGGAGCGCAATCCCCACGTGCAAGGCATCCCTAGCTCCCACCTCTTCCCTCACCTGCCCTGGCTCCCAGCTGCTCCATCGTCTCTTCTAGAACTCAGCTCCTCCTTTGAACTTTTCCTTCACCGTTTGCTGGAACCCTGTGGACTATCCACAGAGGACAGTGCCTACCCCAATCCTCTCTAGTGGACACTTTCCCATCACTGCTCAGAGCTTGAGGCCGGAGGAGGACAGGTGTTCCCTTGCTCCCCATTGCCCCAGTCCTGCCTTCCATCTCAACTCCACCGCCTTTGAAGAGGGGGCCATTGGGTTACACTATGTCCTCCTATCCCTGCTTTAGGCCCCAACAGACAGCTAGGAAGCTCACACCAAGCCAACAGGACTCAATCCCCGGTTCCCGCCTCCCTGCAGCACACCCCAGGTGTGAGTCTTGTGATGCAGCAGCCGAGTGGCTGGGCGCCCAGCCTCTTCAGGCCCTGACCTCCCCTCTCTTGCAAAGATCTTGGTACTCACTCTGTCTCCCCCACTCACCCCACAGTCACACCCCAGGCCTTGTCATGCCCCCCCACCCCGCCGACCTCTCAGGCACTGCACTCTCAAGCCATCCACAGCCACCTTCCAGCAACACACCCCTGTCTCTTCTTCCTGCCTCCTACAACTCTTCCACAACCCAGTGGTCTCACTGCCTCCTCGCTATCCATGTGCCAGGCTCGGTGTCCCCAGCTTTCACAGCCTGAAGTCCCCTGTCCTCATCTACAGCATCCCCCCCACCCCCAGCCCATCCCAACCCTCAGCTCTTGATCTCGATGTGTCAGGACAAATCCAGACCCTGGTTACATTCTCCCTCCTGCACCACCCAGCTCAACATGGTTGATGAAAAGTGCAACCAGGACCTGGGTTGGGCTCTGAATCCTCTTCAGGTAGCCCCCTGTTCCCTGACGACATCCTTCCTGTCTGGTCCCTCTCATTCTCTGGGGACTATGTTACATGATCTCTCTTCAAACCTCCAACACCTCCTGCCCTGAAGCCACCACTGACTCTGCTGTTTCTCACACCCACCTCCAACATGGGTGCATCTCCAGCTCTGGTGCCCCCGCCCTCTCCGTGCTTCTCATCACACAGCTAGAGGGGATGCTCTCAGCTCACAGGCCCTCTCCTGACTGCGAGGCCACTCAGGAGTCACTGGCTGGTCCTCTCCCTTCCCCTTGTTCCCTGCGCGAGGCCAGGTGGGCTGCTGTCCAGCAAGGTCCCAGTGCACCTTGGCCTTGCTGTCCCCTGCTTGGGGGCCCATTCCCCCATAGCCTGTGACTCCCTCTCCCTCTGCAGACACCCCTGCTCCCCTCATTGCTCACCCTCCTTTGTTCCTCTCCATACAACCACCATCCAACATTTTTCTTACCAAGTTGCTCTTGGTTTATCTTTCCTGATTCGGACGTAAACCCCAGCACAGCACGGATGTCTCCCCTGCCCTCACACTGGTGTGTCACCAGCACCTAAAACAGCATCACCCACTCTGTAAATAGCTATTTGAGTAGCTGAGTGGATGCAAGGCCTAGCCCCTCCGACTGCCTGCCTCCTCCAGCACCCCCCATGGCTCTTCATTGTTTCTCAGGGTCCATCCTCAGTCTCACAACTTTGGGAACCAGGATCCTTAGGACCATTGCAGCATCCCATCCCTGCACCAGACCAGTCTCAGCCTCAGCCTCTATGGGCAGGGCCTGGGAACCTGCAGTTTTGGGGACAAGCCCCAGTGGGATTCGAAGCCTCCTGGAGTCTAAAGGCCCTGTTTTGCTAAAGGAACAGCCCAGATACCTAAGTTGGCTCATCATGGGAGGCTGTGTTCAGAGGAGTATTTTTGGGGAACTCTCACTCTTACAACCCCTGGTGTGTAGGCTTGGCTTCATTAAAATACAGGGCCCCAGTGGTGGGCTTGGATTCCTTTGGGAATCAGTTAGGATGCTGATGTTACAGCTGCTGAGCCCTGCAGGCTCCCTCAGAGCAGGCACATTCAGTGTGATTGACAGGGTGGGGGCCGGGGAGGATCACCTGGGCTCAGGGCATGGATGCAGGAGTGAGCGCGCTGACTTCCTGGAGCTCTAAAGCGACCAGCCAGGCAGGTGCTGACCTTCTGGCAAAAGAAACAAGCAAACACCACGGACACCCACCCACTCACTCATGCTCACCTCCACCCACCCACCCACAGGGGAAGGAGGGATTTCCCTTCCCTGATTCTACTAGGACTGTGGGAGCCCTGGTTAGAAAGCAGCATAGACATGAAGTATTATAGGTAATTAATATTTTAAGGGTTACTATTTTTAGGGCTCAGTCTCTCTGTGAGTATTTTGTCCAAGGGGGCATGCTGCCAAAATGTGTAAGAGTCACAGAGTCCCTGTCTGCCACACTGGAAGGAACCTTGAATCTATCTGAAACGAACTGGGCTCTGGGGGCTTGTAACCCCTCTGAGCCTCAGTGTTCTCTTCTGCAAAGTGGAACAAGCATCATGGTCCTCTTGGGACTTTGTGAAGATTAAAAATGCCCACAATGTATACAAAAGAATTAGCCCAAGCTGGGCACTGTGGTGATGGCTATCAATATATATTTGATATACTGACATATCAATATATCAAAAGATTTCAAATGCTTAATTTAGAAATAAGAAAACCTTCCAACCAGTTAAAGGCCTGAGTAGAACAAAGTCTGACTTCCCCAGCAAAAAAACAAAAACAAAAACCAACAAACAAACCAAAAAAAAAAACAAAAAAAACCTTCCACAACAGACAGTTTTCAGACTTGAATTGCAATCCTTCACTGGGTGTCCTACTTGTTGATTTTGGCCTTAAACTTCCACAACTGTGTGAACCAATTCCTTAAAACACATACACATCTATCTATCTATCTATCTATCTATCTATCTATCTATCTATCTATCTAATCTATCTATCTATCTATCCATCCATCCATCCATCTATCCATTAGCCTCCTGATTCAATCCTAGGCACCTGCTGCCAGCATCTGTGGCAGTTAACCATATTAACAAAGTCCCAAGGAGGGTGCCTGGGTGGCTCAGTCAGTTGAGTATCTGTCTTTGGCTCAGATCATGATCCTAGGGTCCTAATATCGAGTCCCCCATCAGGCTCCCTGCTCAGTGAGGAGCCTGATTCTTCCTTTGCCTCTCTCCTATGCTTGTGATCTCTCTCATGCTCTCTCTCTCTCTCAAATAAATAAATAAAATCTTAAAAACAAACAAGGTTCCAAGGACATGGGAGAGACATAGGTGGTGGCAGGCAGGGGCAGAGCAACTTTCAGAAAAAAATTTTATAACAAATAATCCATGTGCCATTTCCTAAAATCTATACCTCTGGGCAGGGCAGGTAAGGGTAAGAGTCCGGTATAGGATGATGGGAAGGGTGCAGGAGTCAGGAGTGGTGAGCATCTAACATGTATTGACCATTCTTTATATGCTACACTGAACAAGATTTGCTGTACACAGACTCACCTTATGTAATCTAAAACCCTGTGGGGGTGTGGAGATTGTTATTGAGCTCATGCTTCAGATGACAAGGCTGTAGCTCACTGTGATCCCACTGGCCAATGATACCAGGGGCAACTTCTCCCTCTAACAGCACCAGAGAGATGTGGGTTCAAAGCCTGGATCTGTCACTAATGAGCAATGTGACTTGGGGACTTAATCTCCCTAAGCCTTAGTTTCCTTATCCATCAGATGGGGACATTTATCCTTCCTTGAGGGATGGTTATAAAGATTAAAGGAAGTAAAGTGATAGCATAGTTCTTGGCAGTGGAGTCTCGAGAAATCACTGATTCCTCAAGCTCACTGCACAATGTGGGAACTTACTGTGTCCCAGGTGCATTCTTTACTTGGACTAGAATAGATAAAACTCAGGTAAGTTTTTACTCTCATGGAGGTTATGTGCCAGTAGGGTGAGATGAGAAATGAAATGAGTGATAAACATGGTCATTTACATTGTATCACTGCATTTCAAGAGGTGTCCTGGGCAGTGGAACAGAGAGCTGGGGGAGGGGCAGGCTAGCAGAGATGGTGATGATGATGATGGTGGGGATTGTGATGATGATTATAATGGTGGTGGTGATGATGATGATGGTGGTGATGGTGATGATGGTGGTGATGACGGTGATTGTACTGCTGCTGCTGCTGATGACAGTGGTGGTGATGAGGATGGAGATGATGGTGATGATGGTAAAGATGACGGTGAGGTTGCTGATGGTGATGATTATAATGGTACTCTTGCTGCAGATAATGATATGATGGTGGTGGTGGTGGTGATGATGATGATGATGATGATGGTGGTGGTGGTGGTGATGGTGATAATGATAATAATGCTGCTGCTGATGGTGATAATGGTGGTGATGGTGGTGGTGATAGTGATGATATTGGTGCTGATGATAGTGATGTTGATGATGGTTATGATGATAATGATGATGGTGATGATGAGCTGTGGACCATGAGCAGGCTACCAGAGATAATGATAGTGATGCTGCCAACAACTTTTGCTAAATTCCACCTTGCAAAATGTTGTAAGGATAACATAATTGGAGGTAAAAGCAGGACCAGCTACATAATTAGTGGGGTCCAGTGCAAAATGAACATGCGAGGCCCCTTGTTCACATCTTGGCAAGAATTTCAAGGTGGCGACAGCCCAGTGTTAAACCAAGCACAGACACTCCTGAATGTGGTGCTCTGTGCAGCTCAGTCATCCCTGGGAAAAGGTACCTGCACATCACAGGTTCTCAGGCAATGCTGATCCCACTGTGAGGTGGATATTGTGCTTCCTGCTTCCCACATGCTAATGAGACTTGGTGAGAAGTTGCTGGCTCAAGGTAGTGAGTGGCTGGCACAGGATTCTTGCCTAAGTTGCCCTCCCCTAGACACGAGACATGAGGCTTTTCTCTACAATATCTGTTCACACAATTAGACAAAGCACCAGCACAATTCCCGTATGTTTTCAGAACAATAAACATCCTTCTACTTCATAGTATAATTTCAGTGCAGAAGTTTGGCCTTTTGTGTTTTCTTGGTTAACACTGGAGAGGTTTGGGAGGGGGCGAGGAGGGTCTGAATTAGACATATAGTCAGGTGGTGCATGGCCACAGGGTCAGGGTAGCTCAGATGCAGCCCAACTCATCCTATTTTCTGTTTTGTTTGCTGAGGGAAGAGACATGAAATAGCTCATGGCCAGTGGGAGGACAGATCTGTTCTGGGATGATTTCACCAGAATAATAAGCATATCCAAATAGTCCTTAAAAACGAGAAATGGAGAATGCCTGGGTGGCTCAGTGGTTGAGCATCTGCCTTTGGCTCAGGTTGTGATCCGGAGTCCTGGGATCGAGTCCTGCATCAGACTCTCCAAGGGGAGTCTGCTTCTCCCTCTGCCTGTGTTTCTGCCTCTCTCTCTCTGTCTTTCATGAATAAATACAATCTTTAAAAAAATGAGAAGTGGGTTTGGTAGATGCCCTGGGCATGGGACTGTAGGCCTGTGACTCAAGTAGCCTTTTGTAACATCCAGCTGGGACGATGGTGGCTATAGCTATACTACCAGCAGTGTTAACGCCGTCAGCCACTGGAATGTGCACTGAGTGATTCCCAGCCCTGGAGTCATCTCCAAGATGATTGTAAAGTTTCCTCATGTGCCCTGCCTCCTTGGAGGAAATGACCTTGGACAGCTGACCTTGGGGCTGGGATCTAGGGGTTGTCCTTGCCTGAGTCCCCAAGGATGTTCCAGAGGGACCAGCAGCATTCTGAATCAGTCAGCTTGGGCCACCACAACATAACACCATAGAATGAGGGGCTTAACAACAGAAATTTATGTCCTCATGATTATGGGGGCTGGAAGTTCAAGATTAAGTTGTCAGTTGGTTGGTTTCCTTTGAGGCCTCCCTCCTTGGCACATACATAGCTGTTTTCTTGCTGCATCCTCACACAGTCCTCCCCCTGTATCTGCGTGTAAATATCCTGTTCTAAAGACACCAGTCAAATTGGATTAAAGCCTGGTCTAAAGATCCCATTTTACCTTAATTAGCTCTTTAAAGGCATGATCTCCAAATATAGTCATATTCCGAGGTGCTGGGAGGGGTTAGGGCTTTAACATATGAAGTTTGTAGGGAACAGAACACAATTCAGCCCATAATACCCTCTGGTGGGATTGTGTGAAGAGGAGAGAGCCCTCTGGAGCTTCGGGGTACAAACAGGGGTGTATGAACTGCCTATTCTGGACAGTGAGACAAAGGAGGGTCCAGGAAAAGCCAGGTTCCCCAAAGTCAAGAACAGGGTGTGCAGTCAGCATATGGATGGGAATGTCAGAAGTGTGGACCCAGTCGTAGAGCTCAGGGGAGCTCTGGTGAAAAATCTGGAAGGTGGGGAACATAGGGTGGGGGGAAGCCAGGGCTTGCAGAGAAACTAATGCCACAGACTGGTTTGAATCTAGCCTCGCCAATTATGTCTTAAGGAACATCAGGGTGAAAAAAAAAGGAACACCAGAATATCTACCAATATCTATTGGAGAGCATCCCAATAACTGCTCACTGTTGGCTTCATGGTTATCAATGATCCACAAAGGTGGGGAGGAGGGAGCTTGGTTCCTTCTTCTTGGCACTTCCTCCCTACTGACCTTGACATTGACCCCTGAAACTCTTTGAGGTCTACCTGCAAAGCCCAGAGCTGTCCAGTGTTTTCACCTGGCTGCACGGAGCCTGTCACTTGCCCTCTCCCAGGTCTCCCAATGGTGAGGGCAGAACTGCCACACTTTTGAAGGTGAAGCATCTTCCACTTGGGGAAGGGCATTATGGTGTTGAGGGCCCATGCCAGGGATGGCCCGAGTTGGAAATGAAGCCTGAGGCTTTGGGATGGGACTCCACAAACACTCACAGTCACAATCCCACCTGCTGGACCACTCTCTCAAAGAAGATTCCAATGACCAGCTGCAGGCATGCTGATTAC
This sequence comes from Canis lupus familiaris, assembly GCF_011100685.1. NCBI lineage: Eukaryota > Metazoa > Chordata > Mammalia > Carnivora > Canidae > Canis > Canis lupus. The sequence goes on along the minus strand of NC_049224.1, from coordinate 71,252,521 downwards.
CCATGCACCATCCAGGTGACAGGAAGTCCAGATCTCTGGGGACCTGGCCCGTGGTCTGCTCTGTTGGCATGGTTAGTCACCCTCAAGTTTGAGAACCATGATGGCGACCTCCGGTTCTACTTCCCTCCTCATCAATTTCTTCCTTGCCTGAGTTGCACTCCCACTCAGCCAGTGTTTCACAAAGCATGTGCCATCCCCAGTGGCCAGCCTGATTATTTTGGGACCTACATGGACAGGACCCTAATAAGACACCTCAGTTCCTTAGGTTCTTCTGATCATGTCAAGAAGCAAGACTCCACCTGGCACCCCTATGCCTTTAGTATCTCTCTAGCACTTGCTAATCCTCCCAACTTTTCAATACAGAGAGAGGAGGACTCTGCTCATACTCTTGGTGGGCACCTGATCCATCCTGAATTTTATAATTCTATTCATTTTCATTGATTTTTCTCTACAGTTATCTCATATTAAAAGCAAATAATATTGGCCATTGAAGATACTCATAAAGTCTTTTTTTTTTAATAAATGCATTAAGTGAAAGACATAAAACTGACAAAGGAAAATAGCAAAGAGGCATTTGGTTGGTGGTGTGATAGGACATACACTGCAAAGGAGGTTGGTGGGTCTGAGACTGGGAACTGTTTCTCTAAGTTTTCTGTTGGCCCAGAATGCAATCTGAGAAGCTACATGAAGGTAAGCTCTCAATGTTTTTACCTCTTTTGTTGCTGTTTTAAACTTGAGAACTGCTTATTTCAATAAAAAATATGAATTTTAATGATGAAATTTTAGGCATCAGGGTTAGATATTTTTAAATTTGGAAGTATTTCTGGGGGTGTCTGGGTGGCTCAGTCGGTGAAGCTTCTGCTTTCAGCTCAGGTTGTGATCCTGGGGTCCCTGCTCAGTGGGGAGTCTGCTTCTCCCTCTTCCTTTGCTGCCCCCCCCGCCCCCGCTTGTGCTCTGTCTCTCTCTGTGTGTCAAATAAAAATCTTAAAAAAAAAAAAAGGAAAGTATTTCTGGACACACCACACAGTACAGAAATCCAGCAACCCCCCAGAATCAAACCTGACTGGGCAGACAGAGCAGCCTAATCTGCACCACCAGCGTAGCATGAAGGCGCAGATGGCTGGCCGGGGCCAAGGGGGCTGTGGATGAGCATGGGGAGCTCACAGCCACTTCGGTGGGTGGACAACTCAGAGGGGACTTCCTGCAGCTGGGAGCACAGTGGGAGCAGGAGGGGCAGGGGTGGACTGGATGATGCCATGCCTAGAGCCCGTGGGCAGTGGGTGTGGTGGGGATGGAGGCAGTATGGTGGTGGGGGTGATGAGGGATGGGCTGGGGGACACCAGGCTTAATCGGCAGGCAGCAGCAGAGGTTATGAAGTACTTGGCCATTGAAGCTTGGGCCCTTTGTTGAGACCTGAGGAGAAGGCCCAGGAGAATTTCTAACCTAGTCCTGACTGGTTTGTTTAGCATTTGAAAAGGGACCATGCTGGGCAGCCTGTGGAGCAGAAAGAGGGAAAACAGAAGGCAGGGGGAGCACCAGGAGGGCTTTCAGTGAGCCAGGGGTGTGAGTGGGTATGGAGAGAAGGGAGCAGACACTGAGGAGTGGGTGGGAAGCCGGGGTGGAGGAGTGGGAGGTAGAGGTGGAAGGGAGGCGAGGGGTAAATGGGAAGTGGAGGGTGCAGGGGTAGGAGGCAGGGGGTGGGAGGTGAGGGTGGGAGGTGGTGAGGGTGGTGGGTGGAGGAGTGGTTGCAAACTCTGACCAACAACTTGAGAAGGGGATTCATATGCTTCCTGGCCTCAGTTTCCTGCAGCCTCATTTCATCAAGCTGAGGCTGACCAGTGGCCACGTTGGCAACAGTTCCCAGGGATCCATGTGTCCTTAGGGAGAAGAAAAGGAGTAAATCTCTCTAAGGGTCGGCCCTCCTAAGGCAAGCAGGATCCCTGGCTCCTGGGTCTTGCCAGAACGGGACATGGACCGCTCTGTGTCACATAGCAGCCAGAGGAATGAGGGAGAGAGAGAGCAAGCTAGGAGGGGGAGAGGGAGAGGGAGAGGATGGTGGTGGTTTGAAGCCAAGGTGACCCTGAAGGTGGAGAGCCCTAGCTTGAACCCAGCTGACACTGCTTGCTCACCCTCTGACCTCACCTGACTGTGGTGAGGCCTTTCCGATGTTAACCTTCCTCACCTGTATAGTGGAGGTGACAATTCCTGTCCCCAAGGAGTGCTGTGAAGATCACCAGAGCAGCAGTATAGGCTCAGTTCCCCTAGCGCTGGAGGGAGAGGCAGGAGGCAGAGGGGCTGAGTCAGGAGCAAGGGGACATGGGGGAGACTTGGGGGTGGAGGGGGGACCCCCCACGACACACATAGGCCAGGGCTGGGGGCTTCAGGCCAATCCAGCTGCAGCATCAGGATCCCATAGGGGTTTCCACCAGGGGAGGGACATGGTGCTATGTGCATCCATAGAAGATGGGTGACAGTTTCCAATTAACTGGGGGGGATTGACCAGACACAGGAGAGCAGTGGAATGCAAGCCCCAGGGGGACAGGATGCTCCTGCTTCTGCTTGTTGCTGTAGAAGAGTGCCTGGCACAGCATATGTGATCAGTACGTATTTATTCAGTGACTGAATGAGTCCCTTAGCCACACAGTAAAGGAATAAAAACAGGATAAACCTCCTGGGACAAGGAGGCCAGGACATTTTATACCAAAAGACAAACTCTTTTATCACATGTTAAAAAAGCCAAAGCAGACAGAGGAGCCGACCTGGTAGTCTGGGGGAAGCTCTGGTGTCAGGGCTCCCAGAGCAGGGTCTGGCAAGCTGGTCACCCCACAGAACCTAGCAGAACCTCCAGCCATGGGAGGATCTGCAATCACTAGGACAGGGGGGCTCCTGAAGGCTGGGTAGTTGACTCTGCATGCAGACTGTTGGCCCAAATAGCTACTCTCAGCCATATGCTGCCAGGCCACACATAGAAAAGGGTGCTGGTGGGACAGGGCTGAAAAGAGGGAGTGGGGGATAGATGGTCTGAATCACAAATAGTGTGCCCAGTCCCTACCCTTCTCCTGCCTTGCGGCCACAGCCTCAGCATCAAAGCCAAAGTGAACGCTATTCATGAGACTGTGACGGCCCCAGAGGGACACCCGTAGACACGGACATGGCCAGCTGCTGCCTGACCTCCCAGGGAGGCACCTGTCTGTGCTCTAGTGTGGGGCCCTCCCAACCCAGATGCTGCCACCAGCCTTTTACGGCCTCCTCATTAGCAGTGAACACTTGCCAATGGGCAGTAGCCATTTGAGGAAAACCTTCAAAATGAAACACAAAGATCAAAATAAACCAATAAAAGGCCCTCAGAGGACACAGAAACAAATGCAGGGAAGAGGGAACCTGGAAATAACTGTAACGAATATCCTCCAAGAGGGAGGAGAAGATATTGTGTCCATAAAACACAAGATGCTGCAGGAAAGGATCAATCAGAGTGAGAAGAACTGTGGTTGGAGACCTGCAAGGCGAACAGAAGATGAACTTGAGGACATTTCCCAGAGAGTAGCATCAAAAGTCCAGGAGACAGAAAATAAGGGGAGAAGAAAAGCACAGCAAGTCTAGCAAGTCTAACATCCAAACAACAAGAATTCCGGAAAGAGAGGAGGTGGAAGCAGGAGGATGTCTTACTTTCCTGGGGAGGAAGCTCGGGAAGGGATGTGCTGTGTTGAGGGAAGGGGTGTCCTGTGAGACTGCAGGTAATGATCTGCAAGGGCAGAGGGCCCCATGTGGGTGCAGAGTGCTGGCACTGAGGCTGGAAGTGGCGGGTGGGATGGCACAGGGGCAGGGAGCGCAGGTTGGGCTGATGTCGCCAGGTTGTCCACCAAGTGAGGCTGTGGGGATCACAGGCCATGGGCAATGACTTTCGGGAGCACACACAACCTCATTCTGTCACGCTAGATCACGAGATGAGAAAGTTATCCTCTACACATCCTCAATCCTTTTCATTAGCTCAAAAAATTTCCTTAGTTGGATCTGGAATCTAACATTGGATACCTGCTAACCATCCTCTAATAAAGAAAGAGCCGAGAGCAGGACCAGTGTCTCCAGTGTCAGGCAACAGGTGTCCGCAGGGCCAGGTTCCCTCCTGAGGCTGTGTGTGTGTGTATGTGTGTGTGGACGTGTGTGTGGATGTGTGTGTGTGGATGTGTGTTGTTTGTGTGGTGGCCTCCTTCCTTGTCTGTTCCAGCTTCTGGCAGCTCCAGTGACCAGTGGCTAGTGCACAGCATCCCTGCACTCCCTGCTTGTCCTCATGGCTTTCTCTCCCATGTTTCTATGTGTCCTGTTTGTCTCTTATAAGGACATCAGTCATTGGATTTCGGGCCTATGGTGGTTAATTTTATGGGTAAACTCGACTAGGCCATACAGTGCCCAGATATTTGGTAAAATATTCTGGGTGTGTGCATGAGGATGTTTTTGGATGACAGCAGGATTTGATGGAATGAATCAGATGGCTCTCCTCAATGGGGGAGAGTCTCCTCCAATCAATTGGAGGGCCGAATACTGCAAGAAGGCTACTCCCATTTTAAGAAAGAACTGTTTCCCACTTGACTGCCTTTGTTTCTTTTTTTAAAGATTTTATTTATTCATTCATGAGAAAAACAGAGAAAGAGAGAGAGGCAGAGACACAGGCAGAGGGAAAAGCAGGCTCCATGCAGGGAACCCAATGTGTGGGAATCGATCCTGGGTCTCCAGGACCAGGCCCTGGGCTGAAGGTGGCGCTAAACCGCTGAGCCACCGGGGCTGCCCTGCTTGACTGCCTTTGAACTTGAACTGAAATATCCCCTTTTTTTCTGGGTCTCAGACCTGCTGACCTCTGGAAGGTAACTATACCACGGGCTCTCCTGGCTGTCCAGCTTGAGGACTAACCCTGCAGATGTGAGGCTTTGCCCACCTCTGTAAATATGTATATATATAGGCTCTGTTTCTCTAGGAGCCTGGCCTGAAGATAGATGGGCAAGCTCTACTTAGGAGTACTCACAAACTGAGGCCTCACTTTGCGCCTCTATCTTCTGGGTGATTCCTGCTGGTGCTTCAAGTCATAGCTTGAAAGCTTCCCCGCCCAGAAAGCCTTTCCTGGCCCCGCAGGCTGACCCCACTGCACTTCTAATCACACCTCCCAGATGGCATGAACAAAATATTTGTCTCCTAGTCAGCACTCATTTCATCTTTGTTGACCTCAGGTGAGTGAAACAAGGACTCACCACATAGGCCGTGGGTCTTATGTCTCAAAAGAGCTCAACTGTATTGAACCCAATCTTAAACTTTATTTCGCTCATTGCAGAAAACTCAGCTTTCATGCTCTGGAGCATGAAGTACTCTGCAAAAATCAATCTGAATTCCGGAAAGAAATACAGATGTGTGGCAGAGAGGAAGAGCTGGAATATTCGTGTGATAGCATCTCCTTTCTCCTGCTGGAGCCTTGAGCTCAAAGCATATAGGTGAAGTTATTATTGCAATGATAGGGATGAAGCTGAAATCTTATTAAATAGTCCACTGACCCAGAAAAGATGAGAGCAGAGCTGTCATCCTCTCCCATTTAAACATTCTGAATTTTTTGGTCTAGCATAGGATGAAACATTAGATTAACGACAATTCTCCCCATAGGATGCCAGTATAGAATAGCAATGACAACGTCTCAGATGTGAACGAGAGCTCAGGGGAGCGAGATGCCTTGAGTCCTCGCCTGCCCAAATCTTCAAGGCTCCTGTAAAAGAGAATGGATGGCACTGTGGTATTTTCAGCAAATTAACCAAGTCCTTACCCAACCTGGCTGAAGGCAGGTGACGGGAACCTGGGGGACAGGGTCGGGAGGACCAGGATTGTGGCAGTTTCAAAAAGCTGCTGCTCCTGCCTTGTGCACTGGTCAGAAATTCACCAAGATTGGCATCGCCACCCCCCATTTGCTGCCACATTTTCCGTCTAATGTTGGCTATTCTGGTCACCAATCCTTTGTCTTCCATCCTCAAATGTATGGCCTTCTGACCACCAGCGCTCACCTCTCTTCAATGGGGTTAGTCAACTGTGGACTGATTTTATTGTGCTCTCGTTCTGGGCCATCTGCTCTATCTGCTTCCTTGTCTGCAGGTGTGAGTGGGGTCAAAATAAGTGCAGCCCACCTCTTGGCCTGTTTCCAGGAACAGAGAGAAGTAGCTTGTGGCCCTGAGAGGACATCTCTGTCATCATCTGTCTGTGTTCCGCAGAGAGGTGCTCTCATCCCTATGGGGTGCTCTTACCTCCTGGGACATCACTCCTCCCTGTCTCCCTGTCCCAGGTTACATAGACCAGAATCTTGGGAGGGTCACACATAATGTGTTCCAAAAAATTTATATCCACTTTATCCCAAAAGGATCTGTAAAGTGGTTTACACTATACATACATTAGGACTAGATTATGAAATAAATAGTAAGGAAAATGTGGGAGAATCGAGTAAAGGCCCCATGAATACTGCACCTCTAGCCTATACAGTACTTTTGCATTAATTAGGAAGGCTCTCCCTCTCTCCTCCCCACCCCTCAGATAGGTGTCATCAACCTACATCTTGGAGTAAAAATCCTGCTTTTGCAAATAAAGGTTTATTGGAATGCAGTCACTTCTACAAGTTGCCATATGGTCTCTGACTGCCTTCAGGGCACAATGGCAGGGCTCAGTTGTTAAAACAAAGCCCCAACGACCTGAGGACTGGAATCCAGCCTCCTTTCCCCCATCTGCTGCCCCACCTCGTGGTATCTTCACAGCAACCAAGCAAGGGACAGAAGACAAGAGACATCTCACGAGTGACAGACTCTCATCTTGACCAAACTTTAGACACTTCTTTGGACCAGACCTTGTCCTGGGGCCCTTCTTTGGTTTGTGGAGCCCTACTTCAACAAGAATTCTGCTGAGCCAGTTTATCAAGAACCCTCATCCTTGACACCTGATAAAACCCTTTATCTCTCACCCCTGATATCTGATCATGCTTGTCTGCCTTCAGTGAGAATCCTGTTGAGTTGGCTTAGACAGAATTTCTCTATACTTAACATCTCCTCTTAGTAAATTTTCACCCCCAATCTTCCATTCTGCTCCTCGGCTAGAAATCCCCACTTGTCCTTGCTGTGTTTGGACTCAAGCTCAATCTACTGCAATCGCCTTGGCCCCTTGCAATAGATCTGAATAGAGTCTTCCTTACCATTCTAGCCAGTGTCAGAACACCTTACCTAAGGTCCGATAGCCAGTAAGTAGTGTCTCCAGGGCTCCCATCCAGGTTCTATGGATGGGAACAAAGTCCAGTGACTTTGCCCTATGGCACCTGTCTCTCCAGGCAGGAATTCAAGCTCAGGAGCTGTTTGCACACACTGAATTCTGGACTTGAGTTTCAGGGTTCTTTTTGCTTCAATAAAAGGTTGTTTCTCACCCCAGAAGTATAATCAAGTCTCTGACTCACTCTCTTCATGACCATCTTTACCGACAGATGCCATCAATAACTCTTTAGGATTTAACTCTCTCTCTGAAGAGTTTCCAAAGGGTTCATTCATTCATTTATTCATTACTTCAAAAATATGGCATGCCTCCAATGTGGCAGGCACTGAGCCAGCCCTGAGAGTACCTCAGTGAGGGAGAAGATGCCCATAAGAACTGGTTGTCCATAAGCTGCTGGTTCACAGTTACGTAGGCAATTAACCTTGGCCCATATCTGGGGAATGTCCCCAACAGGATCCTCACGCTGCCTAAGAACTGGCCGCTGGGCCCAAAGAGTGGACTTGTTAAGCGTTGGGACAATTAATCTGATCACCAAGAGCCACTGGCCTCTCACCAAACCTTCACATAAAGCAACTGGAGAGAGCAGAGAGCGGGAGTCATCATGATATGACAGTGTGGAAAAGAGAGCTGTGTCTCTCACTCTCTGAAACCAAGAGAGGGGCTGAGAGACCCACAAGTACAGATGAGAGCTGCCTGCAAGAACTGATGAATAGCATTCTGTCCTCTGGCTGCGCATCTGCCCAGCAGTTAGCCTGCTGCCTGCCCCTGTGCTGATCTGAGCAGGAGAAGAAAGAATAACAGCAAGAGACATAGATTAGCCAGAATTAGGTTTGGCTTGTAGATAATTATGGCTTAACAAAAGATGGAAGTTTATTTGTCTCCCATGTAGAAATCCAGAGGTAGGCAATGCAGAGCTGGCACTGTAGCTGGGCACCATGCAGTCTTTGGGGAATCAGATTCCTTCTAGCTCCCCAGTCTGTCATAATTAGGGTATGGATTTTCAACCCCCCTAGGGTGGAGCTACAGGCATCATGTCTCCATCCAGGCAGCAAGAGGGAGGAAGGGTGCAAGAACAGGCAAAGAATCTTAAGAATCCTGGAAGATGCCTTGATATTTCTGCTCACATATGGTGAGTTGGTCAGTACCCAATCACATGATCACAGCTAATGCAAGGAGATAGGCAATATGTTTATTCGGGGCAGCCGCACACCCAGCTATGGTTCTATACTATGCGCTAATCACTATCTTTGCCACAGAAGGGAAGAGGAAGAGGACAGCAGTAGGGCAGTGTCCTCCTCCTACCCCCAGTAGCCAGCACAGTAAGCATGCATGAGTCTCTTGTGGCATGTCCCTAGGCAAGGGGATACCAGCAGTGGGTTTTGGGAGGTTCTTGTGAGGACAGGAATTCAGCAGCCATGGAAGGAGAAGGGTCTTCGGCAGTTTGTTCTGAAACTCTGATGTCAGGGAATCCCTGCCAGGCCCTCCTAAGAACTCATGTGTGCCCCATGGGAGACGATACCATCTGTCACCAAAATTGCCTAGGTTTATACCCTGTTTGATTTTGGGGATGTTGCTGGGCCTCTTGCCCAAGTTCCTTATTTGTAATGGGGAACAAGAATAGATTGAACTCAGGGGAGATTGTGAGGATTAAGTGAATCATTGAATGCAAAGTCTTTGGAACCAAACCCAGGAAGTGATGAGTCTGTTTTTTTTTTTTTTTTGAGAGATTTTATTTATTTATTCATGAGAGAGAGAGAGAGAAAGAGAGAGAGGCAGAGACACAGGCAGAGGAAGAAGCAGGCTTCATGCCGGGAGCCTGACATGGGACTGGATCCCGGGACTCCAAGATCTTGCCCTGGGCCAAAGGCAGCTGCTGAACTGCTGAGCCACCCAGGGATCCCCCTGGTTGTTTTTTTTTTTTTTTTTAAGATTGATTGATTGATAGGCAAAGAAAGAAGCAGGCTCTCCACAGGAAGCCCGATGTGGCACTTGATCCTGGAACTCCAGGATCACGACCTTAGCCCAAGACAGACGCTCAACCACTGAACCACCCAGGCATCCCGAGTCTGTTGTTATTACTAGTAAGACAGAGCATCAGTAACTGGTCAGTCAACAGCAAAAGGATGCACATGAGTGGTTATATAAGTCTCTTTTCATCTTCTTTGATCCAGCACACTGGAGACCCAGGAGAAAGAGGAATTGGGGGTGGGGATGTCAGAGGCAGACTCCTTCCTCTACACCCACATTCTGGAGGATGGAGGAAAAATAAATAACAGAGCAGCTAAGCCCCTTCTTCCCACCTGGGTGTCCTTCATCCATACCTGCAGTGACTGGGGAGGGCAAAGCTCTGAATCTTATATGAGATTAGAGTTTTCAACTCGAGATTGCACTCCAATTGTCAGCCTTTCCTGGGATGTAAAGGAATTTGCCCAAATGGAATCTGCTATCCAACAAAGAAAGGACTTTTGCCGTGGCACAAATGGGCAAGGATTTGAGAACAATGAAAACTATTTGATTTAAATAGCCTGATAAGCAGAGATAACAGAAGAAACTGACTATGCTCATGTTTCCCTCCTAAAGTTGACTTGTACCTGGTCAAGTGCAGGAGCTCCACAGGCAGTTGACATGTATGAATATGGACAGGTCAGCAGGCATATGTGTCAGCCCTCCAGCCCAGTGCTCTATGCCTGTATGCCCCCTCTCTCCAGCATCCTATTCAGTGGTCCTCTAGCCTCTGCTGAAATGGGGTCAGTGAAAGCCAACTACATACTTACTGCCTGGTCAGCCTGTTGGGCACAACGTTGGACAGCTCCAAATGCTTCTTTATGATGGAGAATCCAACCAACCTGTCATGTACACGCTATTGTTCCACTTCTGGCTTCTGGGACCACACAAGGTAAGTATCTTCCATTTGACAAATGGAAGGGCATAAACAGCTATCCTGGAGCTTCCCAGGAGCATTTCTGAAACATGGGCCTTTCAATGGGCATTGACAAAAAAAATCTTCAGTGTCGTATAAAAAAGTTCATATGTAAAAAAAAAAAAAAAAAGTTCATATGTTACATTTCTCTTTTAGATTAGTTCTATGGAGAAATGTGAATAATTTCCAGGTGGTAAGGGTGTTTTCCATTTTTTTTTTCTGAAATTATAATCCAAACATGGAATGAAAGGGAAGGACAGTGCTCTTGCACTGTAGTAGGTAGATGCAGGCTTAAAACTCCTTCCCCCACTGAGATTAGCCTCATCACCTCCCACAAGGTATTTATGCTCCCTGAGCCTCCATGTTCATGGCTCCTCATGGAAGAGAAGTGTGTGGTTACTAATGTCCATCAGACCTGGTGGGCATGAGGATTAATGAGACAGCACGTGTAACATAGCTACTAGAGCCCTGTGGTGCACCAAGCATGCCACCAGCAGCAGCTGTCACCAGGACCCTCTCCAAATTGCTCACTGCAATCACTACTTCCAAACTTAGTAGTCTGGGGACTTGGTGTCAACTTCAACAGAGGCATGGGCAGGATTTGGACCCAAGTCCATCTGTGTAAAACACCAGGGGCTTCTACTCAATGCAAAAGACTACAAAAGGCCACTAGGAAGTCAGGTACTGATGCCATTTGATTTGTCACCTGTGCCAGGGGAGAGGGCCATTTGTGCCTCTTGTCCCCTTTAGTGGGACTCATGTTCAAGTCTCCTTTTCCTGTACACATGGCTTTGGCACCTCCCAGGTGCTGAGCATCTTCTCATACATTGTTTCCCTTCCTTTCTGCCACTAGCTGGGAGTGACATACACTCACCCCATTTTAAAGATGAGGAAAATGAGGGCTGAAGAGATTGATGAACTTGTACCTATGACTCAGTGAGAACCTGGAAGGACAGCCTCCAGACTCAGTTTTATTTACAAAATATTTCACTCTGCTTTAATCTATCTGCCTGTCAGAGCCTTCAGGAAGGTAAGAAGTGGGGACACTCAACAACTGGACCACACGACTGACAGGACATGCCCCAGGCTTGGCCCTGGCAAATGTTATCTCTTTAATCCTCACAGCAAGCCTGAGGTTACCAGTACCATCCCCATTTTCAAGGAAGAGAACTGGATCAAGGCTCAGGATGGAAGCAATTTTCCATGGAGTGTACCACTGGGTCCAGCCCCTGAGGCTGGATCCCCTGCTCATGGGCTCTCATGTTCTCTTTCCATTTATCCATCCCTCAGGCTCCTCTGGAAGTAGATTCAGGGCATGCATACATCTTACAGAAATAAATACACAACAGAATACCTCCAGGGCAGTACAACTGTGAGTTGCCTGTAAAGTCTTAACACATATCGGTAAACATGGATAAGTACAGAGTCACAAGTTCTTAAACAAGATGTCTAACGCTGCCCTTTGAAATCCCACAGCATTAGAGATCTGATGTGTAGCAACATACCTTTGCAGTGAGCACATGCGCACACACACACTCCTACTCTCTTATTTTTAATAACTTCCTCTTCCCCAGTGACTCACTAATCAGTCTCTTTTGAAAAATGAGTAATATCAACATTGAAGACAAGCTCCCAAGTTACCTTTCCAATACTCCCCAGGAACATGTGTGTTAAAACGTTAAGAATACCACCTGCTGGCACCCTCAATAGGAACTCTTTCTATTTTCATGCAATTGATGATGTGGAGGGTTTCCAAACATTAAAAATCTCTTCTTCAGCCCAGTATCTAATTTCACTATATAAAACAGAATGTTGTTTCATATGCAGCTTTTTAAGAATGCAGATGAACAAGATGAATGGTACGTAAGGAATTTTAAAATAAGAATGAAAATAGGTTGTTTTAGTGTTTAATTGAGAGAAATCTTAGAGGCTCTTATTGTTCTACTCTTTCACTCTTTCTAAATACATGTAGAACATACTGAATGCCAGGCACTGTGTTAAACCTTGAAGGGAGCAAGCTACCTAAAAAGGTTCAAACTAAACCCACAGTCTGGTAGAGGAGGCAGATATGTAAATAAATCATTTCTATGAGAAAAATATGCAAAAAATTGGTGGAAACATAAAAGCGGGAATAACTACATTGTTAAGAAGAATTGGGAAGGCTTCCCAGAGAAGGCAGTATTTTTTTCCAAGAAGAGTTCATGGAAGAGAGGCATTCAGGCTGGAGGACACTGTGAGCATGTGAAGCCCCAAAAGTCTACATGTGGGTGTGGACTAGAGTACCAAGTTTTCTGTTTGGCTTCCTACCTCTTCTGATTCTTTTGGGGACCTACCTCCCCTCTCACTGTGGTCCCATAGGGCTGCCTATGGAGCTCAGAAGGGTGGTTGCATGGTTCAAGTTGGCTAAATTAGACCATTCTCTCTGGCTACAGGAACTATTTAGAGATAGCCATGTGACTTGAGCACAATGAATCAGAGGTTTCTCTGGGTAGTCACATGACTCAAGCAGAACTACCAGAAGCTTCTCTGGGGTTGATATATGAATTTGGTGAAAGAGAAGACCCAGTTGGGCACGAGGCAGTGTGGGGTTCTGGCAGCCATGTTGCTGGTCCACTGGACAGAGCAAGTTTGCCAATTGAAATTAAGCAGAGACCTACAAAGCAAAATCCTTCTCTCTCTCTCTCTCTCTCTGTCCTCTTCCTCCCCCTCCTCTCTCTGTTGACTGAACCTCAACAACATCAGATATACTGAACTCCCAGATTTTTTAAGTCAAATTTCCTTTTTTTCTCAACCTGGTTGGCTTTGGGCTTCCATTACTCTGAACTCATCAAAACAGCTTTGACAAACTGCCACACCTTAGCAGCTTAACAGGACTAGTGGCCAAAATAGGAATTAAGGGTCTGATATAATGACAGCGATAAGGCATTCAGGCTTTTAATCTGAAGGCAATGGGGAGTCAGCAAGTGATCTGGAGAAGCAAAGTGATACAGTTCTATTTTGTTTTTAAAAGACATCTCCAGCAGAGGCATGAGTCAGGGTATCTTTCATTTATTCCTTCATGCAAATATTGTGAGAGCTTCCGCTTACTGAGTGGGGTTGGAGAGAGAAGGATGCATATTTCGAAACTGATAACTTCTGAATTATACCAGGAAGCAGTTTTCCTCTTTAGTAACTAAGATTATTTAATTAGCAATGGATATTGAATTTTTTTTCTGTGTTAAATAATGGAGTAAACACTTCAAAGGAACATCTTTCATACCAAGAGCTTCATAGGTGATGGGACATGTGTCACAATTAGCGAGCACATCGATCAATAAAGGAAATAAAAGAATAGTCACAAGAAGGAGATTGGCCCAGTGCTTTTCTGCACATCTAACTCTGGCTGATTGCAGCAGCTTTGCAGTGGATGGCTTCTTCTTCGTAGCCCTGAACTAGAAGTCATTCTGTGTTGGCCTAAAAGCCTCAACCTGTGACAAACCATATACTTTCTAAGAGGCAAGAAGCAATGCCAGGAACAGAACCTGAGCCAAGGCCACAGAGCTACTACCAAGCTGGAGTCCATCTTCAATGTACAAAGCCTGCCCAGGACCCAGAGGGCTGTATTTATATAAAAGATGTATATTTTTTAATCCAAGAATAATTAACATTGTCATATTAGTTTCCAGTGTACAATATCATGATGAGCATTTCTTAGCACTCATCACCTTAAGTGTATACTTCATCCCCTTCACCTACTTCACCCATTTCCCCTGCCATCTTCCCTCCGGTAACCACTAGTTTTTCTTTGTATTTAAGAGTCTTTTTGCCTCTTTTTTCCCTTTGTTTCTTAAATTCTATATATGCATGAAATCATATAGTATTTGTCTTTCTCTGACTTATTTATTTCACTTAGCATTATACCCTCCAGGTCTATCCATGTTGTTGCAAATAGCAAGATGTCATTCTTTTTTATGGCTGAGTCATATTCCATTGTATATATACACCACATCTTCATCCATTCATCTCTTGATGGATGCTAGGGATCTTTCCATATCTAGGCTACTGCAAACAATGCTGCAATAAACACAGAGGTCCCTATGTCTTTTTTGAATTAGTGTTTCCTTTTTCTTTGGGTAAGCTCAATAGTGAAATTACTGGATCATATGGAAATTCTATTTTTAATTTTTTGAGGAATCTCCGTACTGTTTTCCACAGTGGCTGCACGATTTACATTCCCAACAGCAGTGCACCAGGGATTCTTCTTCTCCATATCCTCACTAATACTTGTTATTTCTTGTGTTTTTGATTTTAGCCAAAACAGGTGTGAGGTGGTTCTCATTGTGGTTTTAATTTGCATTTCCCTGATTACTGATGTTGAACATCTCTTCATGTGGCTGTTGGTCATCTGTATGTCTTCTTTGAAAAAATGTCTAGGGATCCCTGGGTGGCGCAGCGGTTTGGCGCCTGCCTTTGGCCCAGGGCGCAATCCTGGAGACCCGGGATCAAATCCCACATCGGACTCCCGGTGCATGGAGCCTGCTTCTCCCTCTGTCTATGTCTCTGCCTCTCTCTCTCTCTCTCTGTGTGTGACTATCATAAATAAATAAAAATAAAAAAAAAGAAAAAATGTCTAGCCAGGTCCTCTGTCCATTTTTTAAAAGATTTTATTTATTTATTCATGATAGACACCGAGAGAGAGAGAGAGAGAGAGGCAGAGACACAGGCAGAGGGAGAAGCAGGCTCCATGCCAGAAGCCCAATGCGGAACTCGATCCCAGGATTCCAGGATCACACCTTGGGCCAAAGGTAGGCGCTAAACCGCTGAGCCACCCAGGGATCCTGCCTCTGTTCATTTTTTTAATCAAATTATTTGCTTTGGTGCTGAATTGTGTAAGTTCTTAATATAGCTTGGGTATTAACTCCTTGTTGGATGTATCATTTACAAGTATCTTCTCCCATTCAGGAGATTGTCTGTTTTGCTCATGTTTCCTTCATTGTACAAAAGTTTTTCTTTTATTTTGGTGTAGTACCAGTAGTTTAATTTTGCTTTTGTTTTCCTTGCCTCAGGAGGCATATCTAGAATAATATTTCTGTTGCTGATGTCAAAGAAATTACTGTCTATGTTTTCTTCTAGAATTTTTATGGTTTCAGGTCTCACATGTAAGTCTTTAATCCATAAGTTTATTTTTGTGCATGGTGTAAGAAAGCAGTCCACTTCCATTCTTTTGCCTGTAGCCTCCAGTTCCAGCACCATTTGTTAAAGAAACTGTCTTTTCCCCCATTGTATTTTCTTGCCTCCTTTGTTATAGATTAATTGGCCATTTAATTGTGGATTTATTCCTGGGCTCCCTATCCTCTTCCACTGATCTATGTGTCTGTCTATTTTTTGTGTCAGTACCATACTGTTTTGATTACTACAGCATTGTAGTCTATCTTGAAATCAAGGATTGTGATACCCAGCTTTGTTATTCTTTTCTAAGATTGCTTTGGTTACTTGGGGTCTTTTGTAGGTCTATACAAATTTTAGGCTTATTTGTTCTAGTTCTGTGAAAAAAGCTATTGATATTTTGATAGGGATTGTATTTTTTTAATATATATTTTTTATTGAAGTTCGATTTGCCAACATATAGTATAACACCCAGTGCTCATCCCGTCAAGTGCCCTTCTCAGTGCCCCTCACTCAGTCACCCCATCCCCCCACCTGCCTCCCTTTCCACTACCCTTTGTTCATTTCCCAGAGTTAGGAGTCTCTCATGTTTTGTCACCCTCTCTAATTTTTCCCACTCATTTTCTCTCCTTTCCTCTATAATTCCTTTCACTATTTCTTATATTCCCCGTATGAGTGAAACCATATAATGTTTGTCCTTCTCCAACTGACTTACTTCACTCAGCAAAATACCCTCCAGCTCCATCCACGTTGAAGCAAATGGTGGGTATTCATCCTTTTTAATGGCTGAGTAATATTCCATTGTATATATAGGCCACATCTTCTTTATCCATTCATCTGTCGATGGACACCGAGGCTCCTTCCACAGTTTGGCTGTTGTGGACATTGCTGCTATAAACATTGGAGTGCAGGTGTCCTGGCTTTTCACTGCATCTGTATCTTTGGGGTAAATACCCAGTAGTGGAATTGCTGGGTCATAGGGTAGGTCTATTTTTAACTCTTTGAGGAACCTCCACACAGTTTTCCAGAGTGACTGTAACAGTTCACATTTGATAGTGATTGCATTAAAACTGTAGATTGTTTTGGGTAGTATAAACATTTTAATATTAATTAGTTCTTCTAATCTGTGAGCAGAGAATGTCTTTCCATTTATTTGCATCATCTTCAGTTTCTGTCATCAATATTTTCTAGTCTTCTGAGTACAGGTCTTTCACCTCCTTGGTCAAGTTTATTTTATTATTTTTATATTTTATTATTTTTTGGTGTAATTATAAATGAGACTGTTTTCTTAATTTCTTTCTGCTACTTATTTATTTTAGTGCATACAAATGCAATACATTTCCGTATCCTAATTTTGTATCTTGTGACTTCACTGAGTACACTTTTCAGTTCTAGTGGGGTTCTTTTAATGGAAAAACATGTATAATCTCGTTTAGGTATTCCATCTGTGTCCAATGTGTCATCTGTCACACATTCTTGATAGTCAGACACTGTGTCAGGCATCAGCGTACACTGATAATGGGAACATGTTTTCAAGTTTGTGGGGAGAGAAATCTAGTGGGAGAAAGACATCAACCAACTACAAGGATGGTCATGTGATAGTGCAGGTGTCTGTACAAGGTACTCTGGTAGCAGAGAGGGTGAAATATGCAGCTCCAATGTGCTTCCTTCTGAAGTCACAGTAGCCATCACGGAGAGGACAATACTTGAGTTGGAAGTGACATCCTAACAATAATGTTCTAGGGAAATCTGCCAGGTGGTGTGGAAGACTAGAGAGTGGGAGTTGGGGAGAAGCCAGGATATCTCTCTGGGCAGTGCCCCAGGTTGGGCTGCCTCTCTCTATGTTGTCATTCAGCCTGTGGCACATAGTCTCTACCTATATGGTACTGCCCAGCTCCAGCTCTTACTGAGCAGATCCTCTGAGGCAGAGACCTGTCTCTTGGGCTCCAAGAAAGTACTGTCCCCACTCTCCATCCCTGGGTCCCTCCAGCTCCCGGGTATGTAGGTCCTGCTGCTGCTTATCTCCATGTCACCTTGTCATCCATTTGCTCCTCAAAAATAGAAGAAATTCATCTATGTCACCAATTCCCCATACTAAATTCCCTCTGTTTGAGATACTCAAGGTGGTTTCTATTTTCTGTCTGCATCCTAACCTATTTATAAAGGTCAATGAATTATTCCGAGCAAACAATGGTAATGGATGGAGGCAGAAAGGTGAACTAGGATTTTGAATCTTGGTGAACATGGGAGAAAGAGAAGAAATTTAGGGGGGTGGTTCCCACAATGACAGTACCTGCCAATTCACAAACAGATCATGAGTGCATCAGGACTTCAATTTATTCATTCAATTCCTGGGGCTTCATTGAGTGCTTGTGATTTGTTTGTGCCTTCATATCTGTGATGCCAACCTAAGTCAAGGAACACGTGTAAAATATCTGTTTTTAGCTCTGAAAGTTCCTCCTGCAATAGACAATTTTTATTGCTCTTTCAAAAAACAATAACAGTGCTTCATATATCTTGATGGTGATGAAATCTCTCGTGCTAAAAGAATGTTTGTTTACTACTGTAGAGAAAAATCTGGTTCTTGCATCAAAACGCTTAGAATTTGCATGTGCCTTCCATGGTGGTGAAAGGAAGCAATCTCATTAGTGCGAGTACCAGAGGTTCATTCTAATGGCTGGTATCCAGCAAACTGAAAATACTGATCTTCACGATTTCCTTTTACAAAAGTATCACATGATTTTAACATTTGTAGCCATGTCCCCATGGGCTGCCCTGACGACCTAAACCTTTCTCTCTTTGAATGTCTGCTGTGTGGCTGCTACATGCATCTTCCTTGAGTGAACTATTCATCTCCCTATGGGCTATAGAAGAAAGCCTGAATCCTTTAGTCCAGCGCTAAAGCTCTTCATTCGAAAACTCTAGCCCACATGGTTTCTCAAAAAATTAAAAATAGAATTACCCTATGACCCAGCAATTCCACTTCTGGGTATATTCCCCCAAAATTGTTCATAGCAGCATTACTCACAACAACCTAAATGTCCGAAAATGTATGAGTGGATAAACAAAATGTGATCTATCCATATAATAGATACTATTCAGCCTAAAAAAAAAAAAAAAAAAAAAGGAAATTCCAACATGTGTTACAACATAGATGAATCTGGAGGGCATTATGCCAAGTGAAATAAGCCAATTGCAAAGGGGCAAATTCTTTATGATTCCACTTAGATGAGGTACCACCTAGGGTAGTCAAATTCATAGACAGAGAAGTAGAATGGTGGGTGCCAGGGTCTGGAGGGTGTGGGGAATGAGGAATTATTATTTAATGGGTATTTATGGATTCTCAGTTTGGGAAGATGAAAAAGTTCTGGAGGTTGGGTATACAACAATGTGAGTATATTTAACATCATTGAACTTTATAATTTAAAACAGGCACTGAGGGGGGCGTTTGACAGGATGAGCACTGGGTGTTATACTATATGTTGGCAAATCGAACTCCAATAAAAATATACAAAAAAATTAAAAAATAAAACGGTTAAAATAGTAAATTTTACATTATGTGTGTTTTAGCACAATTAAAAAAACATGAAAACAACTCTAGCTCAGCTTTCCAGCGTCATCTTCTATTGGCTCTAAGGCCAATATGTGGTTGATACCTATCAAACACCCTGAGCTTCATGCACACTTGACGCTGCCATGCCCTGCATTGGTTATGCCCTCCCTCACATGACAGCTACCATTATCAGAAGACAACCAGCCCCTCACAGCAGAGCATACATCCCTCCTATTGCATAAAGGCTTGTGTGATTTCACCCGGTACCCCCTTCCCACAGGGGGCCCACAGTGACATTACCCCTGACTTAGGGCTTCATCTTGCAAAGCATGTGTAGCTAGCTCTCTTCCTTGTTTTATTGCAATTTGTGAACATATGGGATCTCCCCTGCACTGGGTATGAAGTACTTTGAGGACTGGTGTGGCTCTACCCCAGTTCTGTCACTCTAGAACCACAGCACTGGATCCGGCACCTTGAAGCAGAATTTGTCAAGCAGACAAATGTTCTTTGCGTCTTCCTTTGCATATAAATGAACCTTGGTTGATTTGGCCAACAGAGGTATTAGGGCAGGTTACCTGAGCCTCCATCAAAATGTTTCTCTACTCTCTATTCTCCAGTGTTGCCTTCTCTTCATCACTAGGAGAGGAGGCTGCCTGCCACCAATCCATCTCCCATACAGCAGCCACAATGATCCTCAGAGCAGCCAGGGCCCACTTCTATTGAAAGCATAGATCAAATCATGTCAATGCTCTGTCCAAAGCTTGGCAATGGCTTTCTACTCTCTCAGGATAAAAGCTGAAGCTGATAAATCCCTATTACCCTCTGTTTCACCTCTCCCCTGGCCTCATCTCCACCACTCTCCCCACTCACACGGTTCCAATCATGTCATTCTTCTCACTGTTCCTAAGACACACTGATCACACTCCCCTCTTGGGGCCTCCATGCTACTGCTTTGACAGGGTACCCCAAGACTGCCATGGGTCTGGAGACCCCTCGCTTCCTCCAGGTCCCTGCTCACGTGTCCCTGTATCAGAGAGGTCTTTTTCTGACCCTGCCCCATAAAGCAGAAACAAGCCAGACCCCCGCCTGGGGGTTCACTCCATATTGCCAAAGAATTTGACAGCACTTGTCATCCTCTGACATATTTCATACACATTTGTTATCTGCCTCCGTCCATTAGAAAGTATGCACTGAGAAGGCAGAAACATTATCAAGTGCACTGTTTGCTGCTGCATCCATAGCCCAATGTGATGTAGGTACTTGGTAAGTCACTACTGAGTGAATGGATGTATGGCTGGATGCATGGATAGATGTATGTATGGGTAGATGGATGGATAGATAGAAGGATGGACAAATGAATGAATAGATGAATGAGTATCTGTGAAGACTGCATAGATTGTCAGGTCCAGCACAAAGGTGTAACTCAGAGTGCCACAGTAGGTACACCAACCTATAAATACAGAAACTCTACACCACGTTCCTCTCTTTTTTCTTTATCTCAATCCCTAGGTGACCATAAGGAATTATTTCAACAATCCTTGTGGCAACTGTCACAAGATAAAGTTCACATTGAATAATCTTGCACTCAAGGTCCTGCACAAGGAGACAGGAGAAAGCAAACCTTTTTCTCGTGTCAAGTCTTCCTGGAAACATGCTCTCCACCATCTGTCCCTGTTGTTAAAATGCTATTCAGATTCAAAAGCCCATCTCCTCCATAAGCCCAAGCAAAGCATAAAGCATATGTGATCTGTCACTTCTCAGAACTCTCCACGTATTGT
The DNA here is from genome assembly GCF_011100685.1 of Canis lupus familiaris. Taxonomy (NCBI): domain Eukaryota; kingdom Metazoa; phylum Chordata; class Mammalia; order Carnivora; family Canidae; genus Canis; species Canis lupus. The sequence continues at coordinate 71,231,850 of NC_049224.1, read as the reverse complement.
GTTCCCACCCACCTCTCTTATGATTCATATCCTTCCCAGCACTGTCTTTTCCTCACTTGCAAAAGGAGAGGGGGACTACACTGCATTGTAATAAGATACATACACTAGCAACTGTGTGCGTATATATGTATGTATATGCATATGTATGTGTGTGTGTTTGCGTACATACACATACATATATCCTCGCACATGGTGGCCAGGGCCTAAATATGCCAACTATTATTACTAATAACCAACGTGCTCCTCCCACAGGACTGAGGTTTCCTGATGGTAGAGTTTTGTTGTCCTAATGCTTCTGTCAGTAATGCCCAGGGTTTGATCCTTCTTTGCTATTGTTTATTGACTGATGAATGAATGCAGGATACTACTCAGAGAAGGGACTCAGAGCTGTGGGGAACAGCTTAGGAGCAAAGCTTCAGAAATCTTAGTCTTTCTGTGGATGCTGACTTTTCCAGAAAGCTGATCTGATTTCCTGACATTGCATTTATCGTCTTGGTTTTTAACATCTTCTGTAGAACAGCCTCTAATTTATTGGATCCATTTGGAGGTTTGTTTTCTGCTTTCATATTCTGCTCCCAGATTTCATTCGTTTCTCTGACGTTAAGTTGAGACCCGGGTCCTTATTTCTAAAATTTATTATCTAACATAAACACTCTCTGCCCAATTGTAGGAGCAATTTATACCGAGGAGATGGAACAGTCCCTTTAAGAGATAAATTGGATTCTCTTGTACCTCACTTTTATATCATCACGAAGCCATAAATTCTCAAAATGCTGGACTGTAACAGAAGGGAAACCAAGCTCTGTGCCTGGAAATAACAAAGTTACTCCTGAAATTGAATTGGAATTTCCATCCTAAATGACACTTGTGCATGTCTTCCATTTTTTGTCATCTGAAGATTTCTTTCTAGTTGCTATGAACCCAGTACCACAGTAATGAAGTACTGCTGATGTGGTCACCCTTGGATCCGATGTGTACTCTTGGCACAGTGGTAGCAGGGAAGGAAGGGGGTGGACAAAAATAGGTCCTATCAGTTTTATATTAAGCTTATTGATGATTATTGTCTTATTATGAATCTCACCAAAAGCTTGGAAGGTGCTAGGCAGTCATTGTGCCAGTTCGGCATGGATCATTTATTCCATATCTTCAAAAGCCCATTTTAAAGGCAACAAAACTGAGGCATGAGCAATCACAGCTAGCATAAGTGGTGACATCAGGACTCCAACCTGAGCAGTCCAATCTGATGCTCATGTCTGATAGATGTGACACAGGACAGAGCTGAGTCCAAGTGCAAAGTGCCAAAATTTAGGACGATCTTAAAGTGATTTCTACAACTTTGAAGTTTTATCAAATATATTTTCTTTCCTTTCAAGTCACTCCCTCTCCCAATTATATAGTTTTCATCAAAGAACTAGAAAAAATATATACACGGGAAACATAATTTTAATTAGCATTAAAAATACACTAATTTCTACAGAAAAACGTTACACTGTGTATTTCAATATACATATGATTATTAATGTATACATAAAACATTGCTGCTATAAAAAATGAAACTAACAAAAATAAATCTCATGTTTAAGAAATACCTTCCTTTTGGGGAGAAAGTTATTTATGGTTTGATTTTCTTCATTAAAAAAGGATGACATGCTCATTACAAAAAATTTCAAAATGGAGAAAAGAAGGAAAGGGATTTACATGGATTCTCCCTGTGACGCCAGCACATGGGGAAACCTCCTTCGAGTCTTTTCTTGTTCAATAAGCAGACATTTGTTTACAGGGTCATGCAATTTTATAAGCTATAATTTTCTCTCAAGATCATAACAATAACCGCTTTTAAAAATGCAGGGTTTTCATAGGAAGCATTATACATGAGTGCATCGTAGTCTCAAGTCTCTAAAAAGTAGGTATGCAGTTTACAATGCCAATTTCTTAGCCTTGGGTTATTTTAGGATTATTGGTCATAAGCTGTGCTGTATTAAATATCCTCACACTTAGAGCCTCTCATGCAGGCCAGAGTGGAGCCTTACCATACAGTCGACGAAGTGAAATCAGTGGGTCAAAGCATATGAATATTCACAAAGTACTTGATTCTTATTCTTAAGTATCTTTCCAAAAGGGTTCTAATAGTTTCTGCCACCAGCAAATTCAGATTCAGATTGTCCAGAGAGCATTTTTCTAGAATGCTTTGTCTTAGGAAATACTTTTTCACCCCAAAAGCAAAGTCCAGCCTAGGTACCATCATTGATGACTCAAAAGCTTGGCTGATCCTTGGAGACAAATTTTATCCCAGCTCCTCTGTGTTCCATGCCACTTTGAACATGCTCTCACCAAGCACTTCCCACATAGGCTGAGATAATCATTACATGTTTGTCTCCCTAACCCAACTGAGAGCCAGGTGGCGGGCACACAGTAGGTACTCAATGCATACTTATGAAGCATTTGAGTTTTGAAGAAAGGGAGTGTGTATTTATGTATCAGGGTTTCTTTTTAAAAATTTTTACTCATTTTTAGAGAGAGAGAAAGAGAGAGCGAGAGAGAGCAAGAGAAGGAGCAGAGCGAGAGAGAGCAAGAGAAGGAGCAGAGCGAGAGAGAGCAAGAGGAGGAGCAGAGCAAGAAGGAAAGGGACAAGTTGACTGCACTGAGCGTGAAGCCTGACACAGCCCGAGCCCACTACCCTGAGATCATGACCTGAACTGAAACCAAGAGTCGGATGCTCAACTCCCCAGCTCAACAGACTGAGCCACCCAGGTGCTCCTGTATCAGGGTTTCTGTCATGCTGTCTGGCACACAGTAAGTGACAATTACTAACTCAATGGATATAAACCTGAGATTTGATTTACTTCAGAGCCTGCCAGGGAAGAAAGAACTCACTAGCAGGACACATCCTTTCAATTCTTTGGGCCTCAATCCTTCATTTAAGACATATAAATGTTTACATGTGCCAGGACCTATAATGGGTAATAAGGAATGACATAATGCTGAAAGCATCTTCTGGAGCAGGTGTCCTGTACACAATAAGCAACCAGAGAAAAGTCCCCATTGAAGTATGAACAGAACTCACATGGATGCCCAAAGGAGAAACCACCCAAAGAAGCGAGGGGTGGAGGTGGTCTTCATAGAGGAGCAGCCTTGGAGCTAGAACATAATGCAGTGAGTCACACTGTGCCCCCTGAAAGATATGTCCAAGTCCTAGCTCTGGTATCTGTGAATGTGACTTTATTCAGCCATAGGGTCATTGAAAATGTAAATAAGTTACATAACTCATTCAGTACCTCCGCAGCTCTGTGGGAAGGGATCACTCCTCTTGTTAATAGAGAAGCAAATGCAAGTCAGAGCAATAATGGACTTGCCCAAGGTCATCTGCCTATACACATGGGGTGCCCTTGACCCTTCAGCCCTACTGTCAGGTTCAGAGTCTGGGTTTCTCTCCCTCACAGTCTCATTCCCTGTGTCCCACCACTTGGGGGGTTTAGGTCAGAGGTTTCGTTCATTTGTTGATGAATTCTACTGGTCATCAGATGAGACCCAAACTGGGAGCCAGGCTACTTACTGCCCATTCTTTAACTAAAGCCAATAGAGCCACTGAATGGGAAAATCTTGGCCCTTCCCTTCTTTTACCTACAATGCCACTATATGAATGACAAGCCCCCGTTGCCAAAGACATGGGATAAGCAGCCCAGTCTTATTTCGACACTTGGCAGTCTCTACTCCTACCGCTTAGACAAATTTGATTTGCCAATTAACTGGGATTGACCAATGAAAAGCATCATCCCAGCCTCATTCTGCAAGCAATTTTCTGTGAAAGACACATAGGCAATTTCCCAAAATTATCAGGGTTAAAATAGTTTATCTTTACAGAATTCAGGAAGCATAAATGTAAGTGAGTCTATTTACCAAAAATAAATTGTTTTAAACTATAAACACACAAGCATTCCAAACAAAGGGCACACATTCTATATCAATTCATGCAACCTGAACTGGAAACTGCTGCTGTTCCCACAAGAAAATAAGCAACTTGTCAGGGAATACCAAGAATTCAAGGAGGGGGAGGCCGAATATTGTTGGTTAAAATATAATTTTATTTCCATGTGCAAGCAAATGTCAAAGACTTTTGCTTTTCTATGAGAGTTAGCCACATGATTTTTTTCCTTCATAAAAAGTTGGTTAATGGACAGATTTTACATGTAAATATGAGTGAAGGACTGGGCTCCCATGGTTCACCAGTACAGAGGCAGTGAGAGCCTGGTGATTGGGGTGGCCACCTACTGTTTGCTCCTGGGTAGTTACTTTTCTGCATGAGACATAGTAGTCTCACCTGTAAAATGGGGCTGACCATGGGACCCACGTCAATTGCCCGTTGGGATTAGGAAAAGTCATACCTGCAATGCACTTACTTAAAACATCCAGGCACATGCAAAGCACTCAGAAAGTGTTGATGGCCATCACAGGCATAGTGTCCTACAAGCATGCTGATTTTTGTTTGGTAACTTTCAATTACATGCTCCAAATATGGGGACCACCCCACTACATCTTAAAGCCTTAATGCTAACTGTGTGTAAATATGAACCAGGCTCAGTTCCAAGTCCCGCCCTGGAAAGGACCCATGTTTTCATCTTGTTCCCACCCAAAGACACAAAATGTCAAAAATCTCATGAGCATGTGACTTTTTACAGGTTAATATTTTTTTTCAGGTTAATATTTTAAAATGAAATTGTCACAATCAGGCAAAAAAAAAGAAATCAAAGGCATTCAAATTGGCAAAGAAGAAGTCAAACTCTCCCTCTTCGCAGATGATACTGTACACAGAAAACCCAAAAGACTCCACCCCAAGATTGCTAGAACTCAAACAGCAATTTGGTAGTGTGGGAGGATACAAAATCAATGCCCAGAAATCAGCGGCATTTCTATACACTAAAAATAAGACTGAAGAAAGAGAAATTAAGGAGTCAATCCCATTTACAATTGCACCCAAAAGCATAAGATACCTAGGAATAAACCTAACCAAAGAGGTAAAGAATCTATATCCTAAAAACTACAGAACACTTCTGAAAAAAACTGAGGAAGACACAAAGAGATGGAAAAATATTCCATGCTCATGGATTGGAAGAATAATATTGTGAAAATGGCAATGCTGCCCAGGGCAATTTACACATTTAATGCAATCCCTATCAAAATACCATGGACTTTCTTCAGAGAGTTGGAACAAATAATCTTAAGATTTGTGTGGAATCAGAAAAGACCCCGAATAGACAGGGGAATATTAAAAAAGAAAACCATAGCTGGGGGCATCACAATGCCAGATTTCAAGTTGTACTACAAAGCTGTGGTCATCAAGACAGTGTGGAACTGGCACAAAAACAGACACATAGATCAATGGAACAGAATAGAGAACCCAGAAATGGGCCCTCAACTCTATAGTCAACTAATATTCGACAAAGCAGGAAAGACTATCCAGAGGAGAAAAAAAAAACAGTCTCTTCAATAAATGGTGCTGGGAAAATTGGACAGCCACATGCAGAAGAACAAAACTAGACCATTCTCTTACACCATACACAAAGAAACTCAAAATGGATAAAAGATCTAAATGTGAGACAAGAATCCATCAGAATCCTAGAAGAGTACACAGGCAACACCCTTTTTGAACTCAGCCACATTAACTTCTTGCAAGATACATCTATGAAGGCAAGGGAAACAAAAACAAAAATGAATTATTGGGATTTAATCAAGATAAAAAGCTTCTGTACAGCAAAAGAAACGGTCAACAAAACTAAAAGACACCCTACAGAATGGGAGAAGATATCTGCAAATAACGTATCAGATAAAGGGCTAGTATCCAAGATCTATAAAGAACTTATTAAACTCAACAGCCAAGAAACAAACAATTCAGTCATGAAATGGGCAAAAGACATGAACAGAAATCTCACAGAGGAAGAATAGACATGGCCAACAAGCACATGAGAAAATGCTCCGCATCACTTGCCATCAGGGAAATACAAATCAAAACCACAATGAGATACCACCTCACACCAGTGAGAATGGTGAAAATTAACAAGGCAGGAATCAACAAATGTTGGAGAGGATGCGGAGAAAGGGGAACCTTCCTGCACTGTTGATGGGAATGTGAACTGGTGCAGCCACTCTGGAAAACTGTGTGGAGGTTCCTCAAAGAGTTAAAAATAGACCTGCCCTACGACCCAGCAATTGCACTGCTGGGGATTTACCCCAAAGATACAGATGCAGTGAAACACCAGGACACCTGCATCACGATGTTTCTAGCAGCAATGTCCACAATAGCCAAACTGTGGAAGGAGCCTCGGTGTCCATCGAAAGATGAATGGATAAAGAAGATGTGGTCTACGTATACAATGGAATATTACTCAGCCATCAGAAACGACAAATACCCACCATTTGCTTCGACGTGGATGGAACTGGAGGGTATTATGCTGAGTGAAGTAAGTCAATCGGAGAAGGACAAACATTATATGGTCTTATTCACTTGGGGAATATAAAAATTAGTGAAAGGGAATAAAGCAGAAAGGAGAGAAAATGAGTGAAAATATCAGTAAGGGTGACAAAACATGAGAGACACCTAACTCTGGGAAAGGAACAAGGGGTAGTGGAAAGGCAGGTGGGCGGGGGTTGGGGTGACTGGGTGATGGGCACTGAGGGGGGCACTTGGTGAGATGAGCACTGGGTGTTATGCTATATGTTGGCAAATTGAACTCCAATAAAAAAAATGAAATTGGGGGATCCCTGGGTGGCGCAGCGGTTTGGCGCCTGCCTTTGGCCCAGGGCGCGATCCTGGAGACCCGGGATCGAATCCCACGTTGGGCTCCCGGTGCATGGAGCCTGCTTCTCCCTCTGCCTGTGTCTCTGCCTCTCTCTCTCTCTCTCTCTCTCTCTATGTGACTATCATAAATAAATAAAATAAAAAAAAATGAAATTGTCTGTGGCAAACACTAATAATGAAAGAGGAAGTCTGAAGCATGTGCTTTAAATCAGTGAAAATGCTCACAATAATGGGAGAACTGTCACTTTTTTTTCCACACACACATTTCCTTGAACCTTTTGAACTTTATAGCATACACATATTATTTATTAAAAATAAGATCTGGGGGCGCCTGGGTGGTTCAGTCAGTTAAGCATCTGTCTTCAGCTCAGGTCATGGTCCCAGGGTCCTGAGATTGGGCTCCCTGCTGAGAAGGGAGCCTCTTTCTCCCTCTTCCTCTGCCACTCCCCCTGCTTGTGCTCTCTCTCTCTCCAAGAAAAAAAAATCTTTTAAAAAAATAAAAAATGAGATCTGTATTTAACCCTATATTCCAGAGCAAAAAAATAAATAAATAAAAATAAAAAACAAAAAAAAAGGATTCACTATTTTCTCAATGTATTCAAGAAACTGACAAAAAATGATAGAATTTATATAAATCAGTTTGTATACTTTCAGGCAATCTGTAGCAAAAAGGCTTGCTTGCTGCCTAGATAATGCTAGTTTAAGTAAAGAAAGGAGCTTGCAAGTGTTAAACTAGCAGGATTAAACTATTCTAGGTCCTAAAGATTAAAAGGTTTTTCCCAAAGGAAAAAGGTTACAAAAAAATCATTCCTGACAAAAATTTGACAGTAAGCAAATACTCTGTCAAGGCTGAGTACGTTCAGCCCACAACTCCAAGGCAAAGCTGGAGAAGTTTCTCCTGCACCTAAGGAGACTCCTGCCTCCACTGGAAGGATGATTGTGGATTTGATGAGGTGAGCCGTCACTGGGACCACGAAGCTTTGAGACTGTGCATAAATTTACATGTGGGGCAAAACTGGGGCCAGAAGCACAGGGAAGCACAGAACAGCAAGGCATGCTTCACGAAGAGAGCTTCCCAAGGGGGTGAAAGACACCTTCCTGGGGGGTTCAGGCATCTTCAGAGCAAAATCATAGAAATAACCCCACTGGTTCAGTTTCTCCAAAAGAAGCTTTTATTGAAAATGTTGTCACAAAGCCACTGATGAGCATTTAGATCACTGCTCAGTTCAAAAAAAGTAAACAGTTGCCCTTTATAGGCTCATATTTTATGACTGTATCTAAAACTGTAAAGGGGGACAGGGCTCCTGGTGGCCTGACCCTCACTTGAGCCATGAGCTCCCTTCAAATCAGCTCACTTTCCCCAAATAGATGGACATGATGCAACAGCATCTGTCACAGACTAAGGAGACTCCAAGAAGGTATTATTGCTCTTTCCTCTTTCTTTTAGATGAAAGGTAAAGTATTATTTTATGTATGAAAAGAACCATGACTACATAATGGAGTGGAATGAAAAACATCAAGACCTTTTTCACATCAAACATGAGATTTCAAAGGAACTTCATGTCTGCGGCACGTGTCTTTGGGCCCCAGCAGAGACTTTTTTTTTTAAAGGTTTATTTATTTTAGAGAGAGAGAAAGAGAGCTCATGTGCATGAGCAGAGAAAGGGGCAGAGGGAGAGGGAGAGAAAGTATCCCAAGCAGACTCCCTGCTGAGCATGGAGCCCGACCTGGGGCTCAATATCACGACCCCAAAGTCATAACCTGGGCCAAAACCAAGAGTTGGCACATCAGCCAACAGAGGCACCCAGGCACCCAGTAGAGACTTTTAGAAGGCTGGCTCCTCAGATGTCAAGGGACATATAGGTAGAAAAGTTACAGGAAGCAGTGCAAGGGACGGATATTGACTTATTGAATGTGAACTTGTATTTGTAAGTAATTTCAAGTAAGGCTGTCTTTCCTTCCTTTCTTCATTGCTTCTTCTTCATTTTTCAGCACATGGTCATGGAGCATCTGCTACATGCCAGGCAGTCTACTGAGTGTTGAAAAGCTGAAGATGAGCAAAGTAGAATAGAGGCCTGCCCTCAGGACATGTGCAGACAAGCAGGTTTATCTTCTCGCTACCTAGAGACAATGATAAAGGCCTCAATCTCCCAAATGGGATCACATGCCAGGAAGGAAATGGACAAAGTGCTCAGGGAGAGGAAGGGTGGCTCTGGGATAGGAACTTTGCCTAGATAAAAGGCAGTCAGGGACGCCCTCTGAAGAAGTGGGCTTCTGGTCCTTTCCTGGCTCTGTCTAGGGCTTAGCTGGACAGGACATTAGCTGGGCAGGACGTAACCTTAGCTTGTCTTTTGCATTTGGGAAGGCGGCAAGGTGTGGTGGAGAGAGCCATATTCCAACTCAATAACACTTCCACTGCTTATGAACAGCAAGACTTCAGGCTAGGGCTTAAGCACCAGAAGCTTCACACACCAATGAAATAACAGCCTTCCTTGGGGTGGTTGTAAGGAGTCGAGAGACCCACATGTGCTTATCTTTGTGCTCATATTTGCATACACAGTCTCATCAGCACTTTGTAAACACTTCAATGCAATCTGAACAATAAGGTCTTGGTGGTGATCAGCCGGGGATCTGGGGTCAGAGTGTCTTGGTTTGAAACCTGGTTCCATGATCCCCAGTGGCGGCCCAAGGGGCAAATCACTCAATGTCTCTGCAAGATGGAAATAGTTATAGTACTGAGCCCATTTTATTGATGTGAGGATTAAATGAGATGGTATTTGCAAGTGGTATATGTATGTATGTGTGTATATGTGCTGACACGTAAGAGTTTAATAAACCTGATTTCTTGTCATTGTTGTTACTCATTTGATTTCCCATGACCTGATCCTACTAGATACCTAGATTAGTGAGCCTGTCCTGGCTCATAACCTCTCTTGGGAAGTGCCTCCAGGGCCTTCAGAAAGGTCACCCTCACTTCGCAACTGGACTATGTCGCTCCCAAGCTTCAGCACATCTATGGTTGACACCAGCGTGCTCCCTCCCAGCCTGAGCCATGCAGGCTCTACACACCCAGTCCTCTCACATCAGGAGGCTTCTGCCCAGCATCTCCTGCATTCCTCTTCCCTGGGCTAATCCCTCCTTATCCCACAAATCACTACGAGTCGAGTCGAGTGTCCCAGGGGAAGCCTTCCCAGCCTCTTCTATGCCCCCTTCCCCATTTCCACCTCAGTCTGGCCTGGGTACCCTCCTCAGGCTTATCCAGCCAGAGTGTGGAATCCTCATCCCGGATTGCAATAATTCGACCCCTAGAATGGTTGCCTCTTCCACCTGGGAAAGCTGCTCAGGTGTAGGCACCATATCCTATCCATCATTTTCTTCCCAGAGGCTGGAGCACCTCCTGGTTGGAAGAATAAAAGGCCAACTCAAATGCTCTAAAAAGTGGATCTCTAATTGCTGTAAAACAATGATTTATTTTGAACACACAGTGATATTTCCTCACTTGGGCACTTTCAAATTCAAGGGTTATACTCTGAAATACCTTGTACTTTTCTATAGATCTATAACACCATCCTCAATGGATGGAGATTTGTCACTATCAAGTAAGCATATAAAAAAGATTAAGGGTGCCTGGATGGCTCAGTTGGTTAAGCATCCAACTCCTGACTTCAGCTCAGTTCATAATCTCAGGGTCCTGGGATCGAGCCCTACATCTGGCTCTGCATTCGGTGTGGAGTCTGCTTGAGGATTCTCTCTCTCCCTCTGTCCCTCCTCTTGCTTGCACTGTCTCATAAATAAATAAATAAATAAATAAATAAATAAATAAATAAATAAATATTTTTTAAAAAAGATTAAATAGCAGGTTTCAAAGTCCATTCTCCAGGCAAAGAAAAGATGTGTGCTACAAAATACCAGGCAGACTGCCCTGTGCATAGCCTACTGTATTGAGCACAGAGCCTGACAAGGGGGCTCGATCTCATAATCCTGAGATCATGACTTGAAACCAGGAGTCAGAGGCTTAACCGACTGCATCTCCCAGGCACCCCTCCAGTGTGGCTACTTTCAAAAAAAGCAACATTCATTTATGTGTATAAAATATAGCATGGGTAGTTCTGGCACATAAGAAGTGGGAGATTTATAAATTCGTCTGTTGAGTTAACACAACACAATGCACAGCATTATCATATATGCCTATGCACAGTGTGTATGACACATAATTTCAAGTCTGAACACACAGACACATTGAACAAGTGATTTATTGAACTATATGGGAGGGAAAGAAGCTGACTCAAACCTCTGCCAAGTCTACCATTTTAGAAATGGTAAGATAATCCCACTTAGCAGGTTTTTAACAATTTCTCTAAGTTGTTGGCTAGCTCCTTGTCTCCAGGGTAGATCTGAAATCTGAGGACAGACAACCTCACGGAGTGACTTAAAAACATTTGCTGAAGTAAAAAAGTGGTTCCAACTGTCACGCTCTTATGTGACAGTTCCAATTTCTGCCTGGCCTATCCCTGGCTCTGCTCTGAGAAGTTGGCATCCATCGCACCCAGGTCCACATGACTCGATGTCTGGGGGAAATTAGGCAGATTGATCATCTCTTGCACACTAGTGCAGAAACGGCTGTGATAATTCATGAGTGACATTCGTATAACAGATTGGGAAAGAACTTGCTCCTTTAAGCACCTACAAAAAAGCCCAGCTGGCCCACAGAGGCTACTCTGGCATGGGATGACCTTCCTCAACAAACATAGCACAGTGCTTGCAAACACAGAGTCTGGAGTGGCTGTGTGCAATGGCTATGAGCAACCAAGTGCATGAACAACGCATCCTCAGCGAACACTCTCTGCATTGCGCTGAACAACCCCATTCACTACTCCATACGACTATCACTGCTACAACTTCCTCTTCCTTCTTCTTGCTATTATTCATTGTGTTATGTTTGTTGTTTGTATTAAAATTATACATGGAAATAATTCAAAGGATCAACACTTCTGCAAGTTTTGTTACAATACAGCAACAATCCCAATCCCTTTCTTCCCATCTCTCCCTCTCCATCCATCCATCTCGTTCAGGTGACAATTTTGGTATGTTTAGTTCCTTCTCTAGCAATGAGAGAGACTACTTTTGCACTTCAGGCTCCATCTGTTGGCCTTCCACCGCGGAAGATGAGGATGTAGCAGTCTCTCCTCCCCGCAACCCCCAAGAGACACACGCATCCTTGCATCCTGCCGTTCCCCAATGGACTATTGTATTCTTGGTTAGATCGACTCTCAGGGCTGCAGTGATTATGATTATGCTCTACAGAGCTGGTTCATGTTGTAAGCTGACGTCCTGTACAACATTTCCATTCCCTGGAGTTAATAATAACTGTTATTTTTTGTTGAGCTTTTTTCTAAACTTCTCATTTATTCAACTTCAGATTATTCACCAGCTAAATAACTTCCTCTCAAGGCATCCAGATGCATCAGGAGTGCCATCTGCCCATGCTTCCCGAAGTCTGTCCCAGTGTCTTCTGATCCACTCAATCAGCACTGGTCAGGGTCTACACTGTGGGCACAGCCGACATCCTTGAACCTCCCTTCCTCACCATCCTGGAGATTCCTTACGCCTCTCTCCTCTGCTAGAGCTCCACTTCATCTTCTGTCTCATTCTCATTCTTGACTTGGTCCTTCATTTTCATGGAGTCCACCTCTTTTTCTGATAGTTACTTGAGACAAGGTGAACATGAGGTACGTTTTTTGGAGACCTTGAACTTGTGAAAACATGCACCCTCATGCTTGATTGACTGGTGTGTCTCCACTGCCTTCTAGCGCTTGATGAACCCTAAACAAACCAATTCCTCTACCTTTATATCCTGCCACTCTTGTTCAGAAGCTTATAGGATCTGAAGTTTGTTTTGATGGGCATCTCTTTCTGGTCCCTGCACTGTGTCCCTTCAATCTGGAAACTCATGTGTTTCTGGTCCCAGAGATATTCTGTATTTATTTATTGATGATTTCTCTTGCTATGGTTTCTCTCTTCTCTCTCTCTCTTCAGATATTGGAGTTACTTGATTTGCTCTCTCATTTTCTTAGGTCTTTTCTCATATTTTCTATTTGTCTTTCTGTTTTACTATATGAGGAATGTCAACTTTGTCTTCTAACACATCTTTTGAGTTTTTCATTTCTACCATCATATTTTTAACTTGTAAGAGCTCTGATGTTTGTCCTCTGAATTTTAAATAAACATGATGTTCCTTATTTTATAATTGCAAAAATCTTTCTGTGAAATACTGATCATAGTTATCTGCATATTTTCTTCTCCTTGCATAGTGTCCGTTCATTCCAAGTTCTTTTTTTTTTTTTCCTCTTTCCATTTGATTGTTTGGACCTCACTGTTTGTGCCAGAAGATTTTTTGGGATATCTGATAACCTTTGGTTGTTGGTAACCTAGGTGGCAGCTAAAGGCAAGTGAGTAGGGCTTGTTGGTTGTGGACTACACGGTAAGGGGTGGTGGGGAAGCTGTGACGTCACAGTATCTTGTCTTGGCTCATCTCCACTGAAGTCACATCCTCACTGAAATCACAGTGTCCTGCCTGGAGGAAGGCATCAATGTACCACTCTCAGAGTCAGCTGGAATGGGGGGAAGCTGTGTATTTTAGCATCTGGTTGGTGTAGTATTTTCAGCACAGTGTCCCAAGTCGGCTTGATGTCCTTCAATGTAGACACTTGCTATTGTACCATCTCTAGGGAGCAAATCTTAGTCTTCTGCTGGGGTAAACTTACTCAGATTATTCAGCCATCGAGTTATTCACAGTGGGCAAGCAGCTCTGGGTTCTCAGGACTTCCTAAAAGGCTTTCAAACCTTACTTTAGTCTCTTTTTAGCCTCTCGTCCTCCTTCCATAGATGCTGATTACTGTCAATTCTTGCACCTTTGGGAGATTCTTCAGCATCCATCAGTGTTCACCCCAGTGACAGTCTGGAATTTACATTCTTGGATGCTATTCATTCACTGCTCTCCCTCTTCTCTCAGATCCCTTCATGTTTCTGTAGTTTCCTCTTTAGTCTTCCCCATCCTTGAAGTTTGTCATTTTTCAAATGTTCTTGTTGTTTTATTGGAGTTTCAGGAGGAACAAACTAGGGGTGTGTGTGTATGTGTGTGTGTGTGTGTGTGTGTGTGTGTGTGTGTGCCTGATCTACCATCTTTACCTAGAGGGTCAAAACTTTCTTTACCATGTCTTCCAAAACTGTTTAAGTTAGAAGGAGGGCAGCTAGACACAGTGCAAGACCCCCAGATGAACAAATCTGGAACCACTCATGCCAGCCTCCTCCTCTAGGAAGAGCAAGAAGACTTTGTTCGTGATACCATCGCCTTCCAAAGCCACTCCCTGGTCTCCTGACTCTGTAGACAAACTCACTTTGCCTGCTTGGCTGGAGTGACAGAGCCGTCCACAGGCAGGGAGAAGCCAAGGCCCCGAGGAAGCCGCAGAAACTGAGCTTATATCCAAAGCCCAGAGTCAGCACTGAAGCTTCCCAAGAGAAAGAATCTTCTACAAGGCACAGCACTGATTTCAAAGTATGGAAAGGAAGAGTAGATCCCCTCATGCTCCCAACTAATGCCATGTGACCTTTCTAACCTGAGACTGGAGGGACAGAACATTCCAGACTTCCAAAGTCACACTGGAAGAGCGAAGCCAAGGCCAACCACCAGCCATATTTCTCCACAGTGGGGTGTTCCCCCTCAGATGCAGTGACAAGGGAGTGGGCTGTCTGTGGAGAATGTAAGAGCAGTAATCTGTTGTTCTGTTTATTAGTTCCATGTGTTGCCACTTCTAAGAAATGTCAGCAAGAGAATGCCCTGCACTGCCCCAGACTGCTCCCACCCCGTGCTGCTGCCCAGTGGGCCACCATCCCCAGGCACCCCTCCAGCAGCCCAGTCACCTGTGGATGATATGGAACCTCTGCAGATACTCCAGGGCCAGCGCCAGCTCACAGATGTACAGCTTTACCGCCCCCTCGGTGAAATGGACGTTCTGCTGCAGGTGGTAGCGTAGATCCCCACCCAGGAGCAAGTCCACCACCATGAACATGTCTTCCTCGTCTTGGAAGGAGTACCTATGGGCACAGAGGGACAGAGAAGGTGAGGGATGGAGATACTCCAACATCCTCAAGATCCATGCTCCCATTTTACAGAAGAGCAATCTGAGACTCAGAGAGAAGCATGGGTGCCCCCAAAGTCACAGGGCTCTATCAACAGGCTCTGGTCAGCCAATGGCATTTTAACCAATACTAGACACTAGCATATGACTTTGTTTTTATTTTTTTAATAAATGATTTTTAAAATTTAAATCCCAGCTGGTTAACATACAGCATAATATTAGTTTCAGGTGTATAATATGGCAGCTCAACACTTCCATACAGCACTGAGTACTCATTCTGACAAGTGCTTTCCTTAACCCATTATCTCTCATGCACTCCCTCCCCCGCCCACCTCCTCTCTGTAACCAGTTTGTTCTCTAGAGTTAAGTCTGTTTCTTGGTTTATCTCTATCTCTACTTTCTGCCCCCTGCATGATTTTCTTTTTGTTTCTTAAATTCCACACATAAAGGAGATCATATGGTATCTGCCTTTCTCTGACTGACTTATGTCACTTAGCCTAATACACTCTAGCTCTATCCATGGTATTGCAAATGGCAAGACTTCATTCTTTTTTATGGCTGAATAATACTTCATTGTGTTTATTCCATTGTCTTTAGTACCTGCTTTAATTGGGTGTTTTCAGGACTTGTAGGAGGTAGTCTCCAAAGCTGCATCCCCCTCCCCAACATGCCTCTGTTGGTGGGATGGAATCCCACCGTGCGCTATTCCTCAACACAGAGCTTGGTTCTGTATGTGACCCTGAATGTAGTGATGCTCTGGCAAATCCACACCCAGATCTCAAGGGAACTGGCAGTTTCTCCTTAAACTGCCTCCCAGGACCCAGCCAGAGCACAAACCCCATGGAGAGGCCATGAGAAGGAAAACAAAGGGGCTCCAGTCAACAGCCCTGGCTGAGCAACCAGGGAAAACCAGCAACAACTGGTAACTGTGGGAGTGAGCCACCTCAGGCACTGGGAGCCTCTGCAGCCCCAGCTGGCATCAGATGGAGCAGGAAAACTGCCCAGTGGAGCCCAGTTAACACACAGAACACAAGATAATAAAATAGCTGTTTTTAAGCCACTGAAATTGAGGGGGCTTTTTGTTTTGTTGTTGTTTTTAGCGATAGAAAACTGACCCAGTACTTAGTTCGTTTTTACAAAATGCATTTAGGCTTCCTAAGGACTGAAGAGCTGATATATGAACCTCAGAAAGGTGTTAAACAATTGTAAAGTAGAATCTCAGCATTGCAAAATGTTCTCACATTCCATACAGAATCGTGGAAGGTTAATAGGGAAGCCTGAACAATCATCATAGAGTGACAGATTGTTATCGTGAAGGCTTAGAGACCTGTGTCTTAGGCCCTTGAATATTAGACCTGGGCCAGCCAGGCCATTCCCCTCATTCGACAGAAGAGGAAACTGAGCCCCAGAATGATGAAGGGACTAAACGAGTCAACAAAAGGAACCCAGACCCTGACTCTCCCCACCATTAGGTGCTGCTGTGATGCACACACTGTGTGCTTCTGTAAGCTGGGTGTGTTTCCTGGACTTGGGTTGCCAATATCTCTTGTAGGATTTTGCATATCATGTTCCAAGTGACACTAGCCCATATTTTCCTACCTACACTGCCCTGACCCAGATTTGGTATCATGGCCATACTGGACTCGTATGATGAAGTGGGGTTTTTTGGTTTATGTGCAAAAAGAGTTTAGGAGAGGCATCACTAGTGTGTGTAGTGTGGTCTCATAAAGCCCTCCATTCCCACACCTCTGATTCACTTTAGGAGTTCCTCCCGGTGCTGTCCGATGATTCCCGCTCCTCCCTTTCAACAAAGAGATAAGCAGATCAGAGACCTGGGCTGACTAGGAGGTGTATACACATCCCCTGGCTGCTGGTGTTGGCTCCTCAGGACCCCTTGGGGGTGCTCCCTGGAATCCATGAAAGAAAAACTTCCTCCTCTGGGTTTGCCAGGCTAGATGTTGTGACTAAGAGGCTGCCTGGAATCCTCTTGCTGAAAGTGGGGAGTAGGACCCATCTGGGTGTGAAGCTGCAGAGGGTCAAGCAGGCTGAGAGCTAAACACACACAGAAAGGGTGTTGGAGGTGCTGGCTCCAGCCTGGGCAGAAGCCCGAACTTCACATTTACATGGGCCAAGACCCCACTTTCTCAGCTACTGGACACCGTGTTTCTGTCATTTGGAACTGAAAGAATCATCTGGTACATCTTTCCACATATTTGCTCCTGGAGAGAAGGGTTTAGATGTTCAAAAAGGAACTACAGGAATCAGCTATAAATGGATGCCCAATTTGTATTCTAATAGTTGAAAGACTATTGAAACATTACATTAATAACCAGTGAGCTCTGCACTCTTGTTCACAGCGAGACTGTTAAAGGGTATCTCATTCAATATTCCGCCAGAACTCTTTGGAGGAGCAATATGAATTTTTAGGAGAGAAACTTGCAGATCGGAATGAATTTAAAGAGGAAATTCAAAATGCAAAGAGAGCAATCATTTAAGTAATAAGTCAGGTTGTTGCTTTCTCTTACTCCAGATCCTTTATTTTTAATTTTTATTTATTTTGCCCTGGGCGATGGACTCTACATCTCCAAGGAGACTCAGGACAGAGAATGACCTTTCATTTATCTCTGCAGTTTTCTGCTATTTCACAGACTTGTTCCATTGTTTCTTTTGCCTCTTCTTGGACTGGAATTCTAAGTATGTTCTCTCATGATAATGCTGCACATTGTCATGGAAATGATGGAGACCACAAATGAGAAATTGACACCCCATCTCATCATCACGCTGACCCATGGAGAAACTTGGGCAATTAGGCTCACTTTCCAACATCAAAGAAGTTCAGGAGTTTTGGAAAGCATTAGTCCTGGCCTGGACATCAAAACAGACCAGCACAAAGGACCCAATGTCTGGTATAAAACTTTATTTTTATTTTTATTTTTACTGATTTCCAATCTTTTCCAAAGAAGCTTTAAAAGTTATTTGCAAAATACATATAACTTAATAAATTTAAAAATAAGTAAGCCAGAAATCAGGTCAAAGAATAAAAAGGGAATTCAAGAAAATGTAAGCAGGTAAAAATACCCTAATTCATGCTCAAAGAACTTGCCTGAAACAGGCCATCACCTTCCCGACAACCAGAGCAAAGTGAGAAACACCATCAGCCTTATGTATGGTTCAGGATCAACATGGGAAAAAAAAAAAATCAGTTGTTTGGGAAAAGCATGATTATTCCTGGTACTGAAGCCAGAAGAAAATTTCTCCCACTAGGTTCTTACAAAGATGGCATTTTGTATTGTGGCAAACAATGATCTACATAAAATAGCTCTACACAGGGTAACACGTTTAACAGGGATTTTTTTTTTTTTTGTATGATATGCTTCAAGATATATGGAAGACTTCAAAGTCCCAACCTATAAAAGCAGTGCTATGTGGGGGCAAGCAAAGTGATCTGGTGTCATGTTCACGGATGAGCTTTCTCAATGAAAAGATAAATTTAGAGAACACCTGGTGAATGCCCTCAGGGACCATGTCACAAATGTGAGCTCATCCACACCCCTACAAATAGAAGGTTTCTACTACACATCGGCCCCATGTCAGAAGCTGGGACTCGGTGGAAGAGGTTGACCTAAATGGTTTGCCTAAGTTTGGGACAATCAGAAAGAGGCTGGAGTTTGATATCATGTGCCATAACAAGTACCCTGGATAATCCACTGCTGCAGACCCATTTCTCACACTGGATGTGGACCTTAGATTCCCAAGGAGCTCAATACTGTTACTCTAAGTTCACTCACAACATCCACTATTCCCATCTCTCTGCTCTTGACTGCCCTTACCTTCTCAGAGTGGAAAGTGCTTTCCAATCAGGGGCAACGCTGCTCCCCTGGGACATTCAGCAAGGTCTGGAGATACTTCTGGTTGTCACAACTAGGAAACGTGCTACTGGCATCGAGTGGGTAGAGACCAAGGATGCTGCTAAGCCTCTTCCAAGGCACAGGACAACCCCCCTGCCAAAAAAGAATGACCTGGCCCCACATGTCCACATTGCCATGTTTGAAAAACCCTGATTTAGACTCATGCTCTTGCTCTTAGAAGCCCTCCCTAACCCTGGAAGACTGAGTTGGGTAACAACAGTCTTTTTGGTCCCTGATACCAAATATGGTATAATAGTTCTGATAAGGTGCCTATGATGCACTCAGCACTGTTCTAAGTGCTTTATGTGTGCTAACTCATTTCAGTCTCCCAACAGCCCTTTGAGGAAGACATTAGTAGGAGTTATCTTGGACAGATCTGGACACTGAGACTCAGCAAGGTTAAAGAATATTTCCCAGGAAATGGCAGTTGACCCAAGAGAACCCATTTCCAGAATCTAGAATTCCTGCCTGAAGCTCTGGCAGCACTTCCCCCGTGGCATGGGGATCCTCTCTCTCCTGGTCTCTTCTCCTCACCAGGCAGCCATCTCTCTTTGCACAGGGCCAGGCTTATTTGGCACTGTCCCCCTGCATTTTCATATTGCTCACAGCATCCCACACTCAGGAATGAATGGGTCATAAACAAAGTACCCACAGCCTGTGAGGCAGGCCAGTCTGTTACTCTGCAGGAGGCTGGGACCAGGGAGAAGGCAGTGAGGAAGGAGATAGGGACAGTGGAAGACTGAATGGAAGCAAGCTCTGTTGGGCTCTGGGTTCTGCATGTTGTTGATGTCATTGCTTACTGGAGCTTCCTTTTTGTCTGGCCTCCACTCCTCACAGAGACAAGGATCTCCCATTGGCCTGAGAGCAACTCTCCCAGCCTCTCTCCATGGCCTCACTCCCATGCAGGGAGCAGAAGTGACCTGTCTGATGAGCTATTTGGAAGGAGTTGCCAATGTACTCAGCTCAGTCCCTTCTGGGTCCCACTGGGCTTCTGGATTGTTCACAGAGGGCTTGTACTCAGTCCACTCCCTGCCAAGGCTAGGGGCCTGGTCAGTGGAGATGAGGCTTGCAGGTGAGCCCATATCCTCAGGGTGATTCCATTTCAAAGCCAAAGTGTTAGCAAGCTCTTTTGGATGCAGAACTAAAGCCAAGTTTTTCAATCAACTGTGTCTGCTACAATGCTGGTATTTTTACTTCCATGGGTCTGAGTCCCGTGGCATCTCTAGAGTGGTCCCAAACTCAGGTGGGATGGAGGGGTGCTCTCCACAGACCTCCCATCATTCCTCAACACTTAACCTATTTAATCATGCAAGTCAAACAATATGTCCCTTATTTTTCCAATGGAGGAAACCAAGGCCAAGAGAGGCTGACTTGTCCCCAGTCCAGGTGAGACCCCTAACTCAGTAACACATTGTGTCCTTTAGAACCAACCTCAGGAGGCTTTCACACTTAAGGCCAGCCATGTTATCCATATGTGAGAAGATACATGAGCACGTATGACCAAGGTACTGTGTCCAGGGGGAAGTCCAAGTCGGCACACCTGCCCCAGCTCTCCCTTACTTCATCTCACCTTGCTTACACCTGGTGCCAGGAAACTGCCAGCCAACCATATATTGTCAGTGGCAGGGGAGGCGTGGGAAGGAAAGGACACCTCAGCCCAGCTCAGCCCCTTCTGCAGGAAATCATAAACCTTTCTTAATCTCCAGCAGCTTGGCACCATTCAGCCATTCAAAACACATGCCTTTCACCCCTTTTCTTCCCTAGGCGAAAGAAGCCAAGCCAGGAGATGCCTTGTGGGTTAGTCTTCTGGAAGCCCCGGCACCTGGAGCAAGCCACGTGTCTCCTGTCTCTGACTTTCACCTCCTGTGTCCTTATTGTGGGGCACCTGCTGGGACAAGGAGCTGAGCATCTCTCAGACCATTTCCTGTGCAATCCAATCTCCAAGGGGGAGCAGACAGAGAGGAGGGCTCGCCCACCACGCTCACTGCCAGTGATTCTCAGAGATTGAACATGCTGCAACAGAACAGCTAAAAATACTCCCTTAGGCTCAGAAATCCAATAATGGGATGCTGGGCCTTCCGTCAGCTCATATTGTACAAATAACAAGGAACTTATCAAACCTGAATTGTGCTTGATACATAGAAGTCTTTAATAACATTTGCAATAATAACCTTTTTAAAAAATCTGAATTGAGCCACAGAAGTGTTCAAGCCATTCACACAGCCTGGCCCTCATTGTTCTCCACATCAGGCTGATTCTGTCCTTGTCACCTTCCCAGAAGTCAGCATTGCTGATTGGCTGCCATCTGCCTCCTGCAAGCCAAGTGTCAGCAAGGGGATACTCTCAAATACCATCCCACTCTCCAGGCCCAGGCAGTTTGGGGGTAGGAGCACTTGTGGGACCATGCAAAGGTGAACTGCAAGCTCAGCTTTTCCGCCACCTACTGCTCTGCAGCAGGGCTTTGCAGACTGTAAAGTGTATCAATCTCTGCAAATGCAGAACATAGTTCCTGTGGCTTAACGATTTTATTTAATTTGTATCCTGCATGCCTCTAAAGGTTTTGCAATGGCTAACTAAGACTGATGGAAAAGACAGAGAGGAAAAGTGTGGAATAATGGAGAAGTTCATGTACCCATTCACCTGGACAAACTGTGAGCGAGGAATGGCAGCTCTGACCTTCCCAGTTCAAGCAAGCAGTGGGCAGAGCAGGGTGGACAACCCAGTGTGCACATGTGGGCACATGAGATAAAGCCAAACCTCCCCTCCTTGGGCTGAATTCCAAAATAAATGTATAACTCGCATTTTTTTTTTAAAGGAGACATTGAGTAGAAGAATGGGAAGTGAATCATGGTCGTTCACACTGTGGAGGGCTCTCTGTATACATCTGTATTCATGAGAAATATTGATCTGTAGTTCTCTTACTGTACTACCCTCATCTGCTTTTGGTGTCCGAGTAATTCACATTCCATAAAATGAACTGGGAAACATTTACTTTTCTTCTGTTTTCTGGAAGAGATTGTATATAAAAAATTTGGTGTTAGGGGCACCTGGGTGGCTCAGTGGTTGAGTGTTTGCTTTCCGCTCAGGGTGTGATCCTGGTGTCCTGGGATCAAGTTCCACATCAGACTACCTGCAGGGAACCTGCTTCTCCCTCTGCCTTTCTCTCTGTGTCTCTCATAAATAAATAAAAAATCTTTTTAAAAATTGGTCCTAATTCCTTAAATATTTGATATAATTCTCCAGGGAAACCATCTGGGCATGGAATTTTGTTTTCAGGAGATTTTAAATTATGAATTCCTTTTTTTAGCAGTTGTAGGATTATTTGGGTTAGTTTTTTTTTTTTGGTCCAGTTTTGGTAGTCTGTGGGGTTTGAGGAATTGGTCTATTTCTTCTAAGTTGTCAAATTTATGAGTATGAAATTGTTCACAGTACTCCCTTATTATTCTTTTAATGGCTGCAGGATCTGGAGTGATAGCCTCTGTTTTATTTCTGATATGCATGACTTGTGTTTTCTTTCAGCTTCTATTTGTCAGTCTTGCCAGAAGCTTATCAGACTTTCTAATTTTTTTTTTGAACAACCAGCTGTTTCATTGATTTTTTTTCTATTGCTCTCCCATTTCCAATATCATTTATTCCACTCTTGATTATTTCTTTCTTTCTGCTTGCTTTGGGTTTATTTTTTTCTTCATTTTTTTAGTTTTTTGAGATCAAAATTAGATTATTAATTTAAGACCTTTCCCCTTTCCTAACGCAAGCATTTAGAACTATCAACACCATCATCACTGCTTTAGCTGAATTACACAAACTTTGATATGTTGTGTTTTCCTTTTCATTCATGTATTTATCTTTATTTGTTTTGAGGATTCTTCTTTGACCCAAGAATTGTTAGAAATTTGTGCTTATTCTCTATGTATTTGGAGATTTTTCTTGTTGTCTTTCTGTTATTTATTTCCACTTTGTTTCTGTTATGCGCAGAGAACATGCTTTGTCATGATTTCATTTTTAAAAATTTGTTGAGGCTTGTTTTGTGACCCAGGAATTGGTATATCTGTATGAATGTTCCATGGGCATTTGGAAAACAAGTACATCCTGCTGTTACTGGGTGAGATGTTCTGTAAATGTCAGTTAGATGTTATTGGTTGACATGTTTCAGTTCTTATATCTTCACTGACTTTCTATCTAAAAGTTCTATCAATGGTGGCTAGTAATAATTGTCAAAGTCCTCAGTGATAATTGTGGATTTTTTTTTGTTTCTCCTTTCAGCTCTTATCAATTTGTGCTTCATGTATTTGGAAGCTGTGATGTTTGACTCATTTATACCTCATTATTATTTGAACCATTTTTAATATGTCATCCTATGCCATATTACCATGCATAAATTGCTTTTTCCTCATTATAAGTAATAGTGCAATGAGGCTCTCAATATATTTCTTCTTGTGCTTACATGAACAAGGTAATTTATTATACAAATATTCACTGAGCAACAACTATATGTCAGATGCTAGTCTAGATGCTTTGGATAATGCACATAAAGAACAGAATCCACGTTCCTGTCTCCATGGGATCACCTAAAGTGAACTGAGGAACTAGTATAGTGGATAGCACATAGGAGACTTTAAGCATACTGATTATGAGAATGAGTGAATAATAAATAAAGCTAGCATTCTTATAGCAAACATAGAGTGATTCACATATACCACATGCTTACTCTTATAATCCTTATATTAACTCCAGAGGTACACACAGTTATACCTATTTCACTAGAGATCAAACAGCCACCAAAAATTTTAGCTTACTGAAAGGCAGGTACTAGACTTATTTTTTTTTTAAAGGAGGAGGGTCATTTTAACTTGTGTCAAGTGGAAGGTCTTCTTAGTAAATGGTTTTATATCAACTGGAACTGGATATCCATATGGGAAAAAGTGAATTCTGACAAACATCACATATCATACATAAATACCAATTTCAAATGGATTATAGATCTAAATGTGCGATGTAAAAACACTGAAACTTCTAGAAAAAAGTAGATCTTCATGACTTCAGGGTAGACAAAGATTTCTAAACAGGATATTAAAAGCATTATTCATAAGAGTGCATTGGTAAATTGGACTTGATTAAAATTGAGAACTTCAGTTCTCAAAAAATGCACAGAGAATAAAAATGGAATAAGATTTTCACAATTTGAGGATACATTTAAAACACATATACAATTCTTTGTAATATTTTTGCAGTTTCTGTAACTTTGAAACTAAATCAAAACAAAAATTGCCAACACACACATATGGAACTATTTTCATTTAAAATATTATTAATTTCATGGTAACCCAAAGAAAATAACTAAAAAATATAGGAAAAGAAATGACAGGAAAAATTTTAAAATATACTAGAAAATATTTGTATTACATAGACAACAGCAGGAATGGAGGAATGAAAGGGAAAAATCATAGGATATAAAGAAAAAATAGCAAAATGGCACATATAAATACTACCTTATCAGTAATTAAATTAATGTAAATAGACTAAACAATGCAGTTAAAAGGGCAGAGATTGGTGTGCTGGATTTTAAAAAATGATCCAACTGTATGCTGTTTACAAGAGGCACACTTTATTTTTTTATTATTATTATTTAAAGATTTTATTCATTCATGAGAGACAGAGAGAGAGAGAGAGGCAGAGACACAGGCAGAGGGAGAAGCAGGCTCCACGTGGGAAGCCAGATGCAGACTCGATCCCCTGTCTCCAGGATCACGCCCCGGGCCAAAGGCAGACGCCCAACCGCTGAGCCACCCAGGCATCCCAGCATTACTTATTATAACCGAGGGAAAAAATTAGCTGTAAGATAAATTCCAGTACATCAACACTATGAATTTGTGTTTTACTTTTTTTTTTTCACTTTTTAGAAGAGGCAGATCTATAGTTACTAACATGAGAAGATGTTGATGACCTGCTAAATGAAAACAGCAAATGGTAGAACTTCTCTTGAAAAACATGCACTTAAAAAAAATACTTACAAGGGAGTGGGGCCCCTGAAGGAGGCACACTTTAAATTCAAAGAAATAATTAAGCTTCAAGTAAAATGATGGGAAAATATTTAACATCCAAATAGTAACTAAAAGAGAGCTATAGTGACTATACTATATCAGACAAAATAGACTTTAAGATAAAAATTGTTACTAGAAACAAACATATATATATATATATTTACAATGATGAAGTATCTATGTACCTAAAAGCAGTCTGAAAACATATAAAGCAAAAACTGACAGAACTGAAGAAAGAAATTGGCAAACGAACAGTCATAGTTGAAGACTACAGCACCCCAGTTTCAACAGTGGATAAGAAAGTAGGAAAAAGACGAAGAAATAGAAGACTTTAACTGCATTTGATCCCAAAGGACAAAGGCAAAAGCCCACACTACCATCAACAGAACACCCAACCAATAATAATAGCCAAATACACATCCTTCTGAGTACACATGAAACATCCTTCAGGACAGACCATGTGTTAGACCATAAAACAGGTCTCAGTAAACTTAAAATGACTGAAATCATATGAAGTATGTTCCAGGATGACAATGAAATGAAATCAGGTATCAACAAGAGAAGAAAATTTTGGAAAGTCACAAATTCGTGGAAATTAAACAACACAATCCTAAATAGCCAGTGGTCAATGAAGAAATGGTGAAAATTATTTTTAAACAGAAAATATTTTGAGATGAATGGAAACAAAACTGCTAAATAAAAAGTGGAATGCAGCTCAAGCACTGTTTATTTTTTTTAATAATAAATTTATTTTTGATTGGAGTTCAATTTGCCAACATACAGAACAACACCCGCACTGTTTAGTTATAAACATTTATGAATGGACAAAGAAGATGTGATATATATATATATATATACACACACATATATATACACACACAAGGGAATATTACTCAGCCATTAGAAATGACGAATACCCACCATTTGCTTTGACGTGGATGGAACTGGAGGGTATTATGCTGAGTGAAGTAAGTCAATCGGAGAAGGACAATCATTATATGGCAAATTTAATTTTTTGACACTAAAAGTCCCCAAAGTGGTTGCCTTTGAGGAAGGGGACAATAACTATAAGGGCAAAGACGACCTTGGAGGACTGGTGTTCTAAGTGCAGAATTAAGGTGCATTCACATGTGAGCATCCATGTAGACATAATTTGTGTACTTCTTCCCAGATCTTATACCTCAATAAAATTTACATTAAATTCTCTGCTTTCCCACATCTTACAAATCACTTGATGTCATTTAAGTGCTGCAGTTGCGACGCAATCTTTTGGTTGTGAAATGGTTCTCAGTATAATTTTAATTAGCATTTCATAGTTAAGAGTGTATTCATTTGTAGGGCTACCAGAACAAAATGCTGCATGCTGGTGGCATAACCAATGGAAATGTATTCTTTGACAATTTGGAAGGCTAGATGTCTGAGATCAAGGTGCGGGCAGAACTAGGTTCCTCTGGAGCCTCTCTCCTTCGCATGTAGATGGCCACCTTCTTTCTATGTCCTTGTGTGTCCACCCCTTTATACATGTTTGTTCCCAGATTTCCTCATCTTACCAGGATACCACCCCAAACTAATAACCTAATTGAACCTTAATTACTTCTTCAAAGGCCCTATCTCCATATATAGTCACATCCTGAGATAATGGGATTAAGACTTTAACACATTAATTTTGAATGGACACAATTCAGCCTATAACAATGAGTGAAGCTGATATCTATCCAGAGTCATTTGCCACTTGGGTCTTGTCCTCTGTGCACTGTCTTGTCTTTATTTGTTGTCCATTTATTTACAGGGCTTTTTGACCTTTCCTTTGCTATTTGCAAAAGCTATTTATATATTGGAGACTAACCTTGTGACATGTATATACGCTGAGAGTTCCTTCTTCCATCCAGGACTCTGACTCTTCATTTTGTCTCCTGTGGGGTTCCTTTTATCCTTATCGACTTAACTTGTTGATTGTGTCTTACTTACTATCCCTTTGATCCATCCACCAATGAGAGAGGTGAGTTAAAAAACTCACCAAATACTTGATTTGTTATTTTTCCTTGTAACTCTAGAAATTTTTGCTTCATATATTTTTTACTTTTTTTTTTATTTTTTTTATTTTTTACTTTTATATCAGGAGCACACAAGTTCAGAAACATAACTTTTCTTAGATTTTATAGTTATATTCTCACTATCCTGAAGAAATGCTTTTAAAAAATTGATTGATTGATTGATTGCTGGGACATCAATTTTGTCCTATATTCTTTTCTTGGTCTGTCTTTTTACATGTTATTATGTTCAAATTTTTACTATCTTCATTTTTTTCCTGTGGCTCTTATAAGTAGACTACACATAGAACTTTAAAATATCCAAACAGAGAGTATGGGAATCCTTTAGCAAATTGAACATGCTTATACCTATAGTGGAAATGGATATGTTAATTATTGTGATCTTTTCATATAATACTCCCATCTACCATGCTTTTTTCTTACTTTTCTTCCTCTTAATATCTGCGTTGAACTTTATTGATTGAATTTCTTTATTTCCCCTTTTGGCTATATAGCCTATTTCTAAACTTTAAGTGCTTACATTTAAATTCAACATCCTGCAATACAAAACTGAACATGTTTGTTATACTCTATTTTTTAATATTATTTATATTATTTATTTATTAGAGACAGAGAGAGAAACAGGCAGAGGGAGAAGCAGGCTCCATGCAGGGAGCCCAACGTGGGACTTCATCCCGGGTCTCCAGGATCATGCCCTGGGCGGAAGGTGGCGCTAAACCGCTAAGCCACCGGGGCTGCCCTATGCTCTATTTAAAAACAAAATAAAACAAAACAAAACAAAACAAAACAGGTAGAGCTACTGGCTTTCAAAGCCCCATGTTTATTATAAGGATTTGGATTTGGAAAGAAGGAATTCAGTGAGATAAAAGTTTGTCTGGAGAAACCTATGCCAGTTCCAAAGTCTGGCACTGGTATTCAGTGGGAACTAGTCCAAATGCTTGGCAATTAAGCAAGTATTTATAGAGTGTCCTCTATAGGAGTCAATTAACAAGGAAATTGGAAAACCCCACAGGCTCCTGTTCTCACTGTGAGGCAGTTTGGTGCTGCAGAAAAACACAAGAGCTGGGTTTCTGGACAGAGCAGAATTGGAAACCACATCTTGCTATTTGCCAACTGTGCTTCTCTGGGCAAGTACGTCAAGTCTTTGAGCTCTATTTCCCTTCTTTGTAGTATGATTATTGTTAAAAATATTAATAAATCACAGTGTGGTTATGAGAAACCTATGAGAGACAGTTTGAAAAATATATGAAATTACTATTCCATTAAAATAATAAATGAAAGATAAAAGAATGTTTTAAGTCCTTTGGTCTTCTCAGCATAGAAGCATGATGTATAACAATATTTTCACTGAGTTCCCCCAAGATTTGACATAGAAGACTCTGGAACATCAAATCCTCTGTCTTTAAGCTGAAGCCCCAGGGAAGTGCTCAAAATGGAACCCTTGTAGACAAGACAGCATATTAAGAGAGGGTCCCTAGCTGAACTCCCCAAAGTAGGACATGAATTTTAACAAGTGTGTTCAATTTTTTAAAGGCATCAAAACTTGATAAAAATTAAAAATATCTTTTAAAATGTAGGCTGACTGTGTTCTCACTTTGTTCTTAGATGAAAAGAGACGCTTTTGGACCACTACAACAGATGACAGACTGTGGTGTGTTGGAGCACCCAGAAGAGGTACATGGCCACGAAACAGGTCCCGTTTAAAATGCTGGAAATCCTTTGTATAGCCTTTCTTGACTTCCTGAATGTGAGCCCTGACTTCTCATCCTCACTCCACCAATGGCCTGGGCCCCAGCTATCTTCAAAGTGAACTGCTCACATGGTGGTGCTTCCTTCTCACAGGAAAGGGCTTCAACTTAGCCCTTGAGCCCCATCCATTCCTCCATCCACTCTTCCAGTGTCTTTAAAGCACCCTCTGTGCATTACTGCTGCAGAAATGGATGGAGGGACGATGACTGCAGTCACTGAAACAATATCAGAGCTAAGATTTGAAGAGTGAACATGAGTTAGCAAACAAAGGATTCATGGGGGTTCAGGAGGTAGGAAAAGGATAAAACAATTCTCGAAGAGAGTGCACCTCCTTTGAGAAGGCATCTTCACATTCTCCTCCACAGGCTGCGTTAGACACTGCTCAGACACCAAGTAAGAAGTATTTGCAGTAAGAAGATATTTACATCAAAATTGATTAGTGGTAGTTTTCTTTCTTTCTTTCTTTCTTTCTTTCTTTCTTTCTTTCTTTCTTTCTTTCTTTCTTTCTTTCTTTCTTTCTTCTTTCTTTCCTTTTCTTTTCTTTCTTTCTTTCTTTCTCTTAGATTTAGTTAATTAACATATAGTATATTATTAGTTTCAGAGTAGAGTTTAGTGATGCATCAGTTGCATAGAACACCCAGGGCTCATTACATCAAATGTCCTCCTTAAATAAAATGAAAACAACAGACTCTTGAAATCATAACTAGAAAGCCTACCATAAAATATGATCTGACAAATTGGAACAGAATCAATTACTCTATCTCTTTGTGATAATTGGAAGAACATGAAGGCTAGGTAGGAAGTGACTAAGCTGAGCCTATATTACCACTTAATATCACCTAAACTATTTATTTCTTTTATCTGAATATTGTCCCTCCTCACCCACTGAAAATTAGTTCCATGAGGGCAAGGGCCTTTTACAAAATTCGATTGACCAAATATTTGTGTATATACTTTTCGACTCTTGATCCTGTTCCATTGATCTGTTTGTCAATCTTGATGTCAACACTGTCTTGATTATTATATGTTTATAATAAGTCTCGAAATCAAGTAGTATTAGTTCTGTAACTATGTTAAGTTTTAAAGTTATTTTCACTATCCTAAGTGCTTTCTTTGCATTTCCACATGTATTTTAGAAACAACTTGTCTATTCCTACATAAGGGTTTGCTGGAATTTTTACTGAGATTGTGTGTTATCTATGCATCAATTTGGAAACAACTGACACCTTAGTAATACTGAATCTTAAGTTCCATGAACAAGGTACATCTCTGCACTTATTTAAGTCTTCTCTCTTTTCTCTTAGCAGTGTTTTGTGCTATTTGGTATTGCAGGCCTTTTACATGTTTGTTTGTTTGTTTATTTATTTATTTATTTATTTATTTATTTACATGTTTATTTAGAATCATACCTAAGTACTCCATATTTTTGACATTATCATACAATTTTTAAATTCAATTTTTGATTTTTTACTGCTAGCATATAGAAATATAGTCACTAATATATTGATCTTGTCTGAAACCTTGTTATGATCAATTGTTCTAGATTTTTTTGTAGATTCTAACAGATTTTCTATGTAAAAAATATAATCACATCATCTGCTAATAGAGACTTTTATTCGTCCTTTTCAAACTCAATGCTTTCACATGTTTTTCTTGCCTTATTGCGCTGCTAAAATCTCTAGTAAAATGCTTAATAGAAGAAGTGACAGTGGATTTTTTTTGTCTTGTCCCAGTTTTTAAAGGGAAACATTCAATTATTCTCCATGAAATATGATACCTGTAGGTTTTCTGTAGATGACCTTTATTGGGTTGGTGAAACCCAATTTGTCTATATATATATATATATATATATATATAGTCTCTTTTTTCTGTTTTCTCTTCTTATAATGTCTTTGTCTGGTTTTCATATCATGTAATGTTGGACTCAGAATGAACTGGGGAGTAGTCTTCTACTGCTATGTCTTGAAGTTCACTGATCTTTTTTTCCTGCAAGGACTAATTGCCATTTGTTCTGCCCAGTGTATTTTCCACATAAATATTGAAGTTTTGATCTTTAAAAGCTTGAATTAGGTTTTTAAAAAATATCTTCCATTTTTATACTTTTTGGGCATATTGAATACAATTATAATAACTTTTAATGCCCTTCTATTCTTTATGTAATTTTTCCTATCTTTGATTGTTTCAGGTAAGAGTAAATCTGATCTCTGTTACTCCACTTTGGCCACGAGCCCTTAGTCTAATATCTGATAAAACAGATTTTCCCAAAGAAATGTTTATGGGATTAATATGTGTAGAATGCTCTAGGTGCCAGGAAGGTGGAAGGTATAGCGAACAGGACAGAAAGAGTCCTGTACTCATGGAACTTATAGCCTGGTTGGTCATGACAGCCAATCAAAATGAAAAAAAAAAAGTATGTGAATGAGACAACTTCAGATAATATTAGGCAAATGAGAGTGATATATTAGGGACTGGAAAGGAGTGGGGAAAACCATCTCATAGATATTGGTCAGGGATACATCCCTGAGGTAGAGGGACTTGAGCTAAGTGTTGAGGAGGAGGTGACCATACAGAGGTGCCGGGAAGAGAAATCCAGGCAGACAGTCTGTAAGTACAAAAGTGCTGGGTGGGGAATGAGCCTAGCATGTTGCCGTACAGAATGAGGGTCAGAAGGGCTGGCATGTAGTGAGAGACATGGGGCAGGCAGGGGCCACATCAGCTGCAGTCTTACACATCAGGAAGAGAAGTGTGGAGTGGAGTGCTCCAGGACACAAAGAGATATCAAAGTGAAGCTTTCTTTATATTCCTCTCTAGTGAACAGAAAACAACAGAGAAATTGGCTCACTCTTCCTTGTGGCCGCAGAGCATTTTCAGCCCACAGACTGCTGGCAGTCAGGATAGATTGGCTCCTAAAGCAACTGCTGTCCTGCACCTTGTCTAAGGCATCCTCTCAATGTATACTCCAAGCATTGCTGGCAAGCTGTTCCCATAGAGGTCATTCACCACTCTCTTATTCTTCCCAGAAGGGAAGTAGCAGAGATGCAAGCTGTTTGGTAGCTGCCACATTTCCTTCCAAAGATGATGGAGTTTAGGGTGGATGAAGTATTCAAGCGTTCTCTTTTCATTAGGAAAAGTGGTACAAACGGTGTCTCTTCAGAGTGGGTTGCTGTTTACAATAACAAGCAGAACCACTTTCCAGTTTCCTTCCCCCACACTCTGGTGTAATTTGTTCTTTCTCTCCACTTTGGCTATGAAAATGGATGAGACATCAAGAGAACTACACAACCAGAATATATGAATAAACTTGATTTTAATCCCAGTTGTGTGACTAGTAAGTCCCAGTTGTGTGCTCTGTGACCGTGAGCAAGTCATTTAATCTGAGAATTTCCTTCCTTTCCTGAGATATGAAGATGCTCACATCTTCCCACACTCTCTCTAGGGAGGTGTTATTAACAATGTTAAAGGTACAGGAGTCCTTTCCTGCTCAGACAGAAGGCTTAGGCACACACAATTTTCCATGTAAAATAATGTGCTGCTAAGCTAAGAAAACTAGGGACTACAGGGTGGGGATAGGGATGGGATCAAAGTCACAGTCTGCAATAAAAATTTTTTTTCTTTCATTCAATTCTTAAAAGATAAAGACTGACTTGAATTTAAGAGAGTATCAAAGGCACTGACTGCATCCCTGACTCACGCATAACAGATACTGAGCACTTCTTTCCCATTTACCATCCACTGCTCCCTAGGAATCTTTGAGATTTTCCTTACTCCATTTTAACAAAACGATTAAAAATGTGGTTTGCTCTTTTGCAAACAATATATAATTTATCTGTGTAAATTCCTCCACCCAAGCGTTTGATGTCTTCCTTGTTTCATGATTCAGGAACCCATTCCCTAATGTTCTATCTCAGCCCCCAGGAGTTTGGGTGCTTGAGATAGGGAGTCCTATAGCTGGGCTTTATTTAATCTGCTCTGCAGTGGGCAAAATTATATTTAAAAATATATGAGACTCTGGAAAACAGTGTGGAGATTCCTCAGAAAGAGGAATAAAGCTATCCTATGACCCAGAAATTGCTCTACTAGGAATTTACCCAAAAGATACAAACATAGTAAATCCAAAAGGGCACCTGCACCCCACGGTTTATAGCAGCAATGTCCACAATAACCAAACTATGGAAAGAGCTGAGATGTCCATCAACAGATGAATGGGTAAATAAGTTGTGGTGTGTATTTGTATGTATATACATATTATATACACATATTATACATACATATAATATAACATGTATATATGTACATATACATATATGTAATATATGTGTATATGTATGTATATTACTACAGGCATCAGAAAGAATAAAATCTTGCCATTCACAATGACATGGCTGGAACTAGAGGGTATTATCCTAAGAGAAATAAGTCAGTCAGAGAAAGGCAAATACTATATGATTTCACTCATATGTGGAATTTAAGAAACAAAACAGAGGAGCACAGGGGAAGGGAGGGAAAAATAAAATAAGATGAAATCAGAGAGAGAGAGACAAACCATAAGAGACTCCTAACTCTAGGGAACAAACTGAGGGTTTCTGGAAGAGAAGTGGGTGGGGGAACAGGGTAACTGGGTGATGGGCAATAAGGAGGGCATGTGGGGCAGTCCCAGTGGCTCAGCGGTTTAGCGCCACCTTCAGCTCAGGGCAGGATTCTGGAGACCCTGGACCGAGTCCCACATCGGGCTCCCTGCATGGAGCCTGCTTCTCTCTCTGCCTATGTCTCTGCCTCTCTCGGTGTGTGTCTCTCATGAATAAATAAATAAAACCTTAAAAAAAAGGAGGGCACATGATGGAATGAACAGTGGGTGTTATATGCAACTGATGAATCACTAAATACTACTTGTGAAACTAATACTACATCATATGTGAAGTAACTTGAATTTAAATAAAAAATTTTCTTATGATTTTATTTATTTATTTGATAGACCGAGAGGGAGAGCCCAGACAGAGAGGGAGAGGGAGAAGCAGACTCCCTGCTGAGCAGAAAGCCCAATGTGGAGCTGGATCCCAGGACCCCAAGATCATGACCTGAGCCAAAGGCAGACGCTTAACCAACTGAGCCACCCAGGTGCCCTTAAATAAAATTTTGGGGAAAAAAGTATATATATGATCCAACTTCAGGCAAAAGATGCTTGAAGTTGAAAGATTTGCAAGGAAAGTAACTTTATTTAAAAAAAATTTATTTGAGTGTAGCTAACATACAGCATAATATTAGTTTTAGGTATACAATATAATGATTCAACAAGGAAAGTAACTAGATTTGGCCAAGCATTTTCACCCTCTTCCTCTTATTTCACTTTGCAAAGTTAGTATAATTATTACTCCCAATCTACAGGCAGAAACTGAGCCTCAGAGAGATCATATCTGGGGGCATCACAATGCCAGATTTCAGGTTGTACTACAAAGCTGTGGTCATCAAGACAGTGTGGTACTGGCACAAAAACAGACGCATAGATCAGTGGAACAGAATAGAGAATCCAGAAGTGGACCCTGAACTTTATGGTCAACTAATATTCGATAAAGGAGGAAAGACTATCCATTGGAAGAAAGACAGTCTCTTCAATAAATGGTGCTGGGAAAATTGGACATCCACATGCAGAAGAATGAAACTAGACCACTCTCTTTCACCATACACAAAGATAAACTCAAAATGGATGAAAGATCTAAATGTGAGACAAGATTCCATCAAAATCCTAGAGAAGAACACAGGCAACACCCTTTTTGAACTCGGCCATAGTAACTTCTTGCAAGCTACATCCACGAAGGCAAAAGAAACAAAAGCAAAAATGAACTATTGGGACTTCATCAAGATAAGAAGCTTTTGCACAGCAAAGGATACAGTCAACAAAACTCAAAGACAACCTACAGAATGGGAGAAGATATTTGCAAATGACGTATCAGATAAAGGGCTAGTTTCCAAGATCTATAAAGAACTTATTAAACTCGACACCAAAGAAACAAACAATCCAATCATGAAATGGGCAAAAGACATGAACAGAAATCTCACAGAGGAAGACATAGACATGGCCAACATGCATATGAGAAAATGCTCTGCATCACTTGCCATCAGGGAAATACAAATCAAAACCACAATGAGATACCACCTCACACCAGTAAGAATGGGGAAAATTAACAAGGCAGGAAACAACAAATGTTGGAGAGGATGCGGAGAAAAGGGAACCCTCTTACACTGTTGGTGGGAATGTGAACTGGTGCAGCCACTCTGGAAAACTGTGTGGAGGTTCCTCAAACAGTTAAAAATATACCTGCCCTACGACCCAGCAATTGCACTGCTGGGGATTTACCCCAAAGATACAGATACAATGAAACACCGGGACACCTGCACCCCGATGTTTATAGCAGCAATGGCCACAATAACCAAACTGTGGAAGGAGCCTCGGTGTCCATCGAAAGATGAATGGATAAAGAAGATGTGGTCTATGTATACAATGGAATATTACTCACCTATTAGAAATGACAAATACCCACCATTGGTTCAACATGGATGGAACTGGAGGGTATTATGCTGAGTGAAGTAAGTCAGTCGGTGAAGGACAAATATTATATGTTCTCATTCATTTGGGGAATATAAATAATAGTGAAAGGGAATATAAGGGAAGGGAGAAGAAATGTGTGGGAAATATCAGAAAGGGAGACAGAACGTAAAGACTGCTAACTCTGGGAAACGAACTAGGGGTGGTGGAAGGGGAGAAGGGCGGGGGGTGGGAGTGAATGGGTGACGGGCACGGGGGGTTATTCTGTATGTTAGTAAATTGAACACCAATAAAAAATAAATTAAAAAAGAAACTGAGCCTCAGAGAGATCAAGAGAAATTGTGGAAGGTCACAAAGATGGAGGGAAAGGCTCACACCCAGACCATCATTCCAAGCTCAATGCTCCTTTAAGTAAATCATATGAGGAGTGACCTGTGACTGAGGTAGAATGCTAGATTAATAGGAAACTGAGTTATTTTGATTCAGAGTACTGAAAATTTTCACTTTCACTTTGTGTTCCTCAGTGATTACAACAGAGTTCTTTATCTAAATTCTTCACCTTTCCCCAGAGTTCACACCACCTCTCAGTGGAGTCCCATCTGTGAATTTAATTAACCAGCTGCTGTCCCGATCCTCCAGATCATTAATTAAGATCTTCTTTGAAACCAGACCTTTACCCTCAGCCATCCCCCAGAGACTTTCATACAACTCTAAAGATAACTGTTTATTTTAACCACACATTATATGCTCAGTTTGCAAAAGAGAGTTTTATAAGCGCACTATCTCCAAAAGTTAATTTCTCCAGGGACAGATTGTGAGCTAGCTCTGAATATATTTTGTCAAAATCCAAACACAAGAAATTGTCTCCAAATATTGTTGATACTTTTGTTATTATTAATTATAGGTAATTAGGAAAACTGTTAAGTCATTCACTGTAGCATCATCTTGGTTTGAACCCCAAACCTATTTAATGCATATGTATTATCAGAAGATTACATATATATCAGTAGACTAAAAATATCTAGTCACCCATCCCTTTCCCATGGCAATCTAAGATACAGAAAGTTACCTTAAAGAACCAAGTCAAAATAAGGGGAAAGTGTTTATGTACAAAGATGTTCACCATTTTATATATTACCAAATATTGGGCTGATCCTATTATCTAACAATAAAAGAATGGATAATGCATTTTGGTACATCCATATTGTGGAAAGTTATCCTATTAAAATTAGTGCTATGTAATTACAGGGAAGACACTTGGGATATAATACCAAGTGGAAAATAAAGAGGACAAAATAATGCAAAATCTACTACAATTATGTTATGTAGAAATAGGTCAGTATGGACAAAGACTGAGATGACCAGAAGCAAAAAAAAAAAAAAAAAGTAACAGTTAATATAAGTTACAAGATTGTGGAAAGCCTTCACGCATGTTTAATTTTAGGTTATATATATACAACAAATAAAAGTAATACCTCCCTGGCTCCAATTATTTTAGAAGCATCTTAGTGTTCATGGTATGATTCACAATGTTTGTACCAGCAGTTCTCAATAGCAAAGGTGTCAATGTATGCCCATAAACCTTGGAGGAACCATTTCAATTAGCTCTGAGATATTTCTAATCGCCAGTATCCACATTTCTGTGCCAAAAAACATTGATCTGGATTTGCAGAAGGCTATGTATGCAGCAGGGTGGAAGAATGAAAGAGTTTAACACTTTCCTAGAAGCAGCCCTTGATTACTCTTAGAAGTCCTATAAACACCCAAACGTTCTCGCCTCTCAAGTGGCATAATTCTGAGATGGCTGTTTTGCATCATTCCTCAGATTCTAACAAAGGACAAAAATAAAGTCATTGGAGAAAGTAAAATTTTTCTAACGCTTAGAACTGGTTATCCATATGGGATAGAAAAAATACCAATCACTACCTCACACCATACACAAAAGATAATTTGAGACAGATAATAGTTCTATGAGTTGAATACATTCCATAAAAGAAACACAGAAGCCTCCCACTTGTGATCGGGAATAGGTAAAACTTCTTAGAGAGGGGACAGTAAGAAACAAACATAAAAAAGAAAACTTGGTAAATGGCAGTTGGTCCAAATTAAATTTTACACATCAAAGATACCATAAAGAAAATGAAAAGTAAGCCACACACTGGTATAAAACAGTCACAAAAGATATTGACTAACAAAGAACTTTCACCAAGAATTTAGAAAGGGGACTCCTATAATGCAACAGCTTTAAAAATATCCTAATTTTAGAAATAGGCAAAAGACTTGGCCAGGCACTTCTCAAAGAGAGATATACAAAAGCTAGTAAGTAGACAAAAAGTTCCCAGCATCATAA
The DNA here is from genome assembly GCF_011100685.1 of Canis lupus familiaris. Taxonomy (NCBI): domain Eukaryota; kingdom Metazoa; phylum Chordata; class Mammalia; order Carnivora; family Canidae; genus Canis; species Canis lupus. The sequence continues at coordinate 71,194,279 of NC_049224.1, read as the reverse complement.
GTTATCGGAGGAAAGAAAATTAAAACCACAAAGAAATACCAATGCACATTGACTAGAATGGTTATAATTAAAAAGACTGAGGGTTGCTGAGGGGAGGTGAGGGGAGATGAGGTTAGTAGGTAATGGACATTAAGAGGGTGTGTGATGTGATGAGCACTGAGTGCTACACGCACTGATGAATTATTGAAAACTACGTCTGAAACTAATTATGTTCTATATGTTGGCAAATTGAATTTAAATAAAAAATAAGAAAATAAGAAAAGGACTGATGACTCTAGATGTGAATAAGGATGTGGAGCAACCAGACCTCTCTTAAATTGCCATTAGGAGTATAAAATTTTTGGCAGCCTGGGTTGCTCAGTGGTTTAGTGCCGCCTTCAGTCCAGGGCATGATCCCAGAGACCCGAGATCGAGTCCCACATCAGGCTCCCTGCATGGAGCCTACTTCTCCCTCTGCCTGTGTCTCTGCCTCTTTCTCTCTCTGTGTCTCTCATGAATAAATAAATAAAAAATCTTAAAAAAAAGGAGTATAAAATTTTGTAACTTTAGAAAACTCTTTGACAGTTTCTTGCAAAGTTAACCATATACCTACTATATACCTCAGTGATTCAACTTCTGAGTGTTTACCTAATAGAAACAAAAGCATGTGTTCACAAAAAGACTTATACATGTTCTCTGTAGCCCAAATGGCTACTAACAGGAGAACTGACTATCAAGCATGGTATTTTCATACAGTAGAGCACTACACAGAACAAGAAAGAATGAACTAAAGATGCACACACTTATGCTTGAATCTCAAAAATATTAATATTGCTTGAAGAAAAGCCAGGTGCTATCTTTCTACTCATATGAAATTCTGGAATAGGCAAAACTAATCTATAGTGGCAGAGATAAGAAGAGCAGTTTACTGGAAAGCAGTGATGGGGATTGACATGGGAGGTACATAAAAGAAATTTTGGGGTGATAGAAATGTTCTATATCTTGATAAAAGTGCAGATTACATGGGTACCCTTCTCAAAACCGATCAAACTAATTCATGTGTCAAAGTAGAGTGGTGCTCCTAAGATGTGTGCATATATCAGATGTAAGATGTACTCTCTGGAAAAAGAACCAACCCATCCCATACAGAGACATGCTCCCCTGATCACTCTTCACTCTCCATCATGCGGTGACTGGCTAGGCCAGATTTTGCACAGATGGATAGGGGTAGTTCTGAGGTACTTCTGTGTTGAGGATAATAAGTGGAACACTCATCTGTACTCTGAAGAGATATACATCGACACCACTCCAACAGCATGTTGACATTTCACAGATATCTGTAGTGAGAGACTGATAGGCACACACACATCAGCTAGGACACCTGCCATGGCCTTAGGAAGCTGGCCAGAATGTGATCTTGTCATCAGCTGGGACCACTGCCTGGAGGAAGCCAAAACCAAGTCTGAGACACTCCGTGATGATGTATATGAAATAGACGAGCCTGAATTGATCCCCACGGACCCTCCTCTGGTGAGAGGTTCCCTTCTTCACTGCCTTAATGAACATCAATTCACATCAGCAAATATTTTCTGACCTTTACTGATTCTGGCACTATCCTATAATAGCATGTAACCCAGTGGAAAGAGAACTCTACAAACCAATTTCATGGGATAAGGGCTAAAACAGAGGTATGGGCAGGAGGCTATCAACAATTTAGGGAAGGTGGAGTGATCGGGGAAGGCTTCAGGGAAAAATTGATCTTTGTGTTAGGTCTTCACAAGGGTACAATACAATGGCTTTACCCTGATTACTTAACTACCAGAGGTTCATTGTGAAAAAAAAATTAGAAAATAGGAGAGCACCTAGTATTAAGTGAACATTAACCTAGATCCTGTAATTTAGAGATAAGCTCTGACACATTATGATTGTGTCTTTCTTGTGAGACTTTCCCATGCTACATGCTCTGTGTTTCATGTGAAAATGGGATCATACTATACAGATTTTTTCAAATACCTAGCCAGATATTCCTGCTAGCTCTTCATGCCTCTATGAGTCCAAAGGCCTATCTTTGGCTGTGTTGAATTCCGCTCTGGAAGCTGTGTCCTGTGTTCAACTAAATTTCTGGTTCATTTACAATTGTTCTAAATAATTTATAATCACTTATAAGTGTTACAAGTATTTAGCTTGGTCTTGGAGAAAGAGAGGCTTCCATGAAGATGTGAGAGGGGAAGAGCAGAAAGGACATGCAAAGCCATGGAAAAGGCTGGACAGGCATTTGGGGAAACACTAGGCATCCTGTGAGACTGGGGCACAAGATGCCAGTGGAGTGAAAATGCCAAGATGGGAGAGGTAAACATGGTCAAAATACAAAGGGCGTTAGTGACCATTCTAAGGATTTGTACCAGATCCTAAAACCCATGGGGAGTGAATAAAAGTCTGAATCAGTGGAGTGACACCACCATATTTGGGTTTTAAAAGGTCACCCTTTCCTCACTAAGCATTTTGTTGCCTTATGTACTAATTAAAGTCCTGGGTATCTATTCTCATCAGTTTAGGAAACACCTCCCATTCAAGACCACAGGCACTGAATATAAGCCAGCGGCAGCCAACAATTCCTTTCACTGAGCTTTATTCCCTACGGACACATTGGCTTTTGGATAGTTTTGGGGCTTGGCTCAGCTTTCTGCTTTTTCCCATAGGCCTGAGCAGCTGGCTCCTGGATGGACTTCTTGGCTCAGGGACATATTGCAGGTTTGGGCTTATGTGGTTTTGGCTGACACTCTCTGCTCTAGGGGACAACTGTAAGAAGTAAGACCAATAGGAAGAGAGTCCAGAGGACTGAAGTGACATGGGGTGAATGCTCTCCCACTCCAAGGATATGTACATTCTGAATAAAAAATAACCAGAGGTTCTAAATAATCTGTACAAGCTCAAGGGGAAGAAAGTTAAAGAAGACAAGTGCCAGAAATCAAGTGGAATCTCCACATCAGAGAGCTGAGTGGGAGATGAAGTCAAAGGCATGCAAAGTCAGAATAGACCTTCAAGGCAGGGTAGAATTAGCCCACATGGGAGGAAGGAGACAAGGTGTTAGGTCCAGGTTAAGTGTAAGAAAAGAAGATGGAGTGCTCCATGAGGAAGCCTTGAAGGGTTGTATGATCTATGAAAAACAGACTTAAAACACCTCCCGAATACTCAGGGAAATATAAGAAAACCATCCACTCTGAAAAAGTGGGTAAAGTTTTCTGCAATATATTAAAAAAGTCTGTATAAAATATACTTGGAAGATTAAACTCATTCTACTCATCTTATAGAAATTTAACATAAAAACTAGTCTTGAACAAGTGAAAACTCTGAGAAACCAGCAGAAATAGTGTAATATTCCAGGGAAAAGTCTGCTGAAGATCAATTCCCTACAGAAACCTCAGCCACACCTCTGATTGAAAAAAAATTAGCACCTCAGAAAATGGAGAGAAAGGAACAATCTGAAAAGGAGTTGACAATAGATATTTTCAAAATATTTAAAGAAACAAAAGAAAGAAGCCATAAATCCAAAAATAAAAGAAACTGAGAGTTTTAAGAAGCCAAATTAATTGGAAAGACAAAGAAATAGCCCAAACTCTATACCGGTCACTGTTCTCAACAATGGGAATACATCCACGAGCAGAAGAGACAAAACTCTGTCCTCAGGGAACCTTTACTTAGGAGGGGGAGACCACAAATAAATAAATAAACATAAATTTCCTCAGTGCTCAATGTTGCTTGATTATGCCATGATCGGTGGACATGCACATTGACCAAACACACAGCTAACCACATGATACATCTACAGCTCATGAAAGGAAAGAGTGAGGACATTTGGTCTCATGTGTATGGCACAGGGCAGCTGTATCGAGCAGGCACGCAAGGGAAGTGCTTGTTTCACAGTAATTTCATTAAGATTAAGAAGGAGCTAAAACAGTCACATCGTAAGCAAAGCCTCCATCCTTGATGTTCCAAACTCCTCTGTTCTTAAATTGAAATAGCTCCTCTTGATACAACACAAACCCGGAGTCCTCTTCAGAGCTTTCTATTTCTATCATTAGGTAATGTCTGCAATTTTTAAAGTTTATTGAAATAATTTTAGACTTACATGATGTTCTAAGGAATAATACAGAGATCCCATGTGCCCCTTACCCAATTTCCCCTCAATAGTAGTGTTTTACAAAACTACAGTGCAATATTACAATCTGATAGAGACATTGGTATAAACTAGCTATTTTTATTCAGATTCCCCAGCTTTACTTGTTTTACTCATCATCTGTGTGTGCATTTGGGTCTTTTTAAAGAGATTGTATTTATTTATTTGAGAGAGAGAAAGACTGCACAAGCAGGGGGGACAGACAGAAAGAGAGGAGAAGCAGGCCTCTCACTGAGCAGGGAGCCCTACTCAGGGCCTGATCCCAGGACCCTGAGATCATGATCTGAGCCAAAGGCAGATGCTTAACCAACTGAGCCACCCAAGCGCCCCTGTATTTAGTTCTACACACTTTTATTCTATGTGTGGGTTCCTGATTCCACATTTCCATAGGTTCGGTGTTAGACATTGTTTTTTTTTGTGAATGCTCTTTATCAAGTAGTTTCTCTTTATTCCTAACCTGTTGATTGTTTTTATTAAGAACAAATATAAGATTTTTCTTAAAAGATTTTTTTTGTATCAATTAATAAGATCATATAATTTTTCTTTAGGTTGTTTATATGGTAAGGCACAGTGACTAATTGACTAATTTAATGCAGCATGCTGAATCCTGCATACCTGGGAGCGATTCCACTTAGTCACAGTGTATGGTTCTTTCTAGACATTGCTGGATTCAATCTGCTACTATTTTGTTGAGGCCATCTGAGTCTACATTCATGAGTGATAGTGATCTGTAGTTTATCTGTAGTTTTCTTTGTATTGCCTTTGTCCAGTTTTGGTATCAGGGTAATACTGGCCTCATAAAGTGACTCTTTTTTTCCTGATAAATTGTTTAAAGTTGGTGCTAATTTTTCTTTACTGTTTGGTAGAATTCTCCAGTGAAACTCTTTGGGCCTGGGACTTCTTCTTTAAGAGCTTTTAAATTACATATTTCATTAATGGTTGTAGGACTTTTCAGATTATCTATACCATTTTAGTTGAGTCTTGATAGCTTGTGGGTTTTCCAAGGGACTGTTCCATTACTTCTAGAATTTGAGTATAAAGTTGATTGAAGTATCCCTTTATCACCCTGGTAATGGCTGCAAGATCTGTTTCATTCTTAATATTTGTGATTTGTGTCTTCTCTCTTATTATTGGTCTTGCTAGAGGTTTTCAATTTCATTGTTTTGAAGGATCGGCTTCTTGTTTTATTGATTTTCTCTACTGTTTTCATATTTTTAATATAATTGATTTCTACTCTTATCTATTATTTCCTTCCTTCTGTTTGTTTTGAATTTAGTCTGTTCTACTTTTTTATTTTTAATTTTTGGAGAGAAAACAAGGGAGGGTGCATGAGTGGAGGTTGGAGGGGCAGGGGAAGAGGGAGGGAGAATCTTAAGCAGGCTCTACACTCAGCATGGAGCCCAATGTGGGGCTCAATTTCTCCACCCTGAGATCATGACCTGATCCAAAATCATGAGTTGGATGCTTGACCGACTAAGCCAGCCAGGCGCCTCTGTTCTTCTTTTTCTATTTTCTTGAGGTGGGAACTGAGATTATTAATTTGAGATCTTTCTTTGTTTCTAATGTAAGCATTTACCTTTCAATCCTGCCTTAATTGCTTCCCATATGCTCTGATATACTGTATTTTCACTTCCATTCAGTTAAATATACTCTAAAAGCTGTCTCAGAACACTGAGTGTTATACCATATGTTGGCAAATTGGATTTAAATAAAATTTCAAAAAAAAGTTTTAAAAAAGCTGTCCCAGAGACCCACTAATTGATCCAGGGGTTATATAGGAGTTTGCTGTTTAATTTCCAAGTGTCTGAGACTTTTTTTGTGGGGTTCTGTTATTGATTTCTGGTTTGATTCCATTATAATCAAATTATTCTCTAAATGACTGTAATTCTTTTTTGTTTGTTGAGATTTGTCTTATTGTCCTGAGTATAGTTTATCTTGGTAAATTTTCTAGGATTGTTTGAAAAAAATATGTATTTTATTGTTGTTGGGTGATGGAGTGTTCTATATGCATCAACTGGATTCTGTTGATTAAATGCATTGTTCACATTTCTATGTCCTTCTTGATTTTTTAAGAGGGGTGTTATACTGAGAGAGGGATGTGGAAGTCCCCAACAGATTTGTCTGTTTCTCCTTCCAATTCCATTAGGTTCAATTCCATTGTTTGGTGCATATACATTTAAGTTTATCATATGTTCCTGTTGGGCTGATTCTTTTATATTTATGTCATGCTCCTCCTTGACTTTAAAAACGTTCTCTGTCCCAAAGTCTACTTTATCATATGTTAATATAATCATTCTTTTTTTTAAATTAATGTTTTCCAGATACATCTTTTCCATCCTTTTACTTTCAACCAACCTCTGCTGTATTTGAAATTAGTCTCTTATAAATAGCATATGGTTGAATTGTGTTTTATTTTTTTTGTTTTGAATTGTGTTTTAATACACACACTCTCATTCTTTGCTTTTTGAGTGCTGTACTCCAAGTACTTACAATTAAGGTAATTACTAATGTTAGTGCCTAAATCTGCATTTTTATTTGTTTTCAGTTTGCTTCTTCTCTTTCTTGTTTCTTGTTTTCTTGCCTATCTGTGGCTTATCTGAACATTTTAAATATTCTACCTTTATTTGTATTTATGATTTTTATGAATGTATCTCTTTGCATAGTTTGTTAGTGGTTGCTCTGACCAGTACAAAGTACATATTTAACTTTTCACAGTCTACTGGTATCATAATTTTACTACTGCAATAGAGGGTGGGAACCTCATTTTTTTTTTCATTTAGGTGCCTTTATCTTCCCCATTTAAATATCATTGTACTGAGTGTTAGATGGTGTTACAATTTTTGCTATAATCACCAAATATGGTTTATAAACATCCTGTAGAAAAGGGCAATCTATTATACATACCTGTATTTCTGCATTATTAATTCTTTCTTCCTGGTTCTCAAAAACAAACTAAAAAAGACTCTTCACTCTAGGAAACAAACTGAGGGTTGCTGGAGGGGAGGTGGGTAGAAGGATGGGGTAATGGGTAATGGGCATTAAGGAGGGCACTTGATGTAATGACCACTGGGTGTTATGTGCAACTGATGAATCACTAAACTCTCTACTTCTGAAATTAATAATGTATTATATGTTGATTTTAAATCACGTAAGATTAAAAAACAAAGATTCTTTTTAATTTTTTATTTAAATTTTGTTAACATATAGTGTATTATTTGTTTTAGGGGTAGAATTTAGTGATTCATCAATAGCATATATCACACAGTGCTCATTCAGATTCTTTTATCATTTCCTTTTTGTTTGGAGAATTTCTTAAGCTAACATTCAAGAGCATAACTGCTCATTAACAATTATTTTGGTTTTCCAAAAAGTCTTTATTTCCCTCTCATTCCTGAAAGACAGTTTCATTGACTTAGAACTGGCTGTGACAGTTTTTTCCTTTCACCACTTGGACAAACTTGTGTCACTTCCTTCTCACCTCCATCCCTCCAGAGGACAAACCTGCCAAACATTGTGATTGGTGCTTCCTATGGGTAATGCATCATTTCTCTCTCACTGTTTTCAAGATTTTTACTTTGTTTTTAGTTTCAGAAGTTTATAATGTGTCTTGATGTGGGTTTCTGTAGGCTTATCCTATTTGGAAGTTTTTGCAGTTTCTTAATTTATTTAGGTCTTCTGTCAAATTTTGGAAAAAAATCAGCCATTTTTTTCCTTCAATTTATTCTTTCAAGCTCATTCCCCTTCTCTTTTCCTCCTGGAACTCTAGTACACAAATATCCATGGGGAGCCATCATTTTTCTTTAAAAAAATTTTTAGTCCATTTTCTCTTGATGTTCTGACTGAGTGAATTCTACTGATTTATCCTCAAGTTCGCTGATTCTAATCTCTGTCATCTTGAGTCTACCCAGTGATTTTATAGTTTGTGTTACTGTATTTTTCAGCTCTATAATTTATTTTGGTTCTTCTTCATAACTTCTGATTCCTAGCTAAGTCTTTTTTTTTCATTTGTTTCAAAAGAATCTGTATTTGATTGCTGAAGCATTTTTTAGAGAATTGCCTTAATATCCCTATCAAATAATGCCAACATCTGATTCATCTCACTATTGGCATCAGTTGATTGTCTTTTTTAAAAAATTTATTCATTTGAGAGAGAGAGAGAGAGTGCGCGCGCAAGCATGAGCAGGGGAAGGGTCAGAGGGAGGGAGAAGCAGACTCCTTGCTGAGCAGGGAGCCTGATACCCGGCTGGATTCCAGGACTCTGAAATCATGACCTGAGCCAAAGGCAGACGCTTAACCGACTGAGCCACCCAGATGCCCTAGTTGTCTTTCTTTCTTTCTTTTTTATTTTATTTTATTTATTAATTCATGAGAAACACAGAGAGAGAGAGGCAGAGACATAGGCAGAGGGCAGAGGGAGAAGCAGGGTCCATGCAGGGAGCCCGATGTGGGACTCGATCCCAGGACCCTGGGATCATGCCCTGAGCCAAAGGCAGACACTCAACCACTGAGCCACCTAGGCATCCCATTGATTGTCTGTCTTTTTCTTTTTCTTTTCTTTTCTTTTCTTTTCTTTTCTTTTCTTTTCTTTTTTCTTTTCTTTCTTTCTTTCTTTCTTTCTTTCTTTCTTTCTTTCTTTCTTTCTCTTTCTTTTTATTGTCTTTCTTATTCAAGTTGTGATTTTCCTGGTTCTTGGTACAAAGGGTGATTTCTTATTGTATCATGGACATGTCTTATACTAGGAGATGCTGGGTTGTATTTAAATCTTTTATTCTGGTAGACAATCACACTGTTTAGACTTAGCATATAGTTCTTGGTTTCTTTTTGTAGACTGTGATTCCAGAGACACTTGGGTTTTCAGAGCCTTTTCATTGATTCATCTGATGCTGTTGGGGCTCTCAAGGTTCCTCAATGTGGTGGCTGAGGAGGGCAAAAGGAGCTTCTCTAGGCCAGATGCTGAGTGTCTCTTGGTGAGGGAAGGAACCTCAAATACACAAGGACAAAGAAACTTACTGGACCAGCCAACTGCTCCAAGGTACTTCATTTTTTCTCCTCCAATGATGAGTCTCAAGCCTTGCAGAGAAGGGGAGCATCTCCATTGGCTACTTATTGTTAGTGGTGCTTCTGATCCATGATTGATTCCCCCTTGCCAGTTCTGCTGGTGTTACTGTGTATATTCAGCCCAGGAAAGAAAGGAGGCTGGGATGCCTGCTATTTCTAGGTTGGAGGTCAGGAGACAGAGTCTGAGTAAACTTGTTTCATTGGATGGGGGATATAAGACATTCTGCTGCTTTGTTGTGCCTTCATCCTGACCCCCAACCAGTTTTCCTTCTTCTTTCTACTTTTCAGAGATAATTAATTATTTTGTGTGATTTTAAAGACCTATAGCTGTATTTAGTCCTTGCTCAGTGGGAATAAATGAGTCTATTCTATCTTTTTTAAAAAAAGATTTATTTATTTATTCATGAGAGACACAGACTGAGAGAGAGAGGCAGATACATAGGCGGAGGGAGAAGCACTCCTCACAGGGAGCCCAATGCGGGACTTGATCTCGGATCCCGGGATCACGACCTGAGCTGAAGGCAGGTGCTCAACCGCTGAGCCACCCATGAGTCCTGAGTTTATGACATCTTATCTGGAACAAAAGTCTTGACTTGGATCCTTATAATGTGTTTTTTTTTTTCTTTTGTACTTATGTTCAGCCAAAGACATACAAAAACCTCATGGCAGTGCTATTTGCAATAGTCTAACTCTGGAAATCATCTATAGAATTTTCATAGTAAAATAATTGTGGCATGTTCACACAGGGAACATTCCTCAACAATGAGAATGCACAAAATATAACTAACGCAGTGATATAGGTGAATCTTCCAATATGATGTTAAACAAAAAAAGCAAGAGACTGAACAGAACATGCTTTGTGCTTCCATTTTATATAAAGTGCACGAACAAGTAGAAGTTATATAGGCTTTGGACGTCAAGCTAATGGTGCTCTTGGGAAAGGGTCAGTGATTGCAAGGGGCATAAGAGGGACTCCTAACAGTGCTGGTAATATCCTGCTTGTGATCTGAATGCTGGTTACGTGAATATATTCAATTAATCAATCCATATATTTACAATAGGTGCAATTATATATGTATGATATTTCTCTAAAAACATTTTAACAAGTTATAGGTCTGCTGGAGACTATAGATTTTAAGATAAAACATAAAATGGATTTCCCAACTAGCCCTGAGCTGGGAAAGAAGCTCTGGCTTAGAAATCAGGCACTGGGAAAAAAAAAAAAATCAGGCACTGGGGAGCTATTATGAACTCCATCAGCTCTTTGGACCTCAGTTCCTTTATGTGCAAAGCTATTGTCAGTTTAAACAGACTTAGACTGAGAGCCTAAGCTGAGCACAGTCAGGCACTGTGCTGGGTGCTTTGTGTATAACATCCATCCTTCTAACATCCTTGCAAAGAAGATGCAATTGATTGTCATCATTCATGGTAGTTATGTTCTATGAAATTTCTGTGAATGTGGAATTAATGAATACCAAACCACTGATTTTAGAGGGTTAGGTTCCTGTGAGCCTCTGGTCATAGCATTTTCTGTAGCCAGTCAGGACATAACCATGCTTTGTGTGTTTCTGCTTAAAGACACTTTTCAAATGTGCAATGTTGATTCATTAACATTGAATGCACAGCTAACTGCACTGTACTTCATGCCTGAACAATGTTTCTCTAACCCAGGGATATTCTGTGTCAGTCACATCTCAGCCTCCTTGTGATTAGAAACAGTGAATAGCATTGCAGCACCAGACTGGGGTCCATCTAAAATAGCAACAGTGGGGCACCTGGGTGGCTCAGTTGGTTAAGCATTTGCCATTGGTTCAGGTCATGATCTTAGGGTCCTGGGATTGAGTCCCATGTCAGGCTCCCTGCTCATCCAGGAAGTCTGCCTCTCCCTCTCAAATAAATAAATGAAATCTTTTAAAAATAAAATAGCAACAGCAGCAATAAAAAGCATACCTATGTGACAAATATGGCCCTAAGTAGACTACAAAAAGGATACTTATTTACAGTGTGGGTGCTTGAAGCAAAGCAGAGTGTCCCTTTGTTTAACCTCAGCTGGGAACATGCATGTCAGGTGACTCATTTTTTCTTACCCCCTGCTCTGTGCATGTCCATGAATAACCATGAAAGTGCCACGAATATTGATTTTCGGGTTTCAAATAAATTTTAGTGAGAAGGCAAATTTGCAAATACTGGATCCATGAATAATGAGGATTGCCTGTATTCTCCACCCACACTTTACAAATGCAAAAAGTGTGGGTCAAATCGCTTAAGACCTCATCCAGTAAGTGGCAGAGCAAATTCCTTCCACAAAACAAGCTCAATTCATCATCTTCTCTCAGATGTTCTCTTGCCTTTCGGAGCTCAGTAACTCCTGAGGGTGGAGATGTAGAGCCCTTCCCTCCTCGGAGTTCCAAGAGTAGCAATAAGGACATTTACTGAGCACTTGTCATGTGCTACGTGCTTTGTGAGTAGTGACTCATTTAATCTTCACACCCACCTTTGTCAGTCAGTTCTGTTGATATCACTACTGTAAACGTGCAAAGTAAGCAATGTGGCCACTGTAACCCAGCTTGTATGAGGAAGTTCTAGGTCCTATCACAGGCAGGCCAGGCCTTTGGCAAGCACACAACACATACCTACCTAACTCTAACTTCTACTGTGCACACAACATGCTGTGTAGAAGTTACCTATCTGCTTCTCTGTTTTCCTCCAAAAGACCGGGAGTTCCCCAAAAATATCACCCTTATTTCATTCCTCTCCGTGTCCCCACCACCTGGTCTAGATGCTGACATGCACCAGGTGGTCAGCAGATAATTAGCAGATAAATAAACAAAAGCGTGAACCAATGCACTTCTGTCTTCCTGGTACCCAGCACGGGGTCTGGCACAAACAGGTTGTTCAGCAATTTTTTGCTCCAAAAGATGGTAAACGTTTTCCAAGAGCAACATTATTTTTCAGCACGAGAGGGAAGATATTAAGTTCTCCAATTGCTTCTGCCCACTGGCCCCAGGCCTGCAGTGGTGCCAGCTCCTCCTCTGATCTGCAAAGGGATGTTTCCTGGCTCTGAAAGAGTCCAGCTAATTAGACTCATGTCTGCCAACAGAGAGAGTGGACAAACACGGAGAGGAAATTGTTAGCAGAGAAGAGGAGGGTAAGGCAGGAGGGGGGACGGGGAATCAGCAATTTGTTAGAGGCAATGAAAAGGATCGAGTTGTGCCTCCCGCTAAATTACCACATGTGCTAATTGTATATGCACCAGTAATTGTTGGTGCTGCTCATTTACATTTGATTATTATATTTGTAGTTTTTAATTGCATTTGAATATGTCTGCAGCTAATACCATCAAGATCATCATTGGCTGTCAGCAATCCTCAGTACTTTTTCTGCTAATGAAATGCAGATCTGCTACCAAGGCCTTCATTTTATCCAGATAATGATGGCAAGAGCAGTGATACAAACGATACAATGATGACTACCATTCTGAGTGTCCACTGTACTTCAGAAGCTGTCCTGGGTGCTGGTTCATACTAAATAGTGCAGAATTTTAAGCTTGGTATAAAATTGGGCTTCCTTTCTGGCTTGGTTCTTTACTACTGTGTGATATTAGGAAAGTTACTGAACCTCTCTGATCCCTAATGTCATCTTGTGTGAAAATGCATATTTTGCATAATTAGCATGAAAGCTGATAACAGGTTAAAGAGCCTGATGTGTAGCAGGCCCTAAACAGAGGGTGACTGTTATTATTCCCATTTACCCAGAAGCCCTCTGTGTCCCGATTGTCACGATCTTTGCCAAGGGCGTCATCAGCACTCACCTAAATGGATGCTATACATTTTTAACTGGTCTCACTGCCTCTTTCTCCTCTCTCTTCCTGCTGAGACACACCAGTCTCCTAACAAACAAATCTGGAAGCATGTCTTCCCATGTTAACAGGCTGCTGATGGCTCTCTGCAGCCTGCAGGACATGTTGCAAGCCTCATTAAAAGACACACTGAGTCTTCATGTGCAAGACCAGGCTGCAGTGACAGAGTCCGCGACACAGACTCCCTCAAAGGACTGCAGTCTCACCCCCCAGCTCCTGGTGTCTGCCATCAGCCACCAGCTGTTTTTAGAATTGCCTCAGCTAAAAAGAGCTGCCTTGACGAAGGTCATCCCCCCTGAGGGAGCCCACAGCCACTGACTGGACAAAGTAGGGTTATAAAAACCTGGCCCTGTCACCCCAACTTGGGATAACTGTGAGGAGCTGACCAGCTTCAGAATGCCCATGGGGCCATCTGAGGCTTCATTATGACCACACCAAGGCCAGCTGTTCCTCTGCTCAATCCTGCTTCCTTCCTTCTGTTCCCCTCCCCAGAACCTGATCCCCGGAGCACCCCCTAATAAGGTGTTCCCTAATAAACTCTTTACTTGCTAATTTCTATCTCAAAGTCTATGTCCCAAGAAACCAACTTGCAACATAGGCTACCTCTCTCAATTTGTGCCTTACCTCTCCTATCTCAATGTGTCAAATATCTTTCCTTCCAAATAAGTCATTTGTTTCCTCAGCTCTCTGCTGCTACTCATGCTGCTCATCCCCTCCAGAGGCCCCTTGAAACTGGGAGCCTAGAGAGCTCTTACTCCTCCAGCAGCTTCAGAATGAATGGCACCTCCTCTGAGAAGCCTCTCCTGATTGTCACAGTCAGAGTTAAGTTCTGGGTCTACAAGCCTTTTTGTCAGCTGCCGACTGCTTTCAAAAGAATCTGTTCCAGTAGAGGTTCAAGAGTTTAGCTTATATATGTGAAGTTTGAGACAGGGAGAAGGCAGCAAGTCCTGTAAGCCCTGATAGGATATGGAAGTTAATAAAACAGACACACATCTGCAACATTTATTGAGAGTTAGGTGTATGTCGGTCACTGTTCAAAATACATAATTCTCTCAAAACCTGCAGGATATGAGCTATGATTCTTCTAATGTCCCATGAGGAAACTAAGACTCAGAAAGTTTACACAACCTGCTCAATGTCACACAGCAGGTAAGTGCAGACCAGGACTTGAGCACGGCACTGTATGGCCTGCATTTTAACCCTGAAGCTCTATCACTGCTCAACAATGTCACCATTTTTGTTTCTCTGACCTAATCCTCACAACACTAATAACTATAGTTATTAAGCACTAACTATGCCATGGTACTGTTCTAAGTGCTTCCTGTTTATTGACTCACTCAGTATTCTCAATGAGCTCATCAGTGGCACAGAGAGGCAAAGTGAGCACAGCCACACAGCTAATAGAGAGAAGCAGGAACTTGGACTCAAAATTCTGACCCAATGGCCCACATTCTTCCTCATCATATTGTTTAAATGACATGGGAGCCACTGAAGGATTCTGAGCAGAAGAGTGATATAATGAGGTAAAAAGGTCCCACTGGCTGCCATGGTTGGTGAGAGACTGCAGGAGGCCATGGGCAGAAGTAAGGAGACCACTAAGGGCTTTGTTGATGGTGCCTGGAAGAGAATGGTAATGGTAGACTGGAGAGGAGTTGCCATGTTCTGGGCAGCACTCTATATTCATTCATTCACTCACTCATTCCTTGGGTGTCTGTTGTGTGCCATTCACAGAGGCAACTCCATTCTCTCCTATGGGAGGCTCTGTACTAGGGTTCAAGGATTGAATGGTGTCAAGATAGGCACAAGCCATACCCTCACAGATATCATCACCTCACTGGGAAGGAGACAAGAAACAAATGACTACATGCATATGTATTCTGAAGAAGAAGGTCAGGTTCAATGGAGCAGGTATCAGAGGAGCCAATCCACTGTGTGTCCAAGTTGAGTTCAGCTAGTACAGGGCTGTAGGAACCCAATAAGGGAGTCACTTACTTAGGAGACAGCATGTCTGACCTTAACATTAGGAAAGTAGTGAGTGAGCACTCAGAGAGCAGCTTAGCAGCCAGAGAACACGTGGTACTACTCTAAGTCTGCACCAAAGGCCACCACTGGAGGATTTGGTAGGGAGGTGGGAATGAATAATTGGGGAGGGAAGGAGGGCCTCTGTGGATGCTCAGCATGGGTCTCCTTTTTTATGCATCAAACTCTTCTGCTTCATGCCTCTACCTCCCTAGAAAACCCTAGGTCCTCCTCCTAGAAGTCCAAGCTTGGTTACCCTGTCAAGAGTATTCAGTCTATAAAACTTTCTGTCAGATAAATTTCATACATGTCTATGAAAGATAGTCTCTGGCATAAAAGACACTGAGTTTGTGAGGTGAATCATTTGTAAATTCCTGTGTGTGCCCAGGGGTGTCACATCCTCTCCTTGGCTCAGTAACTGCACTTATAACATGGATGGAAGCCTGATGAAATCAAATGTCACCTCTAGAGCTCAAATCTCAGTTTCTTTCTTCTAATCTCATAGTAATAGACAACCACCATAATATTCATACAACAGCATAGTACACAACAGTAGGAAAGAACTTCTGTGATAATAGCACATGAATCTCAAAGATATTATTTAAGAGGAAAAAAACAAACGTAAAAAAATATTTATTCGGGACGCCTGGGTGGCTCAGCAGTTGAGTGTCTGCCTTAGGGTCAGGGCATGATCCCAGAGTCCTGGGATTGAGTCCCAACATCAGGCTCCCTGCATGGAGCCTGCTTCTCCCTCTGCCTGTGTCTCTGTCTCTCTCTCTCTGTGTCTCTCATGAATAAATAAATAAAAAATCTTTAAAAAATATTTATTCCATGATTCCATCATATGTTTTAAAAAGAGGCCACACAAACATGAAATGATATAGACTAGAAAACCAATAACCTCTTAGTGGGGTTTTGATAGGGAGGGAGCATGAAAGAATCTTCTTGATGGTGATAATCCTCCACTTCATGATTTGGGTGGTTGTCCCTGAAGTACACACATATGCAAAAATTCATTGAGCTGTACGGTTAAGATTAATGTAGTTTGCTTTGTGTATGTTAGACATTCATTTAAGAATACATTTTTAAAAATCCAGTAAGATGAGTGTTAATTAACAGAAGGAGAAAATCAGATGGTTGTCATGGTCTCAAAATAATACGAAAGCTTTGCTGATGTAAGCTATTAATGTCCTTTATATACCAAATCCCATTAGTTTTTCTACATACAATGACAACATGATATGTGAGTAATAGACCTGCCCCCTCTCCCAGCCAACCCTGAACAGGCAAGATTCCTTCGGTATATAATCTCAGAGACTGTGTTCATTTTCCTCAGAGCATTTACCTCAGCTTAAAGTAGCACACCATTATGCTGATTATTTAATTAATGTCAGTCTGCCCCACTGGGCTGTGAAATCTGGGATGATGTCTGATTTTACTCACTGGAATCTCCAACATTTAGCTAAGTGCCTGGGGTGCAGAAGGTACTCAATAAATACGTTTCTAGTGAATGATGGCAACTAGTAATAAACTGAGAATACTGTATATGGAACACTTAATGAGGCTTAAATATATTATTAAAGAAAAAAATAAGATCATAATATCTACTTCATTTCATGAGTATTTTTTTACCTTTATTTTTTCTCATCTTTAAAAAATGGGGGGAAATCTGAAAAACTGTATCAGAGAACATAGCATATGCGAGGTCAGAAGATAAGACCTAACTCTGGTTAAGTCCACTGAAATAACAGACATTACATTCTAGTTACAGTTAAATTAAGCTAGATTTTTTTTAATATTTATGTATGTATGTATGTATGTATTTATTTATTTGAGATAGAGAGACAGAGAGAGAGAGAGAGAGGGAGGGAGAGAGAAAGAGAGAGGCAGAGACACAAGCAGGCTCTATGCAGGGAGCCTGATGTGGGACTTGATCCCGGGTCTCCAGGATCACGCCCTGGGCTGAAGGTGGCGCTAAACCACTAAGCCACCAGGACTGCCCTAAGCTAGATCTTAATAAGAAAATGTTAACTAAAAAATCCCCAATGTTTGGAAATTTAAAAATATACTTCTCAAAAACTCATGAGTCAAAGTGGAAATTACCATGGAAATTGTAATTTAAACTGAATAATAATGATAATATGATGTATTAAAGCTTGTGTGGGAGGAAAGGGCTCAAGATGGTGGCACAGGAAGCTTCTGCCCTCACCTCCTCCCATGGACACAACAATGTGACACTGCATATGAAATAATTCCTTCTGAAGGGGACATAGAAACCAGATGAACAGCTTCCAGCACAAGGAACAGACCAACATGGATAGAAGAGGCAGATACAACTGTACTAAGGGGGAAAAAAATCACACTGAAGACCTAGAATTATGTTGCTAGGAGGGATCTCAATGGTATAGAACTTTTCTCTAAGGAATGGGAGATGTGAACACCACAGCAGGTACCCCAAACCTTAGATGCACAGGAGAGACAAACCCCCAAAACAGCTGGCTTTGAAAACCAGTGGGGAATATGTCCGGGAAAACTATGGAATGGAAGGGATAGCAAAGAGACTCACTTGACCTGAAAACACCAGAAACACCAGATCATAAATACACCAAATCAAAAAATGCATAGGGTATATCTGAAGGAGACCCACCTACTAATTTTGGAGTGCCTGCTGAAGTGACAGAAAGCAGGTAGGCCTCTCCTTGGGGACTGAGACTCTGGAGGTAGGGATTTTAGCAGCCACTTTTGCTATCTCATTGTACCTTCCTGATCTTGGAACTGGCACATGCCAATTCAAATCCTCCCTCTATACTGCTAATGCCTGCTGAGAACTCTGCATGATCTTGTGCCTTGGCCAGGCCTTGTAACGAAAAGGATGATAACCCCACACACCAGCATGCCTGTAGCAGTCACAGCTGGGCCTTGCAGCCAGCCAGGTCATGGGCCACCCCTGCCCACCAGCATACTCACAGCAGTCATGACTCCACTGCAACTGGAGGGCTCATGTGGACCACACAAGGGACATGCTTGGAGCCCTGGTGGACAGAGGGGATGGTGCTTCTGGGCCCCTACATAAGACCATTTGTTCTTGATTGGAAGATGTAGCTGAACTACCACTACATAAAAACACAGAAAGTTTGCTGAAATGAGAAGATACAGGAATGTGTTCCAAATGAAATAATAAAACAAAGCATCAGAAAAAGAACTAACGGAAATGGAGATAAGCAATCTACCCAAGACAGAGTTCAAAGCAATGGTTGTGGAGATGCTTACTGAAGCTGGGAGAATGAATGAACACAGTGAAAACTTCAAGCAAAGAGATAGAAAATATAAGAAAGTACCAGTCAGAGCTGAAGAATACAATAGCAGGAATGGAAAATACACTACAGGTAATAAACAGAAGATTAAATGATATAGAAGAATGGATCAACAAACTGGAAGACAGGGTGGTGGAAATCACCTAAATTGAACAGCTAAAGAAATAGCAATTTAGAAGATATCCAACATAGGAATGCCTATATATGTAAATTAAATATTAATGAACACAAAAGGAGAAATTAACAGTAATAGTAGGAAATTTAATATCCCACTTACATTATATAAATAGATAATCCAGACAGAAAATTAATAAGGAAACATTGGCATTAAATGACATATTAAGTGGATATATGACACATAGATATATATGTAACATTCCATCCAAAAACAACAGAACACACATTCTTCTCAAGTTCACATGGAACATTCTCCAGGATAGATCATATGTTAAACCACAAAATAAGTATCAATAAATTTAGGAATACTGAAATCATATCAAGGATCTTTTCTGACAACAAATGTATAAAACTAGAAACCAATTACAAGAAGAAAACTGAAAAAAACACAAACACATGATGACTGAACAACATACTATTAACAACCAATGGGTCAAGAAAATAATTAAAAAGGAATTAAAAAAAATACCTTGAGAAAAATGAAAGTGAAAACACAACATTCCACAATCTATGGGACTCAGCAAAAGCAGTTCTAAGAGGGATGTTTATAGCAGTACAGGCCCATCTCAATGAATAAGAAAAATCTCAACAAACACTCTAAACTAAAAACTCACAAAAAATTAAAGAAAGAAAAAGAACAAAGCCCATAGAAAGAAGGAAATAATAAAGATCAAAGTGTAAATAAATGAAATAGAGACTAAAAGAAAAAAAAGAGGAAAGATCAGTGAAACTATGATCTGGTTAAAACAACGAACAAAACAATAAACAAAATTTACAAACCTTTAGCTAGGCTCATTATGACAAAAGAGAGAGGGCCCAAATAAATAAAATCAAAAATAAAAGATAAGCTATAACCAATACCACAGAAATAGAATCATGAGACTTCTATGGACAATTATGTGCTAACAATTTGGACAACCTAGAAAAAATGTATAAATTCCTAAAAACATATAATCTTCCAAGACTGATTCAGGAAGAAATAGAAAATCTGAACAGATTGATTACAAATAATGAAATTGAATTAGTAATTTAATAAAATTCCCAACAAACAAAAGTTCAGGGCCACATGGCTTCACAGGTAAATTCTACCAAACATTCTTAAAAGAGTTAATACCTATCCTCCTCAAACTATTCAAAAAAAATTCTTGAGACAGAATATAGTGGCAGTATCGTATTCCCAGATTTCAAATGATCCTACAAGCAAGAATAATCAAAGCCATATGGTACTAACACAAAAAACAGACACACAGATCAACAGAACAGAACACACAGCCCAGAAATAAACCCCTGATTATATGATTAATGAATCTATGACAAAGGAGGCAATAATATACAATGGAGAAAAATAGTCTCTTCAATAAATGGTCCTGGGAAAACTGGACAGCAACATGCTAAAGAATAAAACTGGACCACTTTTGTACATATATACAAAAATTAAACCAAAATGAATTAATGACTTAAATGTAAGAACCCCAAATCATAAAACTCATGGATGAAAATATAGGCCATAATATCTTAGTGATTTTTTGGGTATATCTTCTCAGGCAAGGAGAACAAAAGCAAAAACAAACAACTGGGATTACATCAAACTAAAAAGCTTGGGATCCCTGGGTGGCACAGTGGTTTAGCGCCTGCCTTTGGCCCAGGGCGCGATCCTGGAGACCTGGGATCGAGTCCCACATCAGGCTCCCGGTGCATGAAGCCTGCTTCTCCCTCTGCCTGTGTCTCTGCCTCTCTCTCTCTCTCTCTCTCTCTCTCTGTGTAACTATTATAAATAAATAAAAATTTTAAAAGAAAATAAAAAATAAAAAAACAAACTAAAAAGCTTTTGCACAGCAAAGGAAACCACTAACAAAATGAAAAAGCAACCTGCTGAATGGGAGAAGAAATTTGCGAATGATATACTCCATAAGACATTAACATTAAAAGAACTCCTACAACTCAATATAAAAAAGACCCAAACAATCTGAAAAATGGGCATAGGACCTGAATAGACATTTTTTCCACAGAAGACATAACAGATTGCCAACAGGCACATGAAAAGATGCTTGTATCACTAATCATCAGGGAAACGCAAATCAAATATCATCTCACATCTGTCATAATGACTGGTATCCAAAAGATGAGAAATAACAAGTGTTGACGAGGTTGTGGAGAAAAATGAAACCCTCATGCACTGTTGGTGGAAATGTAAATTGGTGCAGCCACTGTGGGAAACAGTATGTAGGTTTCTCAAAAAATTAAGAATAGAACAACCATACAATGCAGGAATTCTATTCCTAGGTATTTATCCTAAGAAAATGAAAATACTAATTTGAAGAGACATATTTATCTCTATGTTAATCACAGCATTATTTAAAATAGCCAAGATATAGAAGCAACGTAAGTGTCCATCAAGTGGTAAGTAAATAAAGATGTGGTGTATATGTGCAAGGGAATATTACTTAGCCACAAAAAGATCAAGAGCTTATTATTTGCAACAATATGGACCTAGAGAGTATTATGCTAAGTGAAATAAGTTGTACAGAAAAAGGCAAATTCCATATGATCTCACTTATATATGAAATCTAAAAACAAAACAAATGAACAAATGAAACAAAATAGAAACAGACTCATAGGATATAGAGAACAAACTTATGGTTGCCAGACAGAATGGGAAAAATAGGTGAAGGGGATTAAGAGGTTCAATCTTCCAGTTATAAGAATATATTGGGATTTAATGTACAGCATAGATAATATAATCAATATCATAAACAACTTTGTATAATGACATGATAACTAGTCTTATTATGGTGATCATTTCATACTATGTATAAATATAGAACCACTATGTTGTACACCTGAAGCTAATACATTATTATCAATTATTCTTCAATAAAAATAATAAAATTTATGTGGTAGCAATAAATCAATGCTTAGAAAAAAATTGCAGCCTTATGTGTGTTGTTAGAAAGGGAAACAAATGCTAAAAAAAATAATGATATACTATACATCTAAAGAAATGAGAAAAAGAACTTGAACATTATAATCATAAAATGATTTTTTTAAAAGTGCAGAATCAGTGAAATAGAAACAAATGCACAATATTAAAGATGAATAAAGCTAAAATTTAGTTCTAGGAAACCACATAAAATTGATAAGCTCCTGGTGATACTGATTTTAAAAACAAGAAAAGACACAAACAACATAAGGCATGAAAGAGACATCATTGCAGATCCTTCACACATTAGAAATATAATAAAGAGGTTTCATAAATTAACTTGTGAAAATAAACTTGAAAATCTTAGATGAATTTAAAACTCTAGAGGAACATAGCTTATCAAAACTAACACATGAGGAAATGGAAAATCTGAGTGGTTCTATATCTATGAAAGAAATTATAAGATTTTTTAAATTATTTATTCATGAGACACACAAACACACACAGAGACATAGACATAGGCACAGAGAGAAGCAGGCTCCATGCAGGGAGCCTGATGTGGGATTCTATCCCGGGACTCCAGAATCGCACCCTGGGGCTGAAGGCAGGTGCTCAACTGCTAAGCCACCCAGGCATCCCTATGAAAGAAATTATAAACATTTTGCCAGATTCAGAGGATTCCAGATGAAAAAGCCAGTGCCCTTGTCCCAGAGAAACAGTCTCAAATAAAATATAGTTGGAGGAACAGACCCAGTTTTATGAAAGGCTTTCTTTGGGCAGAGGTGGAGGGGAGGAGACTCTAAAGCAGAGGGAACAACATAACTATCCAAGAAGAAACAGCAAGTGGATAAATCCTGAGTTACCAGAATCCTGGGCACCCCAGGGGATTTCCAGGAGCTAGCATTGGAAAGGGATGTTAAGGTCAAATTTTGTAGATCTTAACAAGTTAGAATGAAGAGCCTGTAATTACTTTGGTTGGTGTTTCAGAGCCAAGGCACCGTACAAGGAGAAGTCCTCAGGAAGACTAAGGTGGAAGAAGGATTAAAAGGAACAAATGATTAGAGAGAAAAAGGAATTGGTGATCAGTCACCAGGTTACAACAGTCAGGGTGAGACAGAATGAAAACTCACATTAATTCAGCCCCTACTAAAAGCCCGGCAATATACCAGGGACTGCATTAGTCACTGCATGTGGCTCTCACCCTGATTTTATGATATTACTGCTTCTGTTTTGCAGATGGGAAGACCACGGCATAGGCTAAAAATAGCTTGCTTAACATCAGACAGGTTAGAAATGATTCTACTGGGATGTGTATCGGGTGTGGCTCCAGCCCAGGTTCTTTCTCTTTATTCTCTTCTCTCCTAAAAGTGAATGAGTGACACTGATAGCCTAGGGTAGAGCCCACGGGTAGAGTATAGCAGAGCAGACAGGCTAGGAAATAGATCAGCTAAGGCCCAGGGACAAAGAAAGACACAGGGCTGAAGAAGATACACAGATGGGGCTATGCATCATCCACCTGCCCAGTGTCATTCTCTGAGATGATGAACAAGAGCACTGGTAGTTGTTACCATGGGTCAGAAGGTGATCCAGCTTCTTCTAGTGGGAAAAGATAATGGGAGGCTGTGCCCATGAGTTCAGTTTATTTTAGAACTGATTTCATAGTATTCTTGTAAGAATCAGATTCCTTGTCCAGCATGTCTAGTACAGGTCCTGGCACATAGTAAATACTCACAAAATGGTTCCATTATGATTAATAATAATAAATGTCCAAGAGGAATTTATGTGAGGGAGGAAAGGGATAAAGAGCAGTGACTCTGAACATAGAAAAGCAACTCATCACAGAAACTCCTCCCTTCCTGTCCTGTTTCTGGAAGTGCCTCAACTGAGATATCTGAAGAGGGGGCACTGTAGCCTATAATGACCTGGACTAGGCTTTGCCATAGACTAGTTGGAGATCTCTGTATTGAAGAAATTTAGGAATGTGAGTTTCCTAACATAAGACTTAAACATATTCATTTACAATTTGTACCTTCCTGGGGAGCTTTCGTGAATGTCACCCACCCTCTGTACAACCTACCAAGAAGCAGCATGGGCAGGATTATTATTTTTTTAAGATTTTATTTATTGATGAGAGAGAGAGAGAGAGAGAGAGAGCACACCAGTGGGGGAGGGCAGAGAGACTGATGTGGGCCTCAATCCCAGGACCCTAAGATCATGACCTGAGCCGAAGACAGACACTTAACCAACTGAACCACCCAGACACCCCTGGATTATCAGTCTTATATCCCAGGTAAGGAAACTAGTGCCTACATGAGGTTTCACATCTTATCAAATGCCACAAAACAAGTTAATGGGAGAGCCAGGCTGAGAACTCAGGTGTTCAGACCCTGGGAAACAAGGCTTTTAGCCTGCCCCTGTGCTTAATATCTAGATCAAAGAAAAGTGAAATCATGCTGAGAAAATTATTTTAATAAACACTACACCTATGATTTATTATGAATGTTATGTCGCTCTGGGCTTTTGCTAGCCACTGAAGATACACACAGATATACTTCCCCTCACTTCAATAAAATAACTGCTGTCTTAGCTCCTTGCAATTTTGTAATTAATTTTTTTTCTCGCTCCCTCTCACTAGGCTGTAAGCTCCATAAGAGCAAGGACCACAATTAATTGTGGTCACCACTGTGTCCCTGATGTTCAACATAGTGTTTGACACACAGTATCCAGTGAATAGTTTTAAAAGAAAGGAAAGAAAAAGGGAGAGAGGAAGGAAGGAAGGAAGGAAGGAAGGAAGGAAGGAAGGAAGGAAGGAAGGAAGGAAGGAAGGAAGGAAGGAAGGAGGGAGGAAGGAGGGAAGGAGAAAGGAGAGTTATTAGAGTCTGGGTTCTAGAATCAGAATGCCTGAGTTTGACTTCCATTTCTCACCAATGGGGAACTTGGGAAAGTCACTTAATCTGTCTAAACAATCTAGACATCCAGGAACCAACTTCCCACCAGCACTGTAGATGTGCTCCACTGAATGTACCTTGCAGATGAGGACACAGGCTTGTAGGGTTCAGGAACATGCTGAGGTTTTATGGTGAGGATGTGATGGAACCTCGCTCCAAAGCCCGTGCTCCCCCATCTCGGCCTACAGCCTCCTCAGTTATGGTAGAAAACAGACAGACCTTTTTCCTATTAACTGCACTTAGGGGAGGCAGGTTTTCCATGGCGACCAAACCCCCAGTGAGCAGCGCTGACTGCAGGATATTTGGCATGCTGTGAAGGCACCACACAATTTAGCATGAAGGTCTTCAGTGACTCATTTTAGCTAAGATGGCAAAGTGCTTGCTTCTATCAGCTGGGATTAGGAAAAGGAATCAGAGAGGACAGTCCTGGGAACAAAATGATAGCACATGAAATACTGGTGGTGCCTTTATTCCTGACCACAGACAGAAGCGCAGTATTTGTTCATGCAGATCCATCCTTTGAAATTGGATAATGAGGCTGAGGAGTCTTCGAGTGTGACAATGACATTTGTTTCTTCCACCCTTCCCATCAATTACAATAAGAAATCTTTTAATTAGCTCTAATAAACAGAAGTTTCATACAAATTGGAACCAACACTCCTTTTCTGTTTCCTTACTTAAAAAATAAACCATGCTCTTTGCTGCCCAAGACATGTCACATACCACAATGAACATCATGGGCTGGGAAGCCATGGGTTGGATTCTACTTTAGAGAAGGATGAGTTATTCACTCTATTATTCATTATTGGTCCCTGCCCTCAAGGAGCTCAGAGACTGACGGACACTTCAGATAGGTAAACTGGTAATTTTTAAAAAGTGTGATAAATGACATGACAGAGGCGAACCTTGGGAATTCTGAGAGTTCAATGGAAGCAATGATGCAAACAAGAGTTAGTGGAGTTGGGTGGCAGTAAGGAAGGGCTTCCTGGAGGAAGTGAGGGACAGACGATTAGGAGTTGACTAGGAAAACAAACAAAGGCAAGGCACTTCAGGTGAAGGAAGAGTACACCCAAAGGCAAGAATTTCAGCCTTGTTACACTACAGGGTATGTGGGGGATGGGTCAGAGCTCAAGATGTTGTGCCCAAGATTGCGAATCTGAGAAACCACCAAGGAGCCGACACCGACACCGATGCAAGCCCACGAGGGTTTATTAGCAAGCTCGAGCTTGGGAGGAATTTCTCAAGTGCTGTTTACATTCTGATATGGGGCTTAAGGGCATTGAGCTCTGTTCTCATTCTAATATGGGAATTTGTGGGCTCTGTTGTCTTTCTGATATGGGATTACCTGCTGAGGTATATCTATGATATCTATGATATATATATATCATATATATAGTTTATTCATTCATCCAGAAATGGGCATTTGTGTTGCTTCCACATTTTGGCTATTGTGAATGCTACGAACATGGATATACAAATATCTCTTTGAGATCCTGCTTTCACTTCTTTTGGATATAAATCCATAAGTGGAGTTTCTGGATTGTATGGTAGTTCTACTTTTAATTTTTTGAAGGATCTCCATTCTGTTTTCTATAGCAGTCATACATTTTACATTCCAACCAACAATACACAGAACTGTGATTTCTCCACAGTTACTAACACTTATTATTATGTCTCTTTTTTTAACTGAACTATTACTGACCAGCAATGTTATATGAGTTTCAAGTGTACAATATAGTAATTCAATAATTCTGTACATTATGAAATGCTCACCACAAGTGTAGTTACCACCTGTCACCATACAACAGTATTACGATATTATTAACTATGTTCCCTATGCTGTACTTTTCATCCCCTTCACCCATTTGATGGTAGCCATCCTAAAAGGCATAAGATAGTATCTCATGGGGTTTTCATTTGCATTTATGCTAACCTTTTGCATGCATTTTCTTTAAACCCTACAACAATTCTGTTCACTAGGTATTTCCATTTACATATTATATTTAAGGAAAGGATAGAATGTTTAACTGACGTGCTTGGGGTCATATGGGTATTAAGTGGGAGAATCAGAATTTTAAACTGGGTCAATCTGACTCTCTAGGCTGCTGCCTCTCCCTTATCTGTCAAAATATTAAAAACATATGCTGTTGTGTGTCATTTCACAAATAACCCCTGTGTGGGTTATTTTACACACTTTGATCTTCTTTATTTTTCTACACAGTTTCTTTGTGTAAAGATTATCGTGATTGTTATTATCATTATTACTTATATTCTATTTTCCACACAAGACAACTGTGGCTGAAGTAGCAGATGTGATTTCTATGAAATCCCACAGTTACTGAGCACTGACTGTGTTCCAGGCCCTAGGAATGCAGAGAGACAGGCATCCTACAGACCACAACATGTGGGGATGTGATCAGATTTTATGATTTTTAGATTCTTAGGGAAATAATCAAATTACTTATGGGCTTGGAAGTAGCTCTGTTGGAGGAGATGCAGAGCTTTGCTTGGGTTTAGTCAGCATGCAGAGAAAAGCCCAACTCTTGGAGCAGCTTTCATATCCAGAGGCTCCATGTGCTTTTCAGGAGCTACAATCCATGATCCACAACCTAGAATCCATGACTCACACAATTCACAAACCTTGAGCCACTGGGTATTGTCTCTGCGGGCAAAATAAGCCCCAGGCAGAGTAGATAAAATTTTCTCAAATCAGGGGGAATGTTGTCCCTGTCAGACAACTAGATTGTGTCTCAAAACACTGGAGAAACTCCTTCCAAAGTGAAATTTTATCTGGAATGTCAAATGGTAGGGGAGGATTTTCCTTTGACTCAAAATCTATATTCTTTGGCAGTTTAGAGCGTTCAACCAGCTGAGATTCACCAGCAACTGAGTGTGTAGGAGTTAACTGCAGAACAACCCGCTGCAAAACAGCTAGGGCTTAAAACAACTACCATTTGTTTATTAGCTCATGATTCTGTGGATCAGAATTTGGGGCTGACTTGACTGTGCTGTGTCTCTAGGGTTCCTAACTGGGCTCTCTCATGTATTTGCACTCAGCTACTAGTCAGCTAGGTGGCTCTGCTTCTGGGGGTTGTCTGGCTGTTGGCTGGGGAGACTGGGCTATGTGTCCGCCACCCTCCAGCTGACTAGCTCAGGATCACTCCTAGGGCAGAGAGCAGCTGGAGGGTGAGCACTGACATGGGAGCAGGTTGCAAGCCCCACACCTTCATGTGTGCTGCTGTCCTCTTGGCCAGGGCAAATCACATGACTGGAGGTCAGTGTAGGGAGTCATGGGGTGGGGAGAGGACGGTGTACACAAATTGGGGCGTTGCTGCAATCAGCCCATTATAAAGTGTCTTTTCGCCAGTGGCAATGCCTTAAGGGATGAAGAACAGACTTCCAATCACACAAACCTTTGCTTGGTCCTGGCTCTGGGGCTTGCTCAGCCAGTGGCTTTTGCCACCTCTCTAAGCTTTATTTTTCTTCTCTGAGAAATAGTAAAGCTTAACCTGCATCTACCTTCAGCTCAGGTCATGATCTCAGGGTCCTGGGATCTAGTCCTGAGCTGGGCTCCCTGATCAGCAGGGAGTCTGCTTCTCCTTCTCTCTCTGCTCCTCCCCCTGCTTGTGTTCTCTCATGCTTACCCTTGCTGTCTCTCTAATAAATAATAAAATCTTTTAAAAAAAGAGTAAAGCATCATGGACAGTTTACTGATTAAATGAAATTCGTAAGCTACCATAGAGGAAAGCGCCTAGACTGACCATAAATCGTGTTTTCATTTCTTCCTACTAGCCTTGGTTTGTAAACATCTAAAGATAGATTGATTATGCCTAACTTTTTTGAGTCATTTTTTACTTTTGTGCATTACAGAAAGCTCCTTTACTGATATTGCCTCTGCTCTATTCCATATAATCCTTAATAAACAGTTTTGCAGATACTGGGACACAATCTTTCTATTTCTGCATAACATCTTTGTGCCCAAGATTGCAAATCCGAGAAACCACCAAGGAGCCAACACCGATGCAAGCCCACGAGGGTTTATCAGCAAGCTCGAGCTTGGGTCCAAGTATACCCGACACAGTGGAGCAGGACTTGGACCCCGAAGTGGGTTACAGCTGGGTTTTTTATAGGCTGGTCTAGGGGATTTTCAGAAGGGGTGGAAGAATTTCTCAAGTTCTCTTTACATTCTGATATGGGGCTTTCAAGGGCATTGAGCTCTGTTCTCATTCTAATATGGGACTTTCTACCATGTGTATATATATACAATACACACTAAAATATTATTCAGCCTTTAAAAGTAAGGAAATTCTAAAATATGCTATTGCATGGATGAATCTTAAGGATATCATGTTAAGAGAAATAAATGAATCACAAAAATACAAATACTGTGTGATTGCACTTATATGAAGTCCCTAGAATAATCAAATTCATAGAGGGAAAGTAGACTGGGGGTTGCCAGGGGTTGAGGGGATGGGGAATCAGGAGTTAATGTTTAATGGGAACAGAGTTTCAATTCCAGTTTCATAGGACAAGGCAAACTACTGAGTGGGAGAAGATATTTGCAAATGATATACCCCATAAGGGGTTAATATCTAAAATACACAAAAAAACTCATACAACTCAATATCAAAAAACAATCTGATCAATAAATGGACAGAGGGACTGAGTAGACATTTCGTCAAAGAAGATATATAGATATATAAAAAGATATTTTATGTCACTGAACATTAGAGAAATGCCAATCAGAACCATAATATCATTTTACACCTGCCAGAATGGCTATTATCAAAAGGATAAGAAATAACAAGTGTTGGAGAGGGTGTGGAGCAAAGGGACAACTGTACACCGTTGGTGGGAATGCAAAATGCAGCCACTATGGAAAACTGTATGGAAGTTTTTCAAAATAGAACAACCATGTGATGCAGAAATTCCACTTTGGGATATTTATCCAAAGAAAACAAAAATGTGAACTCAAAAAGATATGTGCACTCCTGATGAATCACTAAACTCTACCTCTGAAGCTAATAATACACACTATGTGTTAATTAAGTAAATTTAAATTTAAAAAATTTATTCCTCAAAAAAACAATATGTGCACCCTTTTGTTTACTGCAACATTATTTACAATAGTCAAGATATGGAAGCAACCTAAGTGTCCATCATAGAGGAATGGATAAAGAAGATGTAGTACACATACACACTGGAATTCTCAGCCATAAAAACATGAAATCTTGTCATTTGCAACAACATAGATGGGCCTAGAGGGTATTATGCTAAGTATGATAAATCAGATAGAGAGACAAATACTATATGACTTCACTTACATGTGAAATCCAAACAAACAAACAAAGCAGAAGAAAAACACAGATACAGAGAACCATCTGGTGGTTGCCAGAGGGGAGGTGGGTGGGAAGTTGGCGAAATAAGGGAAGGGGATTAAAAGGTACAAACTTCTAGTTTTAAAATAAAAAAGACACAGGATATAATATATATCATAGGAATACAGTTAGTAGTATTATAATACCTTTATATGGTGATATGATAGCTAGATTGTCTATGATACATTTATATGGTGATCACTTCATAGTGTATATAAATGTCAAATTACTATGTATATATCTGGAATGAATATAATATTGTACATCAGTTATACTTCAATATAAATAAATAAATAAATGTAAAAAATAATATTGTGATAATGGTTGCACAACTCTGTATGCATCAAAAACCATTGAATTGGGTACTTTAAATGGGTGAATTGATATCTCAATGATGCTATTATAAAACAAACAACCACAACAAAATCCACCAATGTAATATCTCATAGTAACAGAATAAAGGAGAAAAACGATGATATAATTTTAATAGACGCAGGAATATGTGATGAGATTCAATACTCATTCATAGTAACAAATCTGAAAACTCATGGCAAAAAATTATATTAGAGTCACTCTGTTTAAGATCAGGACTAAGACACGGATCCCTGGGTGGCTCAGCGGTTTGGCGCCTGCCTTTCGCCCAGGGCACGATCCTGGAGTCCCGGGATCGAGTCCCGCGTCGAGCTCCTGGCATGGAGCCTGCTTCTCCCTCCTCCTGTGTCTCTGCCTCTATCTCTCTATGTCTATCATAAAATAAATAAGTAAATCTTAAAAAAAAGATCAGGACTAAAACAGTGTACAGAGATCCCAGCCAAGAACAAAATGTTGAAAAAAGTGAAAACTAGAAGAACTGTTGAGAGAGAAACAAAATCATTATCTTCAGGTAATGTTTATTTACCTAGAAAAACCCAAAAGAAAAAAAAATAAAATAAAAATTAAAAAAAATAGAAAAACCCAAAAGAATTGAATACAGAATGGTTCTGCCTATAGGGTAAATAAAGGAAAATAAATTGCTTTCTAGTCATCAGTAACAAACAATTAGAATATATAGTTTTTTAAAAATACACAAATATAAGACACCTAGGAATAAATTCCACAATTGACCTGCAACTATTTAGGGAGGAAATTGTTTGCAGAAAAAATTATAACACTTAATGAAAGGCATTATAAAAGACATAAATAAATGGAGAGAAATAACATGTTCACGGATTCAATAACATAAAAATGTCAGCTCTCCTCAAATCAATCTATAAATTCAATGTGTTTCCTGCCAAAACTCGATAGTTTTAATGGAACTTGACAAATTGATTGTAAAGCCTGTATAGAATAACAAAGAGTGACGATATCCAAGATAAAATTCGAAGATACACAGGATGGAAAATCTTTACCAACCAGAACTTAAAACATATTATAAATAAAGCTATATTTAGAAAGAGTGAGCAGTTGGTGGAGGGACAAATAAATAGACCAGAGGAAGAGACCCAAGCACATATGGAGACATGACAAGTGACAAAGATGGCATTTATAGATCAGTGAAGACTGATGTAAAAAAGCACAACCCACAAAGGAGAAGACTGATAACTGTACTGTATTAAAACTGAAACTTCTATGGGTCAAAATGCATGATAAAAAAGTAAAAAAATAAAATAAGATACAGACTTGAGGAATATATTTGCAATGTCCCTGACTGACAGAAGATTCATATCCAGGTTGCCTTAAAGAGCTCCACATGTTAATAAGGAAACACAAAAACAATGGTCTGGAAAGAATTTCAAAGTGCAAAATGGTAGAATTTGTGGGCACACCACAAATAAACCTAAGAAGTCCTTCTTCGGGTAGGATAGAGAAAGTCCCAAGAGACTTCCCTCAACTGGAATATCAAAACCCAGAAATACTGTAACACCGTAGCTTTTCCAAACCATGAGAAAGAGCTGAGGTGTAAAGAAACATATGTGAGCTACATTCCAGAAAGTGATGAGCCAGCTCAGGACAGGAAACCAGCACAGCTGTGCTCTTGTCTGGTAGAACACTGGAAGGAGAACCCCACCACGGATGGGAACAGGGAGAAATTCATTAAGGTTTTAGTGAACTTGGAACAGCCGTGTGTGAGCTGGTCCAATGGATTATAACCTAAGGAACACCAGCCACAGAGCATGTCTGCATCTACCCGCCAACTGTGTCCCAGGGGTTTACATCAAAGGCTCAGGGGACACCAAAGGATGAGGGCTGAGAGGCACTTCTTCTATGAGGCACATGGGGCCTTCCCCACGTTCATTACAGTTGTTCTCTGAAAGTGGCAGGACGGGAGAGCTGACAGAGACAAATCACAGGCGTGCCAGACATGAGGGACTGGGGCAGGAGAAACCCCTCTGAGGCACTCAGGATGGAGGGGTATCTCCCTTGACACCTCCCTAGGCACAGGATGGAGAGACATCTCCCTAGACACCTCCCTGGTGGAGGAAGAGAATCTCTCCATGATACAAAAATCTAGAAGCTAGGCTGTAAAACAGAGAAATCTCCCAAGGTCCAGAGAACTGGCAGTTGAGGGTAAGTGGAAAGAGGTTTCTAGAATCTCACCAGTGCTCAGTCTCTGAACACAATAGAAAGGAAAGTCCTGACCCCAGAGTCAAAACATTTGAGGCCAGGGTGCACTGGGTCAAATTAAATTCCAAGACAGCTGAGATCCCACCCAGTTAGAGACCAGATTACTTCAGTCTATAATTCTTATAGCCTGACTTAAGACCATATACTTTTTTTGCACATAAGTATTACTTAATTCAGTATCTTCTGTTCTTGTACAGAATTGCTTTGGATGCAATAAAATACTACAAAACATACAAAAAAATTTTTTTAATTATGGTTGAGGAAATAGTCTATGGCAGCACATAAAGACATAGCCCAAAAGGTGGATTTATCAGAGGGACACTTTAAAATAATTATAGTAAAAGTGCCAAGTGATTTCAGGTAAAAGACAGACAACATGTGTGAGGGAATGGAAAATTTCAATAGAAGTATGAGTATAAAAAGAACCAAATGGAACAGTTAGACATAACTGATACCACATCAGAAATAAAGGGTCATTAGATGGGCTTAAGAACAAACTTGATTAAAATCATGCAATTTTAAGTCAGGGAAATAGGAAGACCCAAAGTGAATTACACACACACACACACACACACACACACACACACACACACACGCAGGATAAAAAAAAAACCCAGAAGCTCCAAGGTCAGAGGATGACATCAGTGAATTAACATACATGTAGTAGGGGTCATGGAAAAAGAGGGGAGAGATTAAGGAAGAACTATGTGAAAGGCAAGTGAATAAGAATTCCATGAACCCCAAGAAGGGTAAATACTATGAAACCAGGTCTAGGACATAAGAGTCAAACATCTCAAAGCCCAAGATAAAGAGAAACATGTAAGAGAGGATGGGGAAGTGGACAGGATAGCAGTTAGATACAGGTAATTCTCTCCCATGAGTGCAGCTGACTTCTCACTAATGGAGACCAGAAGACAGCAGAGCATTTTTGATGTGCCAAAAAACCCAGTAAGTTAATTGAAACCACATCCAATAAAAATATCATTCATAAAAAAGGTGGAATAAAAACATTCCCAGGAAAAAAGCTGAAAGAATTAATCTTCAGCATACCTACATCTAAGAAATACTAAAAGGAGCTGAGCTAAAAAAAAAAAAAAAAAAAGGCTGTAGAGAAATGACACCAGTTTGAAGACCAGATCTGTAAGAAAGAATGGAGAGCATCAAAAAGAATGACATACTGGTAAATATAAAATGTATAAAAGAAAAAATTCAAAAACTATAACTACCTGTTTATGTAATATAACACTCATCTTTTAAAAGTCATCAAATATTTAAAATGAAATAATGACTGGGACTTAAGAGCATGTATAGAAACAGGCATGCCTGTGTAGCATCTGGTCATGATCTCAGGGTCCTGAGATTGAGCCCCATGTCAGGTTCCATGCCTGGCATGGAGCCTGCTTAAGATTTTTCTTTCTCTCTCTATCTCTTTGCCCCTCTCTCATCTCTCTCTCTTTAAAAAAACGAGCATATTTGGGAACATACTATCGGACAACAAAGGTCAAGGGGAGGAGTGGGGAGTGATATATTAACAGTGTAAGGATCTTACATTGTTAATTCAGACTATAATAAAATTTGAAGGCAGATTGTGATAACTTAAAGACGTATAAATTAATCTCTATACATTAAAAAGAACTATAGATAAAAAGTCAAAACAGATGATAGAGAGGAATAAAAAAACTATGTTATTCACTCAGTAGAAAGCAGAAGATAATAATGAATGGGATAAATATTAGTTTATGTCAAATTATCCCAAAATGGAAGACTTAAATCCAACCATATGAATATCTACCTTAAGTGAAAATTGTACTAAATATTCCAGTCAAAAGGAATAAATTGTCAGAATGAATAACAAAGCAAAACCCAACTACCTGGTGATTATAAATACACTTTATATGAAAAACCAAGAAAAGTTTAAAAGTAGAAAAATATGTATAATGAAAAATCTCACCTTAAAATAAATGAAACAGATATAATCATATCAGACAAAGCAGACATTTAAGATAAAGAGTATTACCTGAGATGAAGATGACATTTCATGAAAATAAAAAGATAAATTCTTCAGAATGGCAATTCTGAGTCTGTATGCACCTAATAAAAGAGCTTCAAGATGCATGAGACAATCGGATAAAATTAAAGAGGAAAAACAGACAAATTCACAAATACGTGTGGAGACTTTAAGAGGCTCTCTCAATGATTTCTGAAACAAACAGACCAAAGAACCAAAGATTAAGAAGCCTTGAACAAAATAATTAACCAACTTGACCTGATGGCCATTTGTAGAATGCTATATTCAATAACTCAGAACACTTCTTCATTCCAAGTGCAGATGGAATATCCATCAAGATGGACCACATCATGGGTCAGAAAACAAGCCTAAATAAATATCAAAGGGTTGAAATTAAATAGGCTATACTCTGCTAATTTCTTGACTGGATTAGTTTATTGGGTAATGAGTTTGATAAGTTCTTTATAGATTTGGTCCAGTTTCATTCCTCTACATGTGGCTGTCCAATTTCCCCAGCAAAATACCACCACCAACCCACTACAACTATTTCAATAAAATTTAAAACACACAGATTGGGAAAAAAAAGTAGTAGTGTCCTTAGTGACAGATGACTTGTATGTAGAAAACCACATAGATTTTATAAAGAATGAAAACAAACACTAGAACTAACACGTTAATTCAGCAAGCTTGTAAGATACAAGGACGTTATTAAAATGTCAGGTGTATTCCATAGGGGAAAGAGTTAAAAATAGATTTGCCCTACGACCCAGCAATTGCCCTGCTGGAGATTTACCCCAAAGATACAGATGCAATGAAACACCGGGACACCTGCACCCCGATGTTTCTAGCAGCAATGTCCACAATAGCCAAACTGTGGAAGGAGCCGCGGTGTCCATCGAAAGATGAATGGATAAAGAAGATGTGGTCTATGTATACAATGGAATATTACTCAGCCATTAGAAACGACAAATACCCATCATATGCTTTGACGTGGATGGAACTGGAGGGTATTATGCTGAGTGAAGTGGGTCAATCAGAGAAGGACAAACACTATATGGTCTCATTCATTTGGGGAATATAAAAAATAGTGAAAGGGAATAAAGGGGAAAGGAGAAAAAATGAGTGGGAAATCTCAGAAAGGGAGACAGAACATGAAAGACTCCTAATTCTGGGAAACAAACTAGGGGTGGTGAAAGGGGAGGTGGGCGGGGGGGTGGGGGTGACTGGGTGAAGGGCACTGAGGTGGGCACTTGACAGTATGAGCACTGGGTGTTATGCTATATGTTGGCAAATTGAACACCAATAAAAAATAAATTTACAAAAAAAATAAAATAAAGATTTTATTTATTTATCCATGAGAGGCACAGAAAGAGAGAGAGAGAGGCAGAGATACAGATAAAGAGAGAAGCAGGCTCCATGTAGGAAGCCTGATTTGGGACCTGATCGTGGGACGCCAGGATCCACCCTGGGGTGAAGGCAGATGCTTAACCACTGAGCCATGCAGGCATCCCTGATGCATGGATTTTATGCAATTCCAGCATATATAAAGGACTCCTACAAGTCAACAAAAACAAAATATAACTTCACAAGTAATGGTTGAGTGCAATTTAAAACAATAACAATATTTTTCACTATCAGATTGGCAAAAAAATTAAGATTTGACAATAGCATGTGTTGTCAAGAATCAGGAGTAAGAAGAATTATCAGCATTCTAGAAGTAATACAAACTAGTAAAACTACTTTAGGGGCAGCTGGCACTTGATAATGCTAAATGTTGCTGTACTGTAGGACCTAGCAATCTTACTTTCTGTCATAAATACATAAACATAGAGAAACACACAAGTAGCATATATAAAATTCAGAATAGCATTATTTATAACAACAGAAACTGGAAACAATACAAATATTTTCCAGTAGGAGAATGGATAAATATGTTGTGATAGTTTCATGACAAAATCTTAATAGCAATAAAAACTAATAAAACTCCAAACACAAAACAACAACAAAGCGAGTTGAAAAAGTTTCTTACTTATGATATCATTTAAATACATTTAAAAACACGCAAACCATACCACATGTTGGTTTGTGATACACCCATGTGTAGAAAAGTAACGTAAACTTTACAGTTGGGTGGGTCTGTAATCATGTTTTACTCTGGCATTCTCAATGACTTCTTAAGGAAGGTGAAGGGGATACTGGTGTTTCTGTTTTGGTTTGGTTTGGTTTTTTTTGTAGGTCTGAATTGGAATAATGTATATTTCTTGTGGTATTTGTTTCCAAGTTTAACTAAGAAAATATATGAAAAAGCACAAAGCACATATAAGTATCCAATAGATATTTGTTGATTTAATAATTGAGTCTTAAAATAACTACAAATTCAGACTTTCAGGATAAAAATTTCTTCAGTTCATCTTTTAATAAGGTTAACATGTTAAAATCTATGATAAATATAAAAAGATGATTGCTTATTATACATAAAATTATGAGACAGGAATTAATTTGTTCCACAAGATGTTCAATAGATGAGCAAAATTTCTCCACTTCATTGTTTTCTTGATGGATATAGTTACAAATTAATTTCTTTTTTATTCAAGTATAATTCACCTACAGGGTTATATTAGTTTTATGTGTACAATATAATGATTCAACAATTGTATACATTACTCAGTGCTCATCATAATAAGTGTATTCTTCATCTCTGTCACCTACTTCATCCTACCCACCCTCTCATCCACATCCCCCCTGGTAATCACCAGTTTGTTCTCTGTATTTAAGAGACTGTTTTCTGATTTGTCTCCCTTTTTTTTCTTTGTCCATTGGTTTTGTTTCTTAAATTCCTGTAAAAATTTGTCCATATCCACACAATGGAATATTACTCAGCCATAAAATGAATGAAATCTTGCCATTTGCAACAACATGGATGGATCTAGGGTCTAAAGTTAAGTGAAATTAAGTTAGTCAGAGAAAGAGAAATACAGGATTTCACAAATTAACTTTTCTTAAGCTCATTATTTATAAATTTCAATGAAGTGTTATTCCAACAAATAATATAACCCAATTCCTGACTTGACTCATTTTGCAAATAAATAGCCTAAGGGAATTTATAGTTAAAAATGGAAGTTAGTAGTC
This sequence comes from Canis lupus familiaris, assembly GCF_011100685.1. NCBI lineage: Eukaryota > Metazoa > Chordata > Mammalia > Carnivora > Canidae > Canis > Canis lupus. The sequence goes on along the minus strand of NC_049224.1, from coordinate 71,156,709 downwards.
TTGCTAATTTGCCTCCCACTCAAGGCAGAAACTCACTGTCTGATGATCATCCAGCCTACAGTTAACATCCTCCAGATATGGAAAGTCCTTTCCCACCTTAGCAGTCTATTTGTTCCCTGAACAGATGTACCTGAGAGGAGTTTCTTTTTTTTTTTTTTAATTTGAGGCCTTTATTTTTTTAATTTCAATTCAATTTGCCAACATATAGCACATTGTTAGTTTCAGAGGTAATTTTCAGTAATTCATCAGTTGCATATAACACCCAGTGCTCACTACATTACATGCCCTCCTTCATGCCCATCACCTAGTTACCCCATTCTCCCACCCACCTCCCCTCCAGCAACCCTGAGTTTGTTCCCTAGAGTTAACAGTCTCTCATGATTTGTTTTCCTCTCTGATTTTTCCCCACTCAGTTTCCCTTCCTTCCCTTATGGACCCTTGCACTATTTCTTATATTCCACATATGAGTGAGACCATATGATATTTGTCTTTCTTTGATTGACTTATTTCACTTAGCATAATGAAATCCATCCATGTCGATGTAAATAGTAGGTATTCATCCTTTCTGATGATTGAGTAATATTCTATTGTATACATATACCACATCTTCTTTATCCATTCATTTGTCAAAGGACATCACAGCTCCTTCCACAGTTTGGCTATTGTGGACAATGCTGCTATGAAGTTCGAGCCTCAGCGGTCAGATAACAAAAAGGCATTCAAATTGGCAAAGAAGGAGTCAAGCTCTCACTCTTCACAGATGACATGATACTGTATGTGGAAAACTCAAAAGACTCCATCTCAAAATTGCTAGAATTCATATAGGAATTCAGCAACATGGCAGGATATCAAATCAATGCACAGAAGTCAGTTGCATTTCTATACACTAACAATGAGACACAAGAAAGATAAATTAAGGAATCAATCCCATTTACAATTCCACCAAAAACTGTAAGATACCTAGGAATAAGTCTAACCAAAGAGGAAAAGGATTTGTACTCTAAAAACTATAGACACTTATGAAAGAAATTGAGGAAGTACAAAGAAATGGAAAAACTTCATGCTCATGGAGTAGAAGAATAAATACTGTTAAAATGTCTATGCTACCCAGAATAATCTACACATTCAATGGAATCTCTATCAAAATACCACCAGCATTTTTCACAGAGCATGAACAAATAATCCTAAAACTTGTATAGAACCAGGAAACACCTCAAATAGCCAAAGGAATGTCGAAAAGAAGAAAACCGAAAAACCAAAAAACAAAAAACCAAAGCTGGGGGCATCACAATACCTGACTTCAAGCTCTATTACAGGGATCCCTGGGTGGCGCAGCGGTTTAGCACCTGACTTTGGCCCAGGGCGCGATCCTGGAGACCCGGGATCGAGTCCCACGTCGGGCTCCCGGTGCGTGGAGCCTGCTTCTCCCTCTGCCTGTGTCTCTGCCTCTCTCTCTCTCTCTGACTATCATAAATAAATAAAAATTAAAAAAAATATTAAGCTCTATTACAAAGCCGTGACCATTAAAACAGCATGGTACTGGCACAAAAACAGACACATAGATCAATGGAACAGGACAGAGAATCTAGAAATGGACCCTAAACTCTATGGTCAACTATTCTTCAACAAAGCAGGAAAGAATATTTAATAGAAAAAAGTCAGTCACTTCAATAAATAGTGCTGGGAAAATTGGATGGCTACATGCAGAAGAATGAAACTAGACCATTCTATCACACCATTCTATTACACCATACACAAAGATAAACTCAAAATGGGAAAGACCTAAATGTGAGACAGGAACCCATTACAATCCTAGAGGAGAACACAGGCAGCAACCTTTTTGACCTCGGCCACAGCAACCTCTTGCTAGACACATCTTTAAAGGCAAGAGAAGCTTCATTATTAATCTGAGAAGAAAGGTGCCTCCTTATAGTAGAATGTCGTCATTGCTTCTGGTGTTATTCATTCACTTACACCTTTACTTGTTCACTCCATATCCACTCACACAACATTTATAAGATCCTATGCTGAAATCACTGCTTCAGCCACAAAAGTAGGTGAGCCACGGCTCCTGTCAGCAGGTTACAGAGAAGTAGACAAACAATTGCAATGACACCTGCGAAGTGCGGTGAAGGAGATGAAACACAGATCGAGATGAGGGCAGAAATGCATGAGGCAGCCTCATGGAAATCAAGCCTCAGGAAGAGGTGAAGAGTGGGCAGGTGAACCATACAGGGATTGGGGAGTCCAGTAAGAGGGAAGACACAGGAAAAGGTCATGGAGGTGTGAAAGAGCACGATACACTGGAACAGACACATGTTCATATTGCTGGGACCAGATGGACAGTTCAGAAGTGAAGTTGGAGATAGAGACCAGAGTCTGACCTTCAGTGTCACCCAAAAAAGAAAACCCTGCCTCTGATTTATTACAGCCATAGAAATAAAGTTGATAGTCAACAACCAACTTTCTTTACGCTGTAGCATAATATTTATTTTTGACCCATTTCATATTAAATATTTTAAATAGATATGCATGTAGGTATACAGACAAAGGTCTATAATTATAAAACAATCTGTTAACAGTGATTATTCCCTAGGGATTCAATCGCAGGGTAATTCTGATTTCTACTTCGTGTATTTCTTTACTATCTATTTTGTATATATTATCTATTTTTATTATATATTATGTATTTTGTATATACTTTCTTACATGTTAACAGAAATGGAATATTTTATTTAAAAACAAACCCTATCTTCCAAAATAAAAAAAACTAACAAGGGGTAGTGGAAAGGGAGGTGGGCGGGGGGTGGGGTGACTGGGTGACAGACACTGAGAGGGGCACTTGACGGGATGAGCACTGGGTGTTATGCTATATGTCCGCAAATTGAACACCAATAAAAAAAATATACAGAAACGCCCCCAAAAAACAACAAAAAAAAAACAATATAGTGAAAAGATTGGATCGTCTCAACATTTTGCATTTTTGCAAGTTACTTTCTTGTCTGTCTCATAAGATCACTGGATTTTCGTATCTCCTCATATTTAATTTGTTATTTTGGTTTAAGTATTCGAAAGGAATCCAGCTTACCATAAATATGTATGAATATTTTAAAGTATCTTTCAGATAATTGTGGATATTCATCTATATATTAAACAAACTATACAATTGAATATACTTTATAAAAATCTGAGTATAGTTGACACACAATGTTACATTAGTTTCAGGTGTACAACATAGTGACTCAGCTTCTCTATATGTTATGCTGTGCTCACCCCAAGTGTAGCTGCCACCCTTTACCTTACAACGCTATTACAGTATCATTGACTGTTACCTGTGCTGTGCCTTTTGTTCCCATGATTTATTCATCCCATAACTGGAAGCCTGTCTCTCTTACTCCTCTTCACTCATCTCGCCATGTCCCAACCCCCTACCCCTTTGGCAATCATCTGTGTGTCCTCTCTATTATGGATCTGTTTTTGCTTTTTGTTTGTTTGTTCATTTGTTTTATTTTTTTAAATTCCACAAATGAGTGAAATCATATGGCATTTGTCTTTTTAACTTGCTTTTTTTTGGTCTACAAGTGAATCATTTTATTTATTTATTTTATTTATTTTACATTTTTAAATTTGAATTCAATTTGCCAACATATAGTATAACACCCAGTGCTCATCCCATCAAGTACCTTCCTCAGTGCCCTTAACTTGCTTTTTTTAAATAAATTTATTTTTATTGGTGTTTAATTTGCCAACATATAGAATAACACCCAGTGCTCATCCCGTCAAGTGCCCCCCAGAGTGCCCGTCACCCAGTCACCCCCACCCCTGCCCACCTCCCCTTCCACCACCCCTTGTTCGTTTCCCAGAGTTAGAAGTCTTTCATGTTCTGTCTCCCTTTCTGAGATTTCCCACTCATTTTTCCTCCTTTCCCCTTTATTCCCTTTCACTATTTTTTATATTCCCCAAATGAATGAGACCATATAATGTTTGTCCTTCTCCAACTGACCCACTTCACTCAGCATAATACCCTCCAGTTCCATCCACGTCGAAGCAAATGGTGGGTATTTGTCGTTCTAATGGCTGAGTAATATTCCATTGTATACATAGACCACATCTTTTTTATCCATTCATCTTTCGATGGACACCGAGTCTCCTTCCACAGTTTGGCTATTGTGGACATTGCTGCTAGAAACATCGGGGTGCAGGTGTCCCGGTGTTTCATTGCATCTGTATCTTTGGGGTAAATCCCCAGCAGGGCAATTGCTGGGTCGTAGGGCAGGTCTATTTTTAACTCTTTGAGGAACCTCCACACAGTTTTCCAGAGTGGCTGCACCAGTTCACATTCCCACCAACAGTGCAAGAGGGTTCCCCTTTCTCCACATCCTCTTCAACATTTGTGGTTTCCTGCTTTGTTAATTTTCCCCATTCTTACTGGTGTGAGGTGGTATCTCATTGTGGTTTTGATTTGTATTTCCCTGATGGCAAGTGATGCGGAGCATTTCCTCATGTGCATGTTGGCCATATCTATGTCTTCCTCTGTGAGATTTCTGTTCATGTCTTTTGCCCATTTCATGATTGGATTGTTTGTTTCTTTGCTGTTGAGTTTAATAAGTTCTTTATAGATCTTGGAAACTAGCCCTTAATCTGATACGTCATTTGCAAATATCTTCTCCCATTCTGTAGGTTGTCTTTGAGTTTTGTTGATGGTATCTTTTGCTGTGCAAAAGCTTCTTAGCTTCTTAACTTGCTTTTGAGTCTCTTTCCTATAGCACCTGCACCACCCCTCTGGACGGACTGAGAATGGGTGCCACCTGCAGGCTCAGCCCTGCCTGGCACCTGAGCGGGCTGGAGGTTTCTGCATATGCTCTGGGTATCTCTATCTGGAGAGTCTTAAAATCAGTCTCTCTTTCCAGGCCTCTGATCTCCATACTTAGCAGGACTCAGAGCCTGATACTTTACTATGCCAAACTTCCCCACAGGACTGAGTCCTGTTACCCATAACCATCCCCTCATCCTCAGGCTATAAGCTCAGCTCTTCTGGAAAGAAAAAAAATGCTGCCTTTTTGCCACTGTCACTTGACATTTGTCCCCCAGTAAACCTATCTTTAATCCCAACTCACTCTAATCCATTATTCACCCAGCAGCCAGAGAAAGGTGTTTAAAGGAAAAAACGATCTCTCTTTGCGAGTTAAAACCCTCCAATGGTTTTCCAGAATAAAATCCAGACACCTGTCTCTGCTCACCTCTCCTGTTTCTGCCTCCTTCTCTCTATCCTCAGTGCTTGGCTTCAGTAACAGCAACCCTTCACTATGCTCTCATCTTGGTTCTTCCACATGCTGTTCTTAAAGCTTAAAATGTATTCTCACACCAGTATGGCTCCTTTGATTAATCTCTATCCCCCATCCTTCAAGACTAAGGATAAACACCATGTCTTCTATATAACCTCCAACACTTCCCCCAAAGCATTAAGCAGTTCTTTCTCTATTTTCCATAGTATCTTTGTCATTTTATGTTGTAACACTCAATTTATTGCTTATAATTATTCATTCATTTTCCCAATAGGCTTTGAACTTCTTGAGATCAGGGACACTGGCATATTCCTATCTGCATCCTATGATGCTGACAAAAGCCCTGCCATACATTTGGAGTGAATAAATAAATAAATAAATAAATAAATAAATAAATAAATAAATAAATAATTTTTTTGTGGGCCACCTTTTAGATGCTACCTCCTTCCACTTAAGTCATGTCTGAATCTATGACATAAAGTGGACATTCACTGGGTACTACCAGGACCAGTGATGGATGTGTGTCCATTAGCCCAACCCCAACCCACCTAGGCTTGCCTTCTTCCCCTCACACTGGCCTGAGAGGTCACTCTGTCCACAGACCAAGTGTTCTGGTCATCTCCATCCCACTATTATGCCATCTAACTCACTTCAGTCTCCCCTTATTAAAAGAGACTTTAACTTCCTTCAGTGCAATGTCCTAACATGAGGGTCCCTAGAGTTGACCCCATTTCTGCCATGATAGTCTGTACAGAGCAGAGCTCTACGGCATAGTCACTGACCTTGATTTATTTGTCACTTCTCTACCCTTTCCCTGGTGGACTGATGCCTGTCTCCTCTGTGAACAGCTGTGAAACTTTACAATGCTTCCTGCAAACATCAACTACAAATGTGTGCTAACCTGTCTGCTGACCTGTCTGCATCCATTACTAGACAAAGCTCCTTAATTTAATATTCAGCCAAAGAGGCTTGTTGAGTGCCTGCCTCACCATGGCAGGTAGGGCTCAAATGAAATTCTTCTGTCTCCAGAAGGTTACCAGCACCTGACAGGAGCAGATGTCAGAACATGTCTACTCGGTGAATCAATCAATAAGCACCTACTCAGTAATGACTGTATGTGGCAATGTTTTTATTAAATTGAATGTTTTAGGAACTATTGCCAAGTCAGTCTTCTCACCATTTTCAGGGCAATTAATTGCTTGATTCTAAAGGCTGAAACTTACATTTATTACAATGAAATTTTAAATTGCCAGGTTTGACCTAAGATTTAAACCAAACAGACACAAGTGAATCTTGATTTTTCTATCCACAGTTTAAACAATCTTGTTAAAAGGGATGTCACTCAAAGCTCCTATAGGGGGTTGAATTATGGCTCCCCCAAAGGCATGTCCGTGTGGAACCTGTGAATGTGAACTCATTTGGAAAGAAGAGTCTTTGCAGATGTAATTAAGTGAAGAATCTCATGGTGAGATCATCCTGAATTATGATGGGCTCAAAATCCAATGAAGCATCTTCATAAGAAAAGAAGAAGAAAAGAAGAGAAGAAGAAGAAGAAGAAGAAGAAGAAGAAGACAGAAAAGAAGACTAAGAAGAAGAAAGTACGCAAGAACAGAAGAATCAGAATTATTAGGGTCTTCCTCTAATATTCTTCTCCTCCTCCTCCTCCTCCTCTCTCCTCCTCCTCGCCTCCACTCCTCCCTCCTCCTCCTCCTCCTCTCCTCCTCCTCCTCCTCCTCCCCTCCTCCTCCTCCTCCTCCTCCTCCTCCCCGCCTCACTCCTCCTCCCTCCTTCCCTTCCCCCCAGATACACGTCCATGGGAAGACAGAGGCATAAACAGGGCTGTGTGACCACAAGCTGAGGAGTACCTGGAGTCCCAGAAGCTGGGAGAGGCAGGAGGGAGCCTCTTCTGGGGATTCAGAGGGAGCAGAGACATGCTGACACCTTGATTTCAGATCCAGCCCTCCACAACTGTGTGAGAAACATGTATGTTGTTTTACAACATCCCGGGTGTGGTATGGCAGCCGTAGGAAACCAGATCAATGTTTTGTGCCTCCTTCTACATTTCTATCAAAGAATCACACAATCACAGAATGTGAACATAAAACAATATCTTAAAATTAAACTCTTCCTCTTATTTAATTCTTTACTTAATCTCAATGTAGTCAACATATACTGTAACTAGTTTCAGGGATAGAATTTAGTGGTTTGTCAGTTGCATACAACACCCAATTCTCATTATATCAAGTACTCTTCTTAATGCTCATCAGCCAGTTACTCCTTCCCTCTACCCACCTCCCCTCTAGCAACCCTCAGTTTGTTTTCTAGAGTTCAGTGTCTCTTATGGTTTGTTTTCCTCTCTGCTTTCATCTTATTTCATTTTTTCCTTCCCTTCCCCTATGTTCATCTGTTTTGTTTCTTAAATTCTACATATGAGTGAAATCATATGGTATTTGTATTTCTCTGACGTATTTCGCTCAGCATAATACCCTCTCATTCCAACTACATTATTGTAAATGGCAAAATTCCTTTCTTTCTGATGGCTGAGTATTATTCCATTGTCTATATACCACACCTTCTTTATCCACTCATCTACTGAAGGACATCTGGGCTTTTTCCATAGTTTGCTATTGTGGACAATGTTGCTATAAATGTTGGGGTGCAGCTGCCCCTTCATATCACTACGTTTGTATCCTTCAAATAAATACCTAGAAGTGCAATTGCTGGTGCATAAGGTAGCTCTACATTAACTTTTTGAGGAACCTCCATGCTGTTTTCCAGAGTGACTGCACCAGTTTGCATTCCCACCACTAGCGTTAAGAGGGTTCCCCTTTCTCCACATCCTCACCAACATCTGTTGTTTCCTGATGTCAATTTTAGGCATTCTGACTGATGTGAGGTGGTATCTCACTGTAGTTTTGATTTGTACACCCCTGATGCCCATTATGTCTTTCTTTGTGTGTCTCTTGGTCATTTGTATGTCATTTTTGGAGAAAATATCTGTTCATGTCTTCGGCCCATTTCTCGACTGGATTCTTTGTTTTTGGGGTGTTGAGTTTGATAAATTCTTCATAGATCTTGGATACTAGCCCTTTATCTGATATGTCATTTACAAGTATCTTTCTCCATCCCATGGGCTGCCTTTTAGTTTTGTTGACTTTTTCCTTTGCTGTGCAGAAGCTTTTTATCCTGATGAAGTCCAAACAGTTCAATTTTGCTTTTGTTTCCCTTGCTTTTGAAGACCTGTCTAGCAAGAAGTTGCTGTGGCCAACATCAAAGAGGTTGCTGCCTGTGTTCTCCTCTAGGATGGTGATGCATTCCTGTCTCACATTTAGGTCTTTCATCCATTTTGAGTTTATCTTTGTGTCTGGTGTAAGAAAATGGGCCAGTTTCATTCTTCTGCATGTGGCTGTCCAATTTTCCCAGCACCATTTATTGAAGAGACTGTCTTTTTTCCACTGGATATTCTTTCCTGCTTTGTTGAAGATTAGTTGACCACAGAGTTGAGGGTCCATTTCTGGGTTCTCTCTTCTGTTCCATTGATCTATGTGTCTGTTTTTGTGCCAGTACCACACTGCCTTGATGATTACAGTTTTGTAATTTGGCTTGAAGTCTGGCATTGTGATGCCACTAGCTTTGGTTTTCTTTTTCAACATTCCTCTGGCTATTTGGGGTCTTTCCTGGTTCCATACAAATTTTAGGATTATTTTTTCTAGCTCTGTAAAAAATGTCAATGGTATTTTGATAGAGATTACATTGAATGTACAGATTGCTCTGAGCAGCATAGACATTTTAGAAATATTTGTTCTTCTAATCCATGAGCATGGAATGTTTTTCCATTTCTTTGTGTCATCCTCAGTTTCTTTCATAGGTGTTCTACAGTTTTTAGAGTACAGATCCTTTACCTCCTTGGTTAGGCTTATTCATAGGTATCTTATTATTTTTGGTGCAATTTCTCTTTCTTCTGCCTCATTGTTAGTGTATACAAATGCAACTGATTTCTGTGCATTGATTTTATATCCTGCCACTTTGCTGAATTCCTGTATGAGTTCTAGCAAATTTTTGCTGGAGTCTTTTCAGTTTTCTCCATAGAGTATCATGTCTTCTGTGACCAGGGAAAGTTTGACTTCCTCTTGGCCAATGTGGATGCCTTTTATTTCTTTTTGTTTTCTGATTGTTGAGGCTAGGACTTCTAACACTATGCTGAACAGTGGTGAAAGTGGACATTCTTGTCACGTTCCTGACCTTAAGGGAAAAGCTTTCAGGTATCCCCATTGAGAATGATATTCACTGCAGGTCTTTCATGTATGGCTTTATGATATTGAGGTATGTTCCCTCTATCCCTACATGGCAGAGAGTTTTTATCAAGAAAGTTTGCTGTATTTTGTCAAATGCTCGATCAACAAAACTAGGAGTTGGTTCTTTGAAAGAATTAATAAGATCAATAAACCCCTAGCCATGTTTATCAAAAAGAAAAGAGAAAGGACCCAAGTAAATAAAACCATGACTGAGAGAGATCACAATCAACACTGAAGAAATACAATTATAAGGGAATATTATGAACAATTATATGGCAAAAAATTAGGCAATCTGGAAGAAATGGATGTATTCCTAGAAACATACAAACCACCAAAATGAAACTAGAGGAAATAGAAAACCTGAACAGACCCACAACTAGCAAATAAATTACATCAGTAATCAAATATCTCATAACAAACAAGAGTCCAGGGCCACATGACCTCCCAGTGGAATTCTACCAAACATTTAAGAATTAATACATCTTTTTTATGGAAATGTTTCAAAAAATAAAAATGGAAAACTCCTAAACTCATTCTATGAGGCCAGCATTACCTTGATTCCAAAATCAAAGACCCCACTAAAAAGGAGAATTACAGAGCAATATCTCTGATGAACATGGATGCCAAAATTCTCGCCAAGATATTAGCCAATAGGATCCAACAGTATAGTAAAAGGATTTTCACCACTACCAAGTGGGATTTATTCCTGGGCTGCAAGAATGGTTCGACATCCACAAATCAATGTGATACATCACATTAATAAAAGAAAGGACAAGAGCCATATGATCCTCTCATAGATGTAAATTAAACTCTTTCTCTGTCAAATAAGAAAGCCAAGACCTTGAAAAAGAAATCTGTAGGATGTAGACGGAAGACCTCTAACTCTGATTTGTACCTAGGTACTCTGATTCTTTTTCCATCTTATCCAGAAAAGAGTCCAGTGGCCCTTAACCTGAAAATTCATTTTAAATCTCCGAAGTCATCAAACACACCACCTGGCAGTAGGAGTAGGGACACCCGACACAGACCTCACCCTGACATCTTCATCTCTGGGGACTCTGGCATGACACATCCTGAGTGCAAATGTGCTGCTGTCTGTTTCTCTACAAGGCCACAATCCTCTCTCATTAAACCTCACATTCAGATCTCACACACATTTCCTTTTTTCTTTTTAAGATGTCCTTTCCCTCAGCCTAGATTTGTTGTCTTCATATTTCTAGTAGGGCCTCAGAGAAAACATCTGCACACCCTTCATTCCTCAACAATTAAATCCAGCTGGGTCTGCAGAACTCATTGAAGAAGTCTGGTTCATTCTTATTAATCTCCCGAGTGCAAAAACTCTTCACAGTAATGGATTCATGGAAGGAGTATATTAATAACGAACATCTGCAGATGTTTTCCTTGTGCACGTAGTATTTTCACATCCAATTCTTCACGTGATACTTCCAATGGTCCCCCCCAGGCAGTCTGAAGCAGGTGCCGCAGTATTGGAGCACCCTGGCTCTCCGATATCATGGTAGCTGTGATAGAAAAGGTCTGTCTGCCTAGAACTACTGTCTATTTGCCTCTGGCTAGTTGCTAATGCAGGGGAACAGTCCTCTCTCTTGATGGAGCTGGCAACTACAGTGTCCCACCTCTGGCAGAGCAGTAAGGAGCTAGCATGACAGCCTGGCTAGCCAGCCAGATAATGCCATCCCGCTGGTTACAGGGAGTGGTCTAGAGATGGGCATGAGACGAAGCCTGGCCAGAAAACACCCTTCTGGGGGTTGCAAAATTTGGCCTTAATTCAGGCTGGACATCCCTGATAACTCACGTAAGTTCTGAACAATCTCTTTTCTTCTTCTTTGTTATGTATTCCGCATCTCCTCCTACAAACCAAGTTCATCAGAGAGCTTCCTGCAGTGCAGTCAGTAACAAGTGGTGTGAAGAAGAGATGATGTTGTCTAGCTGCTTTGGCAAACTGCTTGAGAGTATCTATTTAAACTGAACTGAGTACATTCCACCTGTGTGCCATGACCCAGTGGTTCCATTTCAAGGTATATATACACAACAGAAATGTGAATATGTTGGCACCAAAAGACTTTTGGCAGAAAGTTCACAGAGACACACTATTTGTAATGGCCCCCAAGTGGAAATAACTCCAAAAAGCTTATCAACGGTACAATGAATAAATTATGGTGTATTCACAAAGTGAAATACTATATACCAACCCTCAGGTTGCTGGAGGGGAGGTGGGTGGGGGCATAGGGAAATGGGTGATGGGCATTAAGGAGGGCACTTGATATAATGAGCAATGGGCATTAGCTGCAACTGATGAATTACTAAACTCTACCCCTACAACTAATAATACACTATATGTTAATTAATTGATTTTAAATAAAAATTTTAAAAAAGAAATACTACATAGCAATGAGAACAAGCAATCTACAACTGTCTACGACAATATGGATGAACCTCAAAACACAGTGTTGAACAAAGTAAATCAGACACAAAGGTTCTGGCTCCATCCTTTGTTCCAGGTGTGGTACTGTGTGCACTTTATCTACATCTCACACCTACTATATGATTGCAGTTATAGAAGGTACAAATGAAGGCAAAGCCAATTTATGCTGTTTCAAGCCAGTATAGTGACTACCTTTGGGGGACAGAGACTGGAAGAGACCCTGGGGATGCTGGTATGTTCTGTTTCTTGTTCTGGGTGCTGGTTATGTGGGTGTGTCCAGTTTTGAAAGTACTTTGAGCTATAAACTTCTCGTGTGCACTTTTCTGTATGTATTTAGTTTTTCTAAAAACTAAACAGTTTTTTAAAGATTTATTTATTTGAAAGAGAGAGATTGAGAGAGAGAGAGAGAGAGAGAGAGAGAGAGAGAGCATGTGGGGTTGGGGCAGAGGCAGAGGGAGAGAGAATCACAAGCGACTCCACCCTGACTGTGGAACCTGACCCAGGGCTCAATCCCATGACCCGGAGATCATGACCTGAGCCAAAACCAAGAGTCAGAGGCTTAACTGCACCACCCAGACACCTCTAAAAGCTAAACAGTTTCAAAGAAAGAACAAAGATTATTCATCCAGAAAAAAAGGGAGACCAAAAGCTTCTTATCTTGATGAAGTCCCAATAGTTCATTTTTGCTTTTGTTTCTTTTGCCTTCGTGGATGTATCTTGCAAGAAGTTACTGTGGCCGAGTTCAAAAAGGGTGTTGCCTGTGTTCTTCTCTAGGATTTTGATGGAATCTTGTCTCACATTTAGATCTTTCATCCATTTTGAGTTTATCTTTGTGTATGGTGAAAGAGAGTGGTCTAGTTTCATTCCTCTGCATGTGGATGTCCAATTTTCCCAGCACCATTTATTGAAGAGACTGTCTTTCTTCCAATGGATAGTCTTTCCTCCTTTATCGAATATTAGTTGACCATAAAGTTCAGGGTCCACTTCTGGGTTCTCTATTCTGTTCCACTGATCTATGTGTCTGTTTTTGTGCCAGTACCACACTGTCTTGATGACCACAGCTTTGTAGTACAACCTGAAATATGGCATTGTGATGCCCCCAGATATGGTTTTCTTTTTTAAAATTCCCCTGGCTATTCGGGGTCTTTTCTGATTCCACACAAATCTTAAAATAATTTGTTCTAACTCTCTGAAGAAAGTCCATGGTATTTTGATAGGGATTGCATTAAGCGTGTATATTGCCCTGGGTAACACTGACATTTTCACAATATTAATTCTGCCAATCCATGAGCATGGAATAATTTTCCATCTCTTTGTGTATTCCTCAATTTCTTTCAGAAGTGTTCTATAGTTTTGAGGGTATAGATCCTTTACATCTTTGGTTAGGTTTATTCCCAGGTATCTTATGCTTTTGGGTGCAATTGTAAATGGGATTGACTCCTTAATTTCTCTTTCTTCAGTCTCATTGTTAGTGTATAGAAATGCCACTGATTTCTGGGCAAGATAAGAAGCTTTTGCACAGCAAAGGATACAGTCAACAAAACTAAAAGACAACCTACAGAATGGGAGAAGATATTTGCAAATGACATATCAGATAAAGGGCTAGTTTCCAAGACCTATAAAGAACTTATTAAACTCAACACCAAAGAAACAAACAATCCAATCATGAAATGGGCAAAAGACATGAACAGAAATCTCAAAGAGGAAGACATAGACATGGCCAACATGCATATGATAAAATGCTCTGCATCACTTGCCATCAGGGAAATACAAATCAAAACCACAATGAGATACCACCTCACACCAGTGAGAATGGGGCAAATTAACAAGGCAGGAACAACAAATGTTGGAGAGGATGCGGAGAAAAGGGAACCCTCTTACACTGTTGGTGGGAATGTGAACTGGTGCAGCCACTCTGGAAAACTGTGTGGAGGTTCCTCAAAGAGTTAAAAATAGACCTGCCCTACCACTCAGCAATGGCACTGCTGGGGATTTACCCGGAAGATACAGATGCAATGAAACGCCGGGATACCTGCACCCCGATGTTTCTAGCAGCAATGTCCACAATAGCCAAACTGTGGAAGGAGCCTCGGTGTCCATCGAAAGATGAGTGGATAAAGAAGATGTGGTTTATGCATACAATGGAATATTACTCAGCCATTAGAACGACAAATACCCACCATTTGCTTCAACGTGGATGGAACTGGAGGGTATTATGCTGAGTGAAGTGGGTCAGTCGGAGAAGGACAAACATTATATGTTCTCATTCATGTGGGGAATATAAAAAATAGTGAAAGGGAATAAAGGGGAAAGGAGGAAAAATGAGTGGGAAATCTCAGAAAGGGAGACAGAACATAAAGACTGCTAACTCTGGGAAACGAACTAGGGGTGGTAGAAGGGGAGGAGCGCGGGGGGTGGGGGTGAATGGGTGATGGGCACTGGGGGTTATTCTGTATGTTGGTAAATTGAACACCAATAAAAAATAAATTTAAAAAAAGGGAGACCAGGTGAGGAAGCACAACTGTAGGTCTTTACATTATCTGAGAGAATGCCAGGTGGAAGAGGCATGAGGGCTGAAGACACACTACAGCTGATGTAAAGGTGAGATTCTGAGAATCAAAACTTTCCCAATATAAACGAGGCTGCCTAAGAGGTGGCTCTGTCCACCAACACACCACAGTCAACCACCTGTAAGATTGCAGATACTTCCACAGTCACCGCACAAGGTCCATGTCTCCCTGGAATCTTCTGTTCTGTCTCCTCCTATTGACCTCCCAACTGTCCTATCAGATGCTCAGTTCTCTCTGCTGTGTGTGACAGGGACAGGACTCCAGCCCATGTCTGCCTGCCGACAGCCCATCTTCTCTTCTCTGTGTCCAGCTGCCTCCCTGTCCTCACTTCCACAGACTCACTTTCAGGAGGAGGAAGTTATAACCAGGACCGGATGTTATTAGTCTTGTTAAGAATCTGAAGTACTGTTGGGTTCAAAGGCTCAAATTGAAGACTCTATTTTTAGCAAAATGAGACAGGAACAGACTGTTCTTTTTTTTTTTTTAATTTATTCATGAGTGACACACAGAGAGAGAGAGAGAGAGAGAGAGAGGCAGAGACACAGGCAGAGGGAGAAGCAGGCTCCACTCAGGGAGCCTGACGTGGGACTCGATCCCGGGTCTCCAGGATCACACCCTGGGCTGCAGGCGGCGCTAAACCACTGCGCCACCGGGGCTGCCCAGGAACAGACTGTTCTTAACAGACTCTCTTCCATGATGACAAATACTTTAGTAAAAAGAACATGTTGTGTTATAACTTGGATTTATCAAATTATGATGCCAACTTTTCAGGTGTGGGCAGATTTCTGACCTCTCTAGCTGAGGTATAACCTTCTGTGTATCTTTAATCCACCTCCTGTGAACAAGATAAAGCTTCTAGGGTGTTTGACATGCAATGTAGACTGAATAATCTAAAGAAGAAAAACAATGTTCTTTTTCTACACTAATATTCAACAATTGTTACTATCCTTTGAATGGTCCAGAAGAACACATCTTTACAGTGTTACAGTAAAACCTTTGAGAGGGGAAGACATGAGAAACCTATGAGAGTGCCTTCTCCCTGTCTAGCACTGTTCTAACACCTGCACAGACGACCTCATTCTATCTCCAGCATAACGGAAAGAAGGGACACATCACTGTCGCTCCCTTTCCAAGGTGAGAAAACCATAAGGAGATTAAGTACCTTACTCCAGGTCACACAACCAATAAATGGTGGACCTGGGATTCAAAATCAGGTACTCAGGTTCCAGAGAACAGGCCCATGACCACTAGGCTGCGCCACCCAGCACCTGCTGCATGCTATGTACACTGCACTTTGCACAATGACCTCACACAACAGGCAGCAAAGTGCTCATTTTATTTTATTTTTTTAAAGATTTTATTTATTTATTCATGAGAGAGAGAGAGAGAGAGAGAGAGAGAGGCAGAGACACAGGCAGAAGGAGAAGCAGGCTCCATGCAGGGAGCCCGACATGGGACTCGATCCCGGGTCTCCAGGATCACACCCTGGGCCAAAGGCAGGCGCCAAACCACTGAGCCACCCAGGATCCCCAAGTGCTCATTTTATATATGAAAAATCTGAAGTTTATAGAGATTGAGCTTCTTGCCCAAAGCTACTCACTAGTATAAGACTTCTTGCCTAAGTCTACCTCACCTCCAAATTCATGCACAACAGGGACATATTTCTATCCTTCATCACCCCATCTCAATCAGCACAAGACCTGTCACATAGCAGGCACTCAGTTAATATTTGATGAATGAATGCTTACCACCCTTATTACGGGACTCCTTCTCCCTTGTGTCTTTGTCTCCTCCCTTTTTCTCTCTTTGTTTCTTTATCTCAGAATATAATTTTGCTAGTTACTTTCCTCTAAAAAAAAATCCTCTCTTGTCCCCTAGGTCTTCATGAGACTATTGATTTGTCTCCCTCCTATTCTTCCCAGTCATGGTTCTTTAAAGATTTATTTATATTTGTTTCCTCTGCTTCTTCCCTAACCATTGTAATCTGGCTTCTCTTTTCCACCCCCAGGCATTCCATCAAGGACTACTCTTTCTAAGGTCACAGCCATCCATTCATTTGATCAATCAATACTTATTGAGTGTCTACTGGATGTGGGGCAAGGCAGCTCGAGCATGGAAGAAGTCACTTATGAGCTTTTCACCTCTTGGGAGCTCGGAAAGGCACAAATGAGACAAGTCATCACAGTGTGATGAGGAGTATGAAAGAAGGGCATCGAATCCTTGTGAGAGAGAGAGCACAGAGTTTCTGACGCATGGTGAGTCCTCACTCTGGCAAGTGTGCTCACTGCCAGGCACCCCAAAGGGAACTCTAGAGGACCTGGAAACTTGTACCTACATCAGCAGACTTTCTTGATTACCTCCTGCTTTTCTTTCTCTGTCTCCACAAGTTTTTACTATCTTTTTCCATAGACTCTAGATATGTCTGTTGGCACTTTTCTGCCCATGAGTTTGACAGCCAAACACTCTTTCCCAGTGTTCTCCACTTCCACCACTCCAGAAACGTCTTGCTAATCAACTCCTTAAACACTGGGCATCCAGAAGTTTCCATTCTGAGTACTTTTCTTATTGTCAAGTAATCTCATGGGAAAATTCTCTGTGGCTTCATCTACCCTCTGTAATAACAGCAACTAATGTTTCTTGAGTCCTCTGTACCAGAACCTGCACTCAGTGATTTATGTATATACATATGCAAAGATACTCCTCTAATGCCATATTGCTATCCCAAATAAGCACTTTAAGATTTGCAGCAGTGGTTCTCAAAGTGTGGTCCTCCAAGACCCTTTCAGGGTCTGTATGGGTCAAAACTATTTTCAATGGATTAAGACTTTACAAAACTTTCAAACTCCGTACACCGAGTGTATGGTGGAGTTTTTTTGGGGTGAAATACATGTAATAATGCCAAATCAAAATGAATGTGCACTTGTGCATTCTCGTGTTTTCTAGAACTTTCTAAGGTAGTAGGTTTGGGGTATAAATATGATCCTTTTCAGAAATGATTTCAGTTTGTTCTTAACATTTCTACTATGTCCTTAACCATCTTTGGGTATGCCTGCTTAATATCTATAACCTCATTATCATACAATAAATTATTTGAAAGCCTGAAGTTTTCCTTATACTTGGAAACATAAAAACTATACTTTGTTGTGCTGCTTTGTGATAATATATAGAAAATAGTTTCTAGAAAATGAAAAATAAAAAAATTACATTAAATTAAACCTTATCTGTAACTATTTTTATTTTGTAGGTTTGTAATATTTTGCTTTAAAACAAATGAAGATTAATTTACAAAAGAGTTGACTCTTGAGCAATGCAGAGATCAGGGTGCCAACCCCTGAGCAGCTGAAAAATCCATGTATAACTTTTGACTCCCTAAAAGTTAACTATTAATAGTTAATTGTCGACTGGAAGCCTTACTGATAACATAAAGAATTGGTTAACACATATTCTGTATGTTATATCATTATATACTGTATTCCTTCAATAAAGTAAGCTGGAAAAAAACAATGTTAAGAAAAGCATAAAGAAGAGAAAATAAAGTGATAGAGGGAAGACAGCGAAGACTAGGCGACCCGCATGCATTTCATCTGCTCCCTTTAGTCCCATACAATGGCACTAAATTCACTTGAATTCAGCTAGATATCTATCAAATCATTCTGAACACCTGGAATTCAACCTGAGATCTAAGAAAAGAATTGCTGCAATTCTACAAATAGAAAAGTGACCACGTTTTGCAAGGTAGGAGGTATGGAGATGTGAATCTGAGGGGATATATCAGAAGATAAACCTGGGGGAGGGAGCTTCCATAACCTGGCTGCTGGAAAGTGACACAGCAGCAGAGTGCAAAATCAGAGCTTTTAGAAGTCTACTCCTGTGAGGGACGTCCCTGCCTGAAAGGTGCTCAGATGGGGAAGTGGTAGAGAATCTTAGCTTGGACAGTGTGGTCTCAGGATCTCTGGAGTCACAGAAAATATGGGGGTGCCTGAGTGTGGCAGAGTCCCCAAGCACTGGAGCAAGGGAAACAGGCTAAGGTCAGTGAGCCCAGAAGTGGCCTGCCAGCTAGGTATTGGCCATAAATTGCAAACCACAGTTTGGTAGGGTGACCACTCTCCAAGTAGGGCCCCAGCAAGCAACAACCTCTGCACTCCTTCTTCCAGGAGGTGCAGCACAGGTGCACATGGCATCAGGCAACTGCTCCCAGAGCAGGGGCCTATAAAGCAGCTGGGTCGTGGGGAGGCCCCTGTCCCTCCCTTAGGAGGATTGGTGAAGAAGTGCATGGCAGGACTGCAGGAGTCTGCAGAGTTTGGCTCACACAAAAGGGGCTGACTGCTTTTCCTAGAAGGTGCACTGAAGAGTGGAAGCCATGATCATTCAGCTCTGGAGCAGGATTTGGCACCTCCATTTTTATTTTTATTTTTTCATCCTGTAAAACAGCTGGAAAAGCCTTCAGGGAACAAAAGCCTCATCGAGGGATGCCTGGGTTGTTCAGCAACTGAGCCTCTCATTGCTCATTCCCTTTGGCTCAGGACATGATCCAGAGTCCCAGGATTGAGTACCACCTCAGGCTCCTTGTGAGGAACCTGCTTCTCCCTCTGCCTATGTCTCTGCCTTTCTCTGTATGTGTCTCTCATGAATGAATGAATGAATGAATGAATGAATGAATAAATAAATAAATAAATAAAATCTGGAAAAAAGAAAAAAGCTTCATTGAGCAACCTGAATCAGCCTACACTGAGCTGGGGTCATGGTTGATATTTTTTATTTTGTTCTCTCATTCATTTTTCCTTCTCTGGAAAAATGACTAGAAGGAGAAATTCACAACAAAAGAAAGAGCCAGAGGTAATACTCTCTATCATAGATTTAACTGATATGGATATAAATGAAATATCAGAACTAGAATGCTCTGAATATAATATACTAGAATTCAGAATAATGGTTATAAAGTTACTAGCTAGGCTTGAAAAAAATCATAGAAGACACACTAGAGAATCCTTAAGTGCAGAAATGAAATCTAATCAGGCCAAAATTAAAACACTTTAACTGAGATGAAGTCTAAAATGGAGACTCTAGCAACTAGAGTCTCCTTCATTTAGGAAGGAAGGAAGCTGAGCAAAAGAGACAAACAACTGATGGACCATGAGGAGAGGTTTTGATAATAATAAGTGATGCCATAAAGAGAAACAAAATTAGAATTACTGGGGTCCCAGAGGAAGAAGAAAGAGAGAGAGGGACAGAAGATATGGTTGAGCAAATCATAGCTGAGAACCTCCCTAATCTGGGGAAGAAAACAGGCATTCAAGTCTAGGATAAACAGAGAATGCCATCCAAAATCAATAAAAATAGATTAATATCCCAATATATAATAGTGAAGATTCCAAATTTCAGACGTAAAGAGAAAATCTTGAAAGCAGCTTGAGACAAGAGGTCCTTAACCTACAAGGGTAGAAACGTTAGACTGTCAGCAGAGCTACTGACAGAGACCTGGAAGGCCAGAAAGAGCTGGCATGATACATTCAGGGTGCCAAATGAGAAAAACATGCAGCCAAGAATACTTTACCCAGCAAGGCTGTCATTCAGAGTGGAAGGGGAGATTAAGAGCTTCCAGGACAAATAGAAACTAAAAGGACTTGTGATCACTAAACCAGCCCAGCAAGAAATATTAAAGTGGGATATTGTAAGCAAAGAGAAAAGCCAAAAGTAACACAGAGCAGAAAGAAACAGATAATCAACAGAAATGGGGAATTTACAAGTAATACAATGGCACTAAATTCACTTCTTTGAATAGTTACTCTGAATGTAAATGAGTTAAACACTCCAGTCAAAAGACACAGGGTATCAGATTGAATAAAAAAGCAAGACCTACCCATATACTGTCTATAAGAGACTCATTTTAGATCCAAAGGTACCTCTAGATTGAAAATGAGGGTGTGGAAGAAACTCTTTATCATGCTAATGTACATCAAAAGAAAGCTGGGGCAGCAATCTTCATATCAGACAAATCATATTTTAAACCAAAGACTGTAGTAAAGGATGAAGAGGGACACTATGTCATACTTAAAGGGTCTATCCAACAAGAAGCTCTAACAATTATAAATATTTATGCTCTTAACTGGAGAACAGCCAATTAAAAACCAAATTAAAGAAACAAATAATAGTAGAGGACTTATCATGGACAGATCACCTAAGCAGAAGATCATCACGACACAAGAGCTTTGAATGACACCCTGCACCAGATGGACTTCACAGATAGAACATTCCATCCTAAAGAAACAGAATACACATTCTTCTCAAGTGCACATGGAACATTCTCTAGAATAGATCACATTTTGGGTCACAAATCAGGTCTTAACTCATATCAAAAGACTGGTATCATTTGCTTCGACATGGATGGAACTGGAGGGTATTACGCTGAGTGAAATAAGTCAATCGGAGAAGGACAAACATTATATGTTCTCATTCATTTGGGGAATATAAATAATAGTGAAGAAAAAATGGGTCAAGCAGGAAATTAAAGAAGAATTGAAAAAACTAATGGAAACAAATGAAATTGAAAACACAGCTCTTCAAAACCTTTGGGATGCAGAAAAGGCAGTCCTAAGAGCAATACAACCCTTTCTTGAGAAACTAGAAAAGTCTCTATTAGACAACTAACCTTACACCTAGAGGAACTGGAGAAAGAACAGCAAATAAAGCCTAAACCAAGCAGTGGAAGAGAAAATAATAAAGATTAGAGCAGAAATCAGTTAAATAGAAATCAAAAGAACAGTTGAACAGAACAATGAAATTAGAAGCTAGTTCTGGAAATAATTAAAATTGAGAAACCCCTAGTCAGACTAATCAAAAAAAAAGAGGAAGGACTCAAGTAAAGAAAATCATGAATGAAAGAGGAGAGATCATGACCAATACCAAGGAAATACAAACAATTTTAAAAATTATTATGAGCAACTACATGCCAACATAGTAGGCATCTGGAAGAAAAGGATGCATTCCTAGAAACATACAAATTACCAAAACTGAAACAGGAAGAAACAAAAAATGTGAACAGACCCATAACCAACAAGGAAATTGAAGCAGTCATCAATAATCTCCTGGGCTAGATGGCCTCCCAGCAGAATTCTACCAAACATCTAAAGAAGACAATACCTGTTCTTCTGAAGCTATTTCAAAAAATAGAAATGGAAAACTTCCAAACCTATTCCGTGAGTCCAACATTACTTTGATCCCAAAACCAAAGACCCTACCAAAAAAGGAGCATTACAGATCAATATCTATGATGAACATGAATGCCAAAATTCTCACCAAGATACTAGCCAATAGGATCCAACAGTACAGTAAAAGGATTATTCACCACAACCAAGTGGGATTTATTCCTGGGCTACAAGGCTGGTTCAACATCTGCAAACTAATCAATGTGATTAATCACATTAATAGAACAAAGGACAAGAAAATTATCATCCTCTCAATTGCATCAGATAAAGCATTTGACAAAATATAGCATCATGTCTTGATAAAAATTCTCTGACATGTAGGGATAGGGGGAACATACCTCAATATCTTAAAAGCCATACATGAAAAGCCCAGAGTGAAAGCTTTTCCCCTAAGGTCAGGAACATGGCAGGGATGTTCATTCTCACCACTGTTATTCAACACAGTACTGGAAGTTCAAGCCTCAGCAATCAGACAACAAAAAGAAATAAAAGGCTTTCAAGTTGGCAAAGAAGAAGTCAAACTTTCCTTCTTTGCAGATGACATGATACCGTATGTGGAAAACCCAAAAGATTCTACCCTAAAATTGCTAGAACTCATAAAGAAATTTAGCAACATGGCAGGATATAAAATCAATGCACAGAAATCAGTTGTAGGAGAAAGGAGAAAAAATAAGTGGGAAATATCAGAAAGGGAGACAGAACATGAAAGACTCCTAACTCCGGGAAATGAACCAGGGGTGGTGGAAAGGGACATGGGTGGGGGGTTGGGGTGACTGGGTGACGGGCACTGAGGGGGGTACTTGATAGGATGAGCACTGGGTGATATGCTGTATGTTGGCAAGTTGAACTCCAATAAAAAAAGATAAAAAGCTTCTGCACAGCAAAGGAAAAAGTCAACAAAACTAAAAGGCAACCCATGGGATGGGGGAAGATATTTGTAAATGACATATCAGATAAAGGGCTAGTATCCAAGATCTATGAAGAATTTATCAAACTCAACACCCCAAAAACAAAGAATCCAGTCAAGAAATGGGCTGAAGACATGAACAGATATTTTCTCCAAAGATGACATACAAATGACCAACAGACACACAAAGAAAGACACTAATGGGCATCAGGGGGTATACAAATCAAAACCACAGTGAGATACACCTCACATCAGTCAGAATGACTAAAATTAACATCAGGAAACACAGATGTTGGTGAGGATGTGAAGAAAGGGGAATCTTGTCATGCTGTTGGTGGGAATGCAAACTGGTGCAACCACTTTGGAGAATAGTATGGAGGTTCCTCAAAAAAATTAAAAATAGAGCTACCCTACAACCCAGTAATTGCAGTACTAAGAATTTACCCCAGATATACAACTGTGGTGATCTTAAGGGGCACCTGCACCTCAGCATTTACAGCAGCAATGTCCACAATAGCCAAACTGTGGAAAAAGCCAAAATGTCCTTCAAGAGATGATTGGATAAAGAAGATTTGGTGTGTATATATACAATAAAATATTACTCAGCAATCATAAAGGATGAATTCTTACCATTTGCATCAATGTAGATAGAACTGGAGTGTATTATGCTGAGCAACATAAGTCAACCAGAAAAAGACAATTATCATATTGTCTCACTCATATGTAGATAATAAGAAACATTGCAGAGGACCATAGGGGAAGGGAGGAAAACTGAATGGGAAGTCATCAGAGGGAGAGAGAAACCATGAGAGACTCTTAATTCTAGGAAACAAACTGTGGGTTGCTAGAGGGGAGCTGGGTGGGGGGAACGGGGACAATTGGGTGATGGGTATTAAGGAGGGCACGTGATATGATAAGCACTGGGTGTTATACACAACGGATGAATTATTGAGCTCTATATCTGAAGCCAATGTGCATTATATGTTGGCTAATTGAAACAGCATTTTAAAAAAGAACAGAAAATACTTTTATAGTACTGTGCTGTAAAAATCCACATATGAGTCAACCCACACAGTTCAAATCTGTGTTGTATTAGGGTCAGCTTATATTTTTCTTATGTTTAAGGATAAATAATTAGCTTGGAAAAGTTTAAACTACTCACCCCCTCAATCTCTAGCTGAATCATCTATGTCTGTAGACACCAAAAAAGATGAAACTGTCATTTCAGAGAGCTCTGACTCATGGAGGAAAGAATCTACTGCAAAGGAATGAGGTAAGAATACAAACGGAACTGCAATTAAAAACAAATGAAACTACTTTCCCTCCCTCTATTTCATAGATACCAATCATTTATCTTACTGTGTTTTGTGGAATAGAGTATTTGAGAATAATAGTACTATGGTGCCAGTTAAATTACGGTGTCATTATAGACGAATCATTCAGAGTTTAAAGAAAAAGGACTAATTGTTTTAAAAAGAGATAAAACAACTTCCTTAAAATAAAAAAAATTGTTTAATATGGTTTTCCCAACTGTAAATGAAAAAAGCCATGGAAGCACATTATAGAATAAGTTATCATATTTCATTGGCTGGGAAACCATAAATGAGAGCTCAGAGACTAATACAGCCTTATGCTATTGACATTACTGAACACCTGCCAGATGGAAAGTCACAGCATTTCCAGTTTCCAACAATACGGTAACCCTTTGAATTAAAGATGTAGTTGCAAACATGAAGACTGAGTCAACCAATCAACTGTAGGATTGTACTTCTGTCTTACAAATGGATGAATCTGCAGACATGGCTGGACTTGCAGTGTTGCTTGTATTCTTTTGGTATTAACACCAACTAATCATCCAAGAAAAAGTTTTATGCAAATACCTTGCAACAGTGGTCCTGAATATTGTTAAGCACTGAAAAATTCTGAATCTTCGAAAGTGTTCTCACTGATAGTGCAAATGTAATGATGTGTAAAACTGATGGTACCTTTGCACAAATGAAAGAAGTGGCACCAAAGTGGACCAGTTTTCATTGTGCTTCTCACTGCCACATACTCATACATAAAAGCCAATTTCGCTTAAGAATGCTCTGATGAAGTAGGGGAAAATATTAACTTTATTAAATGTGTATCTTTGAATATGTCTTCTGAATATTCTGTGTGACAAATGGGAAGTATGTATAAAACACTTCTTTCAGAAAAACAAAACAATACATTTGCAATGAAATTGTAAGGAGTGAATGGGTGACGGCACTGGGGGTTATTCTGTATGTTAGTAAACTGAACTCCAATAAAAAATAAATTTAAAAAAAATTGTAAGTTGAACTAGATGCTTTTTTCTAAAGGACACCATTTTTACTTCAGAGATTGACTTATGACTTACTTACAAGACTGAAGATGAATGAAGCAAGTCTGTCATTTCAAGAAAAAAATATATCTGACTATATTTGTTGCCAATGATAAAATTTCAGTTTTTGAGTAAAAATTAGACTTTTGAGAAATTTGTGTTTGCTACATGAGTTTGAAAGCTTTCCAACACTCAAAGATGTTACTGATGAGTTAAGTAGTGAAATTAATAAATGTGATTTTTAAATATTGTATAACGGAGTATGCAAATGCTTGGAGAGTCTAAATAAATCAGTGGTGATTTTCCAAATTACCAATGTATCGTGTTACAAAATCATGCATATTTAAAAGAGCCACTTAAAATTCAAGACATACTAAAGGATTTTAAGGTAAAAGAATGCAAAAAAGTTCAGTATTCAGCTCAGAGATCTTCACCAGAAAGCCTTCTCTGACCACAGAGTGACCTAGGTGTCCCCTTCCTATATTTTCTCAGTACTCGTCATACCATTCTGGGATTTCTTGCATATTTATGAATCATTACAAAAGAACTGTGAACTTACTGAGAGTGGGAACCATGTCCTATAGGTCTTTATTTTTCCCAATGCTGATCACAGTGCCTGGCACAAAGCCAGAGGTCACTGGATGAATGAACAATGGAGTGAGCACTTCAGAACTCTGGACAGTTCCCAGGGAGCGTCTCAGCTCTTGAGCTTCTAAATATAGAGGGTTCTGGGGTTAATCCTACCTTCTCTTTAGGACTCTCAATTGTCAGGAATTCCTTATATCCCATAGACTGGCCTTTGTAGTTCTTTCTTTTCTTTTCTTTTTTTTTGTAAAAGTAATTTATTTATTTTTAAAATTTCACGTTTTTATTTAAATTTTCGTTTGTTAACATATAGTATAATATTAGTTTCAGGGGGTGGGAGTGAATGGGTGACGGGCACTGGGGGTTATTCTGTATGTTAGTAAATTGAACACCAATAAAAAATAAATTAAAAAAATATTAGTTTCAGGAGTAGAATTCAATGATTCATCGCTAACACATAACACCCAGTGCTCATCACAAGTATCCTCCTTAGTTCTTAACCTAAAAACTGAATGAATCCATTATCTCCTTCTACATTCAATGTGCATCTTACATCCATCTACTCTAAATTTATTTATTACACACCTAATCCAAGACATTATTATCTCTTCCAAAGCCTCCTAAATAGGCTGCTTGCTTTGGCACCCCTATCTGTCTTCCACATAGCACCCAGAGCAATCTTTTTAAAATTTAACTTCTTATTAAAAATTTTTTGTACATATTTTTTATTGGAGTTCGATATGCCAACATATAGCATAACACCCAGTGCTCATCCTGTCAAGTGCCCCCCTCAGTGCCTGTCACCCAGTCACCCCATCCCACTGCCCACCTCCCTTTCCACCACCTCTTGTTCATTTCCCAGAGTTAGGAGTCTCTCATGTTCCATTACCCTCACTGATATTCCCACTCATTTTCTCTCCTTTCCCCTTTATTCCCTTTCACTATTTTTTATATTCCCCAAATTAATGAGACCATATAATGTTTGTCCTTCTCCGACTGACTTACTTCACTCAGCATAATACCCTCCAGTTCCATCCACGTTGAAGCAAATGTTGGGTATTTGTCATTTTTAATGGCTGAGTAATATTCCATTGTATACATATATCACATCTTCTTTATCCATTACTTTCAGGGCTCATTTTTATGGTTTGTTACCAAAGCAATCTTTTAAACATACAAATCAGCTTGGTGAATTAAGGATGGACACAAAAAATTCTTCACCACTGCCCCCATCAAGAGGTGTAATCCATTTCTTCTTGCTTTGAGTCTGGGCTGGCCCAGAGGCTTGTGTTAACTAACAGAATGTAATTGAAGCATCTCCATGTAATATCCAGGGCTAGGTCTTAAAGAAGAGTCATATAGAGCAAAGGAAAAGAGAGAGAGAGAGAGAGAGAGAGAGAGAGAGAGAGAGAGAGAGAGAATGACACCAAGAAAGAGACTCTTAACTATAGAGGATACACTGATGGTTAGAGAGGGGAGGTAGGTGGGGGATAGAGAAAACAGGTGACAGAGGTAAGGAGTCCACTTGTTGTGATGAGCACCAGGTATTGTAAGGAAGTGTTGAATCACTATATTGTATGCCTGAAACTAATATTAAGTTGTAAGTTCACTATATTGGAATTAAAATAGTAGAAAAAGAACAGTTATATAGATTTAAGCAGTTCACAGAGGCCTGAAAGGTTGGTGATAAGTTACTCAACCCATGGATACATCACAGTGAAAAAGATAACAACAAAAACAATAGCAATAATAATAATAGCTTCCACTTACGAAGGATCCTTAGAAGATCCCAGATCTCCTTAGATATACAAATTTCATTATGTCTTAAAATTCTGTGAGGTTGGTAGTACAATCATTGTATTTGAAATGTGAAGACTATGTCTCAGTAGACTAATTTTCAAATCCAGGGGTGGCTGACACTGACACTCTTGCTCCTTCAACTTCCTTACCTGAAGGAGGAGCCCTCAAGTCATCATTCCTCTCTATTTGGAGGCTGTGGCAATGCTCTTCTCCAAGTCCAGACACAGATATTAAGAGACAAGCCTAAATGTTGATGAGGTCTTATTTTCTCCAAATTATTAAAACCATAATTCAGATGCCACATGGTATGCTTGCGATATCTGTCCTACCCTAGGAAACTCCCGATAAGTACAAGGGCCAAATCCTATAATTAAAGCCATATGTTAACCAATGCCCTGAACACACTTGCACATTCTCTCATTCCAAGGTTCATTGCTCTTCAAAATACACTAGTGAGGTAGAAAGGGACTGACATTCCTGTATCACTTCAATAGCAAAATCTGTAGTCAGTGCCACCTTCTTAAATGCTTCCTTCCCCACCGCCCCATGACCTACACTGCTCCTCACACTCTCCTTCTCATAAAATGCAGAATGATCTCCTGGTAAGAGAGAATAAAAAGTATTTCAGTTTTGTAGGTCAGCAATACTGTTATGAACCTTAAATTACACCAGTCAATCATCATTTTGCCTTTAAATCTGAAAGAAAGCAAAAGTATGTCTCCTATAATTTGAATTAGTGACTACTTAAGGACACCAGTGCCATGGTGTTAATCACAGGGCAATGCAATCAGCCTCAGGAACCTGAGCATTAGCAGCTCTCACTATTACATAGGCTAGTTTTGCTGCATGTAAGCTGTTATTTTACTGTGTCACTGGCACACACATACACAGGGATGTCCTGAATGCACACATGCACGAGCACACATACACACATGCATGCATCCATCTACCACCTGAGGGGAACTAATATCTCTGGATGACTCTCAATACCCAAAGCAAAGAGTATGTAAGCTTCTCCATGCACCTACATTAGGTACTGGAAACAGTACCAAATAAGACTTGATTTTATAAATTAAAACAAACGCCTACTTCACCTGGCTTGAAACTCCATGGCATTTTAATGGCTTTCTGTTTCATTTACCTTAGAATCAAAACTAAACCTTGAAGGAAGGGAAAAATAAAATAAGATGAAATCAGAGAGGGAGACAAACCATAAGAGACTATTAATCACAGGAAACAAACTGAGAGTTTGCTGGAGGGTGGGGGAAGGGGTAACCGAGTGATGGACATTAAGGAGGGCACATGATGTGATAAGCACTGGGTGTTATATGCAACAGATGAATCACTGAACTTTACGTTAGAAATTAATGATACACAGTATATAAACTAATTGGATTTAAATAAAATAAGTTAAAAAATTAAACCTTGTAAACTAGTTCAGAAAGTATGTCTAACTCCTATAGCCCTCTCCTTTCCTTCTCCACGTCCAATGTGCTGGCTGTCTACACATCTTGTGTGGATGGTGCTGCCCATCTTCACCCACACTGTGCTTTCTCGTGAGAACCCCTCCTACTCCTGCCCTATCCTCTTCTCTTCAGTCTTACAAGCTCCAACCTATTTTTCAGGTCATAGCTCAAAAATCACCTCTGCAAGGAGGCCTCTCTGACTCTGATCCTTAGGTCAGATAAAGCCCCCTACTTTATATTCTCAGAGTCTCAGAAACCTTCTCTGTCATAACACACACCTCACCTTACTATTTATATTTCCAGTAAGTCTCACTGGACATAAGCCCTATGAGTGTAAGGGTTGACTCTGTTCTGCTCATTGCTTATCCTTGGCATCTAATAAGATGCTTAGCACCTAGAGAAAGAGATGCTCTTTGTCTTTAAGAAAAGTGCTCCAACTGTGGTTCCCAGACCAGCAGGATTAACATTTCCTGGAGACTTGTTAGGAATGCAAATTCTCTTGTCCCATTCTCTTGTCCATCCAGATTTATGGAATCAGAACTCCTGAGGTGAAGGCCAGCAGTCTCCACCCCAACAAAGCCTCCATGTGACTCTGGTACCTGTGAAGCTTGAGAACTGGGTCGGTAACATGAAGGTGCTCACAATCCAGTGAGTAAGATTCACACTGGCAACCACAAAAGGCAAGACTAGAACCAGTGTGTGGATATTCTGTACAGGCTAAGTTTGGATAACGGACAGGAGGGACTTTCTCACAATTAGGAAAGCTCCGTAACAGAATGCACTTGAGAAAGTGGGCAGGGTACCACAGGCTCCTGATTGTGCAGGTGCCTTTTTTTACTTAGAGTTAGCTCTCAATAAATGTTGGCTTGAATGCTGAAGAAGAGATTCCTAAGTTAGATAAGAGAAGCTACTTTCTGAGTTCCCAGCATCCCTAAGACTCTGGAGACTCTCAGAGACACCACAACTGTGTTCTGAAGGTCTAAAGGAGTCTAACAAAGCCTGGAGTTGTTTGGCTTAAAACAACATCTAATTTTGAATAAATGTCACAAAAACATCAACACTCACCCAACCCACCTCAGGAGAAAACAAGCAATGAGGATTTTACAAATGGCTATAAATAAAAATCCCAATTAAATCCAAGTAGGAAACTATTTGACAAAACAAGAAAGCCTGGAGACAGGAGACCTGAAGGGGAGAAGCTAGCTGCCTCTTTCTGAAATCCCAGAAATCAAAAAGAATGTGTTCCCATGTGAAAGGCTCTCCAAGTTTACACTCCATATCCTAGTTGGAGGTGACTGAATAGATAGTCATTTGGAGGCAAAATGATGTTGGAAGCCCTGCAGTCAAATTAGGGAAAGATGTAAAATCTGACTAAAGTGAGTGAAGTCCTTAAGCTTCTCCCAAATAACAACCAACACATCAACTCTCTGTTTAGAAACCACAGGGATTTCTTGTATCATTGTTTGTTCCTGAAATAAATAGTGCAATGATGATCCCATACAGCAAATGCTTTGCTTTCACCTAAAGGACTTGAAAGATGTTGCTTAGACTTGAATGCATCCATCATTTCCATATGCCTTCGTATCACACTTCTGAATGGATGACCCAAGCCTTTTTGTGTATGGTTCTAGTTCGTGTGCCAACAAAAAAACTATGTAACTAAGTCTTCAGAGATGCAGTCTCTCTACATGAAAATACTATCTTGCTTCTTCTTAACACTTGAACCCTTGTTCACATATTTCTCATAATAAAAACATAAATTTGGAGCATTTGCCAATATGCAGCAAAACATAAGGAAAAATGAAAAATTCAAATGTTAAAATGAATATTCAAATCTATATATACAGTCTCTCAGAATTTATAAAAATGCATAAGCAACAGACTAAAATGAAATGCCAAAGAACCTAAGCTACAGTCTTTATCTCATGGAATCATGAAAGACATAATTCTTTCTTAATTTTATTGTATTATTATCAGGTTGCAATGATTCATACTGTGTGACTGAGGTATAGGGTTGGACAAACAGATCATAGGAACAGAAGAGACAACCCAGACACAAACCCACAGGTACAAGGAAATGATATACACACTGCAGGTCACTGGGGGAAAAGGAGACTTCTATCCATGAGGGAATATGATAAACAAAGCAGCAACAGTAGGTTCTCTGTAAGGAACAAAGTAACACAGGATCTAAATACCAGCATATCCCAAATCAACACCTCACACCATACACAGAAACCTCTTGAACAATCTAATGGGGAAAGCCAAACTTCACAGTGTCAGAAGAAAATATAAGGAATCTCATTAGGACCCTGACATTGGGAAATATTTTTCAAAGCAGACATAAAATACATTCACCTTAAAAAGGGAAGACTGGTACTTTAATTGCATTAGAACTAAAATCAATTTTTCAAAAGTCACCATAGCATGTAAATACAAGCTACACATTTTAAGAAGATATTCAACATATATAACACCCCCCCCACCATAAATCAATAAGGAAATAGCCAATCTTGTTAAAAATGAGCAATAGTATGAACACAGATGGGAGGGCTGTAGTCTCAAAGGAGATAGAGAAGGTTTTCCTGAGAAGGCAGCCCTGTGATTTTTAATGTGGCAGGCTTCTATGAAGGAAGAGAAAGTGAAGCTGAGGGGAGTTGTAGAAGCCCACTCACTGAGCAGACACCAGCTACGTCTTCAACAACAACCTCTTTATCAGTAATAAGCATGATAGTTGGATCTCTATGTGTCTTACTACCTGGACTCATTTCTCAGTTGGTTCTAAGCCAGGGCAGGCAAAAGGGAGGTGGTGGTATTCTTTATTAGACTCAAGTCTCAACAGAAAGGAATTTGGATGATTTTATCTGGATGGTTTTGGACAAGAATGACATGATCTGATTTAAGCTTTTCTTGAATTCCATCCTGATAGCTCTATGGAGAATAGACTGCAATGGGGCAAGCATGGAAGCTAAAAGATCATTAGTCAGCTTTCACCATAACCCAGGACAGGTGTGAGGGTGGCTTGGTGACAGTGGTAGAGGAGTAATAAGCTGTCAGAGCCAACAGGCTTTGCTGGATGAGGGGAGAGGGAGAGGGTAGGGAGGATCAAGGATGAGCCCTAGAAGCAAATCAAAACAAACAAAATAATAGATATGAAGTATCTGAAGACAGAGGTGTTAAACACACAATAGCTTTTAAATTACATATATTTAGGGAATTAATGGATATTGATCAGATTTTATCTGATTGTCAGAGCTAGAGGATGGAGAGAAAATATTTTGTAGAGACAGAATATGAAAGTGCAAAGAGAGGAAGCGCTTGCTTTTAAGAGAACCATGGCAACCTTCTGCCTGCACTAATTCATTTCTATCTGCCTGGATCACCAAAAGCTGCTTTCCTCTGGTTCACCAAGATCTCTGATGGGTCTACTCATCACTTGTGAACATTTTATCCTTACAACAAGCAGCTCCAGCCTAGTGCAAATATGACATTTATGTCCAAATTGAATGTGCATAAAATGTCATCCTACCCTCAGCCCAGCACAGCAACTTCCAATTATATCATGTTTTAAGGGACGATGACAAATGTGGGAGAAATCGCCTAGTGGCCTTTACTAAGATAACAAAATTGTAAAATTTGGATTAAATAACAGGATGGGCATTCTGACTTCAGGGGTGCAGTTAACTTTGATTAAGCAGCCAGTGTGTGGCTTCATCAGAGGGACTGTGGGGAGAGGGCTGGGGTTCACTTACATCTTTTGTACCCTTCATGCCATCTACATCATTACCGCAGAGGAGAAAATTGTGCATCATGTCCCGAGAGCTCTTTATTAACAAGGCTGACAGCAAGGCCACAGGCTGTAGGGAAGGAACATTTGTTCTGTGAGATGTCACATTTGAGCCTTACTTGGGCACATAACCCTGAATGCCTGGGTCTGGATCCTGGTCTGCCATTTGGCAGCTATGTCTCATTGGACAAGTTTTTCTGAATCTCATCCCCTCAGTTTCTCTGTTAAATGTCCACACCAATCCAATCTGTGTGCCTACTAATTGTGAGGATTAAAAATGATAACCTTTATAAAACACTACTTTGTTCAAGCTGCTATAACAAACGAAATCTTTTACTTCTCTCAGCTCTAGAGGCTGAGGTCCAAGATCAAGCTGCCAAGCAACTCAGTGTCTGGTGAGCATCTGCTTTCTAGTTCATAGACAACTGTCTTCTCACTGTGTCCCCAAGGGCACTAATCCTATTCATAAGGGCCCCACCCTCATGGCCTAATTACCTCCCAGAGGCTCCACCTCCAAACACCATCATACTGGGGATCAGGTCTGAACATACAAACGTTGAAGGGACACCAACTCTTGTCACAGTACCATAATCCATACAAACAGTCCCTCATACCCATATATGCAATGGGTGCAATGAAGACTAGTGGGGAATACTTTTAACAAGCTCCACCTAGAGCATCCTCTATACAGTGCCCAGCATCCAGTAGGAGCCAAGCAATTGTTCATTGCATGGATACCGAATGAATTATCATTGCTTTCTTAGCTTCAGTTTCCTCATTGGTAAAAGGGAGCAGTAATATTAACCCCCAAGGCTGTCAGAAAGAGGAAAAAATATGGCAACTACCAAATAACTGGTGGTTTATGAAATGAACTTTAAAAGCCCCATTCACTGAACTAAAACCAAAATCAGGGAGACGTGCCACTTGGTTATTTTAGAATTTGCTTGATTTGCTGTTTAAAATGTAAGTTTGTTTACTTTACAGAGTTGCATTTTAAACTGTGACACAAGATTGTTTGTTCATTTGTTTTTGCTTATTTCTCCCTAGAAGGGTATGATGCCTACCTCAAGGGGTCATTATACAGAATAAGTGAGTGAACACAAAAGAAGCCAGGCAAGTAGGAGATGCTCTGCATCCTTTCCAAAACTAACAAACAAACAAATGAAATGTCCACCAGGGAATTACAGCTGTCGGCTTCCATTGCTCTACCTCTCCTGACTGAGCCCCCACAAGCCAGGGACACAAAGTCCCCTGCTTCTCCTTGGTCCCTCCTGGTGATCTGTGGTTTGAGCTTTGTCACTGAAGGGGAAGTAACTCTTCTGATCATCCCTCTGTTGACTAGGCCACTTCTAGTGGGTACTGATGCTTATCTTTTCACAGGGCAACTCTATTTCCAGAAAGCTGAAGTTGAAGGATGCTCTCTCTCTCTCTCTACCAGAATTACAAATCTTCTCCATTAGCATTGGGCAACAAAAGCATTATCTTCTTAATTTCTTACAACATACACAGGGAAGAGGTCTGAAGAGTAATGGACATTTGTGGAAAGGAGATGAATGGGAAAATAATTCTCCTGGGTTGGAAAATGAAAGTGGATTTCTTTACTACAGTACTTCTCAGAACCTTTGGCATATCACTCTTCAGATGGCTCTTCAGGAGAGGGATATAAGTACTTCTAAAACTTACTTGACCAGGCAAACCTCTGCATAGAATACACTTTCACACACTGTGGTGCAACAGTGTTCTAAGGAACAGATATAAGAATGTATTAAATGCTCATTTATCTGCTGATGAATGCCTACCACGCCTCTAGTTGGCTAGGGACATGACAGTGAACTCCACACCTAGTCCCTGCCTTCATGAAGTCTGAAGTCTAGTAAGGGCGTGACTGACAAGTCAATAAACCCACAAGTGGAGTTCATAACACACACCGTTAAGGATGCAAAAGCATCACAGTTCAGGCTTAGTTTGAGGCAAGGGCAGGACAAATACAGTCTCTATGGAAAGGAAATATTTGTCATGTGGATGAAAGACTGGATGAAGTGTGAATGTGCAAAGATGGAGAAGCATAAAGAACAGTACAGATAAGGGCAAGAAGGCTGAACACAGAGTCCAGACTGTTGCTCAGCATGAGGAGGGGCAAGGTATCTACAGTGGGTCATAGGGACCCTAGGGAAAACCTGATGATGGGAGGGGGAGGAGGAGGAGGAACAGCAGCCGATACCCATAATGATAAAAGTGCTTCTACTCCCATGTGGGAATACCTACTACAGTCTACACCTGTCATAGGTATTTGACAATTTCAGATCTTGTTTAGACCTCTCAAGAACCCTCAGAGCTAGGAATGCTTCCCTGTGGTGGTGAAGAGCACAGGTTTTGGAAACAGAAATACTTGGTTTCAAACCTGGCTCCACCACTTACTGACTGTGATATGGAACGATTTTCTTAGCTTCTCTGAACCTCTGTCTCCACACCTGTTAAGATCAGATCTGTAATCTATCTCATGATATTGTCAGAAGCTGACAGATAATACATGAAAAGTGCTATGCAATGTACCTGATGTTTAGAAAGTCCTAGAACAATATGCATCAATTGAGGAAAGACAGGTCCAAAGAGCATGAATGCGTTGCCTAAAGTCACATAGCTAATCAATGAGACAGTGGGCATTCAACCCCAAAGCCATTGCTCATCCCATGGTGAACTTACTGCAGTGTGATGATGATGATGATGATGATGATGATGATGATGGTAAACAACTGATGTTCATTGAGTGCTTGCTCATTGTCCTGAACAATCTACATGTATTTAATTGCAGCAACAATCCAATTAAGTAGATAAAATTACTATTCCCAGTTAACAGATGAGGACGTGGAGACCTACAGATGGCTAACATGAAAAAATGCTCAACATCACTGGGCATCAGGGAAATACAAATCAAAACCACAGTGAGATACCACCTCATACCCACCAGAATGGCTAAAATGAACAAGTCAGGAAACAACAGAGGTTGGTGAGGATGCAGAGAAAGGGGAACCCTCTTGCACTATTGGTGGGAATGCAACCTGGTGCAGCCACTCTGGAAAGCAGTGTGGAGGTTCCTCAAAAAATTAAAAATAGAATAACCCAATAATCCAGCAATTGCACTTCTAGGTATTAACCAAAGGATATAAAAATAGTGATTTGTAGGGGTACATGAGTCCAGAGAATGAAGTGACACGAACAGCTCAAAGCTGCTCCCCATCTTGAGATGAAGGATGGCTCACTGAAGAGTAAGCCAGGGACCACCCCCATACTCATCTTGATTGAGCTGTCCTGATGAATTAGGCCCCCTTTCCTCAATGCCACATACCTGGAATTATGGAAGGAGGGTGCCTCTGCCCTCATGTCACTCAGCCTGACTAGACTCCATCTCTTTCCTCAAGTGCACAAAGAGAACCTAAATTTGCATATGTAGGCTGGGGATTCAGTCTGCGACATTATGCCTTTGTAACAAGAATGCTATTTTCAAGAAAATGACTGTTAGATTGCATATGTGCTGAGCTGTGGGTGTGTGTCTGACATTTTCACTTTCTAATGGAATGGCTTCAATGATGCATAATTTAAGCCTTCTAGGAATTCTGCTGTTACATGCAAACCAGGGAGTTGTCCTCTAAAAATTCATGTATTTGACCTAAATTCCTTGCGTCAGCAACAGGAAACATATTGCCCTTAAAGAAGTAGTGACACAGAGGAAATGGTCTGGATTTTGCAAGGAGACAGTTGTGGGGTCACATCCTGATTCAGGTTCTTCAGAGATTTTTTGGTTTCCAAACTATTTTCTCATATGTAGACTGGGGTGTTATAACTGCTTCCTGAGGATATGATAATTATGTGAGATGATGTAGATCAGGAATCTAGCATACAGACTAGCGCATAATAGGTGTACAATATATACTATAGCTACTATGGTATATGCCATATCATCATCATCAAATCAGTTCAATTTAACTATTTATTGAGTGACATGATATATTATGTGGCAGGCAGTTGCTTCTCTAAAAGGTCACATATACAAGAGACAAGGGGAAGAAAAGGTGGGTGCCTGGCTCCTTGGGACATGAGAGTGGGATGAAGACAAAGCAACCTCATGAAATCACTCTCTTGCACTTGTTATTCCCTTCATATCTTCAGAAGTTTGACCATTGGTTGCCCCAGTCAAGGAATGTACACTTCCCTTCATTGTACATGGTCTCTCAGTCCCTCTCTCCATCCATGCCACTGTGAATGTCTTAGTCCAGACTTGCACCTTCTCTGCCCTGAACTTCTACATCTAAGAAGCATCAAGACTGGAAGCTGGGATGGAGATGAAATACACTAAACAAGGAAAAGGGGCCATGAGGAGGATGAGCACCCCACTGAGCAGGACTTTGAAATCCAAACAAAGAAATTTAGACTTTTTCCTGAAGGGAACTCGGAGTCATGAACAGATCTCACAGAGGGAAATAAGTGGTTTCTAAAAATGGAATTTAATGAAGTTTGCTTGTGAAGCATTACAATGATCTATCCAACATTGAACAAAATGATCATATTTACCAGACGAGACTGATTTAGGTGAGTCAAGCCAGGATTCAGTTCTCTCATCTTTATTCACCATGATCAATGAGTTCCTAAGTGGATCTTTCTCCCTGCCCCACCAGTGGTTGGGACACCACAGGCACAAATCCAAAGCTAGAGCTAGAGCAGTGAGTGAGACTGGGAGCCCTTGTGGCAACACGGACAGAGGGCTTCCTTTGAAATCAAGATTATGCCTTCAAGACCTATGAGCTGAGTGATCCTAATCAAGTCATTTAGTCTTGTTGGGATTCACTTTTATCACCTGTTAGTGAGAACATTTCTCATAGCTGGTGTGAAGATCAGATGTCATAATGACTACGGTGTTGTGTTTGTAGCAAAAGCTCAGTAAAACATGAGACTTGGTTCTGCTCCAGAGCACAGACTATGTAGTTTGTTAATATTTATCTCTGTATCACTGGTGTTTGGTGAAGGAGAATCAGCAACATCTGATTCTCCTTCCTTTCTAGGCATGTGGTAGAAATACATTTCCCAGTCTCCTTGTGGTTCAATAAAACCTTGTTAATTCTGAGTTATAAGCAGAAATGGATGTATGTCACTTCAGAGTTGAGCTCTTTCTCTCTGGCCCTGACATGGACAATGCTCAAGATGTAATACTGATCTACAGTCCTGAGTCACTGTGATGACCAGGGCCTTCTTCCAGGCCAGGATGTATTTATGGTAGCATGAAAAACTGACAGAGCTTTGTTGTTTCAAGCCACTGAGATTGGGGGTTGTTTGTTACTATAACATGGCTTAGCCCCTCCTGGCTGATACAACACAGCGTGTAACATAATAGCAAATCAGAATGTCTTCTTTTTGAGTAAATATATATCAAAGGAATTGGAGATAAAAGAAGAATGGGAAGGGAAAAAGAAGGAATGAAAGGAAATGTCCAGATGAAGGACAACAAACACATGACAAATGTCACATGGCTCCCTCTTCAAACCCCCAGAACAGGCAACAAAAAAGTGATCACGGTCCTTTCCTGCTGAGATTCTGTGTAGACTCAGACCCTCTCTCAGTGCTCTAGGCAGCTATGACCAGCCCTTTGCTATTGGCTAGAAAAAATAACAGGCCAGCTCCCTTCCCAGGTCTATGCTCACCAGCCTGGGCGGGATAAGTGGAAGGGTGGTTGGGACTTAAGCCTAGGGGTAATCCAAAGGGCTTTTGTTTCCCAGGAAGCTGGAGAAGTAAGATAAAGCAGTCAGATTAGGGCTAGGCTAAATATTTTAGGCTCTGCAGCTATACAGTCTCTGTTATGACTACTCAAGTCTGCCTTTGTCATGTGAGAGGAGCCATACACAATACATAAATAAATGAACACGGCTGTATTCCAATAAAACTTTGTTTACAAAAATAGGAGGCACTCTAGATTTGGCCTATGAGGTGAACCTATCAAGACTGAAAACCCGAAACTTCTAAAGTGGTTTGGAATAAAGAGAGAGTTGAATTCGCAATGGCACTTTGGCCCAGGTAGCAGCTGAACAGAGTGAGAATAGATCATCAAAAAGAAGAGAGCAGACAAATCTGTGGGAGCAGAGAGAAGGGAGTGAAGACAGCCAACGAAAACTCAAAGACAGAGGTGCTCCAGACCCAGCCCCCAACCATATATCCCTTTCCAGACCCCTGGCCCAGGCTCCCCTTCATAGTGTCTCTGTCCGTGGGGTGCAGAATGCTTCTGGCGGATGCTGCCTTGTTTCTGCAGAAACAGATCTGGGTTTATGAAAATGCTCCACAGATGGGCCTTTTCATATCCCCCTCCACAGCTGCTCCCACTCTGCTCGTGTGTGCATGACTCACCGCCAGCCATGTCAATTACCAGGGCTGCCATTCTCCACCCCTTCATCTGCCAGGGCTCTTCCTCGCCAGGCCACCAACCACCACCGCTGAGAGGTAACTGCTGTGTTGGAAAAAGACACGCTTCTGTAATTAGCTCAGGACTAGGGAAGTGTGGTGATCTCTCCATGGGATAACCGCCATAAAGCACTGACCACATTCCATAAAGCACTGACCATTTCCAAAAAGCATGGCAGCTCTGTGGTAGAGCACAAGAGTTAGGGGATACTGGAAGTGCATATTTGGTAGGATATTCCTGCAAAAACATACACATGGGAAGCCACTGCCTGCCTATGGCTAGGCCATTGTTCTGTTGAGAAAATGTCAGGATTCAAAGGAAGATTCCAGTGAATTAATAAAGAGAAGATGCTCATAGCTTTCATTAGAATATAAGAGATTTATTTGCTTGATTTTTTTGTTTTTCTGCTAGGCACAATGGCATGAGATGACATTTGTCCAGAACCTATAACAGCTCTGTATCACTGTCACATATTTGAGAAGAAAATAACAAAGGGGACACTCAGAACAAAGCAACTAGTTTAATACTATAATGCTTTTGATATAACCACAACTTAGGAAGTCCTGGTCCTTCACAGCATGGACAGAGCTGAACCACCTGGTGCTAAGAATATTCCTTTTGACCTATGTAGAGACAATCCAGGTGACTTGAAAGAAGTCTTTGCCCTGAGCCCCACCCTAACCTTGTGTTCTAGTATCTTTTCATATTAAAAAGGAGAAGTGAGGGGATCCCTGGGTGGCTCAGCAGTTTGGCGCCTGCCTTTGGCCCAGGGCGCGATCCTGGAGTCCTGGGATCGAGTCCCACGTCAGGCTCCCAGCGTGGAGCCTGCTTTTCCCTCCTCCTGTGTCTCTGCCTCTCTCTCTCTCTCTATGTTTATCATAAATAAATAAATAAATAAATAAATAAATAAATAAATAAATAAATCTTTAAAAAAAAAAAAAAGGAGAAGTGAGAGCAAAAAGGAGGGAATTCCTCTAAGGCAGAAAGGATTCTTCCCAAGACCCATGGTGGAAAATGAGTGGTCTGTACAATCCTAGGCTTCCCAAGGATTTGAACCACCCTAGACACATATAGTCTACTGCCATCTTTGCCCTCAGGTCCTGCACGGCCATATCCACTCCTCCACATTCAAACCTCTGAAATTACAGCTCAACTAAGATGAAAACCTACCTTTGCCATCACCAGAGCCCATGGAGGCAGAGAACAGTCAGCCAGAGAAGCTCTCAAGGCTCTAGTCACTGACAACACAGTCCCGTTGAGGCCATGAACAACACCCCTCATCTTTCATGTTTCCATGTGCCCTGGACACTGCCTTGCCTTTGGAGAGAGTGAGAGAGAAGAAGAATCTTGAGAGCCCTACCTGCACCTATAGCCACTAGAGTATCATAAAGGAGGAGGAAGAACTACTGCCAAGGACTATGTTTTGCTCAAGAACCAGGAGACTCAGATTCTTGTCCTGCCACCACCACTCATGTGCTCTGTGGCTCACATCCCCTCTCTAGGGCTCAGTTCACCCTTCTGCAGCCCATCACAGTCCCGTCCAAGACACATGTCCAATAAAATGTCCAAAGAAATGAATTATGGGAGTCTCACTGGCTAACATCTAGGACTCTGTTCAGCCCTCAAGTTCTAAGTTTCTACCTATGATTCTACCCTTTCAGATATACACTTGTCTTAGTTGTCTTTTCCAGATACAGACCCTGAGATAAGGACTCACTGGCAAGTGATTCATTAAGGAGTTCTCCCAGGAAGACCAGTAGGATAGGGAAGGAAGGT
This sequence comes from Canis lupus familiaris, assembly GCF_011100685.1. Taxonomy (NCBI): domain Eukaryota; kingdom Metazoa; phylum Chordata; class Mammalia; order Carnivora; family Canidae; genus Canis; species Canis lupus. The sequence goes on along the minus strand of NC_049224.1, from coordinate 71,115,801 downwards.
GAGTGCAGCCCCAGCCTGATCAGGTAAGCGCAGCCCCAGCCTGATCCCTTGGGGATCTCTGGAGGCCATGTCATGCCTCAGTGCTAGAGTGCTGGATGCTCACAGTCCTGGGACCATCAGTCACAAGATACAGGACCACCTGGGAGAGATGTGTCAGCTCCCAGGCACTTCTAGCTCTGCAAGTTGCCAAAGCAACTCTAGCACAAGGGCAACCCTCTGAAGAAGCTGGTAGGTGGCCGCCCTTGGAGGTCATACATAAGGAAGGTGACAGGTGGGCATTCCTATAAGGAATGATCTCAAAGGTGAAGAGCCATGAGATTTGGTTAGAAATACAAAAATTAGAAATGAACATACAGAAATTCTAGATTGAAATGAATAATTATTGAATACCTAATCAGCAGTGTATTAGGCACTGAGGATACAGTAGTGAGAACAAAAGGATCTTGTTTCTGTCCTCACAGAGTTTATAGTGAGAAGCAGGCAGTAATTGAAAGCATGATCCAAATCCATGTAAAGTCACAATAGCAGTAAGTGCTGCAAGGAAGAGGAAAGCATGTGTTGGGAGAAAATGTAAGATGTGGGCTGGGGAAATGGGTGATGCACTACCTTTTAGGGAATAGGTGTGTTAAGCAAGAACAGCTGCAATGGGAGGAGAAAGACCAACATTCCAGGCAGAGGATAGTTTACAGAGTGTGTAAACTATCACATGAAAGAATGAGCGAGGAAATGTCAGAGACAAAAATTCTGGTAATTGAATTGTTCAGGGAAAAAATGCATTCAAAGATAATATAAAGAGATGCATCTAGGGAAGATGGGGAGACTGACTATTGGCTTAAGTACCTCTGTCCTAGGTAGGATACATTGTATATGTTATTTTATTTATCATATAAATAGCTTCATCTTTTTTAGAGAAAAGTGCAGTGGAAGCCAGACAGAGATTGAATAACTCGCCCAAAGTCACACTGATTCCTAGTAAAGCTAGAATGCTATTTCAGGTTTCCTATTTGCCAAAGGCCAAGCCCTTTCCACAACTCCAAACCAAAAGATCATTGCCAATAGGGGGTGTGCTAAGCTGAGGCTAAAAATAAGCTAATTTTTAAAATCATTTTATTGAGGTGTGATTGGTATGTAAAAAGCTGTACGTACTTAATGTATACAACCGGATGAGTATAGAAATAAGTACATACCTGTGATATCATCACCACCTCCCAAAGTTGCTTCCTACTCATACTATTATGATGATGTGTGTTAAGAACACTTAACATAGGATCTACTCTTTTAGCAAATTTTAAGTCTACAACACAGTATGGTTAGCTATAGGTGCTATACCATAGAGTGGATCGCCAGAACTTATTTATCTTGAAGAGCTGAAATTGTGTACACTTTGGCCATCGCCTTCCCATTTCCCTTGGTCCAGTCCCTAGAATCACCATTCTACTCTCCGCTCCTATGAGTTTGACTTTTAGAGTCCACACATAAGTGAGAACATGTGTATTTGATTTTCTGTGTTTGGCTTATTTCATTTAGCATTCGTCCATCCTTATTGTCACTAATATCAGGATTTCTTCTTTTTAAAAAGCTGAATAATGCTCCTGCGTGCATGTGTGTGTGTGTGTGTGTGTGTGTGTGTGTATCACATTTCCTTTATCCATTCATCCATTAATGCAATTTAGGTTGTTTCCATATTTTGACTATTGTGAATAATGCTGCAAAGAATATGGGGGTGCAGGTATCTTGTCAAGATTCTAATTTCAATGATTTTGGATAAATACCTAGAAGTGAGATTACAGGATAATATGGTAGTTCTATTTTTTTTAGGAATATTCATACTATTTTTCAAATTGGCTGCACCAATTTACATTCCCATCAACAGTGTACAAGGGTTCTCTTTTCTCCATACCCTCGCCAACAACTGACATCTATTTTATTTTTAAATAATAGGTATCCTGATAGGTGTGACATGATGTCTCATTGTGATTTTCATTTGCATTTCCCTAATGCTTAGTAACATTGAGCATTTTTTCATATACCTGTTGCAATCTGCATATTTTCTTTGGAGAAATATCTATTCAAGTCTTCTACCCATTTTTAAAATAGGATTTTTTTCCTATTTAGTTGTAGGAGGTCCTTATGTATTTTGGATATTAACTCCTAATCAAATCTATGGTTTATAAATATCTTTTCCTATTTTGTAGGTTGCTTTTTCTGTTTCATTGATTTTTGTGTCTGTTTTTGTGTCAGCACCATATTGGGGTTTTGTTTTTGTTTTTGTTTTGAGACAGAGGGAGAGAGAGAGCAAGGGATGGGAGGGGCAGGGAGAGAGGGAGAAAGAATCTTAAGCAGACTACATGCTAGGCATGGATGTAGGGATTGATCCCCTGAGCCTGAGATTATAACCTGAGCCAAAATCAAGAGTCAGAGAGTTAACCAATTGAGCCACCCAGGTGCCCCTAGCACCATATTGTTTTGAATATTATAGTTTTGTAATAGTTTGAAATCAGGAAATATGATGCCTCCAGCCTTGTCCTTGCTCAAGATTTCTTTGACTATTCTCTAATAGTCTTTTGTAATTGCATATGAATTTTAGGATTATTTTTCTATTTCTGCAAAGAAACGACAAATACCCACCATTTGCTTCGACGTGGATGGAACTGGAGGGTATTATGCTGAGTGAAATAAGTCAATCGGAGAAGGACAAACATTATATGGTCTCATTCATTTGGGGAATATAAAAAATAGTGAAAGGGAATAAAGGGGAAAGGAGAAAAAGTAAGTGGGAAATATCAAAAAGGGAGACAGAACATGAAAGACTCCTAACTCTGGGAAACAAACTAGGGGTGGTGGAAGGGGAGGTGGGCGGGGGGTGGGGGTGACTGAGTGACGGGCACTGAGGTGGGCACTTGATGAGATGAGCACTGGGTGTTATTCTATATGTTGGCAAATTGAACACCAATAAAAAATAAATTTATAAAAAAAATGCCATTGAAATTTTGGTAGAGATTGCATTGAATTTGTAGGTCACATTGGGTGGGTGGACATTTTAACAGTATTAAGTCTTTGAATCCATGAACATGGGATATCTTTGCACCTATTCAGGTCTTCTTTAATTTCTTTCATCAGTGTTTTATAGTTTTCAGTGTACACATACTTCACCTTCTTGGTTAAATTCATTCCCAAGCATTCTTTTCTTTTTGATGCAATCATAAACATGATTATTTTCTTAATTTCCTTCTTTGGATAGTTTATAGCCATTGTATAGAAATGTACTTGATTTTCTATGTTGATTTTGTATCCTATAATTTTTAAAATTCATTCTGACAGTTTTTGTGGAGTCTTTAGGGGTTTCTATGAATAGGATCATGTCATCTGCAAACAGAGATAACTTTACTTCTTCCTTTCTGATATGGATAATTTTTATTTCTTTTTCCTGACTAATTGTTCTATTTAGGATTTCCATTCTGTTGAATAAAGATGGTGAGAATGAACATGTTTGTCTTGGTCCTGATCTTAGTGGGAAAACTTTCAGTTTATGACCTTTGAGTATAATGTTAACTGTGAGCTTGTAATATTTGGCCTTTGTTGAAGTACATTCCTTCTACACTGAGCTTGTTGATTTTATATCAAGAAAGGATGCTGAATTTTGTCAAATGCTTTTTCTGCATCTATTGAGATAACTACGAATTTTATCCTTCATTTTGTTAGTGTAGAGCATCACATTTATAGATTTGTGAGCGTTAAACCATCCTTGCATCCCAGGGATAAATCCCACTTGATCATTGTGTATGATCTTTAAAATGTGCTGTTGGATTTAGTTTGCTGGTATTCTGTTGAAGATTTCTGTATCTATGTTCCTCAAGGATATTGGCTTGTCATTTTTCTTTTCTTGTAGTGTCTTTATCTGGCTTTGGTATCAGAGTAATGCTAGCCTTGTGAAAAGAGATTAGAAGTGTGCCCTCCTCTTCATTTTTTGGAAGACTTTGTGAGGGATTGGAATAATTCTTCTTTAAATGTATGGTAGAGTTCACTAGTGAATTTATATGCCCCTGGGATCTTCTTTGGTGGGAGGTATTTGATGGCTGATTCCATCTCTTTACTTGTCATTGGTCTGTGAAAATTCTCTTTCTTCATGATTCAGATTGGTAGTTTGCACGCTTTGAGAAAAGTACTCATTCCATCTAGGTTATCCAATCTGTTGAGGTAGAGTTGTTCCATAGGAGCCTCTTCTGGTTCTTTATATATTTTTTTTGGTATCAGTTTTAATATCTCTTTATTTATAATTTTTACTTATTTGAGTCTTCTTTTTTTTCTTAGTCTAGCTAAAGGTTTGTCAGTTTTATTTATTCAAAAACCAACTCCATTCCATAACTCTTTTCTGTTGTTTTTCTAGGTTTCTATTTGAATTATTTCTGCTCCGATCTTTATTATTTCCTTCCTTCTGTCAAACTTTGGGCTTTGTTTGTTCTTTTTTTCTTAGTTCCTTGGGGTTAACATGGTTTATGTGAGGTCCTGCTTTTTTCTTAACATAGATGTTTATTGCCATGAAACCCCCTTTGAACTGCTTCTGCTATACTGCTTCGCTTTAGCTGTGTTGTGTTTCCATTTTCATTCATCTCAATATAATTCTTTATTTCCCTTTTGGTTTCTCTTTTAACAACCAGTGGGTTGTTAGGCATATTATGTTGTTTAATTCCTACATATTTGTTAATTTTCCTCCCATTATTGATTTCTAGTTTTATACCATCATGGATGGTAAAGGTACTTCATATAATTTTAACCTTATTAAATTTGTTGGACTTGTTTTGTGGCCAAATCTGTGGTCCTCCTGGAGAATGATCAGTGTGTGTCTGAGAAGAATAAACAAGTCAGTCCCATGATAAGCCACAAAGCCAGAATCTGAAGTCAACATTAGCCAACTTAATTTGGCACCAAGCTCAGTTGTCCATTCCCAAGGTGAACAATAATAGCTGAATCTAAACTAAATTACCTAGAGAAGAGCCTTGAAATAACAAACATGGGTGGGGGGGGACGGTGGCAGCAGTAGAAGGATGAATAGCCCTGTGGATAAAGTGCAGGTACCACACCTTGCAGATCCTCTATTCAGGGAATGCAAGCTCCACATTGAAAGACAACTCCATATTTCTTGCTGCTCAGCATAAGCAACAGAAGAAGATAGGCAGCCATACTTGCTCTCCCCCAAAAGTGCCCTGCACAGGAGAGCTTTACTTCCTCTTCTTGCCCTTCCGCATATTTTAAGACTAGGGTACAATTAACCGAGAGGGCAAAGTTAGCACCCCAATCACTGAGCAGCACATGTAACTTTTCCTAAAGCAAGATGCTGGGCTGACAGCTTCTTCAATGGAAACCCACAGGATTGAGCTTTCCCAAGGCTAGGTGGGGTGCAAGAATGCTCACTGCAAACTCAGACACAGGTGATCCCTTGGGCAATGCTGCCTTTTTGGATAGCAGGAAGCTCATGCCCCTCTCACTCCAGAATACCACTAAGAACACTGTTGGTCTCTCTCCTCTCCACTAACTTACATCTCCCCAAAGGGGAGGAGAGAGAGGAGAGGCCCCTCCAACTGGTCAGACTCTAACATTAATCTGCTGAGTCTCAAAAAAGTGAGCCTGTGTGTCTCTTCATGTTGGTTATTCTTCTATCCACAGAGTCCCAGAGAAGGATCTGGCCTCTGCTGCCCGCACCCATTCAATATGCACCATCTGGTGCTGAGGGGCTCAGCAGCTCAGTAGTTTCAATCTTGGCTTCACCTTAGAATCACCTTTCAATACACACAATTGAACATTATTCAGCCATCAGAAGGGATGAATTACCATTTACGTTGATGTGGATGGAACTGGAGAGTATTATGCCAGATGAAACAAGTCAACTGGAGAAAGACAATCATCATATGTTTTCACTCATATGCAGAATATAGGAAATAGTGCAGGGGACCATAAGGGAAGGGATGGAAAACTGAATGGGAAAATATCAGAGAAGGAAACAAACCATGAGAGACACTTAACTCTGGAAATCAAACTGAAGGTTGCTGGAGGGGTGGTGGGTTGGGGGATGGGGTAACTGGGTGATGAGCATGAAGAAGGACGCATGATGTGATGAGAACTGGGTGTCGTAAGCAACTGACAAATCATTGCACACTACACCTGAAACAAAGTATGTACTTTATATTGGCTAATTGAATTTAATAAAAAAAGAATCACCTTTCAACTCACTGATGCCTAGACTCTGGTCAGTTGAAACCCCACTGACCGGGGTTGCAGCATCCATAGGTGGTAAAGCCACCTCAATGATCTGGTGTTCAGAGGGGCTGCCTGGGTAAGTATATTCAGGGGCTGCTCACCATGACTCTTCCTATTTTTGCAGCTACTTCTGAGTTTATAAATCCCTGGATCTAGATGAGCAAGAGGAAGAAGTCTCAGTTTTTGGCCTCAAGTCAGAGACAAACTTTGCAAACCTGCTTTTGGCAGAATCATGCAATGAGGTGTGGAGGTTCTGCCAATATATTAATAAAGTAGCACTCGCCCATCTGGCTCAGTATCCCTGTGGACCGCTTCATCACTGCTTCAATGCTGGAGGAGAAGAGCAGTGTGGGAGGACCAGGGCACCATGACTCCTTCACAAATTGCGTGGGACAACTGCAAGCACTTTAAAAATAGAATAGCTTATTTCAGTGTATCTCGGCCAGTTTCACAGGTGAGGTTAGGTAGCTTACAATATAAATATAGAAAACAGAATGATAAAAATAGAAAGAGATTTAGGACCAAGGAATTTTTAATGCCAGGTAGAAAGCAAGACAATTTTAAAAAGCAGATCAGAAGAATGCAGACCAAAACAAAGCAGATAATGAACACAAACATTGAAGAATGAATGTTGTTTATTGTGTCAAGAGCTCAAGCATTGCATCATTTAAAAACTTACATTTAAAATCTAAGACCTAGACATTAGTTCCATTTTACAGATGATACACTGAGTCTCAACAGACCATCCTATAGCCAGTGACCTGGAACTCAAGTTCAGCCCTGCCTGTCTAGGTTTCTCTATTCTCATAGTGCCATGTGGCCTCTCCAAAGTGGTTTAGTTCTGAGCTTCCTTTCAATCAGAGAGGAGAGGATGACACAGCCAGACACACAATTTCCATTATCGAAATAAGGAAGCATTCCAGCTCCTCAAAAAAAAAAAAAAAGCAAATATTTTTCCAAGCACTAACTTCAAAAAAGGCATCATTCTCAGGTGGAGTCAGGGAAGTCTTCACAGAAGAGCAGTGGGCAGTGCTTTGTGATACAAAAAGGAGCTCACCAAGTGTACAGGTGTAGGAGGAATTCAGGGAATTGGAACAGCGCAGGCAAACACCTGGACAACTGTCTAAAATCACCGGATGTCGGAGCTTAGCTTCAAGGAGTCCAGCACTTGTGGCACACCACGTGATGTTAACTAACTTAATAACACTGTAAAGCCTAGTCAGGTTGGAAAACCAAAGATAAGTGAGGAGAAAATTTAATTTAAAGGAGTGGAATAAAATCTTATTATAGCAGGCTCCACTAATTTGGAACATGCAGTAATTCAGAGAGGCAAAATGGAGCATTTGAAGAGCTGATTTATACCATAAACAAGATTGGAGGTGGAGTTAATGTATAATGTAAGCAGGATTGGAAGCACCAGTTCACAAAACCACATAGACTAGTGATTGGTTTTCAAATATTCAAGGTGCATGGTCACATAGCAACAAAGATAATGCTAATGACAAACACTTAATATATTCATTAAAATAGGTCCCCATGGTACTGCTCCTGTCTACACCTTATTAGGCTTTCTACTTTCTGCATAGTGTTGATGTACACAGACCTGCCTCACTAGGACTCTTTCTGTACAAACAACCACCTTGCATCCTTAAATAAAATGACACTCATTGCATGCCCCTGACTTTAGCTGGGCCTGGGGTAGAGAAGGGCAGCCCACTCCACCAAACTGAATTCTACTGCCCCATAAAGGATCTCCATAGGCCCAAGACTCTTTCAAGATTAACATCCAGACACAAAACCTGTAACTAGATCATGGTTCATGAGAAATCTCATTACTCCCAGTACAGACCTCGAGGGTGTGGACAAAATGGAAATTGTCAAGAGTGGTTTAGGCTGATTTTCCCTCTCACTGCACCTCATACAAAAGTGCATAATTAGGAAGGAAAGCAGGATTAACTACCTCTGTATCAACACTGTGCACAGCAGGAATGTCAAACCAGCCTGACACCAAGATCTGCCATTGTGTCTCCCACACAACCCACTCCACCTAAAGGCCACGTGGGGACATGGTGTGTACAGATGCTGTGAAGGCCAAACTCTTGCACCTGTGCTCGCATTGTCTCTCTGCCTAGGGCTTCCTGCTTCCTCTTTCCTGCTCCTGAAATCCTGCCTCTTCTTTAGGATGGAGTACAATGTCACCATCCCCTGACTGTCAGGATGAAATGTGGACCATGGTGCTGATCATGTTGGGGTAGGAGTGTGGGGCTCATTCTGACCCCTTACTCCTGCCAAACTGATCATTCCCCCACAAGGTGAAGTTCAATGCTTTCTTCTACTTATCCTGCAGGCCCCAACTCAAATATTCATACAGAGAGCCTTTACTGAGGGGCACCTGGGTGGCTCAGTCTGTTAAGCATTCAACTCTTGATTTAGGCTCAGGTCATGATCTCAGGGTTGTGGGATCAAGCCCCATGTCGGGCTCTGTGCTGAGTGTGGAATCTGCCTGGGATTCTCTCTCTCCCTCTCCCTCTGCCCCCCTGACTTACACATCCTCGAGTGCTCTCTCTCAAATAAACAAATCTTTTTTAAAAAAGGAATAATCAATAATCTTCTTAAAAAGATCAGTCTTATTGGTAATCAAAGACAATGTGTACTAAAACAATTAGAACCTATCATCCAATTTGCCCCAGAGAAGGAAGTGAAAGAGGCCATTCCCACAGATTGCTTAACAATTGGTCACATTCTAAAATGCAATTTTGCAGTATATTCCAAACACCTTTTGACTTCTAGGAATTAATATTTTAAGCGTAATCAGAGACACAAAGTTTTGTAATCATCACACTAGCTAACTTTGAGGTTGCCGTTGTGGGGCACCATGCCCTCATTATGCCTAAATTTTGTGAGGTTCCCACTCTGGAAAGTAGGAATAGTCCACCATGAGAGGTGCTTAGGGTAACACAGAATAGCACATGTCAACCACCTGAAAGACAAACTGACACACAGCAAGAGTGCAGTGTATTTTAGATATTGCTATTATTGTCACCCTTATTTTCTGGGAAACAACAACACATGTTCTACCATGAACACCACACGGCGGGACTTACCCCAGGTGGGACGACACATTGTTGGTAAATTTAATACTACAGTTAACCATACTTCTAAGTCAAGAAAACCAAACATCTGAGCATCTTAATAATTCTTCAAAGGGCATCTAATAAAATTAAAAATCAATTCCAAAGATTAAAAAAAAACAGGAAACCAGGAATTAAAGGACAAATGTTATTGATGCAATCAAACAAAGGAACTCATTAAGAGATGTAACTAACCATTGGTAAAGTAGAATCTGTTCACTCTTCAATCAATCATTCATTCATTCATTCTACAGACATTTCCGGAATGAATTCTTCATGACCAAGTTCTAGTGGCTGAGAAACAATGCATTCATTTTGAAGGAGGAAATAGACAATGGAACAGATAAATAAACAGGATAATTAATGATGGTGATGAATGCCCTGAAGAAAAGGATACAGGGCAGTTAGAGAGAGAGAGAGAAAGGACAGCAACACAGGAATCTTTCCCCTGCACATTCTCCCTCTCCCTCCAGCAACCAAAGGGGTCCATAGGGTTCAGCCTGAAAACCACTGGTCAGTCTACCTATCTCTGTGCCTCATAGCTCAGTGAGACCAAGAGGAAGACCAGTGATGACAAGGGTCAATCCCAGACAGCAGGTGATCTATGGAGCTGGGCACCCCCTACCAGCTCCACCCTGTATTATTCCCACAGGGTGGTAATGCAACAAGTGCAACAAGGCTCAATAAGCTTTCTGCTTGACACACTCCCCCACCACTCCCTAATGCCCCTTGCACCCAATTCCTTCATTCATCTCACCTATCTGCACCTGCAAGCATCTGAATTTGTAAGTCCTGACCTGGCATGGCTCTTGGGACCAAGAACCTGAGGGTAAGACTCACTTCTCAAGCCTACTTGTTCATGGGAAGAAACCAAATGAGGTCCTAACAGACTGGGTGCCTGCTGTTTCCCTAGAGGTTAGAAGGGGGGAAAGGGGAAAGCACATCTGCCTTGGCCCCCACCATCACCATGGGTGTTGCAGACAATTGTGATCAAGAGTAATGCTGCTTCTCACCCTGACCTCGTGCAGTGGAGCAGCATGCTTATCTGCACTTGGACTAAGTCCCAGCTATGCTTTCAGTCCCTACATTCCCCACATGAGTTCTTTTTTGTGTTTTCTCACTCAGTAAGACTTTATCTTGTGTTGAGTTTTTAAAAATTTCTGTCAGTGGCTTTAAGTAATTTTAAAAATAAGACTATACGGTGGGAAAGGAAGGAAAGAAAGAACAGAGAGGGATGGGGGGAAAAGAAAGAGTAAGACCCTTGCAGGGTGGCAACCAGCCCACAGCAGGCTCTTAGTGTCAGCGTCCCTGGGGTTGTGGGCTGTGTATATCAGGTGCTTCCAATGACAGTATCCTGGTGCCTTTGTCATGGCACTGAAGGCCATCGAATGCAGAACAAGAAGGCCACTCTTGTTGGAGTTGGTAGGAATGGGTAGGTCCCATTCCTACTGCACTTTCATCCTAATTTTAACAAGGAGAAAGTCTTGCTTTGATGCTAGCCTGTCTTCAACACTCTCCCACTACCCACCCAACTCCATTTTGAACAATGAAAGACCTGGTCTCAAGTTCACAACCTCAGCAGACAACAATACTTAGCTAGAATTTAAGGCACTGTATAAGTTTCTTCGTATATATTCTTAGGGTTGCCTTCTATTTAAGACAATGGAAACTATTTTTTTACTTAGAGGGGATAATACCAAGGTTTTAAGATCATATTCACTTACATAAGAAACCGAGTTGATATAAAAATTTTAAATCTGTAACATGCAGATACAAAGGTGGAGTGCTCAGTTACAAAGGTGGGGTGCTCAGCTAGGAAGGTGGTGTGGTCATCTACAAAAGTGGAATGCTCAGCTAGGAAGGTGGGGTGCTCAGCTACGAAGGTGGAGCGCTTAGCTATGAAAGTGGTGTGCTCAGCTACGAAGGTGGAGTGCTCAGCTAGGAAGGAGGTGTGCTCAGCTATGAAAGTGGTGTGCTCAGCTACGAAGGTGGGGTGCTCAGTTAGGAAGGTGGGGTCCTCAGCTACGAGGTGGAGTGCTCAGCTAGGAAGGTGCAGTGCTCAGCTATGAAGGTGGAGGGCTCAGCTAGGAAGGCAGTGTGCTCAGCTATGAAGGTGGGGTGCTCAGCTAGGAAGGTGGGGTGCTCAGCTACAAAGGTGGAGTGCTTAGCTACGAAGGTGGGGTGCTCAGATACAAAGGTGGTGTGCATGTGACCATGAGGGACGGCAAGGCCTCTCCAGCTTCCTTCTCCATGGCCTCACAGAATCAACTGTCATCTAGAAAGTGGATAATCATTTTGCAGGGTCACTTGACCAACTGTTTTACAGGTTGAAATGAGCCTGAGCAATACCAGGTTGTTGGCATAGGAAGGAGGATGTGGGGGAAGGGAGACAGCAGCTGAAGGACTGAAGTAACATAATCTAGTAGAAATATGTTTTATAAACGCTCCATTTCCCTCTTTAGTGTGAGCAAATGGCCTCAGACCTATCTTGCAGAACATCGTGGCAAATCAAAAGTGCATGTCCTGCCAATCAAAAAAAAATGCAATTCTGTAATGAATGGTGGAGAAAATAATTAAAAACAAAAGCTGAGAAGGATTTCTGAGAGCAAAAAGCATTTAAGTGCATTGTTCTATTGCTCTGGCACATATGTTGCATATTAAACTCAGCATGTTGCAGGGGGTGATTTATCATGCGTGCAGTGTGTGGTACTGTGCTAGGAGCTACGGATGAAGACAGGAGAAGGCATGGTCCCTGCCCTCAAAGACCCACGAGGGAGGACAGGAAGCTTCTCTCTTCCTCCCACACTTTCTTCCCTCTTTTCTCTACCACCTCTTCAGAATCTACCATGCCCTAAGCCATGGATTTGGTGCAAACATCCAATTCAACATAACCAACATATTATCAAGTGGCTACATAAGCTTAATACTGTTTTGAGTCCTTTAAGCATTCTGAAAAAAGTCTATGAAGAAATGAGCCAACATGCAACATGCTAACATCAGAGACAGGAAGGCACCACGCCTTATAAATAAAGGAGGGCAGCATGGTGGAGAAAGCCCGGAGCTACATGAAGCTGATGGTCTGGGACTGCCTCTCATGAACGAACAAGCTGTAGACCCTCTTTCAAGATGCCCAGACGGAAGAACTGCGGGGCCCCAAGAACACAAGCCCCATGCTGCAGGCAGGATTTCTGCTTCTGGGTGGGGGGTGCTCAGCAGGGATGGCTCTGAAGGATGAAGCTTTCTGAATGTGGCAGCCTTTGTAAGTTTGCAGTCCAGTGTGCCAACAATCCAGCAAATACATTTGACTTTGGAGTCAGCAGACTTCCTGAAATCCCTTCTTGCACAGCTGTCACATGGACAGGGGTCAAAATACCGATCTCCCTAGGGAGATAACTCCATCCTCCACTGCCCTGCCGCATCACCCACAGACCAAACGAATCACTGCACTCATCCTTTCTCCTTTGTGTGGACAAAGGCCCATGATCTACTAGAGGGAAGGGGCTGGGAGGCAGGCAGGGTGAATGAGGTGCAGTCTTGTAGAGGTGAAGTAACACAAGCAGAGAGCAAGGTCCAACAGCACTGAGGAGGTCAGGAAGCACAGAGGCCCACAGAGTCCTGGGAAGGGATCCTCCAACCTCCACATACCTGTGACCCAAGGAGGCATAGCCAGAGACTTGGAAAGGGCAGCGGCTGTGGGCATAGCTTCTTCAGGGGCAACCAGGTAGGAAATGTAAGGGTGGGAAACAGGGTCAATCAGGAAGGTGGAGTGCTCAGCTACAAAGGTGCTCGACCTTGACCTTCCAGGGCCCTGGGACCAGGCTGCCATGTTATAGGGTAATGTGAAGACAGGATGGTTCCCAGCAAGTGTGCAGAGTAGAGGTCTGGCTGGGGATTCAACAGCAGGAAGCATCACTGGGGTTCCTGGTGATGGGTGTTCTAAGAAAATGCCACCATTTTGGATGTAAGACCTTGTAAATCCCTGCCCTTTATGGGCAATGTGGCTTTTAAACTGATATTGTCATTTACTGTCGCTGCTGTAAGTGTTCTCTCTTCTGTAAGCAGAAGCACCAGGGGCCATTTATCAGTGAGCATGCTTTCCTGAGAGCAGACATTTACTGCAATATGTTTTCTGTTCTCCACTAGCTGGACATACTTCTTGACTTCTTGGGCACCGGGAAGCTGCTGGTCAAGTGGGAAGCTTGCACAGTGGTGCCTTCCTGTCTCTTGTGGCGTCTACCACTGGCCTGGGGCACGGCCCTTAGCATGGGTGTGGGACACAACACTCTTTAACCATTAATGTGACACCTTGATTTTATAAATTGAGATTTATTTTCATTAAACCTATTCTTTTTTTTTTTTAATTTGATCACATAGTCTGGGTCATGCCTTTCTACTTATCAAAGCTAGCTGTGCTTGGGCCCAGTCCTCAATTCACAGCAGCCTGTGCATTGTCAAATCTCAGCCTCACAAAGCAGGAGATACAATCTAGGCTCCTGGCTGTCAAATGGGTAAGCAGAAAAAAACACTTCCTTAAATGAAACCAAAGGTAAAACACTGGGACCCCTGGGTGGCTCAGTGTCAGTGGTTGAGTGTCTGCCTTTGGCTCAGGGTGTGATCCTGGAGTCCTGGATCGAGTCCCACGTCGGGATCCCTGCATGGAGCCTGCTTCTCTCTCTACCTGTGTCTCTGCCTCTCTCTCTGTGTCTCTCATGAGTAAGTAAATAAAATATTTTAAAAAATACTAACACATCGAGTAGGGAATGTAGAAAGCAGTAGGACGGAGGCCTGGCACCTACACATTCAACCCCATCATCCCCAGTGACCCCTAAGGAACTTCCTGGACTCCCCAGGGCTCTGCGGAAACCAAGGGAAAACCAGTGGGCAGAGTCGAAGGCTTTCAATCCATGGCTGAGAAAATAGTAGCCTGGAGGACAGCATCAAATTTCCAGTTAGTGGGTAAGATTCCAACAGCAGGTCTGTTTTCCCTCTGAAATTCCATCACAATGTTAAGCAATTTTATGGCATCAGCTAGAAAAATGATGGCTGTGCCATGTTCTAGAAAGTATAGGCTCTGGAGTCAGAGAAGCAGGGCATGAATCCCAGCTCCAGCCCCTACTAATGATGAGCTCTGCACAATGAACCACTCAGCTGCTGCATCTGTAACAATATCTGCCATGGGGAGCTGCCATGAGCCTTCAGTGCCATGACACCCAAAAGGCGCCGCTTCTTTGGGAGTGTCCCTGATGCCACAAAGGGATGGCAAGTTCCCCCTGACTTCTCAGTCCCAGAGTTTGCTGAGCTTCCCTCTCAGAACTTGCCAGAATCTTTAATTATACACACTTGTATAATTATTTGATTTTTGCCTGTCTCCCTACCTCGACTGGGAAAGGGGATGTTCCATGCAGGTGAGGCCATGTCTATCTCACTCTGCACGTTATTGTCAGCACCCAGGACAGTGGCTGGCATGGAACAGGTGCATCATAAACATGTGCTGAGGAAATGAACTCATGACCCCAAAGGCAGTGTGGCATGTGGCACCAGGGGGCAGAGCACACACACCAGGGGCAGAGCACACACATAATGCTAGTCCAATGTACAGCCCATTCATTTACAGGCCACTGAGCCTCCCTCTGCCTTAGTGACCTGTGCAAAATGGAGCAGCAGAGTGCCTGCTGGACAGGGCCCTGGTGAAAAGTGAATAATTCACGCGAAGCACTTAGCACAATGCCAGGTACCCAGCAGGTGCTTCATAAATGTTAGCTATCAGAATCCGCACCACCGTTAGCCATTAGAATAGAAAAGGTCACTTTCCTTCCTTAGCTTCACAAACTTACTCTGGATCAGAAAATCACCACTTGTTCAGCCAAAGCACAGATTAGCAAAATAATTTCTATTGGGTTTCAAGGCCTAGAGGGTTCACCTTTGGTTTTGATTTCCAGGTGACAGTGAGTCAGCATGAGGGAAAAACCAAGGGGGCTGGCCACATATCGCTCTCTGTATATAATTTCTGGGGGACATTTACTCAACAAGTATGAACTGAACATCTACTGGATGCCAAGACACATGTGTGGGCACTGGGAACAGAGTGGTGAAAAATGCAGGCTGGAGTCCCCGCCCCTGGTGTGTGGAGCGAGTCCCCGCCCCTGGTGTGTGGAGCCAGCCTCCTTCACATGTGTGAGGCAGACACAGAAAATAAGCAAGATAAATACATAATAGGGATCGTGTGTTGTAAGGTGAAATATGCCCTAGCAAATAAAGCAAGGAAGAGAGCTAGTGGACTAGGGACAGCCGGGGCAGGGGTTTTGAATTGGGTGGTTGGAGACTCAAGTAGGAGGTCACATTTGATCAAGACCTGAGGGAAGTGAAGGGATGTGCCTGCAGGTGTCCAGAGGAGGTTATCCCAGCAGAGGGAAGCCAAGAGCGGAGACCTGGGTGGGGGTGGGGACGAGGGGTGGGTGGGGGTGGGTGCCTGGCTGGCAGAAGAATATCAGGGAGGCTGCCATGTGATTTCTAAAAACTTGAGGAACAAGGGCGCTGCAACTTCCAATTTAATTAAGCTCACTACAGCAGGTAAGTACTCCCCATTAAAATGTATTACATTCCAATGCAATGTTTGTGTCTCTTTGGGACGTGAGCTTAACACAAAATTGCCAGGTCGTTGAGCATCCACCAGCTTTGTCTGTGGTCCTCACAGGCATAACCAGGCTCTCCGCCTCCCACCAGCAGTTTTACGCATATAAACTGCTCAAAGAATTTACAGGTCATTAGCCATATTTCAGTTTTTATCAGAAGGAAGTATAGTAAGGTAGCTCCCCAGCAAATGATCATTTCCACAGGGCTTCCATCCACTGGATCTCATTAGCTTTGGCCTTCACAAAAGCACAGAAGGGAGGGAACTACTGCTCCCATTCTGTAGATGAGGAAACTGAGGGCTTCCAAGAACACCATCCCGGGAAGGGAAGGACATTTCCCATTTTCCAATTTCTTGTTCAGTGTACAGGCACCACATCCTCTTCCCATTCCTCTCGAAGTATCTCTTTCCTTGTGAGCAGAGCTCATCACTGGCTCATGGTCAAGTCTGGGAGGCTTACACACCCCCTACTCTGGTCCTGGCTCACAGAGGTTGGATTTAGAGACAGCAAAGGCTTTGTTGCTAGATCTGGGACTGTCAAGGTTGTGCTGGAGCTGGCTTATATGGGGCTCATGAGAAGTGCTAAATTTTCAGAAACTTTGCAAGCTGGTTGACATCATGCTGTCAGATTGAATCAACTACGTCTTAGTCCGTTGGGTCAGCTACAATAGAATCCCATAGATGAGGGACTTATAAACAGCAGAAATTTCTTTATCACAGTCCTAGAGCCAAGAAGTTCAAGCCACAGACAGATTTGGTGTCTGGCAAGCATCAGTTTTCTGGCCCATAGATGACTCTTTTTATGACGTCCTCACATGGCAGATGGGGAAGGGAGCTCTGTGGCTCCTCTGCTATAAAGGCACCAATCCCATTCATGAGAGCCCCACCCCCATGACCTCATTATCTCCCAAAGGCCTCGTCTCCTGATATCATCCCATTGGGGGTTACGCTTCAACATCTGAATTTGGAGAAGACACAAACATCTGTCCAGAGCATACATACCCTGACATGGAAATCAGCTAACTCAACAATTCAGGGCTTGCTCTCTTTCCACTGCGACACAGGTTGCTAAGGATTTCTTTACTGCTATTATTGCTTCCAATCCCAAAGCTTCCTCCTGCTAGCTATGTAGCTTTGCACAAATTATTTAGCTCCCTGGTCCTCGGTTTCTCCAACTGGAAACTAGGGATAGTAACATCCATCCCAAAAGATGTTTCTGAGGATCAATCAAGATATGATAGGAAAAGAGCCACGCACTGCAGGTGATCCATAAAGAGTGGTGTTACTAATATCATCAGGCATTGAAGAAGTGCGGGATGAATTTTATAACTCCCCACAGACCAAGGATAGTTACAGAAAAACACATGGTAAATATGAGGAACAGTCAGAGAAATGGGCACAAGAAGGTGTCATATTGGGTCAGATGGTGGGGAGAGCAGGGTACCCCAAAGACCGCTGGCAGGTGCAAGGTCCATCTGCTCTTCCCTGTGACCTTAGGCAAATCTCATGTCTTTCCTGATTGATTACAGGATCCTCCATCTACCCACAGTGATTGTCTGATACACCAGGGCCCAGGCCCCAGACCCAGCTCCACCCTCCATGCACCCTATGTTTGTACAGCATGACCTCTGTCTCCTCACCCAGCCCTTTCCATAATCCAGTGCCCATCCTCTGGACGTCAGAACACACCCTGGGTCTTCCTGTAATCCACAGGAACGACCCCAACCCTGTCCCCTTAGGAATAACAAATGTATGGCACTTAAAAATAACATTTGGGAAACCTGTCATCTTGAAAGCCCAAGCCGAAGTTACAAGTGATGTTAACAAATCTAGAATAGTGAAGTTTGTGAAAAGGATCCTGGATAAGACGGCATCACCTCATGCCCCCTTTCTTAAGGCAGTTTCCATGGTGATGGAGCCTTAAGAAGTTACTTACTAGGAAAACTCCATGAGCATTTAACATCTGTGTGTCCAGGATGGACCAGGATATCGCCTGACCCCCAGGACATGGGGGACATTAATAATCTATATTTTTAAGTTATCCCAGGACCCCAAAGGACACTGGCTTCTCAAGTTGTAAGGAAGAGAGCAGGGGAGCACGTTGACTGTTGGCTTAACGTCTGTCCTCTCTCACCTACAAGCTCTGTGAAGACAAGAGAGTGACTCTTTCTCATTGTTCTGTCACCGATGCTGGCACCATGTTTGCCATATCGCATGTCAGCCCTTGGCAATGGATGCACGAACTTTCTGAACATCAGAATCTGGGAATGCAGAGATGAATAAGGTGTGGCCCATTCCCCAGTACATACTTATTTAATGAATGGACCTTTTCGGGAGGGTAAGCAGAAGTTCTCGCAGTGTTCCGGGCAGGAGAAACAGCATTTGCAAAGGCCCAGAGAAATGAAAACAGCAAGATGAATTACAGGTGTCTACAACCAGTGGGTTGGTTTGGCTGCAACAAGAGTGGAACAAGATGGTAGCAGAGGGTGGTGTCAGCGGGAGAGGCTGGCATAGTGTCAGACGCCTGGTCAGGGAGAGGTGTTAAGTCTGTGGGTTTGGGTACACCATCGTTGGGGTCTATACAGAGAAATGGTGACCTCAGGTTTGCCCTTTGGGAAGATTTGCCCTGTGCTATGGCCTAAATATTTGTGTTTTCCTCCACCAAAGATGGTATGTTGAAACCTCAGTCCCTAGTGTTATGGTATTTGGAGATGGAGCCTTTGGGTGAGAAGTAGGTTATCAGGTGGAGCCCTCATGATAAGATTAGTGCCCTTTTAAGAAGGAAGGAGAGAGAGAGAGCTCTTTCTCCCCATAGCCCCATCAAGAGGACCCAGCAAGAAGACCAGCACGCCAGGAAGAAGGCCCTCACCAGACCCTACCATGCTGGCATCCTGACCATCACTTCCAGCCTCCAGAGCTGTGAGAACTACATCTCGTTGTGTACACTGCTTCATCTATCAGAGTCTGTGATGGCAGCCCGAAATGAGTAGGACACCCTGGGAGGGCAGAGTGGTGATAGACAGCTGTGGCCGAACGTTGAAATGCCAGGTAGGAGGCTCTAGCAATAGTCAAGGCCAGAGATGATTATTTTTATGGAAATGAGGTTGCTCAGGAACTAGGGATTATAAAGGGCTTTTATCCTTCATCACAGATTCCAGGGAGTGGAGGGGGCGGGGATGCCAGTCTCTGTCCTCCCCCCCTCTGCAAATGCCTTCCTGTCCCCCCTGCTTCAGTCAGAGCAGATCCACATTTAAACACCTTACACAGTTTGCTTTGGTCAAAGTCTCAGCACTTAAAACAGAGTTAGCCTCCAATTGAAGTGGTTCTGTCTCGGCTCAGAGTGGTGTGGAGAGATCTGTGTCCTGACTCAGTGCATCACTACTCCAGGAAGGTTCTAGAAACACACCTTCGCTATGAGAGCTATCTAAAATGATTACAGGTTGTCTTTCCTCATCCCCTCCTGCCAGGTATTCACCCCACAGTGACCTGACTAGTCAAATGGGCAGGGGAGGTGACTGAGAAATTTTAAATGAAACACATTATAACAGCTAGTCTAGTAAATGTAGGCAATCTGGTAAGTGGAAATGGGTTTTGAAAATGAGAAAGAGGGACTGAGTGTGTTGTCCATGTAGTGGAGGCCCACCTGAGTGTAGTTCTAAGAGCATCACCACCACCCCTGATCCTTGAACCAGTGGCTGCCTCTCACCTGAGACCCTGTGGGCACCTGCTGAGTAGTCCCCATTCTGGTCCTTCCAGCCCCCCAATGGCATAGTCATCCTTCTTTTCTCATTTTATAAAGAAGGAAACCAAGACACAGAGAAGAGAATTCATTCACTCTCAAGGCCTCTATATTCTGTGACCTGGCAGGCGTCAACCACAGAAGGTCATTTCTTCACAGCTCTGGGGAAGGGAGCCCCCAAGCAATGTGTGGACATGGCCAGGTGCTGGTGAGAACCCTCCTCCCAGCTTGCAGATGGCCATCTTCTTGCTGTGTCCCCACCTGGCAGAGAGACGCTCTTCATGTTCACAGCCACAGACTATTGTGTTGGGGCCCTACCCTAATGACCGCATGTCACCTTAATGATCACCCGAAGGCTATCTCCAGATAGAGTCACACTGGAAGACAGGGCATCGATTCAAAAATTGGGGGGGGGGGTGGAGGTACACAGTTCAGTCCCTTACAGCCTCGCCAGCATGAGAAGCAGGGCTGCCATGAGAACCCAGGAGGTCAGACTCAGCCCCAGTGCTGAAACAGTCCCCATCACCTCTCTCCTGTCCCTTCTCCCCTCCCCACCTCTCTCCTGCCCCCCTCTCCCTCCTCATCTCTCTCCTGCCTCCTCCCCTCCTCTCTCCTCCCTGCTACTCCTACCCTCCTCTCCTCTCTCCTCCCCTCCCCACCTCTCCCTTGTCCCCCTCTCCCCTCCCACCTCTCCAGGGCTCCAGCTAATGCACTACCCTCACCCTCACCCTTCTCCGGGTGTGATTTCTCATTCCAGTTTCCCTTTGCCTGGAGTATCTTCCACCCTAGAGAGCAAAGCAGCGGCACCACAGAATAGGTGAAAATATTGCTCTTGACAACAACTTGGATCATCACGTGCTTGGGAGCATACATCATTCGTTCCTCAGAGGCACAACTGCCATGCAAATCATCAATGCCCAGCCTTTGCCTTGCCAGTTATGGAGCACATCAGCAAAAGAGCAGAACAAGAAGGGGCACGGTGAGGATTTCCGAGGCTGCAATAATTCACCCTCCTTGTAATGAGATGAAAAGCTGACATATAATTAATGCAAAGTGGAGGTGTCCTTATGAACCCATCAAACAATTCCATGCTCCCTTCCAGCAGAGGCCAGAGAGGCAGCCAAACAGAGGCCTAGCAGGAGGGTCTCCCTGCAGGGTGCAGGGGCCAGGGGCCAGGGGCCAGGCCTTTGCAGGGCAGCTGTGGGGGAGGGGCTGACCCAGACAGCCTGGCTTCGGTCCCATCTCCTCCACTTACTCACAGTATGACTCCATTACCCAATCTGTATATTGGGGATAATAATATTCAGATGGCAGCAGGAAACCAACAAGGCTGTTGGGGGACCTGAGAAGTTAGGGATACTTATCAGTAAATGTTAGAGGTCATTTTCCTACAAAACTGAAAAGCTCAGGGCACAGTGGGATGGTCTTGAATTTGAATCACAGTTCAAGTGATTCAGGCAGGCAATGAGCTGCTTTGAGCCCTGCTTCCCCTCTCTGAGAAAGGGAGCCCACAGCCCTCACCTTGCAGGGTTGTTAGCGAGGCTGCAGCATGCGGACGGGAAGCACAGGTGGCAGGCTCTGAGCACCTGGCAGGTACACTATGGTTTCCAGTCTCCCTCCACAGGTCTCCATCTCCTTCCTCATTCTGGCTTCCAGAGACTCAGGTGGGGGCCACCCAGTCCCCCTCCCCCACCGCGTTCGTAATGGGCACAGACCGAGCCAGGTGCAGCCCCCCATGCCCTTCGTCCTCTGCTGGGACCCTTTGGCTAGCAGGAGAAGTCAGAACAAGCAGTGGTCAGCACGAGCCACAGCTCTGAAAACAAGGTTAATGCAGGGGAAAGCCAGAGAGACACAGAGAGACCAAAGCCAGTGGGAATTCTAGACCCCTTAGCTATAAAACCCAAGAGATTCTCCTTTGTGCAGCAGCAAGTTTAACTTTCTGCCCAATAGCTGTATAAATTCTGAGCCAAATAGCGTGTGAAGTGCTCAGTCCAGACAACGGGCTGAAGGGCATTTCACTGCCCATCTGTCTACTATCACATATTCACAGACGCATGTACAGATAAGCTCTTAGAGGAGGCTATATTCTCATTTACAGAAAACATACTTTCATATCTCTCCCCCTCAGCTGATTCTCCTAACAGTGCTGGTGGTAAGTCACAGCATTAGTTGCTTAATTTTTTTTAGAGGGAGAGGCAGAGGGGGAGAGAGAGAATCTCAAGCAGGCTCCACACCCAGTGCAGAGCCCAAGGTAGGGCTCAATCTTATGACCCTGAGATCATGACCTGTGCCAAAATCAAGAGTCGGACGCTTAACTGACTGAGCCACCCAGGCATCCCAGACAGGGCATTATTATTGCCATTAATGGGTGACAGTTCGAGATGTGACTATAAAATCCAGCAGCTGTTCACCCTCTCTGGCTCACAATGGATGGAAATGCAATGCCAGGGTGCCCACAACTGCAGAGAGCTCCCTCCTTTACCCTGCACAGTTGTGTAATCATGAGTGTGTGACACTAACTCGTGTCTTGGAGCCCATAAACAGCATGGGAAAGTGGTGCCTCAGAGGGGCCGCTCCAACATAACCCCCTCCTTCAACACACATCACATGTCTGGGCTTGCATCCAGACCCCTTGGTCCATGCTAAGGAGTCCCCTAGAAGGGTTTATTTCCCACAAACAACTTGAGTGTGTGCATCGCTGCCTGGAGGTATGGAGAACTTGCACTTGTTACTCAAGCTCTTGCATGTCACCTACAGTTAGGCCTGTCCCCAGGACACCGCCCAGGTGTGCAGTGTTTCCAGGCATACTGTGGTTTTCCCAAGCAGGACAACTGATGTTCCCTTGTTCTATCACCCGTGTTCGGAGAGCCTCTGAGTGTAGAGAGCAATGGAAATAATGGGTGGTAGCATAACAGAACACGAACCAGACTAGACTTTCTCATCAGGGGTCACTTATGATGCTCAACTGAGGTACAGAATGAAACATCCAGAATCTGTTTCCTGGAACAGCCTGTTCTGTCCCCTTCAAGAAAATCCAGCTCCAAGAACACTGAGCAAGTACCTCCTCTGACATGTCTGCGACTGTGTCTGAGACTCTCAAAAATGAAGAACCAGACAGTCCCTACTGCCTTCAAGGAGCAAGCAATTCCTTGATAAGGCCAGATAAGTAAGCCAATGATTTGCGTTTGGGATCACCGCAGGAAAGGTTGTGCTGGGTGGGTCAAGCCCAGAGTAGGTGGAGACAGTGAGGGGCACTCGGTTGGCCCATGGGTGATGAAAGGCTCCTGCTCCAAATACCTACTAAGCTGGATAAAAGGAATGTGTGGGATTTCTTTAGAGGAGGGGGCAGGGGGTGGAGATGCAGGTGGAAGTTTCAAGATGAGGAGATGTCACTGCAAATGCACAGGGGCAGGGAACCATCAGCAGGTGGCATTTTTTTTTGGACAGCTTATAAATTTATTCTGTGAGATCAATATTACTCTGATATAAAAGCCAGGCAAAGATACTACAGTAAAATGTAAAAAAAAAAACTATACAACAACATTCCTCATGAATACAAACATTAAAAATACTTAACACAATATTACCAGATTTTAATAAAAATTAGAAAATATACTAGGCATACTAGTTTGTATTAACATCCAAAAATTAATCAATATAATAAACCATATTGATAGAAGGGAGAAAATACCATCCCAATAGACACACAGAGTTTTGATAAAATCAAATATTCATTTGTGATAAAGCTCTCAATCAACTAAGAATAATAAGTAACTTTTTGTTCTGACACATTATATCTATGAAAAACTTACAGCTAAATCATAATCACAACAATTTGAAGAAGAGATGACAGCCAGGGATGGGATGGAGAGAAACTTCTAGAACATGGATCATGGCACGATGTGTGTGCCAGATTCAGAACTTGGAATTTAGCATATCTATCCTGGGCAGCCATCCTGAGGCATTCTTACCATCAACACTATGGGTGGTACGTTTTAAAAAGCTAAAGTTAAAAAAAAATTAAAAATATAAAGCTAAAGTCCCTTCTATTTGGGCAGCTGTTAAAACATTCCACACGTTTTTCTCAGAAATACGAAAACCTTCTCTTCAAAATCTATTTTCAACTGTGATTCATCAGGTAAGAGAATATAATTAAAATTAAAAGTGAGCAGATGCTTCCAGATTTCATGAGAGAATGCACTCCACAAAATATCCATCGGGGAACATAACTCTAGAAAATATCCAAAAGAGAAAATTTCATTCCTCTCTCTCTACCAGGGAGAAGCTTCCTCTCAGCAGAGTGAGATTTGCACGTGGCTCTTTGCAGTGAGAGAGCCATGGGGCCCGGCATGCAGTCACTCACCACAGGTTGACCAAGAAAGGGTGCTCCAGCCCCTGCATGATCTGCAGTTCCCGGAAGACGTTCCGAACCTCGTCCCTCTCGATGCATTTCTGCTTGTTCATGTACTTCATTGCGTACATTTTCTTCGTGTCTCGCTTCTGCACGATGCATACCTGAGCAACAGCCAAAGTGGAGAACATTCAGGCCAACAATTACAAATAATAATAATAATAATAATAATAATAATAACCATAATAATAATAAAGAAGTCAGCTCCTCCTTGCACATCTACCCCTGGGTTTAAGCCTCTGTTCTGAGAACTTGCTAGCGGAGCAGCTCTGGCTAGGCCACAACCTGTCTGCATCTGTAAAATGGAGGAGTGTGACCAGATGCACCTGTTTATCAAATATTTACGTGAAGCACCGGCTGTGTGCGAAGTGCTGGGGAAGGAGACAGAAGGAGCAGCCCTGCCTTCAAGGAGCGCACAGACCAGGAGGAAAACAAACTCACTGATGTCCGCAGTCCTGAGATCCGTGGTGATGGTGCCCACGGGGTCCCCTGGCCCTCCCCACCTCCGCACACACCTCTGTCCACCAGCCCTGCTCTCCTCTCTGCTCAAGGACTCTCTCTGCCCACTTTGCTGCCCAGGCAACAGACCGGCGATGCCAGAGAGTCAAGGCTGGCAGGAGCAGCGCCTATACCCCAGCCCCCTTGCTTGTTCCTCCGGGTAAGTCCGAGAAGTGGCTCCCGGGGATCCCCAATCTCAGGGCTGGCAGAGCAGGGGTGGGAACGTGATGCAATGATGACAGCTCCTGGATCCCGGGCACTTTCTTGCAGGCCAGTGCTGAGCAAATGCTCTGCCTGACAGTCCGCTCAAGGGCCTCTCGAATAAAGCCTCATCTTCCCTCGAGCATGAGGACGTGGTGGCCCTGAGTGCACTCATTACTGCTCCCAGAGTCCCACAAGACCCCAAGTGTCAGGACGGAGAGTCAAACCCAGACAGCGTGACTTTGGAGTGACCTCCTTGCCCGGGCAGCAGCGGTAGGTGGGAGGAGGCTATCACGGAGGGTTCCCTGGAGGAGTTAGTGCCAGAGCACCAGCACAAGAATGGAACGATGGGAAAGGAAGAGACTTTCAGGGAAACGGAGGGGTATAGAGGAGCACCTGCGGCCCGAGGACATGCAGCAAGGAGTGTGGTGCAAGGGGAACCCCTAAGGAGGGCTGCATTAGCCAGTCTTCCCGAACACTGGATGAGGTACTGGCCTTACTTCCTGGGTCTCCCTGACACAGAACCACACACTGGGTGGCTTAAAACAGACACCTATTGTCTCTCAGTTCTAGAAGCTGGCGGTGCAAAGTCAAAGTGTCAGCAGCTCTCCCCTGAGGCTGTAGGGGAGGGTCCTTCCTTGCCTCTTCTGGCTTCTGGTGGCAGCCAGCACCCCTGGGCATCTCTGACATCCATGGGCTTCCATCTGGCCTTTGTCGTCTTGTGGCCTTCTCTCTTCTGTGTGTCTGCATCTGTGCCCAAATTTCATCTCCTTCTTAAGAACACCAGCATTGGATTCAGAGTCCATCCTAATGAATTATGTCTGCAAAGACCTATTCCAAATAAGCTCCATTTGGAGGTTCCAGGAGGACATGAATTTTGGGTGACACTATTCAGCCCAGTACAGCTAGCTATTATTATGATCCTCGCTTGTCAGATAAAGGGAGAGAGGCCCAGGAAGGTGTAGACCCTCCTCACGTCTCTGGACTCAAACCCATACCCTGCCTCCCCAGCAGGCACTTTCCATCAACAGGCTTCCTCCCTGAGGACAGTGCACTCGAGGTAGGAGCCAGGGATGAGACCACGGGCCTAGGCACTCAGCTCAGGAGCTCGGATTTTCTCCGGCATGCCACGTGGCTCCTCTGCTGGAAACCGGACTCCTTTTAGCTCCGACACACCGTGAATGTGATGGAGGCAGATACAAAACAATGGAGAAAGGCTCCGGTTCTGCCTCCCCAGTCTCTGGCTCTGTCTGAACTGAGTCAGCCAGGCCCACCCTGGACCACTGGAGGCGGCAGGGCTGGGGGGTGGGGGTGGGGATCTAAAATGATTACATGAGACCGAGGAAGCAGAAGTGCCCGGTATATCAGGGGGTGATAAAAATCCTGAATCTTAAGGTCTTAAATAGCACATTTCATGCACCCTCCAGAACGATGTTCTTGCAGGCAGTAAAATCACTGGGATGAGACTGAAGGCTCATGGAACTTCCTTTCCAGTGAACTTGAAAATTTAAAACACCTGGAGGCAAAGATGTGTTGTACAAAAGCAGCCAGGGGACCCTAGCTTTGTGGCATCCCAGGAGAGACTTCCAGAAGCCTGGACCCAAGTCCCTGAGACCCACACCTGCAGGCAGACACACAGTGGGGAGGGTTTCCCATCCCTCTTACTTCTCTTGTGACTTCTCAGAAGAGATGTTCAGCAGAGGCCGGGAGCCCTGAAGTCCAGCTGAGCGCATCAGCTACAGAAGCACAGGCTGTGACTAGTTCACATCCGTGCAAAGGCCCAGTTCTGTGGCCCGGTGGTTAAAGACCTCCATGACCCTCCTCGTTATAGCAGGCAAAGGTGCCAAGAGGTGGCTCTTACCTCCTGGGTTTGGGGAGTGTGGCACTCAATGCAGCTCAGAGACAGGGACGGGAGGGACTGCAAAAGGCTCTTCAAAGTGCAATTAGAATTCCAGCTTTCAAAGAGAGGTGGGGATTTGGATGGAGCTCGGCAGTGTGACTTAGCAGGGCAAAGCAGGGAAGGGCAGTTGGCACAGGATGTTGGGGGCAGCTTGAAAGTTTGGTTTCACAAGCAAATGAAGGGGGGGTGTGTTAAGGGATGGGGCCTTGGCAGCTCGACACTGATGAAATGAGTGCGGCTGCACCTTGACTCCATCCTGGGTAAACTGAGGGCTTGGTTCTATTTTTTTAAGGCATCTTAGAGGTTCTCCATGTTTCTCAAGAACACAGAACTCAGGAGGCTGGACCTAGGGCCAGGAGAGCTGGGCTCTGCTCTTGGTCCTCCTGCTGACCAAGAGTGGGACCCACTCACCTATGTCTGGCCTCCCTTCCTCATTGGCCAAGCAAGGTTCATAGCAACAACTGAATCAACCTGACCAGGAGATGGAGGCTGAAACAGAGACGTAAGGTAAATCTAATGCCCTGGGTAGAGGTGAACGTCTGCTGGAAGAGCAAAGACATGCAGAAAGTCTGGGCTCCAGAGACATTCTGACCAGGGCTTATAATCCAGCTCTTGGCTGTGTGACCATGGGTAAGTCATCCACCCTCTCTGAGCCTGTCTGCTCATCAGTAAAACTGGAGTGATATGTTCTTCCTCCAAGAACTGTTGTGTGGGCCTCAGAGGGGATGCCTCTGAAGGTGTGCTATGGTGCCGCACGGAGGCTAGTCTTCTTTACTTCCATGACATTATGCACATATAATGTTCCTGGGACAGAGGCCTTCCGCAAATGGCAGCTAATACTATGATAACCAGACCTTCATCATAATCATCGTAGAGGATTCACCTAAAGGAAGGGCAGGGGTGCTGTGGGGAGGGGTCTGGGCTGGTCCGGGCAATGTTTGCTGCTAGGGTGGTTGGCTGGTGCCCCTCACATTGCAGAACCATGGAAGTAGGGACACTTGGAAGCAACCCCCAGGCTTTCTCTCAGGCAGGTGGCTGAGGCGCAGGGAACGGAATAAACAAAACCAGAGAGAAGGGGAAGGGCAGGGGAAGGGTAGGCAGGCTTTGTTCCTGGTTGAGCAGCTGTTCTCTCAACAAGAGGTGTCCATTTCCTAACCCCCAGAGCCTGGGAACGTGACCTTATCAGGATAAAGGACCTTTATAGATATAATCAAGAATCTTGAGATGAGGGATCCCTGGGTGGCGCAGTGGTTTAGCGCCTGCCTTTGGCCTAGGGCGTGATCCTGGAGACCCAGGATCGAATCCCACGTCGGGCTCCCTGCATGGAGCCTGCTTCTCCCTCTGCCTATGTCTCTGCCTCTCTCTCTCTCTGTGTGACTATCATAAATAAATAAAAATTAAAAAAAAAAAAGAATCTTGAGATGAGATGTCTCTGGATGACAGTGGGCTCAAAATCCAACCAGTGTCTTCATAATAAGAGAAAAGAAGTGAGAAGTCATAGAGGAGAGGGTGATGTGACCATGCAGGGAGAGCTTGGAGAGATGACACGTCTACAGACCGAGGAACACTGAGGATCGCTCGCAACCCCCCCAGGAGAGAGGCACACACATGGATCCTCCCTCAAGCCTTCAGAGCTGGGACATAAACTTCTGTTCTAAGCCACCCACCCTGTGATTCTTAGTTATGGCAACCCAAGGAGGCCAAACAGGCAGTCGATGTTCCTCATAGCCATCCACCTGTGGCTGAGCGGCTTGGCCAAGGGCCCCTGTGATCCTTACACTCTCACACTTGGGGGTGAGGATGGACCCTCCCAGGTCTAGTACGGTCAGCTCTCCATGGAACCCAGCCCAACGTGTGGGCCACCCAGGCACCCTGTAAACATGGGCTGGTGGGAGATGGACAGACATGCCTGGAATCCAAACCCGAGCCCTGGAGGAGGAGGAGGCATTGAGTGCGCTCAGCTCCCAACATCCGTGCCTCCCAGGACCTCACATTCTAGCCCAATCCCATGGCCTGTGTTCTCTCCATCTGAGTCTCTGTGAGCAGAGCAATATCTGTTGGTTAGAGTTTAATGCTTGACATTTCATACGGGAACATTTCATGGTGAGAGCTTCCTAACTGGACGGTCCCACCTCTGCTGTGGTCTCGGCAGGTGTCCCTTTGCCTAGTTCAGAAAAATGAGACTCAGAAAATGGGACCCTTCATTCAAGGTTTGTATCTTGGCATTCCAAGCCCTCCTTGCCTATGTTACCTCTGACATGCATGTGTCTGTGCATACACACCACACACACACACCACACACATGCATACGCACACACCAGAGAGCACACACACACGATGCACATATACAAACACACATGCACACACACAAATACACCATACCGCCTTCTACACTTCTTGCCTCCTTCCCCACCCCCTCACCCACTAACTCTGTGGCCATTCATTGCTTTCTTTAGGAAGCTTCCCTTTATTCTTTAAGTCGATATCTAGACCCTTCCCAATGGGCTCCCAGAGCCCTATTTTTATCAAGCTGTTTCACACACTGGATTACGAATCCTATGCTGCTTCACATGCTGGATTATGAATCTTGCACTTCTTCATGCACTGGATTATAAATCCCTGTTTATTGTCTAATGGTCAGAACCCAAGTATCATGAAGGCAGGGGCCATACTGTCTGGTTCTCTATCAAACCCCAAAATTTCAGGGCTCAGACACGTGAATTTGTCACCTTAGCCCTGGACGCCTGGCAGGAGCATATTCTGTTCCCTCTGCTTAGAATACCCTCTTGCAGGCCTCCCCTGGCCTCACTCCCTGCAGGCATCACCGCCTCCTGATCACAAGGCCTCCCTGACACTGATCCTCAGGCCTGAGGTAGAGTCCAGAACAGAGCTGGATTTCATTTACAACATGTCCACCATGCCCTGTGTGGCTGCAAGCAGGTCAGCATCCTTAGTGCCACCCTATTGACAGCATAAGAGGAGGGGCTTCTGTTCCTCCCAGCTCCAAATCCCATGGCAACATTGTGATGGAGGGAATCTGCTGAAACTTCAGGAGCTCCTGGCAGGTGCCAAGTAAGTACTCTCCTCCAGCAGATTGGCCGCCCAGGTCCTGGGAATCTCCAACTTCAAAAGAGAAGAGTCGGGTCCCCAGTGGTACCAAGCTCCTTCACAGCACAGCACAGATTTCCATGAGAAATGCCACAGTTAAAGAGGCAGAGTGTGAGCATTTTGGCCAAAGCCGCCCAAGCTGCCAAAAGGCAAAGACCCAATTAACATTCATTATTCTAATTCAATTAGGAACTGATGTTATCATTATGAATCACAATTTACTGGGACAGATAAATTATAGCTAGTGTGGATTTCAGGTGACTTGCGAGAAAGAAGGCACACATGTCAAGCAGACATCTCCATGTAGGAGTTGAGAAGGGAGCCAAAGCATTTTGAAAGCCTCCACAGCCCCGGCGTCCGGGGGTCTCCAGCCCCACGTCACATTCAGAGTGCTGGAGATTTGGATTCTGCAGCACAGCCAGAGGTCTGGGAGGCCCTGGGATTTTTTGGTTTTTAAAAGCTTCCCCGGAAAGTCTGATGTGCAGGCTGACTGAGAATCCCTTTGCTGGGCTCCAGGAAAGTCCCTGTCCACTGCATCTTCAATGACCTTGACAGTCAGCACTCTAACCTCCACCTGATAGCTCAGGCAAGCCAGCCTCTGGGATTCAGGGGACCCCAGAATCAGAGGTCAGAGCCTAGCTGGGAACCCAGAGCTAGGCAGGTGCAAAGGCTGGCACTGGTCCTTCCATGAGCCCCCCTGGAACCTCCCCCCGCCGCCGACCGGACTCAGCTCATCGCACTGCTGCTCACCTGCCCCAGCTACCCGTGAACTTAGCAAAGGCTGTTGAGTGAATATACCATCACGGTGTGCATTAAAGCACACTGGTTATGCTTGCAGGAGTGAGATTCTGGGAAACAACCAATGTGGAGACAAGCAAGAAAAAAAATCAGGATGAAATAGGTTCACTAAAAAGAGCGATCATGCTGGATGCCATTGTTCAAATATCCTCTGCGACAGGAAGACTGGCTTCAGCAGACAATGACTCTGAACTACATAATATGCATCCTCCCCCTCCTTCCTCTACAATAGGATGACAATTTTCTTCAAGGAGGCAGCGTGATCCATTAAATACTCACTTGCAGCCAACGGATGCCACAGTTCTGGCCAATAAGATATTAGTCTCCTGGAAGCTTCTAGGAAGTCTTGCTTTCTGGATAACAGGGAATAGCTACAGATGGCCCCAATTTCTCCCCTTCACCATTTTTCTTGTCCTTTCTATCTGGAACACATATGTAATGTCTGGGGCTGCAGTAGCCCCTTGTAACCATGAGGCCAAAGGCATTTCAGAGATGCTGAATCTGTTATCATGGAGTCACCTACTTTCAGATCTCTTGTTATGTGAGAAAAATAACCCCTCTTTGTTTAAACCACCATAAGACAGACTTTCCATTTCTTGCTGCTGAGAACATTCTCATCTGATACACAAACTATGCAGTCACTTTTCAAAGCACCAAAGGCCCATGTGGCCTCTGACCAATGGTGGCCTCATTGGAGTAATCAAAAGTCAGCCTCAAGAAAAATACACATCTGGATGAATATTTTACTCAGGAAACAGTTATTAAGTGCCTGCCATGGGCCTGCTGCCACATTAGTTAAGAAGACATGACACTGCCAAAACACGAACTTGAGTTAAATGGGATAAGCAGACAATATTCAAGAATAAAAGTCAGAGCTGTTCACCGTTAGCCACGGGGCCCTCATGGCCTGGCCCTACCTCCCCTTCATGCACATCTGTCCTCCCTGCTCACTTCCCACTCTGGCCTCTCTGCTTTTCCTGCATTACCCATATCCTTCCCCATGTGTTCCAGTCTTGGGCCCTCACCTCCTCCAGGCTCTGCTCATGAGTCATCTTATCAGGTCAGCATTCCTGACCTCTCCACGTGAGAGAGCAATCCCCTCCTCCATCCACATTTCCTCTACCACCTGATGAGCTCCTGTCACTGAACATGCTTCTTGGTTTATCTGTTCATCCATTGTGGGTCTCCCCTCTGTAACGTAAACTCAATGATGATAGGGATTTCTTCCTCTTTTGTTCCCGGCTCCGTCCTCAGGAACCAGAATGGTGCCTGGCATGTGGCAGGCATCTGATTGATAGGGTGTGGCTGGCTGAAGGAATGAATGGATAATTATTTAGAAAAAGGCAGTGCTACGGGGGGGGGGGGGGGGAGTGAGCACATGAGTCTAAGGGATCCAGAAGAGGAATCCTAACCAGGTTACGG
Organism: Canis lupus familiaris; assembly: GCF_011100685.1. Taxonomy (NCBI): domain Eukaryota; kingdom Metazoa; phylum Chordata; class Mammalia; order Carnivora; family Canidae; genus Canis; species Canis lupus. The sequence goes on along the minus strand of NC_049224.1, from coordinate 71,083,707 downwards.
GATTAGGGAAAGACATTCTGGAAGAGACTATTTCTCAGTCATCAAGAGTTGATTTCATGAGAATAGAGGTGTAGGGCAGAGAGAGAAGGAAGTGCATCACCATAACCCCCCTGGGAGTGTAAAGAAATGAACATGCATTGGTGCACGTTAGCATGTGTTAGCAGCTTTCTCAACTTGCTCATCTGTGAAATGTGGATAGGAGTGCCCTTATCTTAATGGGTGGTCATGAAGGTTGCATGGTTCAGCGCTTTCCACATGATTTACTACTGTGATTATGATCATCCTTCATATGTGTTATGAAGGTAAGAACAGAGAACGTCGTAGGGATGTGTAAAAGTGCCCCAAGAAAGAAAGATTCCAGGAACAATTTCATAATTGTCATGACAGGTAATTCTATGTATCAGCTGGGCTGGGACACGGTGTCCGGATATGTGGTCAAACATTACTCTGGATGTGTCTTTGAAGGTGCTACTGGAGGGTTTTCAAAGTGGATGTAGGTGAAAGAAAGGGCGGGGCACCTGGGAGGCCCAGTCGATGAAGGAACCTGCTTTCAACTCAGGTCATGATCTCAGGGTCCTGGGATCGAGTCCACATCAGGCTCCTTGCTCAGCGGGGAGTCTGCTTCTCCTCCCCCCCTCTGCCGCTCCCTTTGCTTGCTTTCTCTCTCTCTCACTCTCTCTCTCTCTCTCGCTCTCTCTCGCTGTCAAATAAATAAGTAATCTTTACTTATTAAGTGGATCTAGGTGTATAATTGTGACTGAATGAATAAAAGACAGAATAAACAAGCAATTCGAAAAACTGGGGTTTGGGGATGAGGGGAGTTCCTTCTGACAGCAGAGTAGAGGAAAGCTTTGGAGGCAGTTCCAAAAGCTAATCCTGTGTTCTATAAAAAAGAATTAATGCCACTGTTTACATATACACTGATCCCTCCTATTCCCCGAGTCACAGGGAAGCCCACTGGGTCAGGAAATGCCAAAAAAGGTCAAGGGAACAAGTGCCACAGGACCAGCCGTGGTGCTTCTGAGGCCCCTGATGCTGGAAATGTGTCCTTTTGGGTGAAGCAAGTTAGAACCACTCCATAAGCGTGAGAAGGCCTGAGAATGCTCATCCCGAGGACAGAATGAGACATCACTATGGGAGGACACCAGGAAATGCAGGAGATCAGTGAGGTCTGTCAGATTGGTCAGTAATGGGTCATTTGCTCTGGTTGATGCCTGAAAGCCGTTCACGAGTGAGCCTGCATTTTCTGTGATATTTAGCTCTTAATAAAGCGATCCCTAGGAGCCAGCAAATTCCTCCAAAGTATGCCTCAAGCCAAACACAACCTAATTAATATGAAATGAATAAATATTTCATTAAAGAGAAATGGATTCTATCTTCTATAAAAGATGTCTGTGCAAACAATAAAGGCTTCTAGTAAAAGCATCATGTTTAAGGATTCTAAAACAATTCTTAGGTAAGAGGAACAGCTCACAGGCACAGGAAGTTAGGCGACTTGCCCAGAGTCACCTGCTTGAGCCAGAATTCCAATTCAGCTCTGCCAGACTCTGGAGCTGCATCTTTCTAAGCCTGGGGTCATAAACTGAAAAACTTTTGCATTTCCCTAAAGACACCAACCACGTATTCCAAGCCCCCACTGCAGCAGACATGGTGCTAGCTGAGCATCTGACACACATCTGCTGTTACATTGCTAACTGTCCCTGCCACAGGACCTTTGCATCTGGTGTCCCTTTTGTCCATGATGTTCTTTTTTCCCCAGATCGTCACATGGTCTGTCTTCCTCTCAGCAATAGGGTCTTAGCTTAAATATCTCCTTCTCAGACCTTCCCTAAGCCCTCTCCTCCAAGAAAATCAGTCTTATCCTCCCAGATTGCTGCTCTGTACATATTCTGCAGAGCAATTATCATCACTATGTCACTGTGTTTGTTTAATGTTTGTGTGTTAGTCTCTGTGGCATCAGGGACCTTGTCCAAGTTGTTCATCACACCATCACAAGCACCTAGAATGATGCCGGGACAGAGCAGTTGCCATCAATATTTCCTGTTTGATTCCTGCCGTGTGTTCCACAATACTACCATCATCTTGGAGACCTAACACTTTAAAAGATAAAAGGAAAAAAAAAACCCCTAAAACACTAAATTAAAAAAAAAAACCCAAGTCAAATGTTTCTAAACATTCAAACTTATAAACATATATAGAAAATCTAATCTCCATTTCTTTCCAGAACAGATTTATTACAGTCTGGTCACTCAATTGGTTAGTCTACTATTAATCAAATATACTTTTTTATGTCACAAATTTACATGCAGATGAAAGTCTGGAATGTGGAATGAGACAACTAATAACATGCTTGGGCATGGAAGTGATCATCGCTGCATAGTAAAGCTGTGTGGAGTCTGGGATGATCATTTGTGCAAGTCCAGCTCAGCCTTATCCAGAATCTTCCTTCGAGGGACATAAAGAGTTATTATCATATAACTCTGTGCCACTCTCTGCTATTTTGTGTGCAGACTGCCTCTGGCTAGTCCATGAATTTTAATTAACTCCTGTTTATTTTGCTTCAACCCTGCAGCTCTTTAAGCTGCAGGCGCAATGGCCAATCTAAGAAAGACACTTTGGAAGCAAGCTGCTCAGAAGGTTCTGCCAAAGGTTCCTCTCCCTTCCTTGAAAATAATTATGCCCTATTGACTTCAAAGTTAACTCAGAGTGGAACACTTCACCCTGCACTCTCTGCCGGCACAGAAGAAAGCTTGGATTTGCCCCACCACTGAATGGTCAAGGGGTGCATGCGGAGGGCCGAGAGGAAGGCTGCAGGAAGACCCAGGGACCGAGATAGCTGGAGGGTCAATTGTGAGACATGAATCTGTGGCAGGGGAGACAGAGGTGCACTTCAGGACCCCAATCCAGAGACAGATAAATAGCCAGCCAGCTTCATCGGCTGACTAGTTAATTGCCAAATTCCTCATTCACTCATATATGCATACATATGTATCATATACATAAACATAGCATATAAGTATAGCTTTATACACACACATGAATAGGTAAATACACACTGCTTGGTGGGTGTGTATATATGTATGTGCACATGTGTATGTATGTGTATATGCTGCTTGATGGGTATACATATATATGTATATACATAAATGTGTGTATATACCATATATATTGCTGTATATCATATGTTTTAATACTATACATTATACATAATTATACCAATTATAGCATAAAGTATATTAAAGTATATTATTAGTATATCATATGGCATAATACATATACTAATATTATATATTATATAAGGTATATACTATATATATAAAGGCAGTATATAGATACTGCTTATAGGGCATATATCTATATATGTGTACATATACATATACTTCGTGTGTGTATATATATGCATATGTATCTATACATACATGCACACATATGTACATATACTGCTTACTGGGCGTGTGTGTTTATATGCATGTACATGTGTGTGCATATATATAGGTATATAGTACATATACACACATACACTGCTTAGTGTCTCTGTGTATCTCTATGTGCCTGCTTAGTTCATTGCATAGTATGTATGTGCTTTTTGTATATATGTGTACATATATATATATCTGTAAATATACTGTGTAGTAGGTATCTGTATGTATACTGCTTAGGGATACAAGAGTGAACAATGAGGAAATACTGCTGTCCTCACAAAGCCTATATTCTGGCACATGAGACCAATAACCAAGAGAACTCATGAATAAACACATAATGGAATTCCAGGTGGCAACAGGTGCTCTGAAGCAAGGGGACTACAACATGAAGCACTTGGGGGTGGGTGGTCAAGTGGGGTGGGTGTTCAGGGAAGACCCTGAGGGAGGGGACACTTAAGCAGAGGGAGGGGGGAGGGTATATTTCGGAAGAGGGAGGGGGAGGGGACACTTAGGCAGATGGTGAGGAGGGACACTTAAGCAGAGATCTGTATGGAATGAGTGAGGCTTGCAGAGACGAGGAGAGAGCAATCAAACCTGAGGGGGCAGTAAGCATACAGACTCTGAATCGGAGTTAAGCTTAGCATGTTAGAAGATGAGAAGGATTGAGTGGAATGAGCAGAAAGAGGGAAGGGTGGAGAAGGGCATCAAAAAAAAAAAAAAAAAACCCGCGAGCCAGATTGTGGGGACCTGCAGGCTGGCATGGAGAGACCGGTGTTTGTTCTGAGTGGTAGGGCAGCTGCTGGGCATCTGAGGCAGCAACCACACGATCAGATTTATGCTTTATCACACAACCAGCTTCCACATGGACAGGCTCTCTCTCCTCTCTCTCCTCCATTCTTTAGGTGGCATTTACTGGGTCTTTACCATGTGCTGAGCACTGAGCCTGGCGCTGATGGGATGGGTATTGAATATGAAATGTCCTAACCTCGCAGGAGTATGAGTCTGATGGTGAAGGCAGACCACCCCTCCGCCAGATGTGCTGTGAGGGGTCCAGGTGAAGCTAAGAGAACCAGGTCTTCTTCCCTCCAGGTTCCTTCAGGTGACTATCCCAACCTTCCCAGAACCCACCAGGTCATGCAGGAAAATCCCAGCCACACTGGTTTCAAGAAGACACAAACGGCATTTGAAAATGCCAGCCAGATGCCAGGTATGGCTCTGGGAGCTGCACAGTCTCTGCCCCTTTATTTTCACAGTAAACCTTTAAGAACACTATGGACCTTCTTTTCAAAAGAGCCGAGGATTGCAGAAGCTTTTGTGGTGGGTTTAAGTGCACATGGCCAGAAGTACCAAGGCCAGAATCTGAGCCCAGACCTCTCCATCTCAGGAGCCCATGCTCTTTCTTCTATGCTCTGCTGCTTCCCAAATCAAACATTCAGTGTTGTTGGATGCTGATGGGGATTCTCCTCCTGGTCCCTATATTATGGTTTCCTGCTGATATGCATGGGATGAAAGCTGGTTTCAATCTAACTTCTGTATTTGGGAGGGACTTGTGGAAACAAGACAGGCTGTGTGTGACAGTGGTATCCTCTCTGGGCCTCTGATTCATCTTATGTGTTAAGAGGGAGATAATAACATCCAGCACACTGGGCTGTTCGGACAGGATGATAAAAAGGGTTTGGTTCCCAGGACAATGACGGTGAGTTTCTGACTGGTCAGGACTCTGTAGGCTGCAAATGTTGGGAACCCAACAGGATCTCACGTAAGCAAAACAGGATGTCAGTTTCCGTAGCTGGTCAAGACAGTGGAGAGCCCAGAAGACTGGAAGGACAAGTGATGGTTGTACTGGTGGTACCTGCCTGTGTCCCCTCTCATTCACCTTCTTCACACACTGCAGGCAGCTCATTATGAGCCCTTGTGACTCTTCTGGGGGTCTTTTCCACCCTAAACAGGACAAGCCACAAGTACAGGAGGTAATGTAGCTTGGAGAAGCCCTCCACCGGTGAAGAAGGGGGAACTGTGTATAAAAGCATCAGCTTCTCTAAGCTCAGAGGCCCCCAGGCACACTCACTCTGCACTGTCTCCCAGAGGTCCCACAGGGAGGTGAGTCCAGGCACCACAGTTGGGAGGGGCTCCATCACTGGCTGCCTTCCTTTCTATGTCTCACTCCCCTTCTCTGGCAAGGGTTTTCTGGGTTCACCTCCTCATAAGCTGCTTGCACTTTTTTTTTAAGATTTTATTTATTTATTCATGAGACACACACACAGAGAGAGAGAGAAGCAGAGAAACAGGCAGAGGGAGAAGCAGGCTCCATGCAGGAGCCCAATGTGGGACTCGATCCCAGGACTCCAGGATCATGCCCTGGGCCAAAGGCAGGTGCCAAACCACTGAGCCACCCAGGGATCCCAGATGCTTGCACTTCTATATGAGTTTCTGAAAGAACTCAAGCTCAGCCAGTAACCAGCAGGGCCATCTAGGGTGAGGCAAGCAAAGAGTCTAAAATACAAAGTACAGGAAGCAAGCGCAGCTCAGTACTTTGTACTTGGAGGACCCTGGGAGTGATAATTCCTTGAACTTTGCTCTCAGGAACCATGGTTGCTCACTCTAGTCTAGACCCTGTATTCTCCACCCACCTCTTACATCTGTTTGTTTCTTTACTGAGACAGGGTGGGCATAGACCTTTGCCTGGAGTGCCTGGATGGTGCAGTTGGTTGGTCTGACTCTTAGTTTCGGCTCAGGTTATGATGTCAAGGTCCTGAGATTGAGCCCTGTGTTGGGCTCTGTGCTCATCACAGAGCTTGCTGGAGATTCTCTCCCTCTGTGTCTCCCTCTGCCCTTCCCTCTGCTCTCTCTCTTTCTCTCCCCAAAATAAATAAAATCTTAAAAACAAAACAAAACAAACAGATCATAATCTTTACCAGTTGCTTTGGAAAATGGCCACCAACATGCAGACCTGTTTTTTTACATCATGTCTTTCATGAAGGGCAAAGAACAAGTCTTTCACCGCTGCTTCCGTGGGAAGAGTCCGAATGGCTGGGCTTCAGTCATAATGCCTCTCTCAAGAGCAAGCACCAGTCTAGCTGAATTTGGTCCATGTGGCTGGCTCAGAGAGTGAGCAGAGGGGTCCTGGGTGCATGTGGAGTGGGAGGCTGTTCTCTAAAAAAAGGGATTTTATGATGATAACAGACAACTGCAAAGCATGCTGGAAAGTAAAAACTGCAGCCCTTATGTTCCCTCTGGTTCTCTGTTCTCTTTCCATTTCACAGATGAGAAAACGAAGTTTCAGAGTGTTTAATTTACTTTCCTAAGAATCCCAAGGACCACAGGTCAGAGTCAGCCTGACTCCCAGACCTAAAGTGTTTCCACTGGATAGACAGAAACTAATCTGTTGGCGTATAACTGCCAGAAAATTCACTCATAGAAGAAAGGGTTATTAAAAAATATATCAGTAAATTCTTGCTAAAAATCAATGGATCGCCCACAGCTGTTACTGTATTGGGGAAGCACAAGTTCTCCCAGCATGAAAGTAAAATGAGATTTCTGTGCATTCACATGTGCTCTTTCCTGATAATCAAGGCTACTGACATAGTTTAACAATGAAATGTCTTGCTTAAAAACTCTTGCTAAATGCCAGATATTGAACCTGCCAAAGGCAGGAAGCAAAGCCAAAATATCCATTCAATATCAGGAAGGTGGTTTTCATCATCCTGTGCTGGTCCACCTCCACCTTGAAGTTAATAATAGTCACACAGACTTCATCTGCATTTACCATGAAAGGCAGTAATTATTTGGTATTTTGACCAGAACAAAGCTAGGTTCTATTGCCTGAAAGTAAACCAACCTCATCCTGAATACTGGATGTTTGTGTATATTCTACATGAATCTGGATGTCATCGAGAAACTGCTACAACCCAAGAATGACTTAAAAGTTGAGTCTCTAGAAAGTCTGCATTTTTAAAAAGATCTAGGATCACAATAGTTTTAACACATTTATACCCTGGACTGCCTGTTCTTAGAGCCAAGCCAGCAGGCAAACAGCAGCATAGGTGTAGCAGAAAATGTAGACAAAACTTTCAAGGGGGCACCTGGGTGGTCCAGTCAGGTAAGTGTCTGCCTTAGGCTCAGCATGATCTCAGGGTCCTGGGATCGAGTCCCTTGTTGAGCTCCTCAGCAGGCAGTCTGCTTCCCCTTCTCCTTCTACCTATCCCCCACCCCTGCTTGTTCTCTCTATCAAATAAATAAATAAAAATCTTAAAAAAAACTTTCAAGGAAGATGATAGGATATAACCAATTCAGAAGTCATGATATGTACAGATTTGGTAGGGTGCCACAAAAGAGTGCAGAGAATTCTGGACCAAATTATCAGTGATGTGAAGGATAAAATGATATGCTTCTATGTGGTGCCAATTGTGCTATGGATTGAAAGAGATGCTTCCATTTTCCTTAAGCTATTAAATGTTTAGCATTAAGATGATAAAAAACAAAGTTTCATTAGGATTTTTAAATGTGTGTTGTTGCTATGGAAGTTCAGCCACTATCCATGAGATTATAGGCAAAACTCCTAAATTCCCTCAGCCACAACTCTTCAGAGAAATCCAGAGAAAGGGACCCTCAAATGTGGCACATGAGCTCTGTCCAAACGTCTCGCTGATCCCTAAAGATCCTTATATGGGGGCAGGCTGTAAACAGTCTAGTGAAGAAAAAAAATGAGTGGACTGAGATTTGTGTGGCTTCCCAAGAGGCAAGAGTTTCATTGTAAGTCTAACCAAGTTAACTGCATGTTAAAAACCTATTTTCTAAGAAACACAATAGAATTCAAAGTCCTACAACATAGCATTCACAATGTCCAGGATGCAACCTCAAATGACTCAACACATAAATAACCAGGAAAATGTGACCTTGAAGATTAACTCTAAGGAGACTGTAAATTAAATTAAGGATTTATATTCTAATCCCTAGAGCAATAATTTTAAAACATAAGAAAGTAAAGCTCTAAGATCAATAAATAAATAGGTATTCTAAGCACTCAATTAATCCAAAATAATATAGGAAAAGAGAAGCAGAAAGTAAGAGAGAAGCAGAAAACAAAGAAAGTCATGGCAGACCAAAATAAATCATAACAATAATTACATTTACTATCAATGAACCAAACACTCCAACTAAATAAAAGATTTCAAGATTTTTAAAAAGACCTAACTACATACTAGTGAAATGCAAAAACCACAGACAGAATTAAAGTAAATGCATGGAAAAAAGTATGTCATGAAAACACTATCAATATGATAGAATGGCTATTTTAATCTCAGAGAAAAAAAGCTTCAAAGTGAATATTAGGTATTATTATCAGGGATAGAGAAGAACATTTCACAATGATAAGGGGGTCAATTCATCATAAGGACATAACAATCATACATGTGTATGTGTCTAAGAAAACATTCGAAGTATAAGAAGCAAAATCGACAAAACTAAAGGAAGGAGAGATATCCTCACAATGAAACTTGGAGATTTTACACAACTGTCTCAGAAATGGAAAAAATAACTGGATTTTAAAAATCAGTAAAAATATAGAAGATCTGAATAACATTAGTCATCCTGATATTTATTTAATATAAACCCAATGACTTTAAAAATACATGTTTCCTTCAAGTAGGCAAGGTATATTCTAATATAAGCCACAAACTAGGCATAAAGTGAGTCTCAATAAATGTAAATGGATTAAAATTATACAGAGTGTGTTCTTGGACCACAATTGAATAAATTACAATAAAAACAATAAGAAAAGAAAAAACCCCAAATGTTTGGAAATTAAAGAATGCATGCCTAAATAATTCATGAGTCAAAAAAGAAATCACAAGAGAAATTAGAAAATATTATAAACTAAATACTAATGAAAATATAGTATTTCAGGATGCCTAGGTGGCTCAGTGGTTGAGTGTCTGCCTTTGGCCTCAGATTGTGATCCTAGGGTCCTAGGATCGAGTCCCACATTGGGCTCCCCACAGAGAGCCTGCTTCTCCCTCTGCCTATGTCTCTGGCTCTTTCTCTGTGTCCCTCATGAATAAATAAATTTTTAAAAAGAAAAATTATAGTATTTCAAATTTTGTGTGATATAGCTAAAGTGGTACTTAGAGGGAAATTTATAGCTAAAGAATTGTATTTTTAAAAATGTAACCTATGGCTCCATCTTGACAATCTAAGAATATATAAACTGATCAGGGGAATAAGAGAAAGATACAAATTACTAATATCAGAAATGAAAGAGGAGTTATAATTATAGATGGTATAGAAATTTAAAGGATATATTAGAATATAACAAATTACTTTATGCCAACAAATTTCCTAACCTAAAAAAAGTTGCTAAATTCCTTGAACATATCAGCTTAACAAAATTCACATAAGAAAAAAAATCTCAGAAAATCTGAATAGCCTTATATCTATTAAAGAAGTTGAATTTGTTGTCAAGAGCTTCTCTACAAAGAAAATCCCATATCCAGTGGCTTCATTCATAAATCCTATTCAACATTTAAAGAAGTAACATCAATTTTACACAAACTCTTTTAGAAAATAGAGGAAAATGTCCCAACTCAATTTGTGAAACTACTATAATCCTAAAGAGAGATTGACAAAGATACTACAAAAAACTGAAATTACAGAATAATATTCCTTTTGAACATTTGAGTATAAATGTAAAATCTCCAGTAAGATATAAGCAAATTAAATTCAATAACATATAAAAGGATAAAACCCAAGTGGGATTTATTTGAGGATTGTCAGGTTTGTTTAAAATCTAAAAATCAATCAATGCAATTCATCATAGTAACAAAATAAGGAGAAGACAACATGATCATTTCATTAGATGCAAAAAAAGCATCTGACTGAATTCAGCAACCAGATATGATAAACACCTCCAGCAAACCAGCAGTAGAAAGGAAGCTGCTCAATCTGATAAAAGGTATCTCTGAAAAACCTAGAGTCCTAAGAATGAAATACTGACTGCTTCTTACCCACTAATATTAATAACAAGGCAAGTATGCTCACATTCATGAGTTACCCTCATCAAATTATTGAAGCTTATAGCCACTACAATAAGGCAAGGATAAAAAAATGAACATGGAGGTGGGGGAAAAAAGATAAAACTACTTCTATTAGCAGAAGTCATCATTGTTGACACTGAAAATCTCCAGGAAACTACACAACTATCACAACTAAGAATTTAGTTACCAAAATTTCAGGGTAGAAGATTAAGATATAAAAATTAATTGTATTTTTATATGTTGCAGCAAACTACTAAAAATTAAATTAAAAACAATTCCATTAAAATAGTGTCCAAAAAATCCTCATGACATATTCAAGGAAAATTTTAATACAAAAAATGGCACAGCACTTACCCACAAAATTACAAAATATTGCTAAAGGAAAATAAAGATTATCTAATAATAAATAGAGGTAAGTAGAAATAAAGACATATACCATGTTCATGGGTTAGAAACCTTGATACTGTTAAAATATCAATTATTGTCCAACACAGCAAATTGTTACTAGATTTAACATAATCCCAATTATAATCCCACCAGTAGTTTGGAGAAGTTTATAATTTCGAAATATTTATGAAAATTGAAATACCTAGAATATTCAAAATAATCTGGAAAAAGAATAAATTTGGAGAATTTATACTATCTTGTTTGCTTCAACGTGGATGGAACTGGAGGGTATTATGCTGAGTGAAGTAAGTCAGTCGGAGAAGGACAAACATTATATGTTCTCATTCATTTGGGGAATATAAATAATAGTGAAAGGGAATATAAGGGAAGGGAGAAGAAATGTGTGGGAAATATCAGAAAGGGAGACAGAACGTAAAGACTCCTAACTCTGGGAAACGAACTAGGGGTGGTAGAAGGGGAGGAGGGCGGGGGGTGGGAGTGAATGGGTGACGGGCACTGGGGGTTATTCTGTATGTTAGTAAATTGAACACCAATAAAAAATTTAAAAAATTAAAAAAAAAAGAAAAAAGAAACTTCAAAAAAAAAAAAAACAAGACTGACTATATACCTATAGTAATTAAGACTTGCATAAAGATCAACAAGTAGAGACTCCTGGGTGGCTCAGGGATTGAGCGCCTGCCTTCGGCCCAGGGCATAACCCTGAAACTCAGGATCGAGTCCCACATTGGGCTCCCTGCGCGGAGCCTGCTTCCCTTTCTGCCTGTGTCTCTGCCTCCCTCTCTCTCTGTCTCTCATGAATAAATAAATAAAATCTTAAAAAAAAAAAAAGATCAACAAGTAGGTCAAATGAACAAAATAAAGAGCCCAAAAGTAGGCCTCCCACTTATGCAAAGTATCTGATTTTATAAGAAGTCACCAAAGTAATCCAGTGAACAAAGGAAAGTCTTTTCATGAAATGTACATCCATTTACAAAAAAAATGAATCTCAGCACTTACCTCACACATACAAAATATTTAATTCAAAATGAATCATAAACTAACTCTATAAGCTAAAGCTATAAAGCTTTCAGAAAGTAAACACAGTAAAATGTCTTCATGACTTGAATATGTTTCCTTAAGCTAAGTTTTCACATACAAGTCACATAAAGCAATAACCTTATAAGCTAAAGCATTTAATAAATTAGACTTCATCAAAGTTTAAAACTCCCTGACTCAAAACACGCCACTAGTAAAAGTAATAGGCAAACCATATTCCAGTAAATAGTCTCATATCTGACAAAGGACTGTTATATATATATATATATCCCACATATATGAAATGTTTTTCATTTCCTTTGGATATTTATCCAGAAGTGGGATTGCTAAATCATATAGTAGTCCTATTTTCATTTTTTTAGGAACCACCATACTGTGTTCCATAGTGGTTGAACCAATTTACTTTCCCACCAACAGTGCACAAGTATTCTCTTTTTTCCACATCTTCACCAACACTTGTTATTTCTTGCGGTCATGATAATCACTCTAACATGAGTGAGTAATATCTCACTGTGCTTTTAACTTGCAGTTTTCTGATGATTAGCTGAGCATCTTTTCATGAATTTGCTGTCCACCTGGATGTGTTATTCAGAAAATTGACTATTTAGTTCCTTTGTCCATTTAATAGGATTTTGTTGTTGTTACTGAGTTATAGGAGTTCCTTATGTACTTTGGATATTAACCCCTTAGGTGATATATGATTTGCAAATATATTCTCCCATTTTCTAGGTTGCCTTTTCATTTGGTTGTTTCTTTTGCTGTGCAGAAGTTTTTCAGTTTGATTTAGTTATGCTTCTTGATTTCTGCTTTTGTTTTTGGTGTCATATCCAAAAAATCATTTCCAAAATCCACGTCAAGGAGATTTTTCCCCGTTTTCCTCTAATAGTTTTACAGTATCAAGTCTTATGTAGAAGTCTTTAATCCATTTCAAGTTAATTTTTATGAGTAGTGTAAGATAGAGGCCCAACCAAATTTTTCTGCATGTGATTATCCAATTTTCCCAACACCATTTGTTGAAGAAACTATCCCTTCTCCATTAAGCGTTCTTGGCTCCTTTGTCAATTATTAGTGTCAGAAGGGTATCTGCATTCTCATTATTTTGTTGTTTTTTTTTTTACATTTTTTAAATTTAAATTTGATTTGCCAACATATATTATAACACCCAGTGCTCATCCCATCAAGCGCCCTCCTCAGTGCCCGTCACCCAGTTTCCTCATCCCGACACCCACCTACCCTTTCCGCAACCCTTTGTTTGTTTCCCAAAGTTACGAATCTCTCATGGTTTACATTCCCATTTTGATTGCAGCATTATTTACAATAGCCATAATATGGAAACAACTACGTGTCCATTAATGATGAATGGATAAAGAAGACGTGTGCGTGTGTGTGTGTGTGTGTGTGTGTGTAATGGAGTATCACTCAGCCATGAGAAAGAAGGAAATCCTGCCACTGTGACAATATGGATGGATCTCGAGGGCATTATGTTTAGTGAGATAAGCCAGACAGAGGAAGACAAATACTGCATCATATCACTTATCTGTGGAATCTTATTTTCTTTATTTAAATTCAATTAGCCAACATATAGTGTATCATTAGTTTCAGATGTTGTTTTCAATAATTTGTCAGTTGCATATAACACCCAGTACTCATCACATCACGTGCCCTCCTTCATGTCCATCACCCAGTTACCCCATCCCCCTGCCCACCTCCCCTCCAGCAACCCTCAGTTTGTTTCCTAGAGTTAAGAGTCTCTCATGTTTTGTCTCCCTCCCTGATAATTGAATGGGAAGTTACTCTGGAATCTAAAATAGCTGAACTGATAGAAACAGAGAGTAAAATGGTGGTTACTGGGTACTGGGGGGTAAGAAAATTGGGGAGATGTTTAAGGGTACAAACTTGCAACTAGAAGATGAGTATGTTCTGGAGGTTAATGCACAGCATAATGATTACACTCAATATCAAACATGTGCAAGTTGCAAAGAGACTAGATCTTAAAAGTTCTTACTAGAGCAAAGAAATGATAATTATGTGATATGACAGACATGTTAGCTAACGCTAGGTGGTAATCATATTGCAATATATAAAGGAATCAAATCAACTGGTACACCTGAGACATACACAATGCTATTATGTCACTTATATCTCAGTAATTTTTCTAAAAAAACACATGCAATAAAGATGTTTGGAAAAGTTGGTGGGGGAAGACAATTAGCTTTCTTTTTTAATGGCAAATGTTTTGAACAGAAACACAAAAGAAGGATACATGACTGGCCATTAGCACATGAAACAAACACTGATCATTATTAGTCATCAAGAAATGCTCATTCAAGCAACACTGAGATCCTACGGAACGCCCATCTGACAAGCAAAAGTGAAAACCTGTTGGCAAGGATGTAAAACAAGTGGAACTTTTAGGATGGAGTATAAAATGGCACAACCTCTCGGAAAACCTTTTGGCTGCTTTGCAACCAAACTAAGCATTGCTGTGATCCAGCAATTCCAATCTTAAATATTTATCCAAGAGGAGTGAGGTCATATGCCTACAAAAAAAAAAAAAAAAAAAAAAGACAAATTTTTGCAGCAACTTTATGAAAAAAAAAAAAAAACAGGAAAAACTAGGAATAGTCCTGGAGTCTACCATGATGAAAATGGATTAAAAAGCCGATATATTAATAGAATGGAATACTATTCTTCAATAAAAAGGAAAAAGATGTGCCACTCCACAGCGGCATAGATGAACCTCAAGAGCTACAAAAGCATTATGCAAAGTATAAAACATTTGGAAGCCTTACACGGAAGAGCGCTTATGTAGAATTCTATTTGCATTAAGTTCTAGAACAGGCAGGCCTCCTCTATGGAGTAGGAATAGTTGGGGTGATCATGAGTTTTGACTAGAAAGGGTTCAACAGGGGAATTTTGGAATGCAGTAATCTTATATCACAGGAGAGATGCAAATTCATGCATACATTCATTTTTCAAAATTCAGCAAATGCAAACTTCAGATACGTGTGTTTCATTGTATGTAAGCTTTACATCAAGAAAAATGAGACAAACCTCTGCTGAAATACCTAGGGAGCCAGGTACAGATATTTGCAATTTACTATGAAATGCATAAAAAATAAGAAGGATTAACAAATGGATGGAAGGATAGGGATTTCATAAAATAAGTTTAGTAGAATGTTAATGGTAGAGTGTACATGGTGGATATGGGTGCTTACTAGAAAATTCTTTCAACTTTGCTATATTTTTGCAAATTTTCATACTAAAGCGTTAGAAAATATTAGATGCACATCCAGTCTCCCCTGCCCTTTATAGAGACGGCACTTTTTGAAATCTGAATGCAGACTCCAAACTCATCCCTATACACCCACACGTGCAGAAGGCCAGCAGGAATCCCAGGGCCTCCCTCAGCAACTCGGGAGTTCTGGGGATCCTGGCAGCTTGGTCCCAGACACACCAGCCTTACCCTTAGGAAGCCCTGGGAAGAAAGGAAAAAAGGGACCCAGAGGCTGGTCCTCCAAGGTGGAGGCAGGGAACGCTGAGGGACACTGTGGCTGCCAAAGCAGAGACAACAGAAGGCCAAGAACAGGGACCTGGAAACCGGCTAGGGAGGAGTCGAGGGATGCATGGGAACTGGACTGTGACCCGTGTGTCAGTCTGAAGGACCATGTTTCTCCCCGCCCCCCCCCATTCCTTGGTGCAAACCTCAGTGACACTCTACCCTACAGCCCAGGCCTGGGGAACTGGTCATCCTCCCTCCTCCAGGACTATCCCAAAGTGTGAGCTAGGGAAAGGGGTCCCAGAAGTGGGGTGAACCCCAGAATAAAAGCTGGAGTGAAGAGTTTCACCACGATTTCCAAAGTGGTACTGGACACATCAAAATATATTCCTTTTTTTTTTAAAGATTTTACTTATTCATTCATGAGAAACACAGAGAGAGAGGCAGAGACATAGGCAGAGGGAGAAGCAGGCTCTCTGTGGGGAGCCCAATGTGGGACTCGATCTCAGGACGCTGGGATCACCACCTGAGCCAAAGGCAGATACTCAATCACTGAACCACCCAGGTGTTCCTAAATACTATTTCTTAGCATAACATCCTCCAGTTCCATCTACATGGATGTAAATGGTAAGATTTCATCCTTTTTGATGGCTGAGTAACATTCCAGTGTGTGCGTGCGTGCGTGTGTATACTACAGCTTCTTTATCCACTCATCTGTCAATGGATATCTGGGCTCATTCCATAGTTTGGCTATTGTGGACATTGCTGTTATAAACACTGGAGTGCAGGTGTCCCTCAGATCACACCGTTTGCATGCTTTGGGTAAATACCTAGTAGTGCAGTTGCTGGGTCATAGGGTAGCTCTGTGTTAACTAACTGAATTTAAATAAAATACATTTATAAAAAATTAATAAAGTACTAATCCTGAATAATCATTTGCTGAGTCAGAATGGGTTCAAAGTGCTCAGAGCAAAATAAATGTACCTGAAACAGTTTCCTAGGGCTTTATTTTTGCTCTGGCCTCTTGCTAGTAAGTGCTTCCTAAATCCTCCTTCTTCCCACCTTGCACCACGTGGTAATCAGGATTCTCCAGGGAGAAAAGGGAACCCTCATACACTGTTGGTGGGAATGTGAACTGGTGCAGCCATTCTGGAAAACTGTGTGGAGGTTCCTCAAACAGTTAAAAATAGACCTGCCCTACGACCCAGCAATTGCACTGTTGGGGATTTACCCCAAAGATACAAATGCAATGAAACGCCGGGACACCTGCACCCCGATGTTTATAGCAGCAATGGCCACGATAGCCAAACTGTGGAAGGAGCCTCGGTGTCCAACGAAAGATGAATGAATAAAGAAGATGTGGTTTATGTATACAATGGAATATTACTCAGCTATTAGAAATGACAAATACCCACCATTTGCTTCAACGTGGATGGAACTGGAGGGTATTATGCTGAGTGAAGTAAGTCAGTTGGAGAAGGACAAACATTGTATGTTCTCATTCATTTGGGGAATATAAATAATAGTGAAAGGGAATATAAGGGAAGAGAGAAGAAATGTGTGGGAAATATCAGAAAGGGAGACAGAACATAAAGACTCCTAACTCTGGGAAATGAACTAGGGGTGGTAGAAGGGGAGGAGGGCGGGGGGTGGGAGTGAATGGGTGACGGGCACTGGGGGTTATTCTGTATGTTAGTAAATTGAACACCAATAAAAAATAAATTTTAAAAAAAAAAACCAGTACTGACTATTATAGTGCTGACGTTTGTCTTTCAGACTAATCATATATGTTATCACCTGCATAATAAACACCCGGGCCAAAGGCAAAAAAAAAAAAAAGGATTCTCCAGGGAGATGGAACCAGTGAATAAGAAAGAGAGAGGAAGAGAAGAAAAGACAGATCTATTTTAAGGAACTGGTTCCACTGCCCTGTAGAAAAAGCATTTGACAAAATGCAGTATCCTTTCTTGACTAAAACTCTCTGCCATGTAGGGATAGAGGGAATTACCTCGATATCATAAAGGCCATACATGAAAGACTGACAGTATCATTCACAATGGGAAAAAACTGAGAGTTTTCTCCTAAGGTTAGGAACATGACATGGATGTCCACTCTCACCACTGTTGTTCAACATAGTACTAGAAGTCCTAGTCTCAGCAATCAGACAACAACAACAAAAATTTATTAGCCACTCAAATTGGCAAAGAAGTCAAACTCTCACTCTTCACAGATGACATGACACTTTACACGGAAAACCCAAAAGACTCCACCTGAAAATTGTGAGAACTCATAGAGGAATTCAGCAACATGGCAGGATACAAAAATCAATGCACATAAATCAGTTGTATTTCTATACACTAACAATGAGACATAAGAAAGAAAAATTAAGGAATTGATACCATGTAAAATTGCACCAAAAACCATAAGATGCCCAGGAGTACACCTAACCAAAGAGGGAAAGGATCTATGCTATAAAAACTACAGAACACTTATGAAAGAAATTGAGGAAGATGCAAAAAGATGGAAGAACATTCCATGTTCATGGATTAGAAGAATAAATATTGTTAAAATGTCTATGCTACCCAAAGCAATCTACACATTCAATGAAATCCCTATCAAAATACTATCAATATTTTTCACAAAACTGGAACAAATAATCCTAAAATTTGTATGGAATCAGAAAAGATCCCAAATAGCCAGAGGAATGTTGAAAAAGAGAAGCAAGCTGGTGGCATCACAATGCCGAGCTTCAAGCTGTATTACAAAGCTGTAGTCACCAAGACAGTATGGTACTGGCACAAAAACAGACACACAGATCAATGGAACAGAACACAGAAACCAGAAATGGACCCTCAACTCTACAGACAACTAATATTCAACAAAGCAGAAAAGAATATCCAACGGAAAGAGACAATCTCTTCAGCAAATAGTGTTGGGAAAATTGAACAGCCACATGCAGAAGAATGACACTGGACCACTTTCCTAGACCATATACAAAGATACACTGAAAATTGGTGAAAGACCTAAATGTGAGATGGGAATCCATCAAAATCCTAGAGGAAGACACAGGCAGAAACCGCTTTGACCTTGGCTGCCGCAACTTCTTGCTAGACACATCTCCAAAGGCAAGGGAAATAAAAGCAAAATTGATGTATTGGGACTTCATCAAGATAAAAAGCTTTTGCACCACAAAGCCAACAGTCAACAAAACTAAAAGGCAGCCTGAAGATATCTGCAAATGACACAACAGATAAAGGGCTAGTATCCAAGATCTGTAAAACGTTACCAAACTCAACACCCTAAAAACAAATAATCCAGTCAGGAAATGGGCAGAAGAACCTGTCAAGGTTCCCATTGATTGGCCTTCTCTTCTCAATCTTCAGCATGGTTGTCTAGGTCCTATGTGATCTGGTCCTTGCTGACATCACTGACCTGCTCCCCTTCATTCTCCCCACCTTGAAGCGCCTTGAAACTATGGACCACTCTCCTTTCCAGAGTCTTTGCACCTGCTGCTTCCTCCACCTGGAACCTGTCTTCCTCCTTCACTTCCATTAGGACTCTGCTCACACAGCTTCTTACCACTGAGGGTGCTCCACCACGCTCTTTGAGAGCACACTGCTCAACAGAACTGCCTAGGTGTATGGAAATGGCCTATCATCTGAGTTGCCTGATGTAGTAGCTACCAGCCTCATGTGGCTACTAAGCACTTAAAATGTGGCTAGTGTGCCTGAGGAACTGAACGTTTATCATCTTCTCTAAGGATAATTAATTTAAATTTAAATATCCACATGTGGTTAGTGGCGACCTCATGACGGCTTAGTTCTATAATCAGCAACCCCTCTCTGCCACTACCTCCCAGAACACCACACCCCTCAGCTTCCTATATTTTAATGTACTTGTTACAATCTAATGTACCATAAGTATACATATTTACCTGTTTGTCATCTCTCTCCCTTCTAAATGTAAGCTCTACAAGGAAAAACACTCAAATCTATTCAGGTTACTACTGGATCAAAGTCTAGTGCCTAGCTATGGGTAGGCACTCAGTATTCATGGACTGAATTCATAAAAGAACAAAAAGGAAGGAAGGAAGGAAGGAAGGAAGGAAGGAAGGAAGGAAGGAAGGAAGGAAGGGAGGAAATGAGAGGAATGGAGGGAACAAAGGTGGGAAGGCTGACTCTATCCAACCTCTTAGATCAATATCTGTTTAACAATGGGTTGTGAATGGTCTAATCAGGAGTCTGGGTTTTTAAAACAGCAGGTGCCTAGTCATCCAACAGTCTTTGGTTCAAATCCCAGCTGGGACTCTTCCTGCCTGTGGGGCCATGGGTGGGCCACTTCATCTTTTGGAGTTGCCAAGTCTAAGTATTTCTGTCTAGGTTTTCCCATTTGTATAATAGAAATAATATTTACTTGAGAAAATAAGGATATCTGGCATTCAGTATGTAGCCAAAGTAAATACTGCCAAAGGAGATTTCTGAGTAAGTGGGAACAGACAGGCTCAGCTAAGGGCTCCTTCTTGTTCTTTAAAAGTCCTTGCCTTTTTTCCATTGTTTCCAAGAACCTGTCACTGTAAACAGTTGAGGATTACAAATATATACTTTCCACAAACAAATGTCAAATCTCCCAACAAAGAAAAGCCCAAGACAGTTGGCTTCACTGTTGAATTTTACCAAACATTTTAAGAAGAATGAATGCCAATTTTCTTACTCTTCCCAAAAACTAAAGAGGAGGGAACATGTCCAGTCAGGTTATGAGCCCGGCATAACGCTGTTGCCCAAGCCAGGCAAAGACACAAGAAAACAAACAACAGGCCAATCTATCTGATGCATATGGGCGCAACACTCTGCAACAAACTACTAGCAAATCAAATCATTGCACTTTAGGGGGTCACATACCATGAGCAAGTGGAATTTATCCCTGGGGTATACGGATGGTTCAATATATGGAAATCAATTAATTCGTGTGATATCCCACAGTAACAAAATAAAAGATAAAATCACACGATTATTGGAAGAGAGGCAGAAAAAGCACTTGACAAAAGTGAACACATTTCCATGATAAAAATGCTCAACAAAGTAGGAATAGAAGGATATTACCTCAACACAACAAAGGCCATTGAAAATCCTACAATTAACATTAGGCTGAAAAACTGAGTTTCCTCTAAGATAAGGAATGAGGCAAGGATGCCTACTCTCGCCACCTCTGTTCAACACAGTACCAGAAGTCCAAGCAAGAGCATGTAGTCGAAAACAAAATAAAAGGCATCCAAATTGGAAAGGAAGAAATAAAACCATCCCTGTTTGCAGGTGACTCAATCTAATGTATAAAAAATCCTAAAGATGCCACAGAAAGAAAATAGAACTAATGAACTCATTTAGTTGCAGGATACAAAATCAACATACAAAAATCAGCTGTGTCTCCATTACACGAATAAAGAGTTATCTGAAAATGAAATTAGAGAAATGATCCAATTTACAAGAGCACTAAAAAGAATAAACACTTAGGAATAAATTTAACTAATAAACTGAAAGACTGGTATACAGAAAGTAACAAAACATTGACAAAAGAAATTAAGACAAACAAATGGAAAGGCATCCATTTCATGGACTGGAAGACTTAATATTATCAAACTGTCCATACTACCCAAAGCAATTTACAGATGCAATGCAATTCCCATCAAGAGCCCAATGACGCCCTTTTTTTTTCAGAAATAGAAAAAAATTATAATTCGTATGGAACCACAAAAGATCACAAACAGCTGAATCAGTCTTGGGCAAGAGCAAAGCTGGTGGCATCACACTTACTTGTAATTATATTACAAAGTTACAGTCATCAGAACAAGCATGGTGCTGGCAGAAAGACACAGAGACCAATAGAACAGAATAAAGATACCAGCAAAGAAATCCATGCATATCTGGTCAACTGATCTTTGGCCAGGGTACCAAGAATACACAGATGCCGTGAACCGGCAGGACACCTGCACCCCAATGTTCAGCAGCAACGTCCACAATAGCCAAACAGTGGAAGGAGCCTCGGTGTCCATCGAAAGATGAATTTAAAGAAGCTGTGTGGTCTATGTATACAATGGAATATTACTCAGCCATCAGAAACAACAAATACCCACCATTTGCTTCAATGTAGATGGAATTGGAGGGTATTATGCTGAGTGAAGTAAGTCAGAGAAGGACAAACATTATATAGTCTCATTCATTTGGGGGAATATAAAAATTAGTGAAAGGGATTAAAGGGGAAAAGAGAGAAAATGAGTGGGAAATCTCAGAGAGGGAGACAGAACATGAGAGAACATGAGTGGGAAATCTCAGAGAGAACAACAGAACACCTCCTCATTCTGGGAAACGAACAAGGGGTGGTGGAAAGGAGGTGGGTGGGGGGATGGGGTGACTGGGTGGTGGGCACTGAGGGGGGCACTTGATGGGATGAGCAGTGGGTGTTCGCTATATGTTGGCAAATTGAACTCCAATAAAAATATACAAAACAAAAAAGGAATACACAACAGGTAAATGTAGTCTCTTGAACAAATGGTGCTGGAAAACTGGACATCCACATGCAGATGAATGAACCTGCACCCTTATCTCACACTACAACCAAAAATCAACTCAAAATGGGTTAAAGATCTAAATTTTAAGACTTGAAACTATAAACCTCCCAGAAGAAAACATTTTATTTTTTTATTTATTTTATTTTATTTTTTTAATAATAAATTTATTTTTTATTGGTGTTCAATTTGCCAACATACAGAATAACACCCAGTGCTCATCCCGTCAAGTGCCCCCCTCAGTGCCCATCACCCATTCACCCCCACCCCCCAAGAAAACATTTTAAAAATAAAGCTTCATGACCCTGGTCTTAGCAATGATTGCATGCAATATGACTTCAAAAACACAGGTAACAAAAATAAGCAAGTACATCAAACTAAAAAGTTTCTGCATAGCAAAGGAAATAATCAACAGAGTGCAAAGACAATCCACAGCACGAGAGAAAATATTCAGAGGCCATATATCTGACAAGGGGATGATCTCCAAAATATGTAAGGAGCTCCTACAACTCACATTCTCAATGGAGAAAAACTAAGAGCCTTTCCCCTAAGATCAGGAACATGACAGGGATGTCACTCTCACCACTGTTATTCAACATAGTACTAGAAGTCCTAGCCTCAGCAAGCAGACAACAAAAAGAAATAAAAGGCATTCAAATTGGCTATAGTTAAAAAATAAATTTAAAAAAAAATAAGAACTTGATTTTAAGATGGGCTACAGACCAGAATAGATATTTCTCCAAAGAAGATGTACAACCAGTTAACAAGTATGTTAAAACATGCTGAATAGGACTAGTCAGCAGGGAAATGCAAATCAAAACCATAATAAGGGATGCCTGGGTGATGTAGATGGTTAAATTTCTTACTCTTGGTTTCAACTTGGGTCCTGATCATGGGGTCATGGGACTGAGCCCAATATCCAGCACCATACTTGGTGCAGCGTCTGCTTAGGATTCTCTCTCCCTCTCCTTCTGCCCCTCCCATCACATTCTCTCTCTCTCTCTCTCTCTTTCTTTCTCTCTCTCAAATAAATAAAATAATCTTTAAAAAAAAAACACAATAAGATATGACTTCACACCTGTCAGGATGGCCACTATCAAAAGACAAAACAAAACAATAAACACAAAAGACAACAAATGTTGGCAAGGATGTGGAGAAATTAGAGCTTTTGCACACTATTTGTTTCTATGGGAATGTAATATGTAATATGTAATGTTTACATGGTGGGAATGTCATACGGCCTGACCACAATGGAATACAGCATGGCGGTTCCTCAAAAAATTAAAACTAAAACTACCACGATTCAGCAATCTTACTTCTAAGATATTTACCCAAAGTAATTGAAATCAGGATCCAGAAGAGATAACTGCAATCCTGTGTCCACTGTAAGTGCACTTGTCACAATAGCCAAGATGTGGTAGAAATGTTAACGTCCATCAACAGATGAATGAATTTAAAAATGTGGTATACAGGTACAATGAAATTTTATTCAGCCTTTTTATAAGACAAAGACATTTTACAATATAAATTCTATAATACAACATGGATGAATCTTGAATCCATGCTAAGTGAAATAAGCCAGAAAGCCAGAAAGACAAATACTTCATGACTCCACAGATACAAAGTACCTACAACAGTTTAAGTCATAGAATCAAAGAAAGGAATGGTGGTTGCCAGGGACTGAGGGGCTCGGGAAATGGGGAGTTACTAACCAAAGGGCATAAAGTTTCATCTATGTAAGATGCATAAGCCCTAGAGTTCTGCTGTTCAACATTGTTCAACAATAATATACTGCACACTTAAAAATTTGTTAGGAGGGTAGACCTCATGTCAAATAGTCTTTCCACAGTAAAATTTATTTATAAAATGCCTACACTGCAGGAAAGAGTTGATGTTGGCCATCTCCTAAATTTGTGGCTTTTGTTTTTCTACTTTCCAAATCATTTAGATCCCCAAGGAAGAAATAGCATAAGCAATCTTGAAATAATTACCACTGTAATCCACCTAACCCAGGGCTGCCGTGGTAACTTAATTTTCAAAATGAAATTACAGCGGATCCAAAGGAAACTATTCAGACTTTCTTTCACATGTCAAATTTGGCAAACTACAATCTTTCTGTCAAACAGGAAATTCCCAGTGCCCAGCAACCAACACAAAAACAGACACACAGACACACACATGTACAGGAGCCTAGCCGACAGGACTTTTTTGTTTTGTTAATGAAATTTTTAAAAATCCTTCATTCTTACCTTTCCAAAACTCCCTTTGCCAATGGCCCGCAGAATCTGAAAATGGTCAAAGTTGACTGCAAAAGAAAATGAGGGAAAGAAAGAAAACAAATCAGATTTGCCAAACTTTGCACTGGTTCTTGAAAGTTCTCTCCACAGACCTACCCATGTATTCCAAATGGCTTCTGGCTTCAATTGCATTTTATTTGCCATGGCAGCACTCCACCACTGAATGGATGTTTCTCAGCACACTTTATTTCCCCCTCAACACTTCCCCAGTGGGTATGCAGGATGTGAGACGTCTTATGGGCCCAGGGGAAGGGATCAGAGAGAAAAATCTAGATACATGGATTACCAAATTCTTGCTTGCTGCTGTTCAACTTGCTGCTGTTCCTGATGCCAGGATGACCTTTCCCCACTTCTGGTTCTTCTCTTGTCCATCTGGTACTCCTCAGATCTTATACACTCATCTCACCTATCTCAGTGTCCAAGGCATTAACTCCATCTCCTTAATGGTATCTGAACCCTCAAATGTCATGACCATATTGTGGGTCCCTCCTGCTTGGACATCTGTCTAGCCCTGGCATTGTTAGCTACTAGAGGATGAAGACCACGATCCCTCAGTCTCAACCCGGTATTGCCCTGTCTCATGCCTCCCCTTCATGCTGTAATTCCAGGTAGGTCTCCTCATTCTTGCTATTTCTACTGCCTTACTCTGGTGTGGTTTCTGCCCCAACCCTACAACACAGCAGACGAATCATGCGTAGCCATGCCACTAAGTCCAACGGACATTTGATTGTCCTCCTTGCACTTGGCCATTCTGTCCTTTTTTGAAGCAGGCTTGGCTTCCATGAAAGCCAGTTCATGCTTCAGCGCATGCACTGTGCACACTCAGCTTCATTCTCCCAGCCACTCAATACTAAAGTCTGTCAAGCTCCATCTACCACTTTCTTCTTCTCGCTAGCGCCAAAGGCTTCAGCCACCACCTGATTGCCAATGACTCTCCAAGGAACCTCTTCTCTGGCCTCCCACCAGTATGTACTGATTAATGCCTGCCCCACAACAACTCTTGAAGGCTTCAAAGCCACCTTGAACCCAACAGGTCCAAAAATGGAGCGTAAGAGGAGTACTTCAACATGCATCTGACCTCACGTGCTCAAAGCCTGGAACTCATCCCACACCTCTCTCACTCAGCCCCGTAGCTAGCCTTTCATCAGGTTAGATCCACATTACCTCTTGGTTATCTCTCCCATCTGTCCTCCTGTGGCCACCCTCTGGTGCAGTCCTCTATCCACTCTTGACCCTCCCATCCTGGGATATGTGCTTGTCACAGGCAGGGGGTCTTGCTCATCATCTGCAAACACCCCTTTAATGCCTCCTCATTGCTTTCTGGGAAAAGAGCAAATTCCTACACAATCAAACCCCTGCTACTTCTCCTGCTTCACCATCTACCACGCTCCCTGCACCCACTGAGCTCCAGACACACAAGCTTCTTTTCTATGCCTAAAACAGTCATTCTCCGTGCCTTTTTTTTTTAAAAGATTTCATTTATTTATTCATGAGAGACTCAGAGAGGCAGAGACACAGGCAGAGGGAGAAGCAGGCTCCCTGCAGGGAACTCAATGCAGGACTCAATTTCAGGACCCTGGGATCACGTCCTGAGCCAAAGGCATGTGCCCAACCACTGAGTCACCCAGGCACCCTGATTCTCTGTGCCTTTAATGCTCCTTTCCTGGCTGCACACTTGATAACTCTGCTCCCTCTTCACCCTTCTGCATCCAGAAAAGATTGTGCTCCCCCTCCAGACTAGTCTGCTCCCCTACTACACTCTCCCAGTACTGTGGGACTTTCCTCCAAAACACATTGTTCTACACTGTTTTACATGGGTTTGATCAAAACCAATTTTTCCCCACTAGATGCTATGCTCCCTAAAGTTAAAGGCCATGTTTGTTTCTCCTACTGTGTCCCCAGCACCTAGCACAGTGTTAGTACACAGTGAGCATTCAACAGATACTCATTCACTAAAGGACCGAGGGAAAGAAGGTCCGACATTTATAGTGCCAAGCCAACTACCGGTACATGATGAGTGTTCGGTAAATATTTTTTAATTATATTGAATTACAGCCAGTTCCCGATAACTAGGAGAGACATGTCATTTACCAAAGATGAAATGAATTGATTGGTTCACTACGTTATGGGGGCAAGGATGTGAAAGTGAATGAACACAATCAGTTCCCTCTGAATTAACCATACGTGGAGGACGATTATGTTCAATTCTGTCCCTGTGGAGCCAAGTCAGAATCCAGTGTGCCTTCGAATATCTAACATGCTTAGAATAGAGAGACAAAGTTAATGGTTAACTTAGCAAAACCTTGGTTCTTTGACCTAGTTTGGTTTCCTTTGCATGTAACTTGCCAGGAAAAGAAATTCCATGCTTTCACCTCTTGCCCACTCACCAAAAGTCAAGGAGAAGAGAAAAACAAGATGCCCGGACTGCATTTGTCACGTGCCCAGCAGTGAGCCAGTAAATGTGCAGATCCCCTGCCTCCCCAAGAGCAAGCATCACTGCTGGCATATGCCAGCTGCCCCCACACACACACACACACACACTCAGCAGCAAATGTCTCTGCCCCCTGAAGGCTCCCTGCAGCCTCAAGAGGCAACCCCTCTGCACCGTGGTTTCACGGGCCTGGAAAGCCTTTCCTCAATAGCCCAACTCCTGCCTGGCCTCGCACATGTGGCTCACGGGCTCTCTCAGGAAGCCTCTCCCCACTCCAATGTATCGTCTTTTCCTTTGTGCCATCCCTGAACCTCCTGTAGACATTTAGCCACAGATCAGAACCCAGCCTGAGTCAGACTCCTTAGATCCATCACTTAGCTCTGCCACAGCCTTGGGTAAAATCACCTGGCCTCCGTGTGCCTCACTTATCCCACCTGTAAAGTGGGAGCAACAAGGCCTACATTCCACAAAAACGTAGAATAGTGCCTGACCCAGTGCAACCTCTCAAAAAACCATCACTGTTTGCTGGGGGACAAGGAGCAATCTTCCCTCTCACCTGGTTTCTTTGAGGAGGGCTATTTCCCTGAACACCTGTGGCCTCTTGACCCATCAAAGGTGGTATGAGCCGTCCGAGTGGTGAGCCAAACAAGGAACCACAGGATATATTTCTGCTTATTCTGTTCTCTCTCTGGAAACCGTCTGTCTTCAGGGAGCAAGCTTTTCCTCTAATCCTTCTTGCCAGAAGCTACTTCGGGCCAGCCACCACATGCAGGTGTCTGCAGGATCCAGCGCTGCCTGAACGGCCAGGGGGCATCTGGCTAATTCTGGGCTTCACATCAGGGAGCCCTTGCTGCTGGCCTCCTGAGTCCCATGCCCCAACGCCAGGTCAGGCATGGTTCTCCATGGCTCCCCACCTTCTGTCTTATCTCTTAACTGGAGAAGGGTATTAATTACTGAGTCAACTGGCAAATGTCAAAACCTATTATTATTTTAATAATCAGCATTATAATGCTGTAAATAATCTCACTCATCCATATCCCCTACAAAAATGTGTGTTCCTTGGGGGCTTCCAACACAATACATGAGACAAATAGGTACTTATGTAATGTTTATTTGCTTATTGAACTAGATTGGATTTAAACGACTTTGAGCATATGGGCCTGTGCTTTCCATTTATTCAGCATCTCCCTGAGGCCTGGTATACTGATACTCACATAAATAGTGCCTACATGAACACACTTTGAATAAGTGAAGGGTTTACAGTTGGTTGGTAAGCAGTTTGAAATGGCTTCCGTGACAGTGCCATGCCGAAGAAGGCTCTAGAAATTGCATTGTCACATCAGGTCATTGGCCCAGAGCAAGAGGACTTGGCTGGGGAACATGAGGGGTTGACGAGCGAGTTTTTTAGGGTGACCATCTATGTCCTGGTTTGCTGGGACCTTCCTGGTTTTAGCACTGACAGTCCTGCATCCCCAAAAAGCTTGCAGTCCTGGGAAAACCAGGGCAGTTGGACACCTGTAAGCTTCTAGATCATTAAACTGCCCCACGGGGAGAAGTCACAAGGACTTTGGGAGCCAGCTCGGGGATGATAAGGTGCACTCTTAAAAAGCAGTGTCTGTTCAAGCCACAAGACACAGAGAGAGCTGCCATGGGTGACACTGTGACAAGCATGCTGTTAAGGTAGAAACAAGGGGCACACTTCTGGCCAAAGGCAAAGACATGGTGTGCCAGTGACCTTATCCAAATAAGAGCGCAGTGGCATCTGCCTGGAGGACTGTCACAAGGACAATGAAATGACTCATTGCCCATTAAATAACTGGTTGTTTGCCAGGCTAGGCTCAACTCTCCTTGCCTCCTGGATAAGGAAACCTTAGGTCTATTTAGGGACCAGCGTGGCCAGCCCCAGGCAATGAGACACAACTGGTCAGATCCAGTGGTGTTCATCATGATCACCTGGAAGCTTCTTAACACCGATCATGCCCCTACCCCTGAGTGTCTGCAGAGGAGCCAGAGAATTTGCAAGTTCCCAGGTGCTACTGATGGTTCAGGGGCCATCACATTAATCAAAACAACTGTACACCCTACTTTCCCAGACACATGTGCAACCTGCAGTGACCTTGTGACACAGGCCTAGTCAATGAGACCTCAGCAGAGGACTATGGGGGTAGTTCTGGGAAAGCATGTTTTCCTGATGAAAAGGGAAAGTTACAGTTGAAATGGCTCTTCAGGGCAGCCCGGGTGGCTCAGCAGTTTAGTGCAACCTTCGGCCCAGGGTATGAGACTGGAGATCTGGGGTTGAGTCCCACGTCAGGCCCCCTGCGTGGAGCCTGTTTCTCCCTCTGCCTGTGTCTTTGGCTCTCTCTCTGTGTCTCTCATAAATAAATGAATAAATAAAATCTTAAAAAAAGAGAAATGGCTCTTCAACCCACCTGCCTCTTCCTACAATGGATGTGGATGTGATGTCTGGAGCTATTGCAGCCATCTCATGACTGTGGGCCAAGAAGCCAAGGCAGGTACAGAGAAAACTACTCCCTGTTAATGAGCCTCTGAAGCCATGCCAGGAACCACCTACCTCTAGACTTAGTATATTTCAAAAAAAGGAAAGAAAGAAAAGAAAACCTATATGTTCAAACTGCTGTGGGCCAAGTTTGCTATCATTGGAAGCCAGAAGCATTTCTTTCTGACACACAAAGCCAGCCACACAGGGATTTAGTAAATGACAACTATTTTATTGTTGGATTTCCAGCCTTGTCATAATTTTACTAAAAGGCAGAAAATAAAGTTGAATTGTTTGGGGTAGAAACATAGGGGCCAGGCTGCTTGGAATTGATTTGTGACTCCACCACTACCCGCTGGGTGACCTTGGGGAAGTCACTTAACCTCTCTGTGCCTGTCTCTTCACTTATAAAATGGGTGTACTAAAATGCTTACCTATGGTTGTTGTGCACATGTAATGAACCCATACAGCTTAAATATTTGGAATAAAGTAAAGGCTACCAAGATAAGGTATTATCATCAATAGTATTCTGCATGAGAGGTTAGTCCCCATTCTTCACCTTTATGATACAACACCAGTCTCATTCAATCATGACCAAACATCACAGGGGTGATAAAGCTAGAACTGTATTAGGATCCATTAGTTACTGATGGTGATTATCGCGCTGGGCAAATCTGGTTGTTCTGTCTTTCAAGCCTGTGGGCTCCTTTCTCATTTCCATCAGACCAATTATTTCTAAGGAAATTCATAGCATTCTTTCAACATGCTGCCTTCATGGAGCAGTTTATTCAGAGGCGAGTGTGAGATTTCAAGATAGCTAATTACCCTTTCAAACAATCTCTAATGGAATGTAACCCCCAATCAACATCCCATAAAAATACAGGCATTTGGGATCCCTGGGTGGCACAGCGGTTTAGTGCCTGCCTTTGGCCCAGGGCGTGATCCTGGAGACCCGGGATCGAGTCCCACGTCGGGCTCCCGGTGCGTGGAGCCTGCTTCTCCCTCTGCCTGTGTCTCTGCCTCTCTCTCTCTCTCTCTCTCTGTGTGTTACTATCATAAAAAAAAAAAAAATACAGGCATTTAAGGACTGCATGCATGAGGCAAAGAAAGCAAGCAAATGTCCCTTTTCCTGCCTGGAAAGAAAGCTAAACCGGGAGCTCCTTCCTTATATCACTGGGGCCACACACACAGATCACACATGGGCTGGCTGTGCCTGTATAGGAAACGTCCCCCAAAATTGCTGATTTCCAACATCATTTCAAAAATTTGAAGATCTGCCAAAAGTGGCTCTATGATGGCCCTTGACAGTAGGACAGTAAAGTCTTCTCTGTGATTCACACTGTCCCTGGCAGCCCAGTTCACATGCATCTCTATTTCCTGCCTGATCCTGTCAGCACCTGAGCTTTTGGTCCCAGGATGGAGGTAGGTGGAACACAGGGAAGGTGTCCCTAACACGGGGAAGATGGGAAGGGGCAGAGGTGGAAGGGAGGGTTTGGTGTCCCACTTAGCTTTAAACCCAGCTTCACCATTTTGGTCACTGTGGACCAGAGGAAATACAGTTACTTTTCCAAGCCCTGATTTTCCCATCAGTAGCATGTGGGTAGAGACGCCTACCTCCCCAAGTCAGGGTCAGGGCCATGGGCAATGACCAAGCAAATGGCTGATTCAACAAACAGAAGCCACTCAGAAGAGCATCAGTCTGAACTCTTGAATGCCCTGAAAGAGTACTGACCCAAACCCGTGCTCCAGCTGTGGACCTTCAGCCTGGCCGTATAGTATCTCAGAATCTCACTCGGTCATCCTTAAAATGGGGTAAGGCTCCTCCGGTTGGGTTTTTCTCAAAATAAGATTATTCTGTCATTAGCACATAGTGGCAGTGATCATTGGGCTTGGTTTCGTCTGTCATCAGCACAGAAGAAATGTGGGTATCCAGGTGACTCCTTGAAGTGGAGCTGAGCCCTGTGCCCCTCTGCATCCCAGGTGCCCCTGGCAGGTAACAGAGAGTACACACTCACAAGACATCCGAGCACACACATGAGTGAACTGGGTAGTAAGATGGGAAGAACAGGACGAAGATTCTTCAGGGACTGGGAATTGGTATCGCCTTCTTTATGGGAATTACCTCCACACAGAAAGGAAGGATGATCCAGCTGTGGCAGACATCACCATGAATGCTTCTATTAATTACTTATTCAACAAATGCACACTAGTTGAATGCACGTGTGCTGTGTACCAGGCCCTGTCCCAGGTCCTGGAGACCAGTAGTGAACAGAAGACAAAATGACCCTCCATCCATGAAGCTGACAACGTTCTGGGGCACGAGGCAAATAACCCATCAATCCATAACTCAGTGGTAAATTCAATGAAGGACAACAAATCCATGTGTGTTCATTTCCTCATGCTGCTATAACAAATTACCACAAACGAAGTGGCTGAAATAATACAAATTTATGATCTTACAGTCCCAGAGGTCAGAAATCCAACACAGTTCTCACTGAGCTAAAACCAAGGTGTTAACAGGGCTGAGATTTCTTCTGAGGCTCTAGAGAATCACTGGTTCCTTGGCTGCCTGCATTCCCTGGTCGATGGCCCCACATCACCCCACCCTGTCCTTCCATGGCCACATCTCCTTCTCTGACCCCCCAACCCCCTTCTTCCTTCATAAGGACACTTGTGATTCCATTGTGCCCACATGGATAATCCAGGAAAATCTCCCTTCCTCAGGGTCCTCACTTTAATCACACCTTCAAAGTTCCTTTCGCCGTGTAATGTACTATATACACAGGCTCCAGGATTAAGATGTGGACATCTTCAGGGGACCATTATTCTGTCAACCCCACCAGGTAGAGGAACAGTGACTATGTTGGGAGAGGAGCTGCTACTTTAGACAGGATGGCCAGGGCAGGATTTTCTAAGGAGAGGACAACTGAACAGATTTGTGAAGCAGGTGAGGGAATACACCACGAAGATATCCAGGGGATGGCTAGTTACTGCAGGCAGAGGGAAAAGCAAGTGCAAAGGCCCTTGGCAGGAATGTGCATTATGGTCCTCAGGCAGAGCAAGCAGGCAAGGCTGGCTGGAATGTAGCTAGTTTGGGGAGAAGCAAAAGTTGGGGAGCCAGTCACTTGGGGCTGGGGTAAGGCCTCTGGGAGGTTTTCTAAACATGATGAGAAAGTGATAGAGGGCTCCGAGGGGAAGAAAACCAGTCCAGTGATGTTGGTTTAAGCTGTTTGGAAATATCTAAATTTAGTTGTGAGCTTGTGGGGAGCAGGGAGACATAACTGCCACATGATGGTAATTAAGGACACAGGACCCCAGCAGTTGTATCAGTCTTGCTAAAGCAAGTCTATCAGGGAGCCCTGGCAGCCCAGTGGTTTAGCGCCGCCTTCACCCAGGGGTATGAGCCTGGAGACCTGGGATTGAGTCCCACATTGGGCTCCCTGCACGGAGCCGGCTTCTCCCTCTGCCTGTGTCTCTGCCTGCCTCTCTCTCTGTCATGAATAAATAAATAAAAATAAAGCAAGTCTATCTGAGAGATGCAGTGGGCATAGAGTACTTCTATGGACAGTAAAAATACTCTGTAGGATGCCATAATGGTAGACACCTGTCAGTCATACGTTTGTCCAAACCCACTGGATGCTCCACACCAAGACAGATCCCTAATGTAACCTATGTACTCTGTGTGATGATGTGTCAAAGGAGGTGCAGCTGACACAAATGCACCTCTCTGGTGGGGGTGTCAATAACGGGGGAGGAGCTGCCTATGTGGTAGCAGGGAGTATGTGAGAAATCTCTGTGTCTTCCCTTCAATTTTGCTGTGAACCTTGAACTGCTTTTTTTTTTTTTTTTAAAGTCTATTAAAACAAAAAAACAGGGGATCCCTGGGTGGCTCAGCAGTTTAGTGCCTGCCTTCGGCCCAGGGTGTGATCCTGGAGTCCCGGGATTGAGTGCCACGTCGGGCTCCTTGCATGGAGCCTGCTTCTCCCTCTGCCTGTGTCTCTGCCTCTCTCTCTCTCTCTCTCTCTCTCTCTCTCTTTCTCTCTCTCTCTCATGAATAAATAAATAAAATCTTAAAAAAAAAAAAACCTGATGGAGTGAATGGTCAGTGAGCAGCCCAGGAAAGGGAGAAGCAAAGCAAGTATGCCCAGGCGTTGGTCTAGCCCGTCCATATGCGGGTAACAGGGTTAAGGACATTCTCATCACTAGACTCAGATCTAGTCTCTCACATCTGCGGCACCTATGGTATGCGGGCCCTGACAGGAGCAGGGACTTGGGAGGTGACAGGCTCTGCTCACAAGGAGCTCACAGCCCAGCAGGGGACACAGCCAGGTCCTGCAGACATGAACACAGGTGCTGGAGCAGAAGCAGGGTTAGGCACCAGGTTCTGAGATGGGGGGATGCACTCTATGCTGTGGGGACAGTCTGGCAAAGTTTCCAAAATCACAAGACCCCAAGTGTGGGTTTGAGGAATTATAAGAGCTCTCCAGGAGGTAGGAGATGTAGGGATTTCAGGAAAGGCTCCAAGAAAAGCAGTCAGTCATACGTTTTATATATATATATATATATACACATACACACACACACACACACACACACACACACACACACACACACCCAGGGGCATAAATCAGCAGGATGGGTTCCCAGAACAGCAGGACTGGGGTGTGAGTGAAGAGGAATGAGTAGGGTGGTTAATGCTTGAGATCACTGGATATTTCTTCAGAGCGAGGATGCATCAGGTTGGAAAAGCATTACTCCAAAGGACCCACCTCCCT
Organism: Canis lupus familiaris; assembly: GCF_011100685.1. NCBI lineage: Eukaryota > Metazoa > Chordata > Mammalia > Carnivora > Canidae > Canis > Canis lupus. The sequence continues at coordinate 71,049,753 of NC_049224.1, read as the reverse complement.
TTGTTTATCAGGGGTTCCCAGGGGATTTAGTCCCCCAGGAACCTGCACTTTCAGTAGGAGATGAGATCACTGCAGTCCTAGGACAGGGACAGTATTGCTATGAGCTCACCTATCAGCTCCAGGGTCTGAGTTTGCTCCCAGGTTCAAGAGCAGGAGAACTGCTTCCTTCTCTCCGTTGCCCACCACCTCAAGAGCTCACACCCCAAAGACTATTCAGACTCTCCAGTGGCATCCCCACACTCCTTGCTGTGCTCTGGAAGGGCTCCTCCCCTGCCTGCCAGCCTCCTCTGTGCACTCTCCCTTCCTGGGGAGCACATCAGCCTCCCACCCACCCAGGCATTCTCCTGCTGTTCCTCCACCCTAAATGCTTGGCCCTGGTTCAACCCAATACGGGCTCCCTCACATCCTGAGGTCCATACTCCCTTAAGAAGTAAAAGATCTTCCCTGACACTCTGCCTGGGTGACCTCCCCAGTCCTCCCTATCTTGTTGCATAGTCATCCCCTTTGTAGTAATTGTGTTCATTGCCTACACCCCCATTTTGAAAAGCCAACTCTTCAAGGTGTGGGTTATTGGCCTGTTTTGTTCACTACAGTATCTCTGGAGCCTAGAACGGTGCCTGGCATACAGGAGGTCCTTGATACATATTTACTGAATATGAATGAATGGCCAGATGACTCCTGAAAGGGACAAGTCTATGGGAGTGCTGAGTACATGAGCAATGACAGAGGGCTGGGGAGAGAAACCAGGAAGAGGCAGCCCTTCATTTCTCAACATCCCACCATGGTCATCTGTGAAATGGGCACAATGATACCTGCCCCATAGGGTTGATAAGGTGACGAATGGGAATACACTCAAGGTAGCAGGACACAAAAAGAAATCCGCTCCTCTCAAATTCATGTTCACATTTCACATAATCATAACTGAGCTGGCTCCCCTAACTGGCAAAGTCATTCTTAGGAGAACACATAGGTGAGAATAGGGCCAAATGTTACACCAGGTAAGTTTTGAAGAGAAAAGTCTTATCCTAGCAGGTACAAGAATACATCGTGTATTTCCTCCTTCCACAAATAGGCATTGCATGTGATGTCTCTGATGAACAAAGTCTTAATCCCTAGTGATGTGCACACAACTAGAAACTGAGTCACAGGGATGACCCTAGGAATTCAAGATGGAATGGAGGAAGGGACATGGCAGTGCAGGTTAACAGACCCTACTTGGCCTCCAGCAGAGACAAGAACAGCTATTCTTCTAGAAGCACTGGGAGAACAACCCAGTTATTTGGACAAAACCAAATTGAATGAGTACCTCTCTGTTCACTGGCTCCCAAAATAAATTTCTGAGCAAGTCAGAGTTAAATGTAACAATATCCAAGATGATAAAGCCCAGTGACTGAAAAGGAAGGCATCTGATAAATACCAGGCTCCTCCTTTCTCCATAACTCAAGGAGGTGACCTCCTCCCTCAGCAGGTAAGCTACTCACTCAAAGGCCACAAACTCACAGGTTGTACCAGGGCTGGAACAGGCCACTCCTGACCTGGGAAGAGCACAGTGAGGGACCATGTGCACATATTCAGTCTAAATATTCAAGGCTGCTGGTTATACCCCAGCAACTCCCACCATATCCCGTTACATGAACACTTGGGGCCTGGGAGGAACCACCTTTGCACATGGCCCACCTACCCCATCCCTGGCTCCTCTGCCCTAAGGTACAGGTCTCAGCCATGGTTACACCCAGGTCTCATATTCAGCCAAAGACACGATCCAGCCCCTGGCTAGCATCTACTCTGGCTAGCCATGGCCATGGACCAGTTCTTCCTACAGACTTCTCATACACTCCTGCTTAGATCCTCAGCACAGAGTAGACAACAGTGTTTGCCAAACTGAGCTGCAATCACTTCTTTTGGCCTCATTAAAAACTGTTTTGTTTTCTTGTTGATAAATGTGTTTCATAAAGCCTCAAAGCCTTTTTTTTTTTCTTCTCACTCTGCACTGTTATCAGCAAAAACACTGTTTCCATAAACATTTAGGAAATCACATGCCTAATTCATACAGGAAAATATTATATGGCTATGATCTCAGGAAAGAAGGTAATTTGGAGGGTGGTGGAAATGTGGAATCAGTGATAAGGGAAGCGTCAAACACACGTTTGAGAGAGGAGAATAAGAGCTAGACTAACAATTCCTCGAAAGCAAGGCTGCCTCAGACAACCTGCTTCCTCCATGCTCTCTGTGGTAGTTTGCTGTGGCTGCCATAACAAAGAGCCACAAACAGGGTGGGGGTTGGGGGTGGGGGGCTTAAAACAACAGAGATTCACTCCCTCACAGTTCTGGAGACCAGAAGTCTGGAATCAAGTTGCTAACAGGACTGTTCTCCCTCCAAATGCTCTAGGACAGGATCCTTCCTCGCCTCCTCCAGCCTCCAGAGGCTGCTGGCAATCCTTACTGTACCTTGGCTTGTGGCTCTATTAGTCCAGTCTCGGGCTCTATTGACACATGGCCTTCTCCCCACTGTCTCCATCCTTCTTCTCCACTTCTAACAAGGACCCTAGTCATTGAATGGGGGCCCTAATCTAGCATGACCTCATCTTAAGTAACTAAATCTGCAAAAACCTTACTTCCAAATATGACCCCATTATGAAGCTCCAGGTAGACATGAATTTTGGAGGGATGCTACTCAACCCAGTGCACCCAGAATAGCACCTGGCTCAGAAAAAAGGTCAATAAATGATGGCCGGCTGGCTGGACGGATAGATGGATAACCAAACAAGTGAGCCTACATTCATGTGTACCTGTGTGTACACACCTATATCCATCTGAGTTGTAGAAACAAAAATATAGTTTGGACACATCATGTCATCTGGCTCTTCATCCTGGTAGGGTAGAATCAAAGCTAACCAGGTCTGGACAAGGGAGGCTTTGGTCACTTCCCAAACTCCAGGCTGTGCAAACTTAGGACAAATAACCTGGAAGAAGTGATGCAGCTAGATGCAACCTCATCTGTTAGGTCCAAGCTCACTCTCAAAGCAATGCTTCCAAGAGGAGCTCTACAAATATGTAAAGCATGACCATTTCTCCTGCAAACAAAGTTATCCATTTTCTGACCTTTTTGGGGAAAGGATAGTACAGGATTAGGGGCCTAATTAATGTTTTAGAGTCTACTGATATTTTTCAACTCACCTACTAATGAGTAGAATGAGGAGGAGGTAATAACTAATAGTCACAACAATGTCTGTTACTTCTTCTTTTGCAGAGATGATAGCAGTGCTAATCTACTGCTCAATGCTGAGTATCCTAAGAAGAGTGGTGTATTTTAACCATAGAATAGCTAAAACAATCTTGAGAAAGAACGATAAAGTTTTCTCTGTCCTCAGAGAGAGGACTAATTCTGTCCAATATTAAAATGTACTATGTAGCTTCAAAAATCAAGACCAGGTGGTATAGAAAGGATAGATATGCATGAATGGGACAGAACAGAGACCCCAGAAATAGATACACATAATATGCCCAACTGATTCTTGACAGAAGTGCAAAAACTCAGTGGAGGAAAAACAGCCTTTCAATAAGTGATGTTGGAGCAAATGCACATCCACGGACCAAAAAATGGCCCTCAGGCTAAGTCAAGGCAAGTGCCTTTTGGCAGAGGGTTGAGGTCAGATTACTGGGCAGCATGCCTGGACAGGAACAAGAGACAGACCTGCAGTGAAGTCTGGGGTGGGAGCTCCGTGTGGTTACAGGACAGAAGTCCCTGTTTCTCTCCTGGTTTTGACCATCTAATAGTGCATCAAATACTCTCATGCACCAAATCTCTCTTACTTTCCTTTTAGTGACTGGTCAGGAGAAACCGCTCTGCTTTTACAGGGCTCGTGGGATTAGATCAGGTCCATCCAGACAATCTTCTTTTTATAAGGTAATATGACATAATCAATTAAGGGGGGCTAGGTAAGAAGGCCATGGGACCAACATAAAATTCTGCCTTCTACAAGGTCACCTAAATGATGAATTCATTGTCATGAACTGTTAAAGAGCACTGATGTCCCCTAAAACACACACTTACACAGGCACGTGCATACACATGCACACACATGGGCATGCACACACATGCATGGTCTTGATCCCTTATTAGCCTAACATAACCCAGAATAATGAGATGAGAAGCCTCATTGACACCCTTAATATCCATGACCTCTGGTGTCCCCTTGGGTTTACACAATCTTCTGTTTATTTTGTATTTCTTTCCCAACCTTCTTGAAGGCCTGGTTCTATTCCAGGCTGTGGGCCAGAAACGAACCAATCTCTGTCCTAGCCACCATGCACTCCCTGTCAAGAAGGTAAGCAGGCACCATGTTAGTGCTATAACAGGGCTGAACTCAGGAAGCTTTGGGGTGGGGGCAAGGAAGGGACCATCCTCAGATGGCTTCAGGGCCAAGAAAATGCTGATTGCTTTAAGGAGAAGAATAGAGATCCTACATCTTGACAAGTGCAGCAGTGAAACATCTTGCTTATCCAGACATCTCACAAACATAGTCAAAAGTTCATAACTGTTTCTCTGTGAGAGAGCCAAATTACATAAGTCAGAAAAATGGGTCTGGTTTACAAGCTGATGGGCTGTATGGCGGCTCCCCTGACCTACAGACTGAGGAGATAATGACATTTTGGCAGAGCCAGGGCATGAGAGAGCTACTTTCTCGAGTAGGCAAGATGGGGAACTGACTTCACTTCTTTCTCCATCCCTGAAAAATATGGGTCATGAGCATGTTGTGAAATCAACTGAGATTGTGTATTGTGTAAAAGTTTAGGCCAGAGCCCAGCTCATACTAAGTGATCAATAAATGGCCGTGGGGGAAGTGATAGGTTGACGACAAAGGTGGCATGATAAAAAATGATGGTAACTGTTATAGGCTGAACTGTGCCCCCTGAAAATCCATGTGTTGAAGCTTATATGTGACTGTGTTTGGAGACAGGGCCTTTAAAGATGTGATTAAGTTAAATGAGGTCATTGGGGTAGACTCTAAACCAACTGGTGTCCTTATAATAAGAGGAGAACAGGACACAGATATGCACAGAGGGATGACCATGTGAGGACACAGAAGGAAGACAGCCATCTACACACTAAGGAGAGAGGCCTCAGAGGGAACTGACCCTACTCTCACCTTGATCTTGGACTTAACAGCCTCCAAGACTGGGAGAGAATAAATTTCAACTGTTTAAGCCCCCGGTCTGTGATGCTTTGTTACAGTGTCCTAGCAGACAAGTACTATAGTGATGATGATGTAGATATTGCTGTTGGAAAAGCACAGGACTAGGCATCACGAGGGACCCTGGCTTATAGAGAGAAAACTGTATTCAATAAGCTTCCATGGCCACCGCAGTGCAGGCCCCCAAGGAAGAGGGGCAAGGAGCAGAGGGAGACATGTGGTATCCAGGCCCTACAGGGAGCAAGAGTGCCTGAACAGGATCAGGAGAGGGGGAGAGAAAAGGAGAAGACCTGGGAAAGACACAGAACACATCAGTAAGAACACGGGATGTGGCCGGAAGGGAAAGAGGTTTGGAAATCCATGATGATTTCTGGCTCCCCAGCACTGAGGAGATACAGAGAGTGAAGGCTCCAGAGGAAGCAGAGACTGGGGAAGAAAAAAGGATCACTTGTGGGGAAAGAAGAGAGAGCTACAACAGATACTACAGACTGGGGGTCGCAACAAGAGACATTTATTTATCGTGGTCTGAAGGCCGGAACATCCAAGATGGAGATGCCAGCAGGTTCAATTCTTGTTGAACACTCTCTCCCTGGCTCAGAGACATCTGTCTTCTCACTGTGTCCTCACACAGTGGAGTCAGAGAGCTCTCATCTCTCCCTCAACTCACCAGAGCACTAATCCCATCATGGGGCTCCAACCTCATGACCTGATCTCCACCTAATCACCTTCCCAAACCTCACCTCCAAATCACATTAGGGATTAGGGCTTTGACATATGAACTGGGTGGGAGGAGGGTTGCATAACTGAGTCTATACCAGAACCCAGTAGGGGAGAGTCCACAGAGAGGTCCACTGAGCCAAATGCCATAGGCATGAACGCGGTCACATCCCTGCTGTATGCAGGCCCTGAAGCATTGGTAAATGAAGCAATGAATGAATGAATTAATGAATGAATGAATGAAGAGTCTACAAGGAACACACAGACACTCTACCACATTTCTGTGGTTGCTTCTCCCTTCTCCTGCTGGCCTAGCCATTGGCCCAGGAGATCTGCATGGACACGCCTAGGCGTGTCCTTCTAGGCTTCCCTGGCCCCTCCATGTGGCTGGCCACAAAGTGGTGTCCAGAACACATTTCCTGAGCAGATGGCTATCTCCTACCTGCTACCAGGGGCTGAAGCTTCCTCAGCCCTCACAAGGAGGCAATCCAGCACAGACTCAGGTGCAGGCAGGCCCAACTCCAGACTCAGCCCATCCACCAACACTGCTTGACCTCAAGCTTCATTAACCTTCACAGGCTTTGTTTCCATGTTTGCAAAATATGATCAACAATATCACTTACCTTCAAAAGTCGGTGTAAAAATTAGAGATGAATTATAGGAAACATCCCCCATTCTACCTAACTGACCGGACCTGCTCTATAAAGTATGCTTGCCATGGGCCTTTGCTCTTGGTGTTATTAGGATCCCAACCATTATCACTGGTTGTTGTTATTGTTAATCATTATTTTAATGACATGATTACATATACAGAACTTGAAGTCAGTTCTTCCCTTACTAGTTTTGTGACCCGTTGTGTCCTCTCTAACACAGGGGGATGGTAACAGCAGCTGTATGATGGCTTGTTGCAGGATCAAATTATTTACTATCTGTAAAATGCTCAGAACAAAGCACAGCACCACATAGGTTCCCAATCACTGTCCCTAATCATTGTTGTTCTATCACCAACAGACAGGAAATCTCAAAAATTCTCAGGATTTCACACATTATCCCTGAACATGACATGCATTCATCTTAGCGTCTATGTGTATGTGAGCCCTGGATCTCCATGTGTAGGGCTTATAAAATAATTGGATATTGAAATAAATGCATGCGGAGGATGGAGAAATCATTATAACTTTAAGGAAATAATAGAGTCTGTGCAAAAAAATTAGAACTTTTGTAGCTCAAGTACTACATTATTTTCAGACTATAAAAAGGTGGTGAGCTCATATATGATGCTCCTTCCTCACAGCTATAGGCTGAGTGCCTTCTTTCAAAACTGAGAATGTCCTTATCTAATTTATTTTAAAAATGGAACATTTTGTAACAGAATCACACAGCCGTAACACAAATTGCTGAGCATCCACTAGGGTTATGTCAGATTCTTGGAAGGAGATAAAACCTTGAGAACAGAAGTCGGGGGAAAAAAAAAACTGACAATATTTGAGAGCAGAAAGAAAGGAAATGAGAGCTCTCTGGACTTATGCTCCCCACTGTCAAGCAGAGCTCCAAAGTACTCCTTTTCAGAAAGTTGCTAAGGAAAGGACTAAACCATTTCCTCTTTTGTCTACATGGAAATGGAAAACATCCCCGCCCGGTATAAAATCTCCCTCACGCCCCCACGGTTAGATGTGCTCTTGCTCCTTCTATGAGAAATCCCAGTGAACAGGGCATCAAGCTTCTCCTTTCTACTGCCAACAGGACTTCACCTACAAGACGCAAAAGAGCTTACTAAACGGTGGAGTCCACCGAAAGTGTGGAACACCTAATGGGGTGCAACCCCTACTAAAGGGCGAAATTGGTTCTGGGGGCAAAATAGTCTCACTCTTGTATGTGCAAAGCACAGACAAACATAGATCACAAGCAGGTATGCAATACATCTGAGGTATCAAAACTCCAGGGCAGGTTGAGAGTTGGGGCAGGTGGGCAATTCAGAAAGTAAATGTCCCCAAAGCCTCTGAATGTCCATAAGGCAGGGGTAAGGAAGTGATAATGCAGGGAAGGTAAAGCAGTATAGGCCTATGGAGACCAGACAGCATGGGGAAGAAGAGGCAACTATATGCCATCTAGCCAAGCGTTTGTAAGTCAGTCACCCTAGTTATTCATGCACAAGTACTTGCATAGGCACACACAGGCTGCATGTGAGGCAAAGAGCAGTGGCCAGGACAGAAGAGGCCTCCACCCCTGTGGAATTTACCCTCTAAGCAAGAAGACTAGGAGCAAGTAAGCAAATAACTAGATAACTGCAAGTGGCCTAAAGCTGCATAAAAGAGATAAGGCAGGGGTACAGTTAGCCAGTCACAGGGGAAGTAAGTGTCCACAGGTGGCCAGGACAGGCCTCTTTGAGCAGGTGGCCTCTGAAACAAGACCTAGAGGGAAAGAATCCCCAGCCATCTGGGAACAGGGAAGCACTTCAAACTTAGCTCAGGGAATAGCACGTGCAAAAGCCCAGAGCAGGAACAAGTCTGGTGTTGTTCCTGAGGGCCTGATAACAGGCATGTGTATCTGGAGCAGAGAATGGTGGGAAGGTAAGGTCCCACCTTACCTAGGCCGGAGGTAAGGTCCAAGAGGCAGGAAGGCTGGTTCATGCAAGGCCATGCTGGCCAGTACTGATAGAAGTTGGAGTGACTCTAAATGCAATGGGAAGCTAAGAGTACCAAGTTGACCGGCACATAATCTGATTTAGGGGTTTTATGGATGATCTCTTTTACTGCCTGTGGCAAGTGGATGGGCTGGGGGCAGACATAAAAGGGGGTGTCAGGTATTGAGTAGAGTAGCAACGTGAATCTCCATGACATTCGAGAGGACTCTGGGCCGGGCCTGGCTCTAAGCCTTCACAGCAAAGAGCTCACACCTCTCTCTGCTCTTCACATGAGGAAGTTGAGAGCTACACAATTCAAGAACCTTGCCCTGTGGGACCGAAGCACTGGGAGGCAGGACCAGGACCTAAACCCAGGCCACCCAGCTCCAGAGCCTAAACTGAACCCCAGGCTCCACAGCACCATGCAGAAGAGATATGAATTGGGCCAGGCTGTGGTGGCTGCAGTAAAAATGCAGAGATCAGAGGCCCTATTGGAACATACTCCCTGGGTGTGTCTAGGAGGCCGGGGGAGCGGGGGGGCAACAAAGATGGAAGAAGTGAAATTCATAGACTCAGCCAGCATTAGCCATGCCTAGGCACACATCCCGCCATATACTGGCTTCTCCCCAGAAGCAGATGGAAGCCCTCAACTCTGTGGGGAATGGGGTGAGGGTTTGTGTGGGTGTTCTCCGACAGGCAGAGACACTCGGACACCAGAGTAAGACAGCCCTTCCTGCTCTGCTCCAACTCTAAAAGCCTCTTCCTTACACACCATGCTGGTTATTTGCTCTTGAAGGCAAGACCAGCTACCTACCCTGAAGAGTTCAGTACAAAGTGAAAATTCAGGACCTCTTGGTTAAAAGTTATGAAACACTCCAAGACAGTGATAGAGCATTCAGCCAAGTATGGGGCCCTTGTGAGTGTGAAGTCCTGTATGACAGCCCGGGTCCCACACCCATGGAGCTGGCCCTGCTCACAGGTGAGGTAGGAAAATGTACTGTGTGTGCCCATGTGTGCATGCAACATCTGAGTCAGTGTGGAGAGCCTCCCATGTGTGTATAGTATTTAACAGAATCGATAAATGTTCAAAGCAGAAACCATGTCATTATAATTTGGATCCATTCACCTCTTCAATCTGAGAGTCTGACCCTCCTGCTTTAATGAAAGAAAGCAGGGGAGGGACAGAATTAAGAATTTGAGAAGTCTTGCCATGAATCAGATAATTTACATCCTTCCAAAGACCCAATGAGGTTATTATTATGCCTGATTTTACAGTTAGGATAACCAGAGCTCAGAGAGGTTAATTAATACCATCATTTTCTCATAGATAATAATGTCTCATGCTTGTATAATTCTTTCCAGTTCAAAAGTGGGCTTTCACCCTTGTCTGATCTTCAGGGCAGCCCTGGGAAGGGAGCAGAGCAGAGATGCTTGTCCTTGATTTACCGGGAGTCAAGTGACCTGGCCAAGTTCCTGGGACCAGCAAAGCCACTGCACCCCAATGAGAGCAACCACTCCTGATGACTGGTCCACTGGCCGCCCCTCAGGACCAGGAGACCTTGTGCTTCTCAGCTCCAAGTCTGGTTTCTCTATAAAGACCTGTGAACTGGGTAGCTGTCCTAGTTGCACTTTTCTAGTTGGCTGCAAGGGAGCCGAAATCTGCATGGGGGCTTTCAAGGTACACATTTCAAGCCTGGCCCCTGACATCATCATTTCTGCCTCCATCTTTCTTTTTCTTTGTCTTCACTCATGTTTTCACTGGTGCCATCCTCTTATGCTTCAGGCACCTGCTGAGCCAACTTAAATCTTTTCCAGAATAAGGTAGGAAAGCAATTTTCAAGCCTACACAGGTTTTCTGCCACTGTGATTGTTTTCAGGGCAGGGGCTGTTTAGGAAGCCTGGTGGTCCAGGGATTGGAACTGGGCTTGGCTCAACTGGAAGACTGTGTGCAGATTAACACAAGAGGCCCAAGGGGCACCCACAGAGCCCTGAGGAGAGGGAGGAAAGGCCTCCCATTCAGATAGTAAAGCAACAGGGCAAAGCTAACCAACAACACAGGACAGCTTGTGATGACACACTCACAGAGAACTGCCCTTGAGATTTTCCCAAATCCCTGAGCTCCCAACCAAATTAAATCATAATTTCATTATTATCCCTGAAAACATATGACAGCAGCTCAGGGAACATCCCCAGCTACTCTCATTTGCAGGGTATGTTTCCTGCAAACTGTGGACTCACAAAGTTGTCTGAATGGTTGGTCTCTCCCTGAAAAGTTCATTAATGTGGGGTCAGGGGTGCAGGAAGAGCTGGGACTGCCAAGTAATCCCAAACAAATGACAAGCTCCAACCTGTGACATTCAGCATGCCACCAGCCCATGAAATAATGAGTCTGCACTGCTCCCAATTAGAGCACCAAGTGTTCCCCGAGTGGCCACCAGCCACTGCAGGAGGAACATCACGTTCTGGAGATGTGCTTCTTGGAGACTAATGTCTCTTTATGGGAAGCCGGAAGGGAGTTCTGTGAAAAGATTTGAACAGAACAAAAGGGATTTCTATGTCTCTACTCAAGCTTTCTTTGGAAAGAAAATCTGGCGTTTAATAAAAGCTCTCTAGTGAGAAAATGTCAGAAAGATCTTTTATTTATTCATTCGATACATATTTACTGGGAACCTATTCTCCGACATTGTCAGCGCTCTGTGCTGAGAGTAAGACAGACATCATCCCCGTCTTCCAGGAGCCTAAAATCTAACATTACAATCCCTGACATTACACAGGGATTTCACCTGCAATTTAGGTAAGAACTGAGTGCTGTAGGAAGACATACTGTGGGAAGGAACAGACCTGGGGACAGGGAAGGCTCTTAGGAGGAAGTGAATTTAAAACTGAGACGGGATTCATGCACAGGAGTTGGGCAGTGTCAGAAGTTAAAGCAGGAGGAAGGGGTGGGACCGGGGAGAGTATGAGATTATTGCAAGCAGAAGGAATAGATAGCTGGTTCAAAGATGCTAAGGTGGAGGGAGTGGCAAGAGATGGCACTGCAGAGGTGGCAGGGACCAAGGCTTGGATAGAAATGCTGCTCCTTACCCTGAGGGTAATGAGAAACCCCACAGGGCTTTGAGTGATAGAGGGGAATGTGTGCCTGGTGAGTGTGTGTATTAAAGGGATGCAGTACATGAAAGACTCCTAACTCTGGGAAACGAACTAGGGGTGGTGGAAGGGGAGGTGGGCAGGGGGTGGGGGTGACTGGGTGACAGGCACTGAGGTGGGCACTTGACGGGATGAGCACTGGGTGTTATTCTATATGTTGGCAAATTGAACACCAATAAAAAATAAATTTATAAAAAAAAAATAAAGGGATGCAGTGAACTAATGGGCTTTGCCATTTAGCAAAATGGCTCATTGATCAGTATGGGCTAGGTTTTGTTGTGTAACAAACAAACTCCAAATCTTGATGTCTTTTAACAACAAATTTTTTTTTTCACTCATACTACATGTCCACACAAATCAGCCAGTGGCTCTGCTTACTGCACCCACTTAGGGACCCAGGCTGAGAGAAGCTGCATCTGAACTACTATATATTTTTCTCCTTTCACTACCGTATACCTCTCCTCTTAAAACCTAGCACTCCCTTCTCCCTGGCACATAGTGGGCATTTGTTAACTCCTTTCTCCCTGGCATTCTACTATATCTGTTAAATAAATTAATCTTGCTCACTTTGGTGGGTCACAGCCATCTGTTGATGCCTAGAGCGAACCAACCACCTCTCTTCCTCCTTTTAGACTACTCTTCTCTAGATCTCTCTGAATTCCAGCCATGGTTCATTTTTCTAGTCTCATTTTTCTCCTCTATAGAAAAAGTTCTTGGGACCACATTTGTGATGGTCAACTTTAGGCATGAGGTGCCTAGGTATTTGGACAATTATTATTCAGGATGTGTCCGTGAGGTTGGTTTTGAATGAGATTAACAACTGAATCAACCGACTGAATAAAGCAGACTGTCCTCCCTAATGGAGGTGGGCCTCACCCAATCAGTCGACGGTCTGAATAGAATGAAAAGCTAATCCTCATCTGTGTAAGAGAGAACTAACTTCCTGACTGACTGCTTGAACTGGAAATCAATGTTTCCTGCATTCAGACTCAATAAATCAGCTCTCCTTGGATCTCAAGCCTGCTGGCTTTCAGACTGGAACTTACACCATTAGCTTTCCTGGTTCGCAGGCCTTCTGACTCACATTGGCTCTCCAGCTTTCTGAGTATAGTCTTGGAGCTTCTCAGTCTCCATAACTGCCCAAGCTAATTCCTTATAAGTCTCTCTATGTATCTATCAATCTGAATCTATCTGTCTATCCTATTGGTTCTGTGTCTCTGTATTCCCTGGTGGATACAACTTGTAGCAGGCACTGCCAGTGCCCTACCCATTTCCATGTAGTCCCTCTCTATCTTGATGCGCATACTGCAAACAGCTGCATCATTTGGCTGGAGGGCTTCTCTGGTGATGGGACTCTGCTCTGCCTGTACAGCAGGTGAGAAATGCCCAGAGCACTGAGCACCCCTCCACCAATGACTGATGGGCATGTGGACATCACTATCCCAACCCCTTAAACATAGGGTGGGATGACACTGGAGGCATGTGCTATACTGCTTCCCAAAGTCTGCAGGTGCCACAGTGGTAACTAAGTTGCTCAATAATACACTTTTTATTGGCCACCTGACTTCCCTACCTCCATTCCTGAGATCACCTCCTACACAAACTACTTGTACATGATTCCTTGTCTAGAAGGGTTACTTCTAGAAAAACTCAAACTAAAACAAACCCCATCAAGGAGCCATACACATTATTTTCTATCACAGCACCCCTGTGTTTTTCCTTGTTAGCATATATCATATTCTCTCATTTTTATGTATTTATCAGTTCATTGTCTGTCTTAACAAGGGCATTGTCTATTTTTTCTCTTGTGCCTAGTGTGAAGTAGTCATTCAATAAATATTTGATAAATATCTATTGAGTAAATGAATGAAGGAAGGATTAACCCTGAACATGTGTCTTCTTCCCGGACTGCGGCTCCCTCATTAGGAAAATGAAACAGTTGTGCATGGCATCTGGAAGGTTGCTTCTGGGTTTCATATCCTGAGACTCTGAGATGTCAGAGGCCGGCAAGATAACGAAGCACACGATTTTGTTGTTGGACAAGACTCTAGATAAGAACATGTGGCTTCGTTTGCATTAATTTGACAAGGAAGCTGGTGAGAGCATGGCAATTAGGAGGGAAAAAAGGGGAAAGGGAAAAAATCCTCCTTCGAGGTGGTCTTTGGCGACTAATGATGGAGTGCAGCCTTATGCAGCAGGAACATTGGAAGCGTTTGCATATAAATTGCCTTTTAAGGTTTCCATTCTTCAAGACTAATGAGTGTTTCAGACTTAAACATAACTATCCTCTACTAATTACTGTTTTAGTGACTATCCTGTTTTTCCTCATTATTTCTACTTGTGATTCTAGGAGGTAGAAAGACGAGCCTACTTCCTGGAGTCAATGACCCTCAGAATCAGCAGATTTAAGGTTGCAGTGATCCAAGCTATGACATGGAAAGATGTGTAATGTCACATGAACTTGAACATGAACTTGAATCACCCTCTCTGCAAGTCACCTGACTGGTTGACGGACAAAAGAATAAATAGAAAATCTGAATAGTCCTATATCTATCTGGAAGTTGAATCTACAATTAACTATATTGCCACATATAAAACTTTAGGTCCAGATGGCCTCAATGGTGAATTATTCCATAGAAGTATAAAAGAACACCAAATTTATGTAAATTCGTCCAGAGAACAGAAAAAGGGGGAACGTTTCCCAATGTGCTTTATGGTATCAGCATAATCTTAATGCAAAAACATGAAAAGAACATTATAAGAGGGAAAATTACAGGTCAGTCTGACTCATGAATATAGATGCAAAAATTCTACACAAAATATTAGCAGCCGGAATCCAGCAATATATAAAAAATGATTACATCATGACCAGATTCAGTTCATCCCAGAAATGCAAACAATAACATTAACAGACTAAAAGGGGAAGAGGCACTTGAAATCATTTTAATTGGTGTATAAAAAGTGTTTGATAATACCCAATACCGATTCATGGTAAAACAGTAAATTCAGGAGTAGAATTCTCTTCAATCTGACAAAGAGTATCTATGACACACCTGCACCAAACATATACTTAATGGTTAGATATTTAAAGATACTAGAAAAGAGTAAAATGCTTATTACCACTATTTGTATTCAATATTTTGCTTCTCAGACACACACAAAATAAAAGGTATAGGTTTGGAAAAGAAAATGTCAAACATCTTTATTCATGTGAGCCATAGTAAATACATAGAAAGTCAAAAATAATCTACAGACTAATATACTTAATTAGTGAACTTAGAAAGGACAGAGAATATAAGATCAATATGCAAACAATTATATTTCTTTGTATCATTTTAAA
Source organism: Canis lupus familiaris (assembly GCF_011100685.1). NCBI lineage: Eukaryota > Metazoa > Chordata > Mammalia > Carnivora > Canidae > Canis > Canis lupus. Next base: position 71,034,731 of record NC_049224.1, on the reverse strand, counting down.
ATCACATTCAGAGAGTATTAACTAATTAAATATCTAATAACACATTTTTTAAAATATGTGCATGTACCTCTATAAGCCTTACTGGGAGAAATACAGTAAGACTTAAAAAAGAAACATATCATGCTCACAGATTGGAAAACTCAGTATTTTAAACACGTTAGCTCTCCTCCATACTTCTCTACCTATTTAACAAAATCCAAGCCATTTTTGAAAGAAAATTGACTACCTACTCCTGTAATTGTATGGAAATGCAAAGGGTCAAGAGTAGCTAATGCAATCTTGAAGAATAAGTCAGAGAAGTTAAAATGTCATATCTAAACTGAGACATTTAGGAGAATTGGGATGCCTGGGTGGTTCAGTTGGTTAAGCATTGAACTCTTGATTTCAGGTCAGGTCATGGTCTCAGGGTTGTGAGACTGAGACCCTGAGTTGGGCTCCACACTCAGCAGGGAGGGTCTGCTTGAGATTTTTTTTCTCTCTCTCCCTCTGCCCCTCCCCCTCTACTTGCTTGCTCTTCAAATAAATTAATTAATTAAAAAAAGAAATTTAGGGGAATTGAGGAAATGTGTTATTGGCAGAGGGACTGGCAAACAGAACAATAAAAAAGAGTAGTCCAAAAACAAAACAGGTTCACACACATACAGTCAATTCATTAAAGACAAAGGTGACATTGCAGTACTATGAGGAAAGGATGGTTTTGGTAGATGTTGCAGAACAGACCCCAATATGACTACACCACCCATGTATCCACAACATAAAACAGTCTGCTCCCACATGGAGTCTGGGGTTGACCAGTAGCCTTGCTCTGGCCAAAGAGATGACAGTAAATATGATATAAGCAGAGATTAAAAAGTGCTTTCAAATTACGACATAGTCTCTCTTCTCTCTTGGAACCTAGCCACCATGTGAACCAACCCAAGCCATCCTGCTTTAAGATGACAAACCACATGGAAAGGGACCCTGATCAACCCAGCAGTTGGTTGCGGAGGTATGGGTGAGTCTCAGTCCAAACTGCTGATATGCAGAATTGTGACAAAAATACAAAAATAATGAGTAGTTTTTTTAAGCAACTAAATTTTTGGTGGTTCTTGTTATAGTGATGGCAAACTCTACAATAGTTTTCTCAATACTCAGCACTGGGTAAACTAGAAACAAATATTGTTCCCTCCTCACCTCATCCCACAAAGTCAACTTTGTATGGGCAGAAAATCATTAATGAAAGGTAAAAATGTAAATCTTGAAAGTTACATAGGAAAAAAATATTGGTGACTTAGAGGTAGCCAAGATTTTTAAAACAGAAAACAAAGAATGTCTAACTAGTAAGGGACAAACTTTTTATGTTGAATACATTAAAGTAACAATTTCTATTTACTAAAGGATACCACTAAGAGAATGAAAAGGCCAGAGTGTGAGAACATATTTGCAATGCATATAGGTGACAAATGATTTTTACTTAAAACACATCAAGAACACCTAAAACTCACTAAAAAGGAGAGAAATAATGTGATTTTAAAAATTATTGGCAAAAGATTTGAACAGATATTTCATAAAAAGAGTATCAAGATGGCCAATATACATACGAAAATGTACTCCCTGGTCCTATCAGGCATCAGGGAGCTATAAGTTGAAATCATAGTGGAGTGTTATTACAAACTCATCAGAATTTCTAAAATTATAAAGAATGACAACACTAAATGTTGACAAAGATATGGAAAAACTAGAATTCTTATATATTGCTAGTGGGAGTGGAAACTGGTAAAAACACTCATGAATGTCAGGGCCTAGCATGTGATCTTGTGATTCCATTCCAAAGTAAACATCGAAAAAGTTGCAGGTACATAAAAAAACATGTGCAGACACACACAAGACTTGTTCCAACCCCAAACTGGAAACAGCCCAAAGCCCTTCAACAGAACAGATAGACCATAATATACTCAAACACTGAAATACTATGTACCAACAACAATAAACGTTCCATCACTACATGAAACAATGCAAGTGATCCTCAGAAACATAATGGTGAATTAAAAAGTCACATATAAAAGAAAATACACAATGAGTTTGCCTTTATACAAAGTTCCAAACCTGGAAAAACCCAAATGAAGGTCGTGAAGTCAGAGGAATGGTAATTTTTTGGAGGAGACAGTGAAAGAGAGCATGAGGAAGGCTTCTGGGGATCAGTAATATTTTTTTTTTAAGATTTCATATTTGGGATCAGTAATATTTAATTAATTTTATTATTATTACTTTTTGCTATGCCAGAGATTCACTTTATTTTTGTTTTGGTTTTCTTAATTTAAATTCAATTAGCCAATATAAAGTACATACTTAGTTTCAGGGGTGATGGAAGGGGAGGACGGCGGAGGGTGGGGGTGAATGGGTGACGGGCACTGAGGGGGGCACTTGACGGGATGAGCACTGGGTGTTATTCTGTATGTTGGTAAATTGAACACCAATAAAAAATAAATTTATTATAAAAAAGATGTAGTACGCAATGATTTATCAGTTACATCCATCAGTGCTCATGTCATCATGTCTCCTCCTTCGTGCCCACCACCAAATCACACCATCCCCCAACCCACCTCCCCTTCAGCAACCCTCAATGTGCTTCCTAGAGTTAAGAGTCTTTCATGGATTTTCTCCCTGATGACTTTCCATTCAGTTTTCCCTCCCCTCCCCTATGATCCTTTGCACTGTTTCTTCTATTACACATGAGTGAAACCATATGATAATCAGAGAAAGACTTCTCTGATTGACTTATTGCACTCACCATAATACCCTCCAGTTCCATCTACGTTGATGTGAGTGATTAAGTATTCACCCTTTCTGTTGGCTTAGTAATATCCCATTGTATATATACACCACATCTTCTTTATCCATTCCTCTATTGCTGGACATCTGAGTTCTTTCCAGAGTTTGGCTATTGTGGACATTGTTGCTATGAACATTGGGGTGCAGGTGCCCCTTCAGATCACTATTTTTTATTTAAATTCAATTAGCGAACATATATAGTACATCATTAGTTTCAGATGTAGTGTTCAATAATTCATCATTTGCATGTGGTAAGAACACCTCACATGCGATCTATTCCCCTAACAAATTTTTAGGTGTACAATATTTTATAGGTACAATGTTGTAGCAGATCTCTAGAGCTTATTCATCTTGCTTAACTGAAACTTTATGCCCATTGGTTAGTAATTCCCCATTTCCCTCTCCTCCAAGCTCTGGCAACCACCACTCCACTCTTTGATTCTATGAATTTGACTATTTTAGATAATTCATATAAAGAGAATAATGCAATATTTATCTTCCTGTGACTGGTTTGTTTCACTTAGTGTGATGTCCTCAAGGTATTTCCATGCTTTTATATATTAAAGAATTTCCTTCCTTTCTAAGACTGAATAGAATTCCAAGGTATGCACATGGAGCGTTTTCCTTATCTACTCATCTGCTGATAGATATTTGGTTGTTACCATCTCTTGGCTACTGTACATACAGCTGCAATGAACATGGGAATGCTAATATCTTTTTAAGATACCAATTTCAGTTCTTTTGGATAAATATTCAGAAGTGTGATTGGCAGATCAGATGGTAATTCTATGTAATTTTTTGAGGAACCTCCATACTGTTTTCCATAGCAGCTGCACCATTTTGAATTCCCACCAACAGGGCACCCCCGGTGGCGCAGCGGTTTAGCGCCGCCTGCAGCCCGGGGTCTGATCCCAGGATCGAGTCCCGCGTCAGGCTCCCTGCATGGAGCCCGCTTCTCCCTCTGCCTGTGTCTCTGCCTCTCAGTCTCTCTCTCTCTCTCTCTGAATAAATAAATTTAAAAAAATACTTAGTGAATTCCCAACAGTATACAAGGGTTCCAATTTATCCATACCATTGCCAACACCTATGTTATTTTTTTTTTTGATAATGGTCATCCTACCAGGTATGAGTAGTATCTCGTTATGGTTTTAATTTGCATATCCCTGACAATTAGTGATGTTGAGCATTTTTTCACATACCTGACAGCCATTTGTACATCTTCTTTGGAGAAATGTTTATTCAAAATCTTAGCCCACATTAAAATGGATTACTAGTTGTTTTGTTACTTAATTATAAGAGTTCCTCATATGTTTTGGAGATTAACCTCTTATCAGATATATGGCTTGCAATATTTTCTCCCATTCCATGAGTTTCACTTTTACTCTAATTATTTCCTTTGCTGTGAAGAAGCTTTTTAGTTTGATATACTTCCACTTGTTTTTTAGTTTGTGTCATATCCGTGATATCATTACCAAGATCCATATCATGAATTTATTCCCTGGTATTTTCTTCTAGGAGTTGTAGAGTTTTGGATCTTCGCATTTAAGTCTTTAATCCCTTTTGTGTGGACTTTTGTGTATGGTGTGAGATAAGGGTCCAGCTGCATTCTTTCACACATAGATATTGTTTTCCCACCACAAATTTCTGAAAAAACTATTCTTTCCCTATTGTGTATTCTTGGCACTCTCGTCAAAGGTAAGTTTGTCCTATGTGTACGTTTATTTCTGGGATCTCTTTTCTCTTCTATTGGCCTATATGCCTATTTTTATAGCCAGGATAATGCTATTTTTATTAAACTTTATTTTTTAGAGTAGTTTTAGACTTACAGCAAAATTGACAGGAGGATACAGACATTTCCAGGATACAGCCATCCCCCAAGCCTGCACAGGCCCCCTACAATCAAAATATTGCACCAGAGGGTTACTTTTGTTACAATAAAAAAACCTACATTGACACAACATTATTATCAAAATCCACAGCCTATACTAGCATTCATTTTTTTGTGTCACATATATCTTAAGGGTTTTCACTAATACCTAATGACATGTATCCTTCATTATAGTATGATACATCATGGCTTCACTGCCCACCAAATCCTCTATATTCCTCATATGCATATGTCCCTCCCGTCCAACCCACTTATCCCTTTTTTAAAGTTTTTGTTTAAATTCCTGTTAACATACAGTGTAATAAGTTTCAGGTGTACAATATAGTAATTTAACACTTCCATACAATACCCAGTGCTCATCAAAACAAATGGACTCCTTAATCCCCATCACATATTTCCCCATATTTCCCCTATCCCCCAACCCATCTCCCCTTTGGCAACCATCAGTTTGTTCTATAGAGTTAAGAGTCTGTTTCTTGATTTGCCCCCTTTTTTTCTCCTTCTTTCATTTGTTTCTTAAATTCCATGTGTGAGTGAAATCATATGGTATTTGTCTTTCTCTGACTGACTTATTTCACTAGGCATAATACTCTCTAACTTCATCCATGTCATTGAAAATGGCAAGATTTCATTATTTTTCACTGCTGAGTAATATTCCTTTGTGTGTGTGTATCACACTCATCATTCAGTGGACACTTGAGCTGTTTCCATCATTTGGCTATTATAGATAATGCTTCTATAAACATTGGGGTGCATGTATCCCTTTGATTTATAATTTCGTATTCCTTGGTAAATACCCAATAGTGCAATTGCTGGATCATAAGATAGCTGATTTTAACTTTCAGGGGAACCTCCAGACTGTTTTACATAGTGGCTGTACCAGTTTGCATTCCCACCAATAGTGCAAGAGGGTTTCCCTTTCTCCAGATCCTCACCAACATCTGTTGTTTCTTGTGTTGTTAATTTTAGCCATTCTAACAGGTGTGAGGTGATGTCTCCTTGTAGCTTTGATTTGCATTTTCCTGATGATGAATGGTATTCAGCATCTTTTCATGTGTCTGTTGGCCAGCTGGATGTCTTCTTTAGAAAAATGTATATTCATATCTTCAGCTTATTTTTAATTGGATTATTTGATTTTTGGGGTTGAGTTTTATAAGTTCTTTATAGATTTTGGATACTAACACTTTATCATTTGCAAATATATTCTCATATTCTGTAGGTTACCTTTTAGTTTTGTTGATTGTTCTCTTTGCTGTGCAGCTTTTTATTTTGATGAAGTCCCAATGGTTTACTTTTGCTTTTGTTTCCCTGCCTCAAGAGACATATCTACAAAAAAGTTGCTATGGCCAATGTCAAAGAAGTTACTGCCTGTGCTCTTTTCTAGGATGTTTATGGTTTCAGGTCTCGCATTTAGATTTTTAATCCATTTTGAATTTATTTTTGTGTATGGTATAAGAAAGCGATCTAGTTTCATTCTTCTGCATGTGGCTGTCCAGTCTTCCCAACACCATTTTTTGAAGAGACTTTTTTCCCACTGAATATTCTTTCCTGCTTTGTTGAAAATTAGTTGACCATATAGTTGTAGGTCCATTTTTGGGTTTTCCATTCTGTTCTATTGTTCTATGTGTCTATTTTTGCACCAGTACCATACTGTCTTAATGATTATAGCTATAAAATATGTGTATATATACATACATATAACTTGAAGTTCAGAATTGTTATGCCTCTAGCTTTGCTTTTTTTTGTCAAGATTGGTTTGGCTATTTGGGTATATTGTGGTATCATACACATTTTAGGATTATTTGTTCTATATCTGTTTAAAATGCTGTTGGTATTTTGATAGGGATTACAATAAATTTACAGATTTCTTTGGGTAATATAGACATTTTAACAGTATTTGTTCTTCTAATCCATGAGCATGAACTGTATTTCCATTTTCTGTGTCATCTTCAATTTCTTTCATCAGTGCTTAATAGTTTTCAGAAAGAAATTGAATCAGTAATTTAAAAGCTCCAAACAAAAATCCAGAAGCAGATGGCCTCACAAGCAAATTCTAACAAATACCTAAAGAAGAGTTAATACCTATTCTGCTCAAACTATTCCAAAAAATAGTAAAGGAAGGAAAACTTCCAAAATCATTCTATGAAACCAGCATTACCCTCATACCAAAACAAGATAAAGATACCACTAGAAAAGAGAACTACAGGCCAAGCCAATATCTCTGAGGAACACAGATACAAAAATTCTCAACAAAATACTAGCAAACTGAATCCAGCAATACATTAAAAAAAATCATTCACCTCAATCAAGCAGGATTTATTCCTGAGTTGCTATGGTGGTTCAAAATTCATGAATCAATCAATGTAATGCACCACATAAATAAAAGACAGGATAAGAACCATATGATCATGTCAACAGATGCAGAAAAAGTATTTGATGAAGTACAACATACATTCATGATAAAAAATAAATCTCAACAAAGTAGGTTTTGAGGGAACATACTTCAACATAATATGAAAACCCCATATATGAAAAATTCATAGCTAATACCATTGTAAATGGCAAAAAACTAAAAACTTTTCCTCTATGGCCAGGAGCAAGACAGTATTGTCCTCTCTCACCACTGTTATTCAACAAATTCTGGAAATCCTAGCCACAGAAATCAGACAAGAAAAAGAAATAAAAGTCATCCAAATTGGCAAGGAAGAAGTAAATCTTCCACTATTTACAGATACAATGACACTATATATAGAAAACCCAAAAGATGCCACAAAGAAAACTGCTAGAAGTGATAAATGAACTCAGTAAAGTTGCAGGATATGAAATCAACATACAGAAATCTGTTGCATTTTTATACACAGATAATGTGTACACAATAATAAAGCAGCAGAAAGAGAAATTAAAGAATCAATCCCATTTACAACTGCATCAAAAACAATTAAGATATCTAGAAACAAACCTAGCCAACGAAGTGAAAGATCTGTGCTCTGAAAAGCACCATGCTTTTTTGGATCTATAGCTTTGTAACATTTTGAAATCAGAAAGTGTGATGCCTCCAGCTTTGTTCTTCTTTCTCAAGATTACTTTGGCTATTTGTGGTTTTTTGTGATTCAATATGAATTTTAGAATTTTTTAAATTTCTGTAAAAAGTATCATTGGGATTTGAATAAGGATAGCAATGGATCTATAGATTGCTTGGAATAGTATGGACATTTAACATTATTAAATTTTACCATCCATGAACACAAGATGCCTTTCCACTTTGTATTTCTTGACATAAGTGGTGGTCATACAGGTATATTCACCTTGTGAAGACTAGCTCGAGTTGTATTTTAATGATTCATGCAACCACCTACATGTATATTGTGCTTCAATAAAAATATTCATAAAAAATAAGACTGGAGCACCTGGGTGGCTTAGTCAGTTAAGCACCTGCCTTGTGATTTCATCTCTGGTCATGATCTCAAGGTCATGAGATTGAGCCTTGTGTTGGGCTCTGTGCTAGGCCTTAAGTCTGTTTGGGATTCTTTCCCTTCTTCTCCCTCTGCCCCTCCCCCACCTCACATACATAAATAAATAAATAAATAAATAAATAAATAAATAATAAAATATTTTTTTTAATAATAAAATATTTTTAAAAAATAAGACTGTAATTTACTAAAATACATGGACTAGATGAAAAGCAAGGAATTCATAATGAGCCTCAAAAAAAAAAGGAGAGAGAGAAACTCACTAGAAGGATGATACTGAAATTTGCAAAGACACCAACTCCCTGAAATTTGATAAAGGGAAGGAGTACACATTTATTCTGCCATCTAATATGAATGCTACTTCAGAGTAACCAAATATTAAGACAATAAAGTAAACTTCTTTCACTTACTAAATACAACAGGAGTGGTCAAATTAAAATTTATGATTCTGCAATTCCTGAGTAAATAGCTGATTCAGGCAATGGTCATTGATGGATGGTAAAATTATCAGGTAGATAGTTAATAAGGAATTTTACAAGAAATGCTTGAGACTGTCACCACTCAACTCATTTATCAAGCTAAGTAAGCATCACTAAACCTGACATAACTGGTATGAAGCATAGCAACACTAGTGGAGTATCCATGTCAAAGGTTATTAAAGTTAAACCTGATTTGCCTTTACATATAACCTTAAAATCTTCAGGATACATATGGGCCAAGGGAAGAAATTAAATGATATCACAATGAAGCAATAATAAAAAGTGACATAAACATTTTTCAGGACAACTCACTTCTTTCACGAGTAAATAGCATTAGAAACTAATTTTTAAGAGAACCTTGGTTTGGATCCTGATTTCAACAAACAATCTACAAAAGGCATATTTTAGGCAATGAAGGAAATCTGAATATAGACTTAAAGTTACTAAGTAACTACTGTTAATTTTATTAAGTGTGATAAAATCCTCTACCTTCCACTTATGCAAAAATTCACTCCAAGTATACTGTGGATCTGAGTATGAATGCTAAAACCGTAAGTTCTCTAGAGGAAAACTGGGGATATAGTAAATTTCCTTAGTGTGATAATAGGTAACACAAAAAAACCCACTTTAAACAAACATAAGTTTTAATATTAAAATTTGAGGGGCATCTGGCTGGCTTGTCAGTACAGCATATGATTCTCTATCTCTGAATTGTGAGTTTAAGCCCCACACTGGGTGTAGAGATTACTTTGAAATTGTTTTTTAATCTTTTAAAAAAATTAAAATGTGAGAAGTATTTTCACTGAAGTCTGGAATAAAACAAGGATGTCCTCTATTCCTGATGGTTTTTAATAATCCAATGTATTGGAAAAGATGGACAAAGGCTATCAGTGGGAAATATCCTTTGCCATTTGGGATATCTTCTTCATGATCTTAGAGTAGGCAAAGATTTCTTATGCACTAGCCTTAAAAAAAAAGGACCAATAAATTAGATTAAATATAAGAACATCCATTCATCAAAAAATATCATTAAGAGCATTCAAAAGCACAATACAGAGTAGGAGAAGATGTTTCCATCAGAGAGCTAAAATCTGTGTGATAGAGCCTATATCCGGAATATGCTTAAACTCCTACTGGTCAAGAAGAGATAAACTCAATAAAAAATTCACAAAGAGAGACTCCTAACTCTGGGAAACGAACTAGGGGTGGTGGAAGAGGAGATGGGTGGGGGGTGGGGGTGACTGGGTGACGGGCACCGAGGGGGGCACTTGATGGGATGAGCACTGGGTGTTATTCTATATGTTGGCAAATTGAACACCAATAAAAAATAAATTTATAAAAAAATTCACAAAGAGACTTGAACAGGTATCTCACAAAAGAAGATATCTAGATGAAAATAATCATATAAAAGGTGAAAAAAATCATATCACTAATGATAGAAGATATAAATTAAAACCACAATGAAATGTCATCACATGTCCACAATGACCAAAATATGGAAAAAGCCCAGATGTCCATCAACAGATGAGTGGATAAAGATGTGGTATGTGGTGTGTGTAGATAGATAGATAGATGATAGATAGATAGATAGATAGATAGATAGATAGATGATAGATAGATGTAGATAATGGAATGTTACTCAGCCATCAAAAAAGAATGAAATCAGGCAGCCCAGGTGGCTCAGCGGTTTAGCGCTACCTTCAGCCTTGGGCCTGATCCTGGAGTCCCAGGATCGAGTCCCACGTTGGGCTCCCTGCATGGAACCTGCTTCTCCCTCTGCCTGTGTCTCTGCCTCTCTCTCTCTCTCATGAATAAATAAATTAAAATCTTTAAAAAAATTTTTAAAGAAAGAAATATCAAAATATCGATGTGCCAGAAAAGCCCAAATCAAAACCAACCAGCAATGACAATTGTCAGTAAGGATGTGAAGCAAGGATTACCTTCTTATAATATTGGTAGAAATGTAAGCTATTTCAAGTACTTTGGAGGTTGGAACACAGGCATATCCTATGGCTAGAAATTTCATTCTAGGACATATGCCCAAACAGTGAGGCCATTCTATTATCATATGTGTATGAAGTCAGAAAGATATAATGTAGAATAGTCACACAATGGAACACAGTAACAATAAGAATAAAGTAAAACTACATAAAGTAACATGAATGAAAATTACTAGCAATGTTGAGGAAAGGAAGTCAGACATAAAATAACATACATTTCTTGATTCTATGTATGTAAGGCTTGAAAACAAGAGAAACTTATCTATAGTTTTATTTTTTTTTAATTTAAATTCAGTTAGCCAACATATACTACATCATTAGTTTCAGATGTAGTTTTAAATAATTCATCAATTGCATATAATACCCAGTGCTCATCACATCATTTGCCCTCCTTATATAATTCATAATAAGGATTACCTTTGAGAGGTAGACAATGGGTAGAGGCATGAAGGGGCTCAAAGGGTTACTGTCAATGTTCTATTCTTAATTGGCTGTTGATCATATGTGTGTGTTCACTTTCTGAAAATGTATCAGGCTTTACACTTATGCCTTGTGTACTTTGATGTATGTCATATTTCAATTAAAAAGTTAAAATTAGGGGCACCTGCGTGGCTTAGTCAGAAGAGCATGTGACTCTTGATCTCAGGGTCATGAGTTCAAGCCCCATATTGGGTGAAGAGATTACCAAAAATAAATATATAAACTCTTTCTTAAAAATTAAAATTAGAGGCACCTGAGCAGCTCAGTCAGTTGAGCATTCAACTCTTGATCTAAGCTTAGGTCTTGACCTCAGGGTTCTGAGTTCAAGTCCCACACTGGTTTCCCTGCCTAGCATGGAGCCTATTTAAAAAAAAAGTTAAAATTAGCACCCATTCATAATGCTTTATAAAACTCCCACCAAACGGCGAATATAGTGAACTTCTGAAGCCTGGCAATGCTTAAAGATCAAAAACCAACAATAAACATCATTCTTAATTTTAAAACTAAATAATTTCCACTGAAGGCAGGAATAAGAGAACAATGCCCTCTATTACTTATGCTATCCAATGATTCAACCTGTTGGAGGAAATGGGCAAAGGGTATAAATAGACAATTTACTTTCCCATTTTGGAAATCTGAAAAAATTATAAATATTTCAATTTAGATTCTGCCTCCCTAGTTTCAGAACATGCCATTTAAAAAATTCACCACACTGGCAAAAATTTAAGGTTTGATAATGTCAAGTGTTGGCTAGGTGTAGGCAAGCAAGAACCACCAAAAATTGCAGGTAGGGTAGATCGAGGGAAGATGGTGGAACAGCAGGGAATCCTCATTTCATCTGGTCCCTTGCATTCAGCTAGATATCTATCAAGTCATTCTGAACACCTGTGAATTCACCCTAAGATCTAAGAATTGCTACAATTCTACAAACAAAAGCCACCACTTTTTGGAAGGTAGGAGGCACAGAGAAGAGAATCTGAGGGGATATATCTGAAGATAAACTGCAGGGGGAAGGAGCCTCCATAATTCAACTGCCAGAAAGTGACACTGCAGCGGAGTGCAAAATCAGAGCTTTTAGAGTCTGCTCCTATGAGGGACATCCTTGCCTGAAAGGTGCTCAGGTTGGGAAGCAGGGAAGAATCCTAGGTGGGACAGTGTGGTCTCAGGATCTCTGGGGTCACAGAAAGAATGGGGAGTGACTAAGTGTGGCAGAGTTCCCAAGCATTGGAGCAAGGAAACCAGCTGCAATTAGTAACTCTCTGCTAGGTGTTGCCATAAACCTCCAACTGGTGCTCCATCAGCCAACTGGATCTTCAAGCAGTGGTCCAGGAAGCAGCAAACTCATTGTGAGGCCCTGCTACTTCCCCTGGGAAGAGCATGGCAGATGCACCAAAAATGGGGCAACTGCTCCCAGAACAGGGACACAGAAAGCACCAGGGCCTCAGTGAGACCCCCCTCCTCCCCTGGGAGGATTGGTGAGCGTGTGCACCTCAGGCATCTGTGGAGTTTGCTGCACACAAGTGACTGACTGCTTTACCCTGAGGGTGAACTGAAGGATGGGGGTGAGGGACAGGATTGTTCAGTGCCAGAGCTGGAAATCTGGGCACCACCATTTTTATTTATTTTTTTCATCCCCTAAAATGGCACAAAAAGCCTTCAGGGAACAAAAGCCACATAGACGCAGCCTACACTGAGCCCAGTCTCCTGGCAAGGGGCAGAGAAACTCCACTCAAACAAAGGTACCTGCACATCAGTGCAAAAGGCCCATCCTGTAGAAGACCAGCAGGAACATCTGGCTAATACCAAGTTTAGAGATCACACAGAACAGAAAACTCCTGTGCAAGTGGAAAATAGTATATAGAATTAGAGGGGTTTTATTCCTCCTGATTCTTTAGCCTTTCAGTTTAAAATTTTATTTTTCTTTTCTTTTTTAAACTACCTTCTTATTGTATTAAGTTATATATATAATGTTCTCTCTCTATATTATATATATATATGTTCTATATATTATACACACATACATACAATGTTTTGGTTTCTTTTTTTAATATTTTATTTATTTATTCATGAGAGACACAGAGAGAGAGAGAGGCAGAGACACAGGCAGAGGGAGAAGCAGGCTCCATTCAGGAAGCCTGATGTGGGTCTCGATCCTGGGACTCCAGAATCACACCCTGGGCCAAAGGCAGGCGCTAAACCGCTGAGCCACCCAGGGATCCCTGTTTTGGTTTCTTTACAATTTTGGGATCTAGTGTCTGTTGGATTTTATTCTCTCTTCCCTTCCCTCCTTTTCTTCTTTTTTGGATTCTGATCTCTTCGGATTTGCCTAGTATATATTTCACAGGGGTTGTGGTTGCTATTTTTCATTTAGTTCTCTCATTCATCTATTCCTCTTGGACAAAATGACTAGAAGAAATGACTAGAAGGAGAAATTCACAACAAAAGAAAGAAGCAGAGGTAATACTCCTTACCATATATCTAATAGATATGGATATAAGTAAAATATCAGAGCTAGAATTCAGAATAATGATCATAAAGTTATTAGCTAGGCTTGAGAAGAGCATGAAAGATACTAGAGAATCCCTTAGTACAGAAAAAAGAACTAATCTAATCAGGCAAAATTAAAAATGCTTTAACTGAGACGCAGTCTAAAATTGACACTAACAGCTAGGGTAAATGAGGCAGAAGAGAGACTCAGTGATGGAAAGTAAGAAAGCTGAGGAAGAGAGAAAAACAACTAAGGGACCATGAGGGGAGTCTTTGAGAAATCAGTGATATCATCAAGCTAAACAATATTAGAATTATTGGGATCCCAGAGGAGAAAGAAAGAGAGAGAGGGACAGAAGATACGGTTGAGCAAATAATAGCTGAGAACTTCCCTAATCTGGGGAAGGAAACAGGCATTCAAGTCTAGGATAAACAGAGAATGCCACTCAAAATCAATAAAAATAGATTAATACCCCAATATATAATAGTGAAGATTCCAAATTTCAGACATAAAGAGAAAATCCTGAAAGCACCTTGAGACAAGAGGTCCTTAACCCACAAGGGTAGAAACATTAGACTGTCAGCAGACCCATCCACAGAGACTTGGAAGGCCAGAAAGGGCTGGAATGGTATATTCAGGGTGCCATATGAGGAAAACATGACTCCTAACTCTGGGAAACGAACTAGGGGTGGTGGAAGGGGAGGAGGGCGGGGGTGGGGGTGACTGGATGGCAGGCACTGAGGGGGGCACTTGACGGGATGAGCACTGGGTGTTATTCTGTATGTTGGCAAATTGAACACCAATAAAAAATAAATTTATTATTAAAAAAAAACAAACATGTAGCCAAGAATACTTTATCCAGCAAGGCTGTCATTCAGAATGAAAAGAGAGATAAAGAGCTTTCAGGACAAACAGAAAATAAAAGAATTTGTGACCACTAAACCAGCCCTGCAAGAAATATTAAAGGGAATCCTGTAAGCAAAGAGAAAGGCCAAAAGTAACATAGACCAGAAAAAAAAACCAGGAAGTATACAGAAACAGTGACTTTAAATGAATGAATGAATGAATGAATGAATAAATAAATAAATAAATAAATAAATAAATAAATAAATAAATAAGAAACAGTGACTTTACAAGTAATACAATGGCACTAATTACATATCTTTCAATAGTTACTCTGAATGTAAGTGGGTTAAATGCTTCAATCAAAAGGCACAGGGTGTCAGATTGGATAAAGAAAAAAAAGCAAGGCCCCCCCATTCACATGCTATCTACAAGAGACCTATTTTAGACTTAAAGACACCTCCAGATTGAATGTAAGGGGGTAGAGAACCATTTATCATGCTAATGGACATCAAAAGAAAGCTGGGGCAGCAATCCTCATATCAGACAAATTAGATTTTAAACCAAAGACTGTAGTAAAGGATGAAGAGGGACACTATGTCATACTTAAAGGGTCTATCCAACAAGAAGATCTAACAATTATAAATATTTATGCTCCTAACTTGAGAGCAGCCAATTAAAAACCAAATTAAAGAAACACATTGATAATAATACAATAATAGAAGGGACATCAACATCTACCCAAAACAATGGAAAGATCAACTAAGCAGAAGATCAACAAGGAAACAAGGGCTTTGAATGACACACTGGTCCAGATGGACATCAGATACATACAGAGCATTCCATTCTAAAGCAACAGAATACATATTCTTCTCGAGTGCACATGGAACATTCTCCAGCATAGATCCCATGCTGGGTCACAAATCAGGTCTCAACTGGTACCAAAAGATTGGAATAATTCTCTGCATATTTTCAGACTGCAGTGCTTTGAAACCTGAACTCAATCACACGAGCAAATTTGGAATCAACTCAAATACTTAGGGGTTAAAGAGCACCCTACTAAAGAATGAATGGGTCAACCAGGAAATTTAAGAATTTTTAAAATTCATGGAAACAAATGGAAAAGAAAACACAACTGTTCAAAACCTTTGGGATGCAGCAAACATGGTCCTAAGAGGGAAGTATATAGCAATACAAACCTTTCTCGAGAAACTAGAAAAAGTCTCAACTATACCTTACACCTAAAAAAGCTGGAGAAAAAAACAGGACATAAAGCCTAAACCAAGCAGAAGAAGATAAACAATAAATATTAGAGCAGAAATCAATGAAACAGAAACCAAAATAAGAGTAGAAGAGGTCAATGAAACTAGAAGCTGGTTCATTGAAAAGAAGAAGAGATAAATCCCTAGTCAGATTTATCAAAAAGAAAAGAGAAAGGGCCTAAATTAATAAAATTATGAATGAAAGAGGATGGATAACAACCAACACCAAGGAAACACAATTTAAAGAACATATTATGAGCAACTATGTGCCAACAAATTAGGCAATCTGGAAGAAATGGATGCATTCCTGGAAACTTATAAACAATCAAAATTGAAACAGGAAGAAACTGAAAACCTGAACAGACCCATAACCAACAAGGAAATTGAAGCAGTTATCAATGATCTCCCAACAAACAAGAGTCCAGGGCTAGATGGCATCCCAGGGGAATTCTACCAAACATTTAAAGAAGAATTAATAAACTATTCTGAAGCTGTTTCCAAAACACAGAAATGGAAGGAAAACTTCCAAACTCATTCTATAAGGCCAACATTACCTTGATCCCAAAACCAGAGAAAGACCCCACCAAAAAGAATTACCGACCAATATCCCTGATGAATACAGAAGCGAAAATTCTCTCCAAGATACTAACCAATAAGATACATTAAAAGGATTATTTATCACAACCAAGTGGGATTTATTCCTGGGCTGCAAGGATGGTTCAACATTTACAAATCAATCAATAATGATACACCACACTAATAAAAGAAAGGACAAGAACTATATGATCCTCTCAATAGATGCAAAAAAGCATTTCATAAAATACACCATCCTTTCTTGATTAAGACTCTCCACAATGGAGGGATAGAGGGAAAATACCTCAGTATCTTAAAAGCTATCTACAAAAAGCCCACAGCAAATATCATTCTCAATGGGGGAAAACTGAGAGTTCTTCCCCCAAGGCAAGGAACACAACAGAGATGCCAACCCTTACCACTGTTTTTCAACATAGTACTAGAAGTCCTAGCCTCAGCAATCAGACAACAAAAAGAAATAAAAGGTATTCAAACTGGCACAGAGGAAGTCAAATTCTCACTCCTCAGAGATGACACAATAGTTTATGTGGAAAACCCAAAAAATTCCACCCCAAAATTGCGAGAACTCATACAGCAATTCATCAACAAGGCAGGATATAAAGTCAATGCACAGAAATCAGTTGCATTTCTATACACTAATGATGAGGCACAAAAAAGAGAAGTTAAGGAATTGATCCTATATACAACTGGACCATAAACAATTAGATATTTGTAATAAATCTAACCAAAGAGGTAAAGGATCTGTACTCTAAAAACTACAGACACTTATAAAAGAAACTGAAGAAGACACAAAAAGATGGAAAAACATTCTATGCTCATGGATTGGATGAATAAATATTTTTAAAATATCTAGCTAGTCACAGCAATCTACACATTCAATGCTATCCCTATCAAAATACGATTGACATTTTCACAGAAATGGAACAAGTAATCCTAAAATTGTATGCAATCAGAAAAGATCCCAAATAGCCAGAGGAATGTTGAAAAAGAGAACCAAGCTGGTAGCATCACAATGCCAAGCTTCAAGCTGTATTACAAAGCTGTAGTCACCAAGACAGTATGGTACTGGCACAAAAACAGACACACAGATCAATGGAACAGAACACAGAAACCAGAAATGGGCCCTCAACTCTACAGACAACTAATATTCAACAAAGCAGAAAAGAATATCCAACGGAAAGAGACAATCTCTTCAGCAAATAGTGTTGGGAAAATTGGACAGCCACATGCAGAAGAATGACACTGGACCACTTTCCTAGACCATATACAAAGATACACTGAAAATCGGTGAAAGACCTAAACGTGAGACAGGAATCCATCAAAATCCTAGAGGAAGACACAGGCAGAAACGTCTTGGACCTTGCTGCAGCAACTTCTTGCTAGACACATCTCCAAAGGCAAGGGAAACAAAAGGAAAATTGATGTATTGGGACTTCATCAAGATAAAAAACTTTTGCACCACAAAGGAAACAGTCAACAAAGCTAAAAGGCAGCCTGAAGATATTTGCAAATGACATGCAGATAAAGGGATAGTATCCAAGATCTGTAAAGAATTTATCAAACTCAACACCCTATAAACAAAGAATCCAGTCAAGAAATGGGCTGAAGACATAAACAGATATTTTCTCCAAAGATGACATACAAATGGCCAACAGACACATGAGAAAATGTTCCATATCACTGGGCATCAGGGAAATGCAAATCAAAACCACAATGAGATACCACCTCACACCAATCAGAATGGCTAAAGTGAACAACTCAGGAAACAACAAATGTTGGCAAGGATGCAAAGAAAGGGGAACCTTCTTACTCTGTTGGTGGGAATGCAAGCTGGTACACTCAGAAAACCGTATGGAGGTTCCTCAAGAAGCTAAAAATAGGGCTGCCCTATGACCCAGCAATTGCACTACTAGATATTTACCTCAAAAACAAATGCAATGATCCAAAGAGGCACCTGCACCCCAATGTTTATAGCAGCAATGTCCACAGTAGCCAAACTGTGCAAAGAAACCAGATGTCTATGGACAGATGAGTGGATTATGAAGATGTGGTGTATATCCAATGGAATATTACTCAGCCATCAGAAAGGATGAATACTTACATTTACATCAAAGCGGATGGAACTGGAGGGTATTATGCTGAGTGAAAGAAGTCAGAGAATGACAATTATCACATGGTTTCACTCATATGTGGAATATAAGAAACAGTGCAGAGTATCATAAGGGAAGGGAGGGAAAATGGAAGGGGAAGTATTAGGGATGGAGACAAACTATGAGAGACTCAACTCAAGGAAACAAACTAAGGGTTGTTGAAGGGAAGGTGGGTGAGATGATGAGATATTTGGGTGATGAGCATGAAGGAAGGCATGTGATGTGATGAGCTGGGTGGTATTTGCAACTGATAAAACACTGAACTCTACATCTAAAACTAATGATGTACTATATGTTGGTTAATAGAATTTAAATAAAAAATTGCACATGGAAGTGCAAATAACTCTTCAGGGTAATAATTTGTTAACATCTTATAAATTCTAAGATGGCAAACCCTATGACCCAGCAATTCTACTATTCCCTAGTGTGTAACCTGTGAAATGTGCCCTACAGAAACTTCCATGGAGGGGTGCCTGGGTGGCTCAGTTGGTTAAGCATTTGCCTTTGGCTCAGGTCATGATCTCAGGGTTCTGGGATCAAACCGCACATTGGGCTCCCTGCTCGTGGGTAGTCTGCTTCTCCCTCTGCCCTTCCCTCCCCCTTCCTGCTCTCTCTCTTGCTCTCTCGCTCTCTCTCAAATAAATAAGTAAAAATCTTTAAAAAAAAAAAAAAAAGAAAAAGAAAGAAAGAAAGAAACTCCCATGGATGTGCACAAGGAAACCCAAGCAAGAATGTTCACATCTACCATCAATGAGAAGATGAGTCAATAAATTGTGGCATAATCACAAGCAACACTCTAGAGCGGTTAAAATAAATGAAATGCATCCTATGAATAAACATAAGACATAATGGGAGGTAAGAAGAGCAAGACACAAAATGATCTGATTTCATTTTGGTAGAGTTTAAAAATAGGATATATTGCTTTGGGTTACATAACATTAAGCAAAATAATAATAATGCCCATGAAAATGTTTGTAGTAATCTCTGGGGCATCTGGGGAGGATTAGAGTGTGATAGACATAGGGGCTTCAACTGTGTCTACCATATTTCATTTCTTACACTGGGGAAGGGTACACTGGTATACATTATACTGTTTCCATACTTGTCTGTGTTTGACACATTTCATCAAAAAATCATTAACAGAAGAATAATCTTATTCTTTAATCCTCAAATTCATGAAAGACTCTAGACCTACCCTTTGCAAATGTCCAGGGTCTGATGTATTTGGGCACCTGTAGATGTCACAGTTCCCCACAAGTCTAGAGAGAGCCAGTGCTACACACACTTGAACATCTTCCCTTCTGTGAGTTGGTCAAGGCAGTCAGCCAGTCGTTGGAATCATGGCAGAAAACAGAGACCAGAAATGGTGAAGGCAAACAACAGAGCAGCTGTATTTCTAAGAACTCCAAATCTGTGGGTCGCTTGAAGACAATTTAGTTTCTTCCTCCTGCAGCTGCTCCAGTGGTATCACTTGCCTCTGGAAAACCATTTGCATCTTTCTCCTTCGGAATACACTTTCAGAGGCTAGTTTCTTTGTCTGTCATGCCGGGACACTGATTTAGAGTCACGTCAAGTAACTGGACTGGACTCAAGCTCTGAAAGCGGGCTAGTCCCCTATGAATGCTAGCCAAGTGGCAGGCATATGTCCCATCACTGAAAATGCTCCTGGATCATTCCACAACACCTGCCTGGATGCTGGGTCCACTGAGAGGGTGAGTCCATGCCGTGGGACAACAAAGTATCCGAGACTGGGCTTGTTTAAACACAACTTGACTCTCTCAAGTCTGAGATCAGTGTGTTAGCAGAATGACTTCCTTTTAAGGCTGTGAGGGACAATCTGTTCTAGGTCTCTCTCCCAACTTCTGGGGATTTGCTAGCAATCTTTAGTGATTCCAGGATTGTAGAAGCATCTCCCCAATCTCTGCTTTCATCTTCACATGGTGCTCTCCCTGTGTGTGTCTCTGTCAAAATTTCCCATTTTTTATAAGGGCACCAATTGGATTAGGGCCTACCCTAATGATCCCACTTTAACTTTAATCTGTAAAGACCCTATCTCCAAATAAGGTCACATTCTGAGGTCTTGGAGGTTAGGACTTCAGCATATGAATTTTAGGAGGACACAATTTAACACATCACAGAAGTCTTCCCTATCTTGTCTAGCTAGACCTGACACCTGCCTTGGAGCTCACAAGCTCCCTTGGCCCCTCTTATGGTCTCAGCCACATCCCAGCACTATCATGCCATATTAACAAGGGACTATTATTTGTTCACCATGGAGTTCCCCCAAACCCAGTTTAGAGCCTGGATTTGGTAGTAAATATGTAACTTACTTGTTAAATAAATGAATTAATTTTTAAAAATGTCTTTGGTTTCAGTGATTTCTTTGTGAATGTTCCATTCTCCTTCACTGGTCAACACCACATCTTTATCTGTTCTCTCCTCCTCCATACTTTGGCCCAAGCCATTCTCCTCCATTTAAAAGACATACTAACTAACAATGATAACTAACATGTTTCCAACTCTCTCTCTGTGCCTGGGACTCTGCCGTGAGTTTTGCAAGGAATGGATCATCTAATTCTCATGACAACATCACAAATTAAATACAACCAGCTGTGTTCTTTGGATGAGGAAACTGAGGCACAGTGTTGTAAGTAACTTGCCCAGGGTTACCATGATAGGAGGTGATTATACCAGAAAAGGGTAGGGATGCATCTGCCCTATCTACCCCTTCCCTCTGGACTTAGAATAGTGCCTGGTGCAGAGGAGACACCAACATTAACACAACCATATACTTCTTAGTGTTAGAACCAGAACACTTATGATAATAAAGGGGGGACACTAAATTGAGGGGACACTGGAAAAACAGTGTAGTTCTGTGCACGCTGGGATGTAAGACTACTTTATCAATAAATACCTGTCAAATGAATGAACTCAGGCCTGCCCTGCTTAAGGGCTCAGATTTTAGTTCCCCATATAACACTTAACAAGATGTATTTGCAAAACCAAATTGTACTTACATGGGGCATTTGCTAAAAAAGCATGCTCCTGGATGTAAATCTACAGCAATTCACATCAGACAGGAATTTCTGTTGCAATTTTATCATTGCACAGACTGTTATTCAGCTCCAGAGGGTGGAAATGCAAATTAAAGAAATGTTTTGTGTTTAAAAAAAAAAAAAAAAAACTCTTTCAGAAGGCTAAGTCATTATGATCCGTAATTGGGGTACAAGATGGGACAAAATTTTTATTCTATCAGAGATGATGATAAAGGAATCATTTCTATCGCTCCATTCTTGAAAAAAATAATGGTGTTTCCAATGAACTTTCATATCAATAATGGTCTTAATTATCCATTCCCTTCTTGTGAGCCAAATGCCTTTTCTTTTGGCATAAACAAAGAGGTAATTTTAGTTTTTCTTTCTTCTCTCTCCTCCTCCTTTCCTCCTTCCTTTCCTCCCTCCCCACCCTCCACCTTTCAGAGAAACAACATTAGTACATAAATTCCTGAATCAGTGCACCAGATCTCACACTGTGGAACAGTACAGACTCCTGGGAAGCCACATGGCATGCCCCAAATCTTCTTGGAATGACAGCATCCCAGGATTGAGAGAAATCTTGTCCTCTCGCACCTACAATGCCATCTCTCTGATCAGAGGCCATCTACTCCTGGCTTGACCACCTCCTGTGGCCCATGGCAGCTGCCTCCTGTGGCCCGTGTCAGCTGCCCACCCACCACTCCAGAGGACGCTTAGGATCATCATGTAATGTGGATCATGGTATAGATTATTGCTCTTCTGAAGAAGCCAGAAAATCTGGGTTTTTATGTGAAATGCTTGGACTTTAAAATTTAGTGTCTAATTCATTTTTTAAAAAAACAAAAATAAAAATAGGCCAAATAGAAATCGGTGGGCTTCCACATGTATCCTCTGATGTGAGGCACAGAGGGTTGAGTTACTTGCTTGAAAGCCACATATTTTTGAAGTGACAAAGCCAGCATGGTCTCTCTATGGAGGGCAGAATAATGGCTCCCCAAAGATTCCTAATTCCTGGAGCCTGTGAACATTATATTACAGGGCAAAGAGTAACTAATGTAACAGATGAAAGTGAGGTTGCCAATCAACTGACTCGTGGTTAGGGATATTTTTCTGGATTATCAAGGTGAGCCCATTGTAACCACAGGGATCCTAAAATGGAGAGAACAGAGAAGTCAGGGTGATACACTGTGGGAGGTCTCAAGTGGCCATTGCTGGCTTTAAAAACAGGATGAAGCCACCAGCTCAGGAATGCGGACAACCCACAGAAGCTAGAAAAAGCAAGAGACAGATTGTCTCCTAGAGCCTCCAGAAGGAAGAAGCTCTGCTGACACCTTAATATTAGCCCAGTAAAACCCATTTCAGACTTCTGATGACCAAAACTATAAGGAAAATAAATTTGTGTTGTTTTAACTAGTAGTCATGGTAATTTGTTAGGGCAGAAATAGGAACCTAGTACACCCATCTTCCACACAGTAGGTGCTCAATGTATGCCTATGGATGCTGAATCTGACAGCCTCTTCTTTCCCTGGGTCCCAGAACCACATAAGGACAAGGATTCATTGACCTTCACCCCATACTGTTGAGTCATTCCTAATGAGAAATCTGCCCAGAACAGAACAAGCAGCTGGAAAATAGGTAAAGTACATGGATGTGGCTTCAGAAGATGGGGGCTAGGATGCTGGCCCACCACCTCATACCTATGGTTATCTTAGGTGAGTTTCTTCACCAATGAGTCTCAGTTTCCTCACCTGTAAGATGGGGCTAGCAGCACTCCCTACAGAATTACTGTGATAAGTAACTGGTGCACCCATGAGATTTATTTCAATGCTTGGCACACACATACATACAGACAAACATCATACTCGTTATGAACCCCTAAAACAGCATTTTGACCTACTCCCTGTTGCTGACAATGGGTTTTAAAACCAAGGCAAAAATCTCTGGTTCTCGGCCAAGAGATACTGGGGTGTAGTTGTTCCATGGGTCCTTCTGTCACATTAATAATACCTGTAGATCTTAACAACCTGTCTCCTCCCCAACAATGCTGTGAAGAAAACAACTCCCTGATCCAAGTCACCCATTTTTACCCATTTTACACCCATTTTTATCCATCTCCATACACACCCTTTGTACTGCAGCTTTTCCCTTAATCACTAGTGAATAAAGAAACATCTAAATTGCATATCCAGTGACTAGTGAGTGAGTGATCAGGGTGCCATTTGTGTTAACCTTTAAAGCCTTTTAGAAATTGTGAGAATTGTTCCTCCGAAAAGTGTCTGATCAGAATCATACAAGTTCAAGACTAAAATTCATAGATTACTTCATAAAGAGTCCCAGCTCCCAGAGTCCCCTTCTTGGCTACACTTCAGTGCCTGCAGTCTAGAGTATCAGAGACAAAACAAGATTTGCAGGAAGAAGGGGTTCCTGACAAGACCCTACCAGTCCACTGAGGAGCAGTCAGGGACTCTTCCTTTGTGGATATGTAGAGTTCCCACTGAAATAGCACCTTCTAGGTGAAGGTAATGTGTCCTCTTGAGCAAGGGAGGAGTTGAAGGTCATCACTTAAATAGGCATTCAGAATGCCTATCCACACACAGAGTGCCATATGACCAGGGAGTACATCTAGCTCCTGATTTCACTCATGGGAGGGTTGATTCACATATCCAGTACCCCAACTTTTTCAAAGGGGCTCTCCAGAAAACTGGCTTTTGTCTTACCAGTCATGGGGCTAAGATGAGTCTGGCAAGTCTAGCCACCTGGGGGAAAAGAAAGATAACGGTTGGGTTGGTAGATACCACAGATCTGCCCATCTACTCAGCACAGAGTGAGCAAGCAAAACATCCCAGCTCTCAGCTTTCTTCTCAGGTGGAAGCAGTTTATGTGTGCATTAAATACACCAACTTCTCCAGGGATCCCTAAAGAACAGGAATCTAACTTTCCAGTCTTGAAATACTGACAGATCTGGTGCAGTGTAGCTACTTAGGAACAGAGATGGTGGTTTGGACTGGTAAACACCATAGCTCACCAACCCCTGGCTCACCAAATGAACAAAAACCACAGTTCCCACCTTCTCCTTGTGGATGGAAAGAATTGGTAGAAGCCCCCAGACTACCTGGCTAGATGGATTGGTGAAATTTTTTACCCCCTGTATGAGGCCAGTTGGTAAATATTGGAAGAGTTGCCTGCTTTGTGTAATGCAAAGACACCAACAGAGAGTCACAGAAAATAAACAAGCAAAGACGTTCCATATAAAGGAACAAAATAAACTCCAGAATCTAACCATAGTGGAGTAGAGTTACATGATTTATCTGACAGAAATTCAGAATAATTTTCATAAAGCTATTCACCAAGGTCAAGATAACCACACATGCACAATGTGAGAATTTTAACAAAGAGATAGAAAATATTTTCTAAAATGCCAAACAAATCACAGAGCTGAAGGACATAGTAACATAACCGAAAAATTTACTAAAGGGATATAACTGTAGTTTAGATAAAGCCAAAGAAAGGATCAGTGAACTCAAAGACAGGTTATTAGAAATAATTCAGAGGAGCAAAAAGAAAAAGTATAAATAAAGCTTTAGCGACTTATAAGATATTCCCAAAATGATTAGCATATACTTTATGGTAATTCCAGAAGGAAAAGAGGAAGGGCCAGAAAGATTATTCAAGGAAATAATGGCTGAAAACTCCCTCAAAATTTCTCTCTGAGGAAAGAAATAAACATTCAGATCTCAGAAGCCCAAAAGATACCAAATAAGAGGAACCCAAGAAATCTACACTGAAACACATTATAATCCAATTGTCAAAAGTCAAAAATAAAAAGACTATTTTGAAAGAAGCAAGAGAAAAGTGACTTGTCATGCACAAGGGAATTCCCATAAAATAATCAGCAGACATTTAGGCAAAAAATCTTGCAGATCAGAAGGGAGTGGGATAATATATTAAAAATGCCAAAAGAAAAAAACTGCCAACCAAAAATACTATAAACTGTCCTTTAAAAATTAAGAAAAGGGGCAGCCCGGGTGGCCCAGCGGTTTAGCGCCACATTCAGCCCAGGGCCTGATCCTGGAGATCCAGGATCAAGTCCCATGTCGGGCTCCCTGCATGGAGCCTGCTTCTCCCTCTGCCTATGTCTCTGCCTCTCTCTCTCTCTCTCTCTCTGTGTCTCTCATGAATAAATAAAATCTTTAAAAAATATAAATAAAAATAAAAATTAAGAAAAGATACTCTCCCCCAAAAAACAGAAGCTAAGGGAGTTCATCACCACTAGAATTACGTTACAAGAAATGCTAATGGATGTCCTTCAAGACAAAACAAAGGGACACGTGAGAATACACCATGGGATGAAAAAATATGAACCTTGTTGGTAAAGGTAAATACAGGTGAGTGTATTACTATAACGGTGGTGAGTAAATCACTTTTAATTCTAGTACAATAGTTAAAAGACGAAAGTATTAAAAGTAACTGTAACTAAAAAATACCTTAAAAGATAAGCAATATGAATAGCTATAATTTGTGACAATAATATAAAGAGTGGAGAGGGATAAATTAAAGCGTAGCATTTTTGTATGCAATTGAACTTAAAACACAGTGTTATAACTATAAAATAATTTATCAGGGCCCCAGGGTAACCACACACATACAAATAACTACAGAAGTTACACAATAGATAAGGAGAATCAAAATATATCAATGTAAAAAAAATCAACAAAACACAAAGGAAGACAGCAAGAGAGGAAAAGACAGATAAAAGAATATGCCAGATTGACAGAAAACTAACAAAATGTTAATAATAAATGCTTGCCCATCAATAATTATTTTAAGTATAAATAGATTAAACTCCCCAATCAAAAGAGACACAGTAGCTGAATAATTTAAAAAAAAAAAAAAAGAAGTATAGGAACGCCTGGGTGACCCAGCAGTTGAGCGTCTGCCTTCAGCTCAGGGCGTGATCCTGGAGTCCCGGGATCGAGTCTCACATGGGGCTCCCTGCATGGACCTTGCTTCTGCCTCTGCCTATGTCTCTGCCTCTCTCTCTGTGTGTCTCTCATGAATAAATAAATAAAATCTTTAAAAAAATAATTTAAAAAAACCAAGTATATATATGCTGCCTACCAGAAACTCACTTTATATTGAAGGATATATTTAGGCTAAAAGAGAAGGGATGGATAAATATATTCCATGTAAATAATAACCAAAAGAAATCAGGAGTGGCTGTATCAAACAAAATAAACCTTAATTCAAAGACTGTCACAAGAGATAAATATTAAAAACTATATCATGATAATTAAATCCATCCAGAGGAAGATATAACAATCATAAATTAGAAGTTATAAATATATATGCACCAAACATTGGATCACCTAAATACAGAAAGTAAACAGTGGCAGAATTGGAGGAAGAAACTGACAGCAATCTAATAGTAGGAGACTTCAACACTCTACTTTCAATAATGGACAGAGAATTCAGACAATAGAGCAATAAGGAAATAGAAGGTCTGAAAAACACTATAGACAAATGGACCTACCAGACATACATAGAACATTCCACCCAACAGTAGCAGAATACAGATTCCTTTCAAACACACAGACATATATCCCCAGGAGAGATCACATGTTAGGTCACAAAGCAAGTCCTAACAAATTTAAGAAGATTGAAAGCATACTAGCTATTTTTTTTCTGATAACAATGGAAAACTAGAAATCAGTAACAGGAGGAAAACTGGAAAATTCACAAACATGTGGATATTAAACAATATATTTGTAAACAATTATTGGGTCAAAGGAGAAATCAAAAAGGAAATTAGAAAATACCTCAAGACAAATAATATGAAAACATAAAACACCAAAATTTATGGGATGTAGCAAAAGTAGGACTAAGAGTAACATTCAAAGTGATAAATACCTACATTAAAAAGGAAGAAAGCTCTCATATAAAAACCTAACTTTACACCTCAAGAAGGAAGACAAATACAAACAAATAAGTCCAAATTTAACAGCAGGAAGGAAATAAATATTAGAGCAGAAATAAATGAAATTAAACACAAAAACCGGAAAAAAACAATAAAACTAAAATTGTTTTTTTGAAAAAATAAACAAAATTGGAAAACCTTTACCTGAGAGAAAACTCAGATTTAAAAATCATAAATGATTGGGCACTTGGATGGCTCAGTGGTTGAGTGACTGCCTTTGGCTCAGGTCGTGATCGCATGATCCGGGGGCCCTGGGATCAAGTTCCGCATTGGGCTGCCCATGGGGAGCCTGCTTCTCCTTCTGCCTATGTCCCTGCCTCTCTCTGTGTGTCTCTCATGAATAAATAAATAAAATCTTTTTTAAAAGTCATCAATGAAAGAAGAGACATTACAAGTCATGCTACAGGGCAGCCCGGGTGGCTCAGCAATTTAGCGCCGCCTTCAGTCCAGGGCGTGACCCTGAAGATCCGAGATCGAGTCCCACGTCGGGCTCCCTGCGAGGAGCCTGCTTCTTCTCCCTCTGCTTGTGTCTCTGCCTCTCTTTCTCTCTGTGTCTCTCATGAATAAATAAATAAAATATTTTTTTAAAAAGTCATGCTACAGAAATTTTTTTAAATGTAGGAGATTAGCAGGAACAATTATTCACCAATGAATTGGATAACTTAGAAGGAATGGAGAAATTTCTGGAAACATGTAACTTACCAAGACTAAGTCATGAAGAAAGAGAAAATCTACACAGGCCTACAACTAATATGGATATTGCAAAAATAATAAAAACATCCAAAGAAAATCACAGGGCCAGATGATTTGAACTGTCAAGTCTACCAAATATTTAAAGAATAATTAAAACCAATACTTCTCAAAATCCTCAAAAAAATTGAAATAGAAAACTTCTCCCAAACTCATCCTATGAGTTATGCATTACCCTGATACGATAGCCAGACAGACACCACAAGAAAACTACAGGCCAATATCCCTGATGAATATGGATATAAAAATTCTCAACAAAATAGTAGCAAATCAAATCCAATAGCATATTAAAGGGATCATACACCATAAGCAAGTGTTTTTACTCCTGAGATGTAAGGATGGATTAACATAAACAAATCAATTAATGTAATACTTCAGATTAAGAGAATGATGGAAAAAATCACATGATTATCTCAATAGATGCAGAAAAAGCATTTGCCAAAATTCAACACCCTTTCATAAAAAACACTCTAAACAAACTAGGAACAGAAGTAAATTACCTCAATGTAATAAAGGCATATATGACAAGCCTACAGCTAACATCATATTCATCATAACATTCAGTAGATATTATGTTAAGTGAAATAAGTCATACAGAGAAAGAAAATACCATATTATTTCACTTATATGTGGAATCTAAAAAACACAAACAAAAGCAGAAACAGACCCATAAATACAGAGAACAAACTGGTGGTTGCCAGAGATAGGTGATGAGCAAAAAGTGGTGAAGGGAAGTGAGAAGTATAGGCTTCCAGTTATGGAATGAATAATTCATGGGAATGAAAGATTCAGGATAGGGAATACAGTCAATGATATTATAATAGCAATGTATGGTGACAGTGACTAAACTTGTAAACACAGCATAACATAAAGAGTTGTCAAATCAATATGTAGTAAACCTGAAACACTGCATGACTATACTTCAGCAAAAGATAAATGTATAATATATACATACATACATAACATGTATACATACATACATATATAAATGGGGAAAACTGAAAGGTTTTCCTCTAAGATTAAAAACAAGAGAAGGATACCCCCTCACCACTTGTATTCAACACAGTAGTGGAGATTCTAGACAAAGCAATTAGGCAAGGAAAAGAAATAAGCATCCACACTGGAAAGACAAAAATAAAACTGTCCCTGTTTACAGGTGACATACTCTTAAATTTAAAAAAGAAACACACAAAGTTTAGTGTTTTGCATAACTATAGTTTTATGGTTATATAGTTAAAAATAACTGTTAGAACTAATAAATTCAGCAAAGTTACAGAATACAAAATAAATATACAAAAATCAGTTGTGTTTTTATACACTAATAATGAACTATCTGAAAGTTGTGTTTCTATACACTAATAATGAACTATCAGGATATAATCTCATTTACCATAGTACCAGAAAAAAATAATGTACTTGGGGGTAAAATTAAGGAGGTAAAAGACTTGTATAGAAAACTATAGAACATTGAACAAGATACAAACAAATGGAAAGGCATCTGTTTCATGGATCAGTAGACATCATTATCAAAATGTCCAAACTATCCAAAGCAATCTACAGATTTCATAAAATCCCTATCAAAATCCCACTGGCATTTCTTACAGAAAAAAAATTTTTTTAATTTATATGGAACCACAAAAGACAATAAACAATCAAATCAATCTTTAGAAACAAGAACAAAGCTGGATTTTACTGGCATAAAAACAAACATAGAGACATGGGATGGAATAGAGAACCCAGAAATATGGTCCATGTATGGTCCACTGATCTTTGACAAGGGGACCAAAAATACGCAATTGGAAAAGGACAGTCTCTTCAAAAAATTATGTTGGCAAAAGTGGGTATCTACTCAGACAAGAATGGAATTGGACCTTTACCTTATACCATACACAAAAATCAACTCAAAAGAGATTAGACACATAAACATAAAAATTCTAGAATAAAACTTAGGGGGAAAGCTTCATGACATCAATCTTTAGGATTATTTTTTTGATATACCACCACAGCACAGACAACAAAAATAAGAATAAACAAGTAGGAGTACATTAAAAATAAAAAGCTTCTGCACAGCAAAGGAAATAATCAACAGAGTGAAAAGGCAACCTACAGATAGGAGAAATATCACAAACTATATATTTGATAAGAGCTTCACCTCCAAAATATATAAGGAACTTCTGCAACTCAATAGTTTTAAAAAACATAATAAACAATTTTTAAATGGGCTAAGGATTTGAATAGACATTTTTCAATAGAAGACATACAAATGCCCAACAGAT
This sequence comes from Canis lupus familiaris, assembly GCF_011100685.1. NCBI lineage: Eukaryota > Metazoa > Chordata > Mammalia > Carnivora > Canidae > Canis > Canis lupus. The sequence continues at coordinate 71,004,231 of NC_049224.1, read as the reverse complement.
AAATGAAAAAACACTCAACATCACTAAACATGAGGTAAATGCAAACCCAAACTACAGTGAGATACTGCCTCACAACTGTTAGGATAGCCATTATCATAAAAACAAAAGACAAATGTTGGCGATGATGTGGAGAAATTTCAACCCTTGCACACTGTCGGTAGGAATGTAGAATGGAGCAGCTGCTATGGAAAACAGTATAGAGGTTCCTCAAAAAGTTGCAGATAGAATTACCATATGATCCAGCAAAACCACTTCTGGGCATTTACCCAAAAGAACTGAAATCAGAATCTCAAAGAGATATTAGCACTCTTGTGTTCACTGCAACACTATTCACAATAGCCAAGATGTGGTAACAGCAAAGTCCATCAAGAGATGAATGAAAAAATAAAATGTAGTATATAGATAGATACAATGGAAGACTAGTCAGGCTCTTATTTTTCTCTCCAAATGTTTATTTAAATTCCACTTAGTTAACACATGGTGTAAAATATTAGTTTCAGGTGTATAATATAGTGATTCAACCCTTCCATACAACACCCAGTGCTCATCACAACAAATGCACTCCTTAATTCCCTTCACCTATTTCACCCATCTTTCCACCCACCTCCCCTCCAGTAACCATCAGATTGTTCTCTATAGTTAAGAGTCTGTTTCTTGGCTTGCCTCTCTTCCCTCCTCCACCCATGTGCATTTATTTTGTTTCTTAAATTCCCCATATGAGTGAAATCATATGGTATTTTTCTTTATCTGACTAATTTTGCATAGCATATTATTCTCTACCTCCGTTCACATCATTGGAAATGGCAAGATTTCATTCTTTTCTATGGCTGAGTAACACTCCATTTTTTGCATATTGTATATAGGTGTACACACACACACACACACACACACACACACAACACATCTCCTTTATTCATTCAACAGTTGAGTGACATTTGGGCTCTTTCCATAATTTGGCTACTTTAATAATGCTGCTATGTACATTGGGGTGTGTGTCCCTTTAAATCAATATTTTTGTATTCTTTTGACAAGTACTTAGATCATAAGTTAGTTCTATTTTTAACTTTTTGAGGAACCTTCGTACTATTTTCCAGACTGGCTGCACCAGTTTGCATCCCTACTCACAGTTTAAGAGGGCTCCCCTTTCTCCATATCCTTGCCAACACCAGTTTTTTCTTGTGTTTTAGATTTTAGCTCTTCTGAAAGGTGTGAGGTGATACCTCATTGTGGTTTTGATTTGTATTTCCCTGATAGTGAATGATGTTGAGCATCTTTTTATGTGTGTTAGCCATCTGGATGTCTTCTTTAGAAAAATGTCTATTCATGTCTTCTGCCTATTTTTTGACTCGATTATTTGTTTTTGGGGTACTGAGTTTTATAAGTTCTTTATATATTTTGGTTACTAACCCTGTTTTTTAAAAGGATATTCGCAATATGTGATAGCATGGATAAATCTTGAGGACGTTACGCCAACTGAATTTTGCCAGTCATAAAGATAGATGCTGACTGATTTTACTTATATGTCAAATTCATAGATTCAAAGAGTAGAATAAATGGTGGTTGTCAAGTGCTGAGAGAATGAGAGAAATGGGAAGTTGTAATCAAAGGGCATTAAGTTTCAGTTATGAAAGATAAATAAGCTGCGGAATTCTTTGAACATTACACCTATAGTCAATAGTAGTATATTAAATACCTAAAATTTTGTTTAAAAGGTAGCTCTCATGTTAAGTGTTTCACAACAACAAAATTACATGCATACATAAGAGTGTAAAAAGAAGCAGCATTTGTACAATTTTTAAGGCTTATGCTTTTGAAGTATATCATTCATTTATTCATTCATTCATTCAACAAACATTGATAGCGTGTGACCACATCCAATTAAGGCAAAAATTAGGCAGGCTTCCCTGGTTAGTGAAATAACGGTTACTATATTACATACAATAAAAGTATCATGGGCAAGAAAGCCAATTCGATTAAATGAGATTTGATATACATAAGGCAACAGTAAGGATAAAATGAAAAAAGAGTTTTTATAATTGAAATGATGGAGGTTCAAATCTCAGCTCTGACACTTCTGAGCTGGGTAAATTCCTTATTTTCTCAGCTTCAATTTCACCTTCTGTAAAATGGGAATAAAAACATCTCGTAGGATCACTGTGATGGTTGAATGAGCTTCCACATGCAATGTGTCTGGCACTTAGCAGGAGCTCAATAAATGTTAGTCTCTCCTCCTTTACAAATGACTAACATTGTGGAGGCCATTTTAGTTGCTATGAGCGTTTGCTATTTTTGCTAAAATATTTGCTATTTTTCTGCCCATGGACAGTCACCCAGGCGTTTTATGCAGCAGAAGTGCCCATCTGCAAAGGGGGTCAGAGTCTTTGACCATGGGTTAACACATGTGTACTCCAGCCTCCCTCTTCCCACAATCTCAGGTAAACCTCAGGGTGCTCTCAGCTGGCTTTAGCAAATGTCAAATACATGAAGTTTCTAAAAGATACCACTCAGGCATATAGCTTGATAAAAAAAAAAAATTAAAAGGTGCTCCTTAAATTCAAAGTGAAGATCTAAAAATAAAGCAGCCCCTTCAACAGATCCAGGGTGAGATGAGGGAGTCTAATTGAGCAGGATGTGTGCTGTGACTGTGTGAATGTTTTATCTTTGTTGTCAAAATGCCATCTGGAGTGAAGGAAACCTGCAGATCAATTTTCTTGGATAACGTGGTCACTCCCAACAGTGGGTTTGCAGAAATGCTGATCACCTGCTGACTTCTCCAGCATCATAAGCAACTAACCATGCTGAGAAAGGAGACGATGTTTTATTATTATTTTTACAGGAAAGTACAAAAATTCTAAAGTGCTAAGACTACTCTCTTTATCTTTCATACCAGCTACCTGAAAATTCTAAAAGAATATTTTAGTATAGATCCAAAGGTTAAGCTTTCTTAGGAGTATTCTAAGGTGAGTTAACCAATTTTTTACCTTGTTACTGCACATGTTGTAGAAACAATTTTCCTACTGAGAAAATACTTTTCCATAATATAAAAAGACAATGAACATCATTTATAATTCCACACCCAATGAAATAACTGCTAAAATTCTCAGCAGTAATTTCTTTTTCAGTTCATATTTGCAACCTGCTTTGTTATTTAAATCTTAAATATCTCCCATCAAAATTACCAACAAATATCACTTTGAATGATTAATAGCATTTCATCATAATATGTCCCCTAGTTACATAACCATTCTATTAAGAAGGGATACTGAAACATATACATATTCCCCACTATAAATCATGGTGCCATCAAAAAGGATGCTTCTTTTACTTGTCAACATTTACCCAAACTAAATACATACCATTTTAATGAACAACCCTGTTATGTTTTTTAGAATGCAATGTTAATGTCCTTAAAGCCATATCACCTTAAGCTCAGCATTAAAGTCATGGTCCAAACCCCCTGCCTGGCATCTAAGGTCAGGATGATCTTTTCCTAGTATGCCCTCAGCCACTGTTGCATGGACCCCAACAACACCACTCGAATGCCTTCACACTGTCCTCTCCTAGTAAAAATGCTCCTACCCCTCATTCCCAAAGCCCTTCTCACTGAAGCAAAGCTGGTGGCTGCCAACAGGAGTAGCTGCCCTTGATACCATTAGACCCACCTTGTGTCTGTCTTACCTGTCAAACGAACAGTGAGCTCCTCAAGAGGGAGCCTGAGTCTCATTCCTCTCTGCACTAGAAAGGCTAGCAGCTAGTGGGCGTGCAATACATGCAGGTTGGATGAACTAATTAATTGCAAGGACTTGCCCTAAGATCACACGGTTGATTCCGAAATAATGGGGGGCAGAAAATAAAAATACTGTTTCTGCTGATTTTTTTCTTTATTCTGGCGACAGTAATCAGGGTCTCCAAAAAAAAAAAAAAAAAGGAGAATCTGTGTGTGGGATCTATATCCATATCTATATAAAATTTAATACAAAACATTAGCTCACAAATTATGAAGCCTGAGTAGTCTTCTCTCTATAAGCTAGAGACCCAGAAAGACTAGTAATATAGTTGGAGGACCTTAAGAGACCTAGAGTTCATGGCAGAGATTCCAGTCTGTGTCTGAAGGCCTGAGCACCTGCAACCCTGAGGGCTGAAGGTTGATGTCCACTCTAGCACTCAATCAGAGAGGGCAAAGCCTCCCTACTCCACCTTCTTGTTCTATTCTAATCCTCAGTGGATTGGATGTTCCCCACCCATGTTGGATAGAGCAATGTACTTTACTCAGTCTACTGATTCAAATGCTAATAATCTTCCAGGAACACCCGCACAGACACATCCAAAAATAGATGTTTAACAGATATCCAGGCATCTCATTGCCAGTTCAAATTGACACATAAAATTAACCATTGTTTTATTTTTTACAATATTTTATTGAGATATAGTTCACACAACTTAAACTCATCATGTTAAGGTGTATAGCTCTTGGATTTGAGTATATTCACAATGTTGTACAACCACATCTCTAAATCTAGAGAATTTCAACACCCCAGAAAGAAGTCTTGTACCTGTCAAGAGTCACTTCTGAACCCTCCTCACTCCCACAACCCTTTCCTAGTCCCCTAGGGAAACACTCATGTACTTTCCATCTCTATGGATTTGCTCATTCTAGACAGTTTAAATTAATAGAATCATACACGATGTGGCCTTTTGTGACTCATTTTTTCACTTAGCACAATGTTTTCTTTAAAAAAAAATCAGTTAGCTACCAACTAAGTACATACTTAGTTTCAGATGTAGTGTTCAATGATTTATCTGTTGTGTATGCCACCCAGTATTGATCACATCATGTGCCCTCCTCAATGCCCATCACCCAGTTACCCCATCCTCCTGCCCACCTCTCCAGCAACCCTCAGTTTGCTTCCTAGAGTTAAAAGTCTCTCATGGTTTCTCTCTCTCTCTCTGATGACTTCCCATTCCATTTTCCCCTCCTTTCCCCTGTGATCCTCTGTGCCATTTCCTATATTCCATATATGAGTGAAATCATTTGATAACTGTCTTTCTCTGACTTATTTCACTAAACATAATACCATCCAGTTCCATCCATGTCCATATAAATGGAAGCATTCATCCTTTCTGATGGCTGAGTAGTATTCCATTCTATATATATACCACATCTTCTCTATCCATTCATCTGTTGGTAGACATCTCAGCTCTTTCCACAGTATGGCTATTTTGGGTGTTGCTGCTATGAACATTGAGGTACAGATGCCCCTTCAGATCATTACATTTGTATCTTAGGGGTAAATACCTAGTAGTGTAATTGTTGGGTCATATGTAGCTCTATTTTTAACTTTTTGAAGAACCTCCATACTGTTTTCCAGAGTGGCTGTACCAACTTGCATTCCCACCAACAGTGTGAGAGGGTTCCCCTATCTCCACATCCTCACCAACATTTGTTGTTTCCTGTCTTATTCATTTTAGCCATTCTGACTGCTGTGAGGTGGTATCTCATTGTGGTGCTGATTTGTAATTCCCTCATAGTACGAACATTTTCAAAGTTTGTCTATGTTGTGGTGTGTATCAGTGATTCATTCTTTTTTTTTCAAAGATTTATTTATTTATTTATTTATTTATTTATTTATTTATTTATTTATTTATTTAAGAGAGCATGCATGCACACAAGTTGAGGGAGGGACAGAGGGAGCGAGAGAGAGAACCTCAAGAAGTCTCTCAGCTGAGCACAGAGCCTAGTGTGGGGCTCCATCCTAGGACTCTGAGATCATGACCTGACCTGAAATCTGGAGTCACTGTTTAAGCAACTGAGCTACCAGGGCACCCCAGTGCCTCATTCTTTTCATGGCTAGGATAATATTCCTTTGCATGTGGTCTATTCCTAGACCACATTTGTTTTATCTACTCATCAGTTTATGAGAATTTGGATTGTTTCCATTTTTTGGCTATGAATAACAATGCTATCATGAACACCAGATTTTTGTGTGAACGTGTGTTTTCAATTCTCTTTGGTATATACCTAGGTATAGAATTGCTGGGTCATATTGTAAGTTTAAGTTTTTCAGGAACTGTCAAATTGTTTTTTTTTTAATTTTTTATTGGTGTTCAATTTACTAACATACAGAATAACCCCCAGTGCCCGTCACCCATTCACTCCCACCCCCCGCCCTCCTCCCCTTACTCAGCTATTAGAAATGTCAAATTGTTTTTGATAGACATCCCACCAGCAATGTAGAGGGGCTCCAATTCTCCACATTTTTGCCAATGGGTTTTATTTTCCATTAAAAAAATTAATGTGGGGGATAGGCAAAATGGGTTAAAGGGAGTGGGAGACACAGGCTTCTGGGTACAGAATGAGTAAGTCGGAGTAATAAAAGGCACTGCATAGGGAAGATAGTCAATGATATTTAAATAGCACTGTAAGATGATTGGAGTAGCTACACTTGTAGTGAGTCAGTATATCGTATAGACTTATCAAATCACTATGCTGCACATCAAAAACTAATATAACATTATGTGTCAACTACACTCAAAATTTAACAAATTATTAATAAATTAATTTTAAAATTATTGTTATATCCATCCTAGTAGGTATGAAATAGTGTCTTCTTGTGGTTTTGATTTGCATTCCCCTAATGATTAATGATCTTGAACATCTTTTCATGCGCTTGTTGACCATTTGTACATCTTCTTCAGAGAAATATCTATTCAAATCCTTTGCCTATTTTTAAATTTAGTGGTTTTTAATTTTGAATTTTAAGAGCTCTTCATATACTCTGTGTAATGGATCCATACCAAATACATGATGATCTAAGGATTTTCTCCATTTTTTGGGTCATCTTTATACTTTCTTGATAGTGTACTTTGATGCACAAAAGTATTTAATGTTTACAAAGTCTGACTTACCTATTTTTTCTTTGGTTGCTTATGCTTTGAGAGTCATATATAACTCTCTTAAGAGGACAAACACCTATGGGTTCCAAGAGTTTTGAAGTTTTAGCTTTTATTTTTTTTATTTAAATTCAATTAGCCAACATAATAGTACATCATTAGTCTCAGATGTAGCGTTCAAGATTTTATATTTAGGTCCTTGAACCTGAGTTCATTTTTACATATGCTGTGAGAAATGGATCTAAATTCATTCTTTTGCATGTGCATATCCAGTAGTCCTAGCACCATTTACTGAAAAGACTATTCTTTCTCCCATTCAATGATCTTGGCACCCTTGCAAAAATTCAATTTGTCATTGATGTATGGGGTTATTTCTGGATTCTCAATTGGTCTATATGTCCATCCTAAGCCAGTACCAAAGTTTCTTGATTACTGTAGCTCTGTATTAAGTTTTAAAATGATCAACAAATGTTGGAGAGGATGTGGAGAAAGGGAAACCCTCTTGCACTGTTGGTGGGAATGTGAGCTGATGCAGCCACTCTGGAAAACTGTGTGGAGGTTCCTCAAAGAGTTAAAAATAGAACTGCCCTACGACCCAGCAATTGCACCGCTGGGGATTTACCCCAAAGATACAGATGCAGTGAAACGCCAGAACACCTGAACCCCAATGTTTATAGCACCAATGTCCACAATAGCCAAACTGTGGAAGGAGCCTCGGTACCCATCAAAAGATGAATAGATAAAGAAGCTGTGGTATATGTATACAATGGAATATTACTCAGCCTTTAGAAACGACAAATACCCACCATTTGCTTCGATATGGATGGAACTAGAGGGTATTATGCTGAGTGAAATAAGTCAATCGGAGAAGGACAAACATTATATGGTCTCATTCATTTGTGGAATATAAAAAATAGTGAAGGGGAATAAAGGGAAAAGGAAAGAAAATGAGTGGGAAATATCAGTGGAGGTAACAGAACATGAGAGACTCCTAACTCTGGGAAACGAACAAGGGGTAGTGGAAAGGGAGGTGGGCGGGGGGTTGGGGTGACTGGGTGATGGGCACTGCAGGGGGCACTTGGCGGGATGAGCACTGGGTGATATGCTATATATTGGCAAATTGAACTCCAATAAAAAAATAAATAAATAGAAAATAAAAAATAAAATAAAATGATCAAGTACAAGTCTCTCATGTTCTGCAACCCTCTCTGATATTTCCCACTCATTTTCTCTCCTTTCCCCTTAATCCCCTTCACTATTTTTTATATTCCCTGTATGAATGAAACCATATAATGTTTGTCCTTCTCCGATTGACATTCTTCACTCAGCATAATACCCTTCAGTTCTATCCACGTTGAAGCAAATGGTGGGTATTCATCGTTTCTAATGGCTGAGTAATATTCCATTGTATGTATATAGAGCACAGCTTCTTTACCCATTCATCTGTCGATGGACACCAAGGCCCCTTCCACAGTTTGGCTGTTGTGCACATTGCTGCTATGAACATTGGGGTGCAGGTGGCTCGGTTTTTCACTGCATCTGTATCTTTGGGGTAAATCCCCAGCAGTGCAATTGCTGGGTCAGAGGGTAGCTCTCTTTTTAACTCTTTGAGGAAACTCCAAACAGTTTTCCAGAGTGGCTGTACCAGTTCACATTCCCACCAACAGTGCAAGAGGGTTCCCCTTTCTCCACATCCTCCAGAAAGAGCCACACTGTGATTGTGAGGAAAGACTGACTATATACTTTTAAGTTAGGGAGAGTAGAGATAAGGGAAGTCTCTAAAGGTATTTTCATATGTTAAAGACTTACAGGATCCTAGAGGTCTGGCTATTGTCAAGCTAAGATTGCTTCCTATATTTTTTTCAAAATTTTTATTTAAATTCTAGTTAGTTAACATACAGTGCAATATTGGCTTCAGGAATAGAATTTAGTGATTCATCACTTACACACAATATCCTGTGCTCATCATAACAAGTGTCCTCCTTAATACCCATCACCCATTTATCCCAACCCCACTCACCTCCTTCCATCAACCCTCAGTTTAATCTCTATCCTTAAGAGTCTCTTATGCTTTGTTTCCCTCTCTCTCTTTTTCCCCTCCAATTTATTCATCTGTTTCTGTTTTATTTCTTAAATTCCACATGAGTGAAATCATATGGTATGTCTTTCTTTGATTCACTTATTTTGTTTAGCATAATACACTCTAACTCCATCCACATCACTGTAACTAGTAAGATTTCATTCTTTTTGATGGCTAAGTAATAGTCCACTGTGTATATACACCACATCTTCTTTATCCATTCATCAGTTGATGGACATTTAGACTCTTTCCATACTTTGGCTATTGTTGATAATGGTTCTATAAACATCAGGGTGTATGTATCCCTTCAAATCAGTATTTTTTATCCTTTGGGTAAATACCACATAGTGCAATTGCTATATCATAAGGTAGTTCTATTTTTCACTTTTTGAGAAACCTCCATACTGTTTTCCAGACTGGCTGTACCAGTTTGCATTTCCACCAGCAGTACAAGGTTCCCCTTTCTCCACGTCCTTGCCAACACCTGTTGTTTCTTGTGTTGTTAATTTTAGCCATTCTGACAAGTATGAGGTGGTATCTCACCATGGTTCTGATTTGTATTTCCCTGATGAGTGATATTAAGCATCTTTTCATGTGCCTGTTAGTCATCTGGATGTCTCCTTTGGAAAAATGTCTGTTTGTGTCTTCTGCCCATTTCTTGACTGGATTTTTTTTTGTTTTGTTTTTTGGGTGTTGAGTTTGATAACTTCTTTACAGATCTTGGATACTATCCCTTTATCTGTTATGTCATTTGCAAATATCTTCTCCCTTCTGTAGGTTGTGTTTAGTTCTGTTGGCTGTTTCTTTTGCTGTGCAGAATATTTTGATCTTGATGAAGTCCCAAGAGTTCAATTTTGCTTTTGTTTCCCTTGTCTTTCAAGATGTGTCTAGCAAGAAGTTGCTGTAGGCAACTGTAGGTCAAAAAGGTTTTGCTGTAGGTCAAAAAGGTTGCTGCCTGTGTTCTCCTCTAGGAGTTTTATGGTTTCCTGTCTCACATTTAGGTCTTTCATACATTTTGAATTTATTTTTGTGTATAATGTAAGAAAGTGCTCCAGTTTCATTCTTCATGTTGATGTCCAGTTTTCCTAACACCATTTATTGAAGAGACTGTCTTTTTTCATTAAATATCCTTTCTGGCTTTGTCAAAGATTAGTTAACCATAGAGTTGAGGGCCCATTTCTGGGTTTTCTATGCTGTTCCATCAATCTATGTGTCTGGTTTTCTGCCAGTACCATACTGTCTTGATAACTACAGCTCTGTAATATAGCTTGAAGTCCAGAATGATAATGCCTCTACCTTTGCTTAAGAAAATTTCAGGATTGCTTTGGCTATTCAGGATTTTTTGTGGTTTCTTTTTTTTTTTTTTTAATTTTTATTTATTTATGATAGAAAGAGAGAGAGAGAGACACACACAGGCAGAGGGAGAAGCAGGCTCCATACACCGGGAGCCCGATGTGGGATTCGATCCGGGATCTCCAGGATCGCGCCCTGGGCCAAAGGCAGGCGCCAAACCGCTGCGCCACCCAGGGATCCCTTTTTTGTGGTTTCATACAAATTTTAGAATTGTTTGTTCTAGCTCTATGAAAAATGCTGGTGGTATTTTGATAGAGATAATTTGAAATGCATAAATTGCTTTGGGTAGTATAGACATTTTAACAATATTTGTTCTTCCAATCCATGAGCATGGAATGCTTTTCCATTTCTCTACATTTTCCACAATTTCTTTTATAAGTGCTCTATAGTTCTCAGAGTACAGATATTTCACCTCTTTCGTTAGGTTTATTCCTAGGTATCTTATGGTTTTTGGTGCAATTGTGAATGGGATCCATTCCTTGGTTTCTTTTTCTGCTGCTTTGTTATTGGTGTATAGAAATGCAACAGATTTCTGTATGTTGATTTTAAATCCTGTGACTTTGCTGAATTCATGTAATTTTAAGGAATTTTCTTAGTAGTTTCCCTTGGTTTCATCATTAAAATCTTAATTTACAACAGTCTAGTTTAAATTAATACCATTTGGGATCCCTGGGTGGCGCAGCGGTTTGGCGCCTGCCTTTGGCCCAGGGCGCGATCCTGGAGACCCGGGATCGAATCCCACATCGGGCTCCCTGCATGGAGCCTGCTTCTCCCTCTGCCTGTGTTGCTGCCTCTCTCTCTCTCTCTCTCTCTCTCTTTCTGTGATTATCATGAATAAATAAATAAATAAATAAAATCTTTAAAAAAAAAGTTTAAAAAAAAATAAAAAATAAATTAATACCATTTAATTTCAAATATATGAAAATTTTGCTCAAATATATATGCATTCTACCAGGAAATTAGAGAAGAATTAAAAAGATTCATAGAAACTAATGAAAATGAAGATACAATTGTACAAAATCTTTGGGATAGAGCAAAAGCAGTCCTAAGAGGGAAATATATTGCAATACAAGCATCCCTCAAAAAATTGGAAAAAACTCAAATACACAAGCTAACCTCGCACCTAAAGGAACTGGAGAAAGAACAGCAAATAAAACTTACACCAAGTAGAAGGAGAGAGTTAATAAAGATTTGAGCAGAACTCAATGAAATAGAGACCAGAAGAACTTTAGAACAGATAAACAAAACCAGGAGTTGGTTCTTTGACAGAATTAATAAGATAGATAAACCATTAGCCAGCCTTATTAAAAAGAAAAAAGACTAATTAATAAAATCACAAATGAAAAAGGAGAGATCACAACCAATACCAAGGAAATACAAACGATTTTAAAAACATATTATGAGCAGCTATACACCAATAAATTAGGCAATCTAGAAGAAATGGATGCATTTCTGGAAAACCACAAACCACCAAAACTGTTTCCTCCCTGAACAGGCCAATAATCAGGGAGGAAATTGAAGTAGTCATCAAAAACCTCCCAAGACACAAAAGTCCAGGGCCAGATGGCTTCCCAGGGGAATTCTATCATTTAAAGAATAAACAATACCTATTCTACTAAAGCTGTTTCAAAAGATAGAAAGGAATGGAATACTTCCAAACTCATTTTATGAGGCCAGCATCACCTTAATTCCCAAACCAGACAAAAACCCCACCAAAAAGGAGAACTATAGACCAATATCCCTGATGAACACAGATGCAAAAATTCTCAACAAGATACTAACCAATAGGATCCAACAGTACATTAAGAAGATTATTCACCATGACCAAGTGGGATTTATCCCCATGATGCAAAGTTGGTTCAATACCCGTAAAACAATCAACGTGATAGATCATATCAACAAGAGAAAAAACAAGAGCCATATGATCCCCTCAATAGATATAAAGAAAGCATTTGACAAAATACAGCATCCATTCCTGATCAAAACTCTTCAGAGTGTAGGGATAGAGGGAACATTCCTCAACATCTTAAAAGCCATTTACAAAGAGCCCACAGCAAATATCATTCTCAATGGGGAAACACTGAGAGCCTTTCCCCTAAGATCAGGAACATGACATGGATGTCCACTCTCACCACTGCTATTTAATATAGTACTAGAATTCCTAGCTTCAGCAATCGAATAAAAAAAAAATAAAAGGCACTCAAATTGGCAAAGAAGAAGTCAAACTCTCCCTCTTCGCTGATGACATGATACTGTACATAGAAAACCCAAAGACTCCACCCCAAGATTGCTATAACTCATAAAGCAATTCAGCAATGTGGCAGGATACAAAATCAATGCCCAGAAGTCAGTGGCATTTCTATACACTAACAATGAGACTGAGGAAAGAGAAATTAAGGAATCAATCCCTTTTACAATTGCACCCAAAAGCATAAGATACCTAGGAATAAACCTAACCAAAGAAGTGTAGGATCTATACCCTAAAAAGTATAGAACGCTTCTGAAAGAAATGGAGGAAGACATAAAGAGATGGAAAAACATTCCATGCTCATGGATTGGAAGAATTAATATTGTGAAAATTGCAATGCTACCCAGAGCAATTTACACATTCAATGCAATCCCTATCAAAATACCATGGACTTTCTTCACAGAGTTAGAACAAATAATCTTAAGATTTATGTGGAATCAGAAAAGACCCTGAATAGCCAGGGGAATATTGAAAAAGAAAACCAGAGCCAGGGGCATCACAATGCCAATTTCAAGTTGTACTACAAAGCTGTGGTCATCAAGACAGTGTAGTACTGGCACAAAGACAGACACATAGATCAATGGAACAGAATAGAGAACCCAGAAATGGGCCCTCAACTCTATGGTCAACTAATATTCGACAAAGCAGGAAAGACTATCCACTGGAAAAAGGACAGTCTCTTCAATAAATGGTGCTGGGAAAATTGGACAGCCACATGGAGAATAATGAAACTAGACATTCTCTTACACCATACACAAAGATAAACTCAAAATGGATGAAAGATCTAAATGTGAGACACATTGAATGGATTCTGTCGAAATGGAATCCATCAAAATCCTAGAGGAGAACACAAGCAACACCCTTTTTGAACTTGGCCACAGTAACTTCTTGCAAGATACATCTATGAAGGCAAGGGAAACAAAAGCAAAATTGAACTCTTGGGACTTCATCAAGATAAAAATCTTCTGCACCGCAAAAGAAACAGTCAACAAAACTAAAAGACAACCTACAGAATGGGAGAAGATATTTGCAAATGACTTTGAGATAAAGGGCTAGTATCCAAGATCTATAAAGAACTTATCAAACTCAACAGCAAAGAAACAAACAATCCAATCATGAAGTGGGAAAAAGACATGAACAGAAATTTCACAGAGGAAGACATAGACATGGCCAACGTGCACATGAGAAAATGCTCCGCACCACTGGCCATCAGGGAACTACAAATCAAAATCACAATGAGATACCACCACACCCCAGTGAGAATGGTGAAAATTAACAAGACAGGAAACAACAAATGTTGGAGAGGATGTGGAGAAAGGGGAACCCTCTTGCACTGTTGGTGGGAATGTGAACTGGTACAGCCAGCCACTCTGGAAAACTATGTGGAAGTTCCTCAAAGAGTTAAAAAGAGAGCTACCCTCTGACCCAGCAATTGCACTGCTGGGGATTTACCCCAAAGATACAGATGCAGTGAAAAACCAAGCCACCTGCACCCCAATGTTTATAGCAGCAATGTGCACAACAGCCAAACTGTGGAAGGGGCCTTGGTGTCCATCGACAGATGAATGGGTAAAGAAGCTGTGCTCTATATACATACAATGGAATATTACTCAGCCATTAGAAACGATGAATACCCACCATTTGCTTCAACGTGGATAGAACTGAAGGGTATTATGCTGAGTGAAGAATGTCAATGGGAGAAGGACAAACATTATATGGTTTCATTCATACAGGGAATATAAAAAATAGTGAAGGGGATTAAGGAGAAAGGAGAGAAAATGAGTGGGAAATATCAGAGAGGGTTGCAGAACATGAGAAACTCCTAACTCTGGAAAACGAACAAGGAGTAGTGGAAGGGGAGGTGAGCAGGGGGAATGGGGTGACTGGATGAGGGGCACTGAGGGGGTCACTTGACAAGCTGAGCACTGGGTGTTATACTATATGTTGGCAAATCAAATTCCAATAAAAAACTATACAAAAAAAAAGTATTTCCCTAGAAATTCCAATCTCTTGGCGTCCCCAGGGAGAGTTCCTATTGATTCTTTTTCCCCCCGTGTAGTGGTTATACATTCTTGTTTCTTCACAATTATTGCAAATTTTTGTTGACAAATGGACACTGAATATTATTTTATGGAAACTCTGGAAATTGGATTCTTTCCAACTTCTCAAGGTTTGTTTTGATAACTGTTATAGTTCTTTGTTTCATGACTTTTCTGAAGGAATTCTGTAAAGTTTGTATTCCTTACCATGAGTGGCCATGAGCTCCCTGTCCCATTAGCTTAGTGGCCAGCTAGTGATTGGAAAAGGCCTCCTTATACTCTTGGACTGAAAAAAACAAAACAAAACAAAACAAAAACCTCTCATTCTTTGCAGAGGGGCTCTGTGTGTAAGTTGAAACACATCTTCAACACCCAGCCATGTAGATGACAGTGTAGCCTTAATCTTCACTTCCTGTTGGCACAAACTCTCAAGATCAGCCAAAGGTGAGAGGCTTAGGACTTTCTCAAATATTTCTTGAGCATGTGCATAACTTTGGAAGTGCATGTGGGCTTCTAGATTCCTAGGAATATGAAGGAGCTCTTTCCAAAGCCTTATTCCCCAAAACATTTCATTATCTAGCATTTCCACCCAAGACTTTCGGTTAATCTATTATTCACTCCATTATCTATTGTCTCATGCAGCAATGACTAAAACACTCGCCTGTAAATGATTTTGATCACACCCCAGGTAGCAGTGGACAAGTTCCAAGTTAGGTGAAATAAAGATAAGGCATTCCAGCGAGTCTTCCCAGGGAGAGAGTAGATTAAATAACAATTCTTTATAGATGAGGTCTGGACTGCTCCCTTTAACAGTAGGAAGAAGGGCTGATATTTTCAAGGCTCTTGCTGAGGTAGGAAGTGGGAAATGGGGCTGTGGTAAGTTAAAACACCACAAAGCTTGCTATACTTACTAAGATTCAGCTGGGTTTTTTTTTTAAATAGGGGCCCCATAAGTTCTACAAATCTTTGTTTAATTTTCAGACTTCCAAAAAGTTGATCCTGACAGTTTTTGCCAGTTTTTTTTTTTTTTCAGAATTTCAGAGTTCCTTACTCTTCCACCTTCATTAATGACATGTTGGTGCTTGTTTTGAACATGGCTAAGGGTACATTTGGATTTTAAAATTTGTTCCCTCACCTCTTTGGTTAGGTTTATTCTTAGGTATCTTATGCTTTTGGGTGCAATTGTAAGTGGGATTGACTCCTTAATTACTCTTTGTTCAGTCTCATCGTCAGTGTATAGAAATGCCACTGACTTTTGGGCATTGATTTTGTATCCTGCCACACTGCCAAATGGCTGTATGAGTTCTAGCAATCTTGGGGTGGAGTCTTTTGGGTTTTCTATGTAGAGTATCATGTCATCAGCGAAGAGGGAGAGTTTGACTTCTTCTTTGCCAATTTGAATGCCTTTTATTTCTTTTTGTTGTCTGATTGCTGAGGCTAGGACTTCTAGTACTATGTTGAATAGCAGTGGTGAGAGTGGACATCCCTGTCTTGTTCCTGATCTTAGGGGAAAGACGCCCAGTGCTTCCCCCATTGAGAGATATTTGCTGTGGGCTTTTCATAGATGGCTTTTAAGATGTTGAGGAATGTTCCGTCTATCCCTACACTCTGAAGAGTTTTGATCAGGAATGGATGCTGTGTTTTGTCAAATGCTTTCTCTGCATCTGTTGAAAGGATCATATGGTTCTAGTTTTTTCTCTTGCTGATATGATGAATCACACTGATTGTTTTACAAGTGTTGAACCAGCCTTGCATCCCAGGGATAAATCCTACTTGATCATGGTGAATAATCTTCTTAATGTACTGTTGGATCCTATTGGTTAGTATCTTGTTGAGAATTTTTGCATCCATGTTCATCAGGGATATTGGTCTATAATTCTCCTTTTTGGTGGGGTCTTTGTCTGGTTTTGGAATTAAGGTGATGCTGGCCTCTCAGCCATTAGAAACGACAAATACCCACCACTTGCTTCGATATGGATGGAACTGGAGGGTATTATGCTGAGTGAAATAAGTCAATCGGAGAAGGACAAACATTATATGGTCTCATTCATTTGGGGAATATAAAAAATAGTGAAAGGGAATATAGGGGAAAGGAGAAAAAATAAGTGGGAAATATCAGAAAGGGAGACAGAACATGAAAGACTCCTAACTCTGGGAAACGAACTAGGGGTGGTGGAAGGGGAGGTGGCTGGGGGGTCAGGGTGACTGGGTGACGGGCACTGAGGTGGGCTTTTGACGGGATGAGCACTGGGCGTTATTCTATATGTTGACAAATTGAACACCAATAAAAAATAAATTTATTAAAAAAATAAAAAATAAAATAATAACTATCCTAATGGGAAAAAAAATTGTTCCCTCAGAATTATCCCATAATATGTTTCAAATGTATGTTCCTCATAACACCAGTTCCATGGGAAGATAATTGGTAATATATTCTGTGGACATACTGCTTAAACATGCTCCCTTACCACAGAACTTCTCAGAATCCACAGTATGCTATCCTAAAGATGCTGCACAAATAGGAAAACAGAGTATTACAAAAATAACAGTAGGTAATTTGTGGGCCAGGAACAGTACTAGATACTTCTATTTATTATATCATTTGAACCCCACCACCATATATATTATCCCCCATTTAACAGACAAGGAAACTGAGGCATAGGAGTTTGACTAAATTATCCCAAGCAGCAATCGCCAAAGTTGAGAATTTAATCAAAGTAGTTTCCAGCATATGCCCTACAGCAATATACAATTCTGAAGGATTTCTCTAATTGGACCACAGACACATTTGTTCAGAGAGAATCTTGGAGAACTAATGTGTCTCACAATACATTCTGGAAAATGCTGAGCTAAAGCATACTTAATAAATGACGAATCAGTTTGTGCTTTTCTCAACACTTTTGTTGTCATAAATCATGCCACAGACCCTTGCTACAACATTAAATATTGATTAAAAAATGGAACATGGAGTCCTCCAGCCTACAGATTATCAATAGATAGGAGCTTCTGAATTTTATTATCTCCTCTAGCATAGGCAATAAAGGCTACCTTAACAAAAAGCAAAGCAAAAACAAAACCAGAAGAGTCTACCCTGAGGAAGGGTTTAACAATATAATTATAATTTATGAAATTGTAGAATGAAGTGAACTGAATCCATCCTAAAGATTGGTTTTCTACCATTTCTTGCACTCTATTTTTTCCAAGAAAATAATGTGTCCCCAACACAGAAAAATTTTAAAAGAAAATAAAAATATGTAAAGGAATAGAAAATTAAACTCTTTCTCGCATTTTAGTATCTTACCTTCTTTTCATCCTTGGAATCCTGCCATGAATATGACTTTTATTATTTTAATTATTTTTCGTACTATTAAAAGTCTTCATAAATCCCATTCTTTGCATGCCTTCAAAATATTTCATTATAGGAAAGTATCATCATTTACCGAATCCTTCCACTCAAGTTGACTATTTAGGTTGTTAGCTATTTCTCACTGTTTTACACAATGCTGTGATAAGCATTTCTGAATGATACAAGGGGTTGGTCCAGGCAGCAAGTGCACAGTCAAATACACACAGTAATGCCAGCTGACAAGGCCACAAGTGGCAGCCACGTCTTCCACTTCACACAGTGAAGAAAAGACAAATGCGACACAGAGAGATTTGTGAAAATATTTAAAGAATCCACAAGTTCAGCAGAGAGAATTATATCTAGTACATAAAACATTCGTTAAAACCAGGAGGATTTAAAGAAGAGGTTGGTGGGCTGGCTATTACTGAAAAGTATAGTCTTTTGGAGAAATAGACAAACTTCAACAAATCAGGTAACAGGACCAGAGCTGCCAACATTCAAGGAAGCAAAACGGATGCTATCTCTTCCTTTTACTATTAAAATATATGGTACATGAACAGTGTTCCCATTATTATTTTTGTATGTGGGGAACACTGGGACTAAGTCAAGTCCTTACCTGTGTAAACCAAAGTGGTGGCACCCATGTCCACTTCCTGAGCGTGTGCCATATGCCAGCCTCTGTGCAAGATGGCATATGTACTCCATCTCACCTAACTCTCATCACAAAGCAGATTTAATTAATACACAATTGACTAATGCAGAAAATGAGACTCAAAAGTTGAGTAATGTGCCCAAAGTCTTTCAGCAACAAATGAGGGAGTCCACGCTGAAAACACATCTCAGCCCAGAGCCTGTTAACCTTCCACAGTACCAAGTGGCCTCATTTTGATAAACTCCATAAAATGAAATGAACACATTTCAAAAGGCACTTGAAGCAAACAATACAGATTTCTCAATATATTTTGAAAGGGAATTATTAATTGAAATTGAGTTTTAATCATCTCCAGGACTCCCCAGAGGAAGTCTGAAAGCTGACAAAAATGTTAGAGCCTTAAAACTTCATAACCTCTTTCTACTTTGGAAAGTCTAGTCTAAGAAAATAATCTGAAAGATAGAAAAAGTGATACATACTGGGATGTTCATCACAGTATTATTTATAATAACAAATAAAATGGAAATAACACCAAGAGCCAAACAGAGAAACTAAGGAAAATAAAGTGGTTCATTCAATGCAATATTTTGAATCTCAAAAAATTTTCTTAAAATTATTACCATTACATATCAGCCATAATAGAAGTGGAAAAGTTGACGTAAAACTGCCCTGTACAATGAATATATTTAAAAAATAGGCAGAAAAAAATCTTCCAGCAAATGATGTAAAAATTAACACCAGTTTTCTCTCAAAGTTAGAATCACAGCAGTAATTTTCTCCCTGTGATTTTTGGACATTCCTCAATTTTTTTTTATCATGAACATGTATTAATTTTATTGTAGAAAAATTTTAATGAGGTCCCCAAAGAAACAAACGCAAAAGGATATGAGAATGCATTGGGAAGGGAATGCGCATGTACTCACTTAAATACTTAGAACTGGGAGTGCCTATGGTGGCTAAGAGGTTGAGTGTCTGCCTTTGGCTCAGGGCGTGATCCTGGAGCCCCGGGGTTGAGTCCCACATTGGGCTTCCTGCAGGGACCCTGTTTCTCCCTCTGCCTATGTCTCTGCCTCTCTGTGTCTCTCATGAACAAATAATAAAATCTTTAAAATGAGTAAATAAATACTTAGAACTACTAGTAAATTCCCAGCAGCCATGAGACGTTAGGGATACATGGGTATAACAGAAAGAAAAAAATCCCTGTCTTAGTGTAAAATAATTTTAGTGGGGGTGCAAACAACAATTGATATAAATAAATAAATTCTACGCTTGTTAGTAATAAGAGTGAAGTGAATGTCAGGAGGGATGGAAAGTTTAAAACGGAAGACCAGAGAAGCCTCACTGAGAAAAGGACATTTCAGAAAAGATCTAAAGGAAGCAAGGATGCAGGTATCTGGGGACACAGCAGTCAGGCAGATGGAACAGCAAGCACAAAGGTCCTGAGGTTGTGTTGGTATTCAAAGAATAGCATGAAAGTGAATATTGCAGAAGCAGACAGTAAGAGCAAGGCCCTGAGGTAGCCATGGCATTAGTATGTTTAAGGGCAAGCAAGACAGGGATGGGAAAGTAGAAGACAATGGTGCCTGAGAGGTGGCAGGACATCTGATCACGAAGGTCCTTGCAGACTTTGAACCTCTGACTTTTTCATTGACTGCAATGGGAAGCCACAGAGGGCTCTGTCCACTGGAGTAACGTTATCTGAGTTACAGGGTTTTTTTATTTATTTTTTTTTATTGGAGTTCGATTTGCCAACATAAAGCATATCACCCAGTGCTCATCCCGTCAAGTGCCCCCCTCAGTGCCCATCACCCAGTCACCCCAACCCCCCACCCACCTCCCCTTCCACTACCTCTTGTTCGTTTCCCAGAGTTAGGAGTCTCTCATGTTCTGTCACCCTCTCTGATATTTCCCACTCATTTTCTCTCCTTTCCTCTTTATTCCCTTTCACTATTTTTTATATTCCCCGAACGAATGAGACCATATAATGTTTGTCCTTCTCTGATTGACTTACTTCACTCAGCATAATACCCTCTAGTTCCATGGTGGTTATTAGTCCTTTCTAATGGCTGAGTAATAGTTTAATGGGATGACCTTGGCTGCTGTGCTGAGATCTGCCTGTAGGGCAAACAATCAGGAGGCTGCAGCAGTGATTCAGAGAAGAATGGATGGGCCTAGGCCAGGTGGGAGCAGAATTGTGTGGGGCAGTAGGATTTGCTGCAGACTGGTGAGGGAGGGTTGGGGTCTGGGACCATAACAAAAATGTTAAGGATCACAACAACATTTTGGCCTGCACATTTGGAAGAGTAAAGAAGCAGACAGGAGTTGTTTAGGGGTGAAGATCAAAAGTTTAATTTTAGATACATAGCTAATAACCATGTGAAAAAATATTCTAGCTCACTAAGCAATAACAACCCCACTGAAAGCAATGAGATTAAATTTTTGCCCTTTCGATTAGCAAAGATGTAAAATATTATAATTTTCTTTGCTGGCTAAAATGTGGTCCACCAAGCACTGGCTTAAATTTTCTGAAACATAGTTTAGGGATAAAAATTAAGACTCTTAGCAACGTTCATAAATTTCACCTTGCTAATTTTCCTTTAAGTAATCTATTCTAGGAAAACTGTAAAAAGTGCACAGATTTACGTATCCAGTTCATACATTATTATTTCTAAAAATAAAAATGGGAAAGAGTCCAAATGTCCAACAATAGAGATATAGTTAAACATAATATTGTGCCCACCCACACAATAGAATATTGTACAGTCATTAAAAATTTGTATAAAGAGCTTAAAACATAGTTTTGAAAGGAAATAGCAATATAAAATGTAATATGGTATGGCGACAGTGTTAAAAATATATATATTTAAAAGACCAGTTTAAAAGTTTTGCAAAAAAAATATTAAGGCATAGCAGTTGTCTCTGGGTGATGAGAGTATTTTTCTTATAACTGCAGTCTTTTCAATATTTTAATTTCATGAAGAAAAACAACTTGGTTTTTAAGAGAAATAGCTATTCTCATCTTAGAAGGTGCTGTGCTGTAAAAGGAAGCACGCTAAAACCACCTCCACCAAAGTGCTTCCTTCCTCATGCTGGGCTTCATCTCAAAGGCAGAGAGAGTCTGACCCTCTGGGAGAAATGGGTGGCAGGGGCATCTGGAGGGCAGGCTGAGGCCAGGCAACCAATGCTGGTGTCCCTGACTTGAACTTGGGAGCTGGAAGGTGGCTCCCCACCCCCCAGTATTACCCCTCAATCTGACAATAGAGAGCATCTCGGCTGACATGTAAGCTAGAGCAGACAAAAGCCACCAGTACAGCCAAATGGAATCTGGAGCTTGGAAATATTCAGACACCCCCACCAAATTTTGGACCCCCAGAACTTCCCATAGATAGCTAACTGGGAACTTCACAGTAATGTGGCTTCACATTTGGCTCCGTTGAATTTTTAACCTCCACTTTTCACATCATGGCAAGTACGTTTTTTTTTTTTTTTAGACTGTGGCAGACACAAGAGTTCCTCTACCCTAAAACCATTCTCTCTCCCTCCTGGCAGAAAGTTCCAGCAACTTTAGCCAACCCTAGGCAGTAATCCTTTTTCATCCAGGACCAATATGGCAGTCCAGTACATTGGAGCCAGTGAGGGTCGAGGGTATGGCATGCAACCTGGCTATGACCAATGAGCTACAAGAAGTGTGCAGGTAGCTTCGAAGATGTGTTGTCCTCTCTAGTAAGAGGCAAAAGGAGAAAACGCCCTCCTTCTCCCTTCACTCTCTTCTGCTTAGACACTCTCACTTGGGGATATGTCCTGTGAGTATATGTGGAGTGGAGATATGCTGCAGCTGCTCTCCTGAGACCTGCAGAGATGAACCTGAGAAAAAGAGCCAAGAGTTGGAGCTCATTGGGGCAGGACAGAAGGAGTCAGCATCTTCAATGATGTCACTGCATAATGGACCACATTCTTCTGGACTTCTTCCTACTGACATGAGAGATGTCTTTACAGTTCCAGTAACTATTTGTTGAGTTTTCCTTACTCAACAAAGCATCTTACTGGACAAAGATTCTCTCCTTGACTAAACTACCCAGGCTCCCCTGAACTTTTCACTTTTCCCTAGGCCTGACTTTTGAGCCTCCATGTTCACCTCAGTATTGTCCAATTTTAGCAAGAATCCTCTACACTGGTCTAGCTAGAATCTCCCATTCTCCACACCTGATCACTCTCAAGATCTTTTTTTAAAAAAGATTTTATTTATTTATTCATGAGAGACACAGAAAGAGAGAGGCAGAGACACAGGCAGAGGGAGAAGCAGGCTCCATGCAGGGAGTCCGATGTGGGACTCGATCCCGGAACTCCAGGATCATGCCCTGAGCCAAAGGCAGACGCTCAACCACTAAGCCACCCAGGCATCCCATGATCACCCTCAACATCTAACTGGGTTCCTAACTTACCACCATCCTCCAGGTGATGTCAGATCACCTTGGTCTGCCTTCAGCAAGAATCCTGTTAGCTTAATTTAGATGATTTTTATTTATTTATTTATTTGAGAGAGAGAGAGGGAGTATAGAGAGAGAGGGAGAAGCAGACTCTCTGCTGAGCAGGGTGCCACATGTGGGTCTCCATCACAGGACCCTGAGATCATGACCTGAGCCGAAGACAGACACTTACCTGACTGAGCCACCCAGGTGCCCCTGTTAGCTCTGTTTAGTGAGAACCCCCTTATCAGTCTTCACATTCACTTGGCTGTAATTTCCAAATTGCCCATACTATATTTAGAGTTGAGTCCCATCTCTCCCCATTGCAAGAGTCCATTGCAGTGGTATCTCCACCTATCACAATGCCCATCCCCCTTGAATGAGGTGTTCCTTGTTGTCTTCTTTAACAAGTGTCATTGAATATTTTTTTCTTTAACAATAGGAGCTCCTGACACAGTCTGCTCTAAAGTAGGCCTGAAACTGTTACAATGGTATGGGTCCCCAAGAGCCCAAGGACACCAAGATGTTAGAAAAGAACCCAATTTCCTGCTTTCCACGCAACCTGCTAAGCATCACGTGAAACTTAGGTCATTGTACAAAGCTGCCTGATGTCTTAGGCAAAGAAATAGGTAAGATGTCTTTTGAACATTTAACCATGGATAGAAGAGAAAGGAGAGGAGGTCTTTTGAAGACACCTGAGGTGCACCCAGAGGAAGGCTGAACAACAGGTCAACCAGGGAGAGTCTTTCAAGTGCCTTCTCTGGTCACTGGACAGAAACTATCTAGAAGTGCCTTGGGGAGGATTCTGAAGCTGACCTGATCTGGGTCCAGTGCAAGCGGTGCCATAACTAAACACTAGTGTCTGCCCTCACAGGTGGCTGGGGAAGCTGGCAGACATCAATGACATCTCAGTGGCTGGGGTTAGATTGAGAAATAAGGTAGGACTAGCAAGAGGGCTGGGCTGTAAAAGGCAGTGCCTGTATGCAGCAGGGAGATGGACAGGGTAGTAACACATTATCATATTTTTGCTGGAATTCTGCTGGTTCTCATTGTCATGTCTCACATCCATGACATTCTCTTGTCATTGGTAAATTGACATGGGAGAGACCACACTAAATATAACAAACACTAGGAGGCTCATTTATTCTTTCAATGAATATTATATGAGGACTACTGAGTGGAGTACTGTGCAGCATTCTAGTTGTTGAGTGTATAGAGTGAAACATGGTGGGCAAGGCCCCTACTCAGGTGGAACCAGGAGTCCAGGGATGCAGCCCAGAAATATAGGAGTCCTCTAGCATGACAGAGCAGCCCACCCTGAGAGTATCACTGCAGACAGTGAGGCCTGAACAAGTAAGAACCCTTTTCTCTCTTCTCCTTGCCCTCTTCTCCCAGTGACCCTACCTTCCCATAACAATTCAAAGAAAGAAAAATCACTGCCCAGTAAAATTTTGCAATAAAAAATAAATAGTTCCTTTCTGACCCAGAGTCCTTACCAAAAAGGTCCACAAAGCCTATGATATCAATATCTCCTCCCATAATTGTGACCACTGTAACCATGGCAAAGATTTACACATGCAGAGTTTATCATCATCATCTTGCAACCTGCAATTACTGTGTACACAGTTCATCAGCTTAAAATTTAACATCTTTTTAGCATATTTTCCCACATCATTAGCTGTAAGATGCAAAATGCAGATTATTTCAATATAAATCAGCCTTTTGAATATGCAAGTAATTTCATTTACTAGTCAATGAAAAAAACAATCCCCAGGAAAAATGCTTGTCAGCAATACAGAATAACAAATTATTACTCAGAAGACATTAATAATGCCCTGATGCTTTGATCCAATAATTCAACTACAGGGAATTATAACTGTAAGAAAATAGTGCTGAATGCAAGGGAAAAACTTATTTAAAAGATAGACAATTTGGCATCATTTATGAGAAAGATAACTAGGAATAATCTAAATATCCCAAAATAAGAAACAATTTTTAAAAATTACAGTGTATTTATATGATAGGATGATATACAATGGTTAAAACATAAAATTTATCCCTTATTGTTGTAAATTGGATTATTGGTTCCAATTTATCATTCCCTCATAGTCACATTATACATACATATGGGTGCCATGGCTTCATGGTTAGCAGAATGTACCCTCACTTCTTGACTTTGGGTTCACTTGGTCATGTGACTTTCTTCAGCCAGTAGATGTTATGTAACAGATGTCATCCAAGCAGAAGTATGAAATGCACTTGCACAGTTGAGTTTGACCTCTGGCACTTCTGCTATTACCATGAGGACCTGGACCATATTGCCTCTGCATCTCCAGCCCTGGCCTCAGAAATGTGAACAAGAATTCTGAATGTTTATTGCTGTACTTATTTGAATGATGGGTGGATATGCTATGCAGCAAAAACTGATAAAATTAAGCAAATTTGTAGCTTCATGGAACCTTGCACCATACAAAGTAGAGGCATGGTAATAAATATTTATTAAAAGATTAGAAAAAGCTTATGTGACATTGTTAAGTGAAAAGTGGAATAAAAATGGCATGTTCAGTCTAAGAGGGAAGGATAGGGATCCCTGCGCTCAGAAAGAAAACACTAGGAAATTCATCAAAACAAAGATTATTGGCAATATTTTCAAGTTTTCTAAACTTTTTAATATTTCTATAATGAGCATGTATTAACTGTAAAAAGAATTGAAATAATGTACCAGAACTGAATTGGGTTAACATTCAATTTATCCAATGGTAAGCTAATCCTAAAAGGATAAGAAAAAAAATTGGACAAAAGGCTAATAGCTTAAATAAATTAAGAGCCTATTTAGATATATTTTTAATAAAAAAAACAACAGAAAAAAATGGGCAAACAAAAAGGCAATTTTCACAGAGGACATATAAATTGTGAGTAAAGACATGAAAGAGAGGTTCATTCTTCTCAGGAATCAATATCATGGACGTTAATGAGATTCTCAAGTCCCATATCAAATCTACTAAATTGAAAAAAACAAATTTAACAATGCTAACACTTTTTGGAGAGAAATTCTGGTAAAACTGCTATACTTATGCTCTTCTCTGGCAATAAAACTTAAGACAAATGTTCTGGAATGTCAATGTCAATGTCTTATGAGTTATAAAGTTCTAAAGACATTCAAACTCTTTTTTTTTTTTAATTTATGATAGTCACACAGAGAGAGAGAGAGGCAGAGACACAGGCAGAGGGAAAAGCAGGCTCCATGTACCAGGAGCCTGACGTGGGATTCAATCCCGGGTCTCCAGGATTGCGCCCTGGGCCAAAGGCAGGCGCCAAACCACTGCGCCACCCAGGGATCCCCCATTCAAACTCTTTATTTCAATAATCACACCTGAAATTTATACCAAAGAAATAACTCAAAAGGATGCAATTAATTGTAATGCCCCAAAATGTCCCTACAAATTCTGCTTAGAGTCCTTGTTTGACTCCTAACATGGATTCCCAACCTGGGTAGAGTGAGACTCCAATGAGCTCAGTGAAAGTACAGGGGAAGAGATGAGCAGACATTTCAGAATCTTTCCAGAATTGAGGACACAAAGTTTGGAGTTCAAGGTTAAGTCCAGTAAAATTAAGTACCAAGTCCCAGCATGAAAGGCTATACTCTATGATGAAAAGTAAAACAAAAGATACCCATCCTAACACAGCCTAAAATCAAAACTCTGAAGAGCAAAATGAACTACCATTAGTTTATTGTCGTGATGGAACAAAACTCACACTCTTCAGATGAAGAAAGTAACTAAATGGAAATCCTAGAATTGAAAAATATGGCATCTAAAATAAAAATTTAATTGAATAAAATGGTGTAGTATTCATAAAACATTCTAAATTAATAATGCTAGCTATTATCTATTGTGCCTGGGATGAGTTTAGTGTTTTACACGTATTTTCTACAATGTATCATCTATAATGCCTAACATAAAAAGAAAATTACTAGGTATGTAACGAAACAAGAGAATGGGTCCCATAGTCTAAAAAACAATGTCCACAGAAATGGACACACACAAGTAAAATGTTGAAATTGGCAGAATTGTTAAAAAATTTGTAAGGGAAAAATGAAAATGGTGGACAATCACATGAGGAATTTCAGAAGAAAGATGGAAAATTTGGGAAAGCAAATGAAGATCCTAAAACTGAAAAATACAATATCGTAAATTTTAAAATTCATTTAACAGTAAGAGTAGACTGGATAATGCAGAAGAAAATATCTGCGAACTTGAAGACAGAGCAATGGGAAAATATCAGAACTGAAATAAAGCAATAAAATATATTTAACACACATGTAAAAAAAATGAATAAAGTCCCAACAATCTGTGGAATGGTATCAAGTGGTATGACATACACCTTATTTGAGTGCTAGAAAAGAGAGTGGAAAATTAAAAAAAAATACTGGGCAAAAATTTTCCAAATTTGATTTAAAACATCAATCGACAATCCAACAGACTCTATGAACCCTAGGCAGAATAAATACAAGGAAAATTACATCTTGGCACATCACAGGCAAACTATGAAAGCCAAAAATAAGGAAATATTGTCAAAGCAACCAGAGATTTTTAAAAAGCATATTACATACAGAACAATGATTTGAATGATGCCTGACTTCTCATCAGAAACAAGAATCAAGAAGATAATGGAATGATAACTTTAAATTGCTTAAAAAAACTATCAATTAGGATTATGTGTCTATGAAAATACTTTTCAAAACTGAAGGAGAAAGAGATATTTTAGTTAAATAAAAGTAAAAATGAATTGTTGTTAGCAGACCTGAATTACCGGAAGGGTAATGACAATTTTTTAAGCAGAAAGTAAATGATACAAGGTAAAACTCTGAATCTACAGGAAGTAATCTAGAACACCAAAACAGTATACATGTGGGCAAACAAAATAATTTTCTTTTCTTATAAAATTTATATTCAAAGAAAAGTAAGAACTATATCATATGTATACATAAAAACGTATGATAAAACAAGGGGAAATAGAATTATACTGTTGTAAGACTCTAACATTATATATGAAGTGATATATTAATTCAAATTAGGCCGTGATAAGTTGAGAATATATATTGTAATCCCTACAGCAACTACTTAAAAACATAAAGAGGTTTAGCTAAGAAACCAATAATAAAAATAGAATGCAATATTAAAATAATACTAGATGAACAAAAAATACAAAAGGGAAAAAAAGAGCAAAACACAGGGGGGACAAATAAATATAGGGTCACAGAATTGAACCCAACCTCATCAAAAATTATATTAAACATAAATGAACTAAACACTCCAACTAAAAGTTTTTCAGAGAAAACAAAAAGATTCAGCCATAAGCTGTTTAAATTGATGCTTAAATTCAAAGACACAGAAAAATGAAATTAAAAATGAAAGGATGGAAAAAGATTATGACACACACACTAAGCATTAAAAATTGTTATGACTATATTAATCACAGCCATGTAGAATTCAAAACAAGCAGTACTTCCAGGGATAAAGATTATCTCATAATGATAAATACATCATTTCATCAAAACAAAACAATACTTACGTGCATCTATTAAAATATTTCAAAACTGCAGAGAACAGAAAAATTCACAATCATATAGAGATGTTTATACTCCTCCCTCAGTAATTATTTATTTTAGAAAAGTAGCAGCACTCATTAAGGATATATGAGATTTGAACATCCCCAAGTGATTCATAGAACACTGCAGCAAGCACTATACATGTCCTTTTCAAGAGTATATGGCAAGTTTACTAAGGTATGTTAGATGCCAAGACATACTAAGTAAGCCTCAGTAAGTTCCTAAAAACTAAAATTGAACAGAACTGGGAGTGAGAGCCTCTGACAAATGAAAGAGGTACGTCTCTGTAGACTCCTGCTCTAGATTTCTCAGTGTCTTGGTATTGAAAGGGTGGGTGTGAAAGATGAGAATATAGGCATAGGAAGAGGAGGACTATAGGTCGGGGGCAGGTGTAATGTGCAAAAAGAGAAAAGTCAAGGATGACTCTGATGTCTTGGGCTGTGCAACTGGAAGAATGGTATTTGCAATGCTATTTGCTGAAGTTGGGAAGACAGGAAGGAGTAGATTTGAGGATGAGGCAGAAAAGCAAGAGCTCAACTGAGAGGTACTAAGAATAAGGGTCCTACTAGCTATCTTTATACAACCTTTGAGTTGGGTTGGCAATTGAAAATTTCAGTCTGCAGGGTGGAGGCTGAGCCTAGGGGAAAAACTGAGTTAGTTGTCAGCAAACAATATACTGGTGGTATTTTATATATTTATATATACTGGTGGTATTTTAAATAGTATTCCTTCCACCCCATCTCAAACAACCTCATATTCGAGACCCCCTGCCCTATTGGCCTTAACCAGAAATCTATACCAAAATCTAACACAATGTTCCCATTACTTACAAACACATAAATAAATGCATCCAGCAAGATGAGAAGTGGGTACATCCCACACAGGGGCAACCCAGAGGGGTGAGCCAAAAAGCAAACCAAATTGCCAACCTGCATACCAGGGCCTAATCTTCTGTCTTATTTGCTGGCTGAGAAAGAAAAATAATCCAGGGTGCCTGGGTGACTCAGTCTGTTGGGCAACAAACTCTTGATTTTGGATCAGGTCAGGGTCACGATCTCAGGGTCATGGGAGTGAGCCCTGGGTCAGGCTCTGTACTCAGCAGAGTCTGCTTGAGTTTTCCTCCCTCTGCCCCTCCCCCTTGCTCATGCATGCATGCCTGCTCTCTCAAATAAATAAATAAATCTTAAAAAAAAAAAACAAAGAAAGAAAAATAATCCTAAATCATAGTTTTCTTTCTCTCCCCACCCACCACGCCACAGAAATTAAAGGGATTGGCAAATAATAGCTCTGAAAGATTTATAACCTCAGTTTAAGATCATGATACCTAGGAAAGAACAGAAACATTTGTTATTTTCTGGAAGAAATAAAATGCCAATGCAAATCACTTTCAAATGTAAATCCAAAGCAAGCATAATTCTGGTTTAATGCATGAAAGGTGTGTTCCACTAAGCTCCCTTTGATTCTCCGGGAAGATTGATCGAGTAATTATACTCTAGAGAGGAGGGTTAAGAAACTGTGTTGGAACTTATTAAATATGACATGCAGCGACTTTTCAATTTTGTTTAAAAAGTGAGCTTAAAAATAATTACATTTTAAATGGAATTCATAAATTTCTTATATCACTTAAGTGAACTGCAGAAAATCCTGCTGCACCATGATTTCGTTGAATTTGATAAGCTGTATCACCTATAAGTAGGAACTCACTGGTATTTTCCATAGGGTGATGGGACCGGAAGATCTGTAAAGCACTTCGAGTCATATTTTTGTTTACATGTACATCAATATACAGTGATTAAAGTAACATATTTATGCAAATATATCCAATTGTGGACATTTATGAACCTCCTCCCTTTCTTGTGGATTTTTTTTTAAGATTTTATTTATTTATTTATGAGAGACACAGAAAGAGAGGCAGAGGGAGAAGCAGGCTCCATGCAGGGAGCCCGATGCAGGACTCGATCCTGGGACTCCAGGATCATGCCCTGGGCCAAAGGCAGGCGCCAAACCACTGAGCCACCCAGGGATCCCTCTTGTGGATTTCTATAATGCCTTCCTAGACACCAGTTTCTCCCCCTGCCAACCTACTCTGCATTCTGCAGGTATCGTGATCATTCTAAAATGAAAACCTAGTAACATCACCCCCCAGATTAAACTTTGGTGTCTTTTCATCTTCTACTAACAGGGCCAGCTTCCTGGAAGTGCAACCTGAGCAGTTAAATAGAGCTCGGTGCTCAGAAGGGCCCTGCACTTGGTTTAACACCCAGAGATGGCTGTCTTTTATCCCTGAAATGTTGTTCCCTAAGGGATTACACTGACACACATGCATGAGCCGAGGCTATGCACCCAACATGTGCAGCCCCCACTCCTCTGTAATGCTCCACAAGCAGAGAATTCAGGTGGAAACCACAATGTGTGCAGGTTCAGTAAGTCCCAAGTAGATGGGTTTTGTCTACACCTGAGTAATGAGGGGCAGTGACATTCTATGGAGCATGAGGGTCCTATGATACCCTCTTCCCTGAGGTACATCCTTGTGTAAGCTGATCATTGATGCTGAATTGAAGACACAGAAGGAAACGAAAAGATAGGACAACCAAAGTTCCTTTTCCCCTCTCTCTCTCCTTACTCATTAGTAAGCTGAAGGTAGAGAGCATTGGCACACGTGCACATATCAAGGAGAGAAATTAAAACAGCTGAGTTCATTTTGCATAGCATTTCCTCTGTTCTGGAAATACGTGTACGTGCATGTGCTTTGAAATATGAATTGTGTGATCTGGCAATTCCACACGGGAGTTAAGTGCTCTTGTATTTGCATTTAAAACCGGCATTGCACAATATTCTTTCCATGATAATTTAAAATTTTAAATACTGTTTGCCTAGAATGCTATTAAATAGCAAATTAAAAAAAAAAACAACACCATGACAAATGGAGAGACAGAGAGAGAGACCATGGGAGAAAGAAAAAAGCTTTATATTTTTGTACCTTCAATGGCAGTTTTGTGATTCTTGCACAAGGGACACTCCCCACCCCCTACCCATTTTTCTTCCATACTGAGTCCCACAAATTAGGTAGCCAGCCCTGTTGACTGAGAATAGAAGTCAAAATTCCTCAATGTTACAGACCTGTGCGTATTGTGCCCCCACAAAATTCATATACTGGAACCCTGACCCTCAGTGGGCTGGTATTTGGAAGTGGAGCCTTTGGGAGGTAACTAGGGGGAGATGAGGTCATGAACACTGGGCCCCTAGGATGGGATCAGTGTCTTTGGAAGAGGAAGAGACAAGAGCTCCCTTTCTCTCCACCAGGTGAAGATACACTGAGAAAACAGCTGTCTGCAAACACAAAGCAAATGCTCATCAACACTTTGATCTTGGACTTGCCGCCTCCAGAAACATGAGAAATAAATGTCTGTTGTTTAAGCCCCTGGTGTGGGTTATTTTTTGCAACAGCCTGAGCTGAGACACATAGCGTGACATTCTAGGTTCTTGAATGTCTGGTGTTGGCCTCAGTCTCCTGTCTCATCTCTAAGGCTGCCTTCCCCCTCCCCTATCACACCTGCTCCCCATTAACTCTGGGGTACTGAATCCCTTCTAATTCTCTCTACCCAACTTGCCTCCATACATGCAGCCCCCTCTGTCCAGAAGAGCCTTTCCTCGCACCATCTTCCCAGTTTCCTTCCACCTTACATTATTTCCCCTTTTTTTCTGGGAAAAAGGATGGGTCTCAAAAGTTGCCTTTTCTGGAAACACTTCCCAGACCTAGTTTGGGGCTTCATCTGAAATGACACATTGAAGTTACTATATAATGGTAAAACTAGGTATATTTTTTCCCCAGGGGTACCCTGACAAAATACCACAGAACAGAAGCCTCAAAACAACAGAAATTTATCCCCTCACAGTTCTGAAGGCTATAAATCTAAGATCAAGGGATGCCATCATGGGTTGGTTTCTTCTGCGACTGTGAGGGAACATCTGTTCCTTGTCTCCCTCCTAGTTCCTGGGGTGTTGCCTGCAATTTTCAGTGTTCCTTGGCTTGTAGATGAATTATGGAAAGTCCTAATCTCCGTCTTCATGTTCACATGGCATTCTTCTTATGTGTGTGTGTCTGTGTTTGTGTCCCAATTTCCCCTTTTCTATTGGATGAGGACCCACGCTAATGGCCTCAGCTTAACTTCATTGCATTTCTGTCTCCAAATAAGCTCATGTTCTGAGGTACTGTGGGTTAGGCTTCAACTTACTGATTTGGGGGGACTCAATTCAATCCATGACATGAAGCATCCAGAAAACTTTTTATTCTTTCCCCTCAAATGCCAAAGGGATGGACATTTTCTAAGACAGGAGCCCAATATCTAATTCTCCCTAAAACCCCATTCCAGTCCCTAGGCCCTCTGTAAGGATTTAGCCAACACAAGACTCAAAAGGCAGCTTGATCCATGTCAATGACACTGACCACCAGCAAAAGGACACCTGCTCCCCAGTCACTGTTCCACATGACTTGCCAGAGTCAACCTACTAAAAACAGGCTCTGTCGGAACAGTCTGTTTCCTAGGGGAATGAAATGGGAAGGAACCTCCTGACAGCAAGGCCTGGCAATTAGCCTGGGGGAAGTCAGAACACCTCCTTCTCTGGGCTCAGGAAAGAGTGGCTCTCATCCGACATCCCTCTACATACATGACCTATCTTACGCTGCCATGTGCTGACATCACCTCACTCTGTTCCCGTGGCAACCGTGTAGTCATATCCCCATTCTCAAGAGGAGGAAACTAAGGCTTAGGAAGGTGAAGTTGCCAGCCTGCAGTTACATAGACAATACACAGACAAATCAGAGACTGACCCTATGGTAACTCCCAAATCTCTGCTTTTAGCCTCTTTGCAGTCACCTCCCTCAGTCACAGAATGTAATTTTACTTAATAAACTTTGCCTAGCACTGTCTTTATTATGTGCCAGAGTATGTAGTAAGGATTTCACATAGAGTAACTCACTCCTCAAAACGCTTTATGAATTAAGGCCCATTTAATCTCCATTTTACAGAGGAGGAAACTGACAGGGAGGAAAAGAAACTTACTCAAGGTCACCCACCTAGCAGGGGGCAGAGCCAGCATGGAGCCCCAAGCAGTCTGACCCAAGACACTGAGTTAACATCTCCAAGCCACAACATCCCCAGTTAACCATACCTCTCTTACAGCATTTTTGGTGCTCTTAACCACTATGATAGGTAAGGGGCTGTCCCACTGGAAGACTCCATGATAAAGCCGGGCAGGGGGCCTGGTGTACCCCAGAGACACACAAGCCCAGAGGCCCATGCCCATCTCTAAGGGGAACTGGCTGAAACAGCATCGGCTGCAGCTCTAGCATGGGAGCCAAAGTGTGGTGCTTGCATGTCCTCGGGAACCTGCTGTTAGCTTCCCACACATAGGCCAGCACCTGAGCCAGGCAAGCCCTGCATCCACATAACCACCGTCCACACCACTGACAGTTCATCCACTATACACCTATTCAAAAAATATCCACTGAACAAGTCACAAGCAAAGAGTCTAAAAAAAGGTACACATGGCCACAATGAACATCATTATTTTGCATCTACCTTACTTTACTTTAGCTTGCTTCCTATTTACAGAAGTCTCCATCCATTTTCAATTTGAGCTGGAAATAGAAAGCTCCTTGGTAAAAGGTTCTGTTAACGTAAAATCAATCAAGAGAGAAAACAGTATTAAATAAATAACAGTGCAGGGATATAGGGCTGTAGTAAAAAAAAAAAAAAAAAATTCCCCAGGTGGGATGCCAATGACGGAGCTGGGGAAAGACTGGGATGAGGGAAAGAGCTTTCCAGGTACACAAAGAGAAGTGACAGTGCCACAAGGTTACTACCCAAGACACTGAGTTAAAATCTCCAAGCCACAACATTCCCAGTTAACCATACCTCTCTTACAGCATTTTTCTTCTGACACCGGGAAGGAACCTATTACCTTTCCTACGCTACACAGTTATTTTTCCCTGTGTTTTCTGAAAACTGCTCAAGGTCAAGTAGTTATGAGGACAGACATTTTGTAAAGCAGTGGGACCTGGACAAGACACTACAAGAGCCATGGGCCCTGTGCTCAAAGAGACTCCCATCTCATGGGGGAGACAGACACAAATGAAGTATTCACATGAATAAATGCAGAATTAGCCCTGTGATAAATGAAATGAAGGAGAATTAGGTAGTTTGAGGGGGGCAGGAGTCTTGACCCAGGCTGGGAATCAGATAGGAGACCCTGAAGAAGGATGAGTGGGAGATGACCAAGCCAAACAGGGTGGAGGTGGCAGTGATGGCGGCTGGAGCGATTTGGAGAAATTTAGAAGGTAAAACCAACACAGCCAGATGCCTCATTGGACTTATGGGGGAAAGGAAGATGCAATGGCTGAAGAAAACACAAAATATTTTGGCCTCTGCAGCTGGATAGATGATGGTATTATACACTAAGCTGGGAAACTCTGGAATCACATGAGTTTGAGGTTACTTCAAGGGTTTGGGGGAATTTTTGTTTGTTTTTGGAAGATTTTATTTTAGGGATGGCTGGGTGGCTCAGCGGTTGAGCATCTGCCCTTGGCTCAGGTCGGATCCTAGGGTCCTGGAATTGAGTCCCACGTTGGGCTCCCGGCAGGGAGCCTGCTTCTCCCTCTACCTATGTCTCTGCCTCTCTCTGTGTGTCTCCCATGAATAAATAAATAAAACTTCTAAATAAATAAATATTTTATTTTATTTGAGAGAGAGAGAGATTGCACACAGGGAGGAGCAGAGGGGGAGGTAGAGGAACAAGCAGACTCCCAGCTGAGTACAGAGCCCAGCTGGGGCTTGATTTTATGACCCTGAGACCATGACCTAAGCCAAAATCAAGAGTCAGACGCTCAACCGACTGAGCCACCCAGGCACCCTAAGGTTGTTTTGAATTTGAGATATTCTTTTGAGACATCCAAGTGGAATTACATATAGAAATATAGAAACATAGAGTTGGAGGCCAGAGGAGAAATATGAATGAAGGAAATAAATTACTGAGTCACTGTTAAGAAAAAGAAACACATGCCAGTTATTAATATACGATCCTCAGCTCCAAATCCACTGCTTTGTGATGCTGGGGCAGGACCCCAACACATTTCTGCTGTTTCCAGCTGGCTTCACACCCCGCACTGCCAACAGAGGGCGTGAGAGGCACTGCCAGACCAGCAGGAAGGGCCCTTCCCTTCTTCCAGCCCTTGGTCCATCTGTCAGCGGGCTGGTGTGCAGGGGGCCCGGTGAACCTCCCCTCAGCGGCACTCATGGACGAGCTGCACCCTCTGGAAAGTTCCTCTGCCCCCCAGTAGCTGCCTGTTCCTCTGGCCACCAGGCCCTCTCCAAAGAGATCTGAAACACAGCCTGGCCGGATAGCGGGTGGGGCAGGGGGGGGGGTCCTCTTCCAGGTCTTGAGTTCCTTCCGTGCTCCCTCACCCTCAGCCCTGCAAGGAGCAGCCATTCTGCTGGAGCTGCTACTTCTGTACTCCTAGAGTCTTCTCCGACTCCTTTTCATAGTTAGCCTTTTTACTATATGAATTCTTTTTATTACATTTTCTCTTTTTGAAAACCAGTGTGGCTTCTGTCTCCTGACTGCACTGGTACTGATGCCCGGTGACTGAGCATGCAGGGGTGATAAGATGAGCAGGGAGACAGGAGAGAGGGCTGAGCAAGAGGCCCAAGGGCTCAGTCTTGAGGAACTCCGAGATTTACTGCAAAGGAGAGTAAGCCCCTTTGTTTTCTGCATGGGACTATTCCCCTGGGGTTGTCGGGACCCTCGCTGCTCTTTCTAGAGCAGTGTCTCCATCTCCATCTGCAATTGCTCCAAGCCCAGATTTTAGACAAGTGAGTATTGCTAAGAATATTTTGTTCCTTCCAATTCTCTCAGGAAAATGCCTAAGCTCAGTGCTAGCTTATGCTGTTTGATCCTCCTAAAATACCCATCCTTTTTCTCATAAGGCATTTAAACCCTTCCCTCAAGACTCAACATAAATCCTGTTTCCATCTTAACACCCTCTTCACTCCAGCTCATATTGTGGGAAGGCCACCTCCCTTCTCTCTACCCTTCTGCTGTCCCATAAATCAGGAATTTTGTCTTACCCAGAAAACAGTGGAAACAAGTTCCACCTTCTCTCTCAGAGGCAAGAGAAGGGATATCCCGCATCATGACATGCAAGCCTTTGAGACCCACTCATCCTTACATTTGGGGAAATTTCTCAGGAGTTCTCTGTGCACCATAACAGGGAGCTGCCGAGATGTTGGCAGTACAGAATCCACTCTGTAGACTCCAGTCTGCCCAAGTAAGCTCCCAAGGGTGAAACTGAGGGACAGCAATTGAAAGGTCATCCTGGACTCAAATCCAAGGCACTGTCTCCAAACCAACTTTAGTGGTGATAAGGGTGAACTTTCTGCATTTGCTTCTCAATAGTCTGTGGATCTAGAGGAATGCAGGAAATTGACCCCACTAAGGACTGCTTTCACCTCTCATTCAACCATTAGCTGCTGTGTGCCTTCACTGGCCCCGTCCGAGGCTTGGCAGACACAAAGGTGGAACAGAAATGCTTGCTGATCTTCTGGAGGTTTCAGTCTAGTGCAGAAGACGGACATGTAATCAAATGACTACGTGAGATGAGCCAAAGGGTTCCAAGCCAGGTTTCAAGGAACACAGTAAAGCAGGTACTGCTGTGGGTGCTTCTGTTTGTTTCACTTACCCTTCTTCTCTTGATCTCCCAAGTACTCCTCGGGAGAACGCTTCATAGACTTCCTTAGTCCACATGCCTCTAGTAGTGCCAACTCCATCCCTGGGATCGGAGGGTGAGCAGTCAACCCAGCCTGGCCACATAGATCAGTCATGGTGATCTGGTGATTGGTTAAAGAATGCTCAGGACTTAACCAGAACTGATCAGAATGAACACTGGGATTGTTTTCTGACATGACTATGAAAAGAAAGATTCTCCCTTGTCCATCCTCAGAGCTCCAAGGCCCTGAGCCTCCAGATCATAGGGGCCCAATGATGAGACAGCCAGCCCGTAAGCCACACAAAGGAGAGCAGAGTCTCCAAGGAGGCAGATTCCTGATGACACTGTTGAGAACCTGCTTCCACCAGATGTATACCTTCACTCATTCACTTATTCATTCATCCTTCAAAAATGTATTGGGCATCTGCTGTGTTCCAGGTGTTCTTTTAGGCCTTGGGCACACAGCAGTGAATAAATCCCACCAAATCTCTACCTTAAGGGAGCTTGTGATCATCTGGGGGAAGACAAACTATATCTAATGAAATAAGTAAAATAAAAAGTATGATAGATGATGATAGTTGCTGTGAATTGCAAAGCAAGGCCAGGAAGGTGGGTTGGGAGTGCCGTTGAAAGTAGGGTGGTCAGTGAAGGCCTCAGAAGGAAGGTGACATTTGTGTGAAGACACGGCAAAGGTAAAGGAGTGGACTGTGGAGGAGAAGCACTGCAGGCTTGGGAAACAGGTGCCAGGCTACAGGATGAGGGTTGTCCAGGTGTCTGAGGGGTGGCAGGGAGGCCAGACAAAGGAAGGAGATGGAGACAGAGAGGCCAAGCCTGATGGGCATTTCTAAGGACTTCTGCTTTTACTTGCTACTGGGGCAGGAGAAGAGGTTGAGCAGGGAATGACATGCCCCACACACACTGGTATAGGATCACTCTGGTGCTGCATTGAGGTGATGCTAAGTGGGGGAAGAGCAAAAGCAAGGAAACCAGTTAGGGAGGCTACTGTAATCATCTAACCAGAACATATGACCATAGCTTAGACCAGATGGTAGTGATGGAGATTGTGAGAAGTGACCAGAGCCAATTAAAATTCCCTTTAAAAGACTTTTTGCTGATTAACAGAAGGAGGCTCATCTATCATGCCACTTTGCACCTAATCTCAGATGGCATCCACATTAAACACACCTTTGTTTTGTGTATCACCAAGAAGGAAATGCTGCCAATTAGTCTACACTGTGTCTCTTTCTAATCACTTGAAAAAGCTCTTTCCGACCTATTATATATCATGCTAGTGTGAACAGCAATAACCACATGCAAATAATGAAACCACATCACAAATACCACACTGGCGAAACTGCATCCCAATATCAGAGAGCTAAAACACGGAAAAATGAGTGCATTAGAATCAGTGGAATACAGTAGTTTGTATACGTATGTCTGACTTTATAGAGATGACTGACACAAACTTTAAGCTTATAAAAATCATACTTATTTTCTATGATTTTTGAAAAGTAGAGATGATCTTAGCACTCAGTTCCACTAAACAATCTCATACTGATTTATGGCTATTTTCTTAAGCATCCCTTACCCCCATGTAGAAGACAAAACGCATTTTCAAATAAGGCATGGTTCTTAAAATCTAAGTTTTACATCCTAGACTCCTGTACTAAATATGCAGATGCCTGATACGGGTATGAACACCAACCCCCTAAACCCACATCCTTTACATGGCATCTGTCCACTTTCTACCTCTGTACAGACTCTCATTATAAGGGCAAAGTATATTCTATGCGATTCCGAGCCACCTCAGGATAGTTTTGGTTTAACCTTATGTTCAAACCACAATTGTTACAAGTATGGAAACCAAGGTGTAACATGAATGAGTTTGCCTAAAGTACTAAAAGAGCTGAGGCAAAATCGAGGGTGAACCCTGCAGCATAGATGTCAGACACTTTGTGAATCACAAATGACAGAGACACCTCAGGTTCAAGAGACTGTCTCCAGGTGAAGCATGACTACAATGTTAAGGGGTAATTATTTAATTGTGTTGGGTGTCTGAATCTTTCCAGAGGAAAGCAACTTTTGTAGATTTTCTTAGACCAAGAAGATGTTTTCATGTTCTAAGCCACACATCAAGTTACCTGGTCCAATAATACTGTGGAAATAACACTTATTTTAAACGACCCTTTAATGTATGACATTCTAAAATGTGAATACCCAGAACTGGTGATGAGGTTGTTAAATCAATACCCCCAAATGTGTGAATGTAGGCCATAAATCTATAGAACATTGATAAAAACCCTTTGGAAACATAAATTTTGACTACGTTTTTGGAGCCCTAAAAAATATTCAATCCCTTTGATCCAATAATCCCTCCCCTTGCACTTTATTTTTTAAAATGTATTTATTTGAGAGAGAGAGAGAGAGAGAGAGAGAGAGAGAATGCACGTGCCTGCACACACACAAGCGGGAGAGGGAGAGAGAGAATCCTAAGCAGGCTCCACACGCAGCACAGAGTCCAATGCGTGGCTTGATCTCAAGACCCTGAGATCGTGACCTAAGCTGAAATCAAGAGTCATATACTTAACCGACAGAGCCACTGAGGCGTCCCAGGAATTCCTTTAAAAGAAGGGGAAAATGCACAAAATTTTCAAGCAGATTATTTATAAAGATGGAATAATGAAAATAGCCTAAATGTCTAACAATAAGAAAATATTTAAGTAAATTACAATAGTCCGTGGTGATGGCATATTACAGCCCATTAAAATATTGATTTGAAGACACCATGGCAACCTGAGCCACTTTAAATACAATACTAAGAGAAAAGGCAGAAATCGTTGGATCTGCAGCAGGTGTCCGATTATATAAAAATGTCTAGATGTGAATAAGGACAGTGTGGGGGAGAAACAACTTAAATGCAATTTTGACACGAATTTGGAAAGGGAGAGGATTTTGCTTTCATTCCCAGAGGTTGGATTATGATGGGACTGCCCAACAAATGCTTTTTGAAGATGGCATGTGAGGTGATTCCTGCAAACGAGCAAGTGCTGTCAGAATGTATTGTTACAATCTTCCTGTCAAGGTCTGTGCAAAGAGCCCCCTGGGGTGGGGTGGTGGAGCCTGGCCTGAGTGCTGGGCTCATTCTGCAGGGCCACAGGTGTCTGGGGCAGTTACAATTGCCCCAGGCCTCCAGAGGCAGCAGGGAGAGCGCGGTTAGGTGCTGCCTCTGGAGTTCAACAGACCTGGGTGTGAGTCCAGCTCATCCACACACAGGCTATGGGCTTTTCCTGGGGTCCTCAGTTCAGTTACCTCTCTAGAAAAATGCAGATTCTGAGACCTCCCCAGGCTGAGTTGTGATGATTCCCAATCAGGTACGAAAAGGAGCCCATGCACCGCATCAGAAAGTTAATTGTTAATATTAGCTGGATGCAGGTTAAACTTTTGCCATTAGGAGGTAGATGGGCATGATACAGCCATGCAATGCAAACTTTCAGCTAGGGTTTAGTATTAAATCACTTACAAACCAGACTTGTTTTGCCCAGGTAGGTGTTTGCATCTTCAACTACCCAACACCTCCGGTTTGGGAGAGCATGTTCGTGCACTGGACCATGTCACTCCCCTGCTTAAAATTCTTCAGCAACTCCAGATGCCTATGCAATTGAGTCCAAACACATGGCCACTTGGCCCTTTAAGGCTGGTCCAGCACTTGGGGTTCACCCCCGTGCCTTCCAGCCACACACTCCACATTGCAGGAGTACTAACTGCCCCCCAAGTCCTCCCCACAGTGATCCCTGCTGACTCTTTACCATCTGCCTTTGCACATTCTGTTCCCTCCTTCTAACACACCCTTCCCTTCTCTACCAACTCCTCCTTAGTGGAAACACCTGCCACTTGCACAAGACTCCTCGCTAAGAGGAAGTCTTCTCTGCCCCTCCTCCCTGCCCCGGGTTAGGGACCCTCCTCTAGATTACCATAGTTCTCTGAGCTCCCTGCATTGTCCTGAGTATGTATTGGCTCTGGGAGTTCCCTGAGGGTTAGGATTTATGCCTTCATCTCCTGAATATTCCTGTTGCCTTCCACAGGGATGGGCACAAAAAAGATCATCAGTAAATGCCTATAGAATAAATGAATCCATTGGTGGCAAATCACAGTGCTTTACTTGCACAGGAAAATATATGAGGATATGCTGGCAAAATCAAACAAGTTAATGTTTCACTGGGCTGGAAGCTGGCAAAATGAGGCAAGTCCTCACCTTGTACTTTAAGAACCCTGAAACAGGCAGTTAACCTTGGATCCAGTATGCTTTGGGAACGAGGAACGGCAGCAGGAAAATCCAAAGGTTGGCCACAACGGATGTAACTATTGTGCCAATTAACATTTTAAAGCATGTTTTCTGGGATAGAGAGGATAGAGACAGCTGTCAATATAAGGGAGGCAAATTTCTCTGCAAATGAGAGAAAGAAAATGCTAAGAAAATTACCCACTTGACGGGAAGAGCACTGGGTGTTATACTATATGTTGGCAAATTGAACTCCATTAAAAAAATATATTCAAAAAAATTACCTAAAGTACAACCTTTGATCCAGGCTAGAACCAGGAACCCAATCCCTATAATTGGAGGTGATATGGAAGTTTGTGCTTTCTTCTATGAAGGGAGTCGGTGGCTTTCACGAAAAGGCTCTCTCTAAGGGCTCTGGTTGCCACCTCCAAACTCTATGCTGAAGTTCTAACCTCCAGTGTGACTACATCTGGAGATGGGGCCTGAATAGAGATATTAAGTGAGGTCATAAGGGCGGAGCCTTAATCTGACAGGACGGATATTCATAGAAGAGGAGGAGACTCCAGAGTGCTCTCTTTAGCTCCTCCACAGAGGAAAGGCCATGGGAGGCCACAAGGAGAGACTGGCCATCCGCAAGCCAGGAAGAAAGCGCTCCCCAGAAACCAACCCCGACAGCCCCTCAATCTTGGACTTCTGGACTCTAGAACAGAGAGAAAACAAATTTCTGTTGTTGAAGCCACCACCACCAACAAATTCTGTCGTTTCAGCATTGGTGGTCTTGTGTTACAACAGCCTGAGTAGACGAATGCAGATGCCTTGACCAAATCAGGAGAGTCCTGACTTGTTGCAAATAGAAGGGTTTTGATGCAAGTCAAGCTTTCCACCTGTCAATGAGTATATATCTTCTCCTAGGATCTGAGCGGCCCTGAGTGTAACCTTAAAGGACAGAAGTGCTTCACAGGGGCGAGCCTGGCCCAGAGCCACCCCAAGCAGGCTGTCCCATAGCACAGCACACCTAACACTGACTTCAGTGTCAAGATCACTTTGACTTCCATGGAGAGGTTGAGAGTTAGCGTGAACCTGGCTGGGGACAGGTTCAGCTACATGGTGTCCAGACTCTTCCTGGGACACCCAAGGGCCTCCACCACCTTCCTGCCTACCTCTCTTCTGTCCATCTGTCCATGCCTGACTCCCCACCTGCCTGTGCCCCAGACTAAAGAACCAGGAAGGCCTCCGGTCTCCTTGGGTGCCCAGATGTCTACACTGGCCCCGCTCACCATCCTTATCATCATGAATGGTCATGGATTATTCAGTGCTACTACACTAGGTATTCCTTTAGGGTAAAGAACCAAATGGGGCTGACCCACTTAACTTAGGTTAGCTGTCTTCATGTATCCTTTTGAGAGGGGCTGTCTGGACCAGCATGTGACTACCACCCACAGCCTTTGCCATTCTAGAAACCATGATCTGTGCCCACAAGCCTATGCCCGGATGGTGATGAGAAGCACTCCCTCCAGGGCTGTTCGACCCCCAAGCCAGCTCTGCTCCTTAGGACCTGTGACTAGGCCGCATCCCTTCCTTCAACTGCATAAAAGGAACAACAGAAGTATCCACCTCCTTCGGTTGCTGTGAGAATGAGAGAGAACACATCTAAAGCCCTAGACCAGCGCCTGGCACAGAGTATGTGCTCAGTACATCCTAGCTCTTCTGTGGGGCATGGTGAAGGCAGCAGAACCCACAGCATTAGGAAACCAAGCTTTTAAAGGCAGAGTTAACAGGTAACCAACAATACTGAGCTGATTTTATTTATAAGGCACTTTTCACTGGATTACCAGTGGTTAAGCCTCAAACAACCCCGTAGCCCAAGGCAGCCTAAGGCAGCGGGTGGTGTCCTAAGGCTCATCTCGTAGGCGAAGAAACAAAGGTTTCCGGGAGGTTAAGCGAGTTGCCCAGAACACACAGCGATGGAAACGGCGTTTTGCCAGTTCAAATACGGAGCTCCCGGGAGCTGAGCCACAAGGAAGCGCAGCCCTGGAGTTCAGGTGGGGCTGGACCACCCGCCCAGCCCTCCGTGGCGGCTGCCGCAGGCGGGACGCCCTCCCTGGAGTCACGGAGTTTAGCCGAGAAAAGTTTCCGTCGGCTGTCCTCGGCGAGGGGGGCGAGCGGCGCGGAGCGTGCCCGAGCAGGAGACCAGCGCGTCGCGGACACACACTCGCACTCGCACACACACTCGCACACGCACAGGCCGCCTCCCCGAGCCCCCCGCCCTGGGGACCTGGGCTGGGGCAGCCGCAACCGGGCAGCACCGGGACTCGCGCCCAGGGCAGCTCCTCCTGCGCTCCCCGAGGAGGGCTGGGCCGCGCCCCCAGTCCGACCGGCCCGCGGGGCAGCGGCACCCAGGACCAAGCCCGGCAGACGCCCCGCGCCGCGCCGCGGATGCAGGGGTGCGCCCCTCGCTCTTACCTTCCTCGTTCTCGTCAAACACGGGGGGCTTGTGGGAGTGGTTCCCGCCCATATTCCGCCGCGGCGCCTGCCGCTGCTACATGCCCGGGCGCGGGGCGCGGGGCGCGGGGCGCGGGGCGCGGGAGCCGCTGGCGGGACGCGCGGGCGAGCGCCCAGCCCAGGCTGCAGCCGCGCGCCAGCCGGAGGGGGCCGAGCGCCACGCAGGGGCGGGACCGCGCCCGCCGCGCCCCCTCGAGCCGGCGCCCCCCGCGCTCGCCCGCCCGCCCCGCCCCGGCGCCCCGCCCGCAACCCCGAGCCGCGCTCCTCGCCGGCTGCAGCGCGCGGGGGCCCGGAGGCGGCGCGGCGGGCGGAGGGCGGAGGGGGAGGGGAGAGGGAGGGGGAGGGATGCGCGGGGGGCGAGCGCAGCCCGGGGGGGGGGGGGGGCGCCGGAAGAGGGGCGCGGCGGGCCCACGCGAGCGAGTGCAGGGGGGCGGGGAGTGACCGCGATCCCGGCGTAGAGGCGCCCCCCGCGCGCAGTAAGCGACTTGTGAGCACCTACTACGTGCCAGGCCCAGGTGACCCTTCTGTGGCACCTCTTCCC
This sequence comes from Canis lupus familiaris, assembly GCF_011100685.1. Classification (NCBI taxonomy): domain Eukaryota; kingdom Metazoa; phylum Chordata; class Mammalia; order Carnivora; family Canidae; genus Canis; species Canis lupus. Next base: position 70,959,459 of record NC_049224.1, on the reverse strand, counting down.
AACCCGGCCCTTAGAAGAATCCCTGTTCCCCGTCTTAGGGTCAGGCAGCCTGAGGTTTGGAGGGACCGCAGCTCCCGGTCCGCCCTGGCCGCTAAGGGAGCCCCCAGGGCGCCCCGTTGGGCTTTATTTGCCGTTCGAGCCGGTCCAGCGGCAGTGGTGCGTCTACCTGTTCTCCAGCAGACACCTTTCCTCTTCATGTTTTTCTAAATATTTAATGAATGAAAGTAAAGTCGTTTCCGTTTAGGGTACCCCTCATTCTACATGGGGAAACTGAGGCCCCAAAGAGGTGTGGTTTGCCCCAGACCTCTCTTCCTAGGAGAGGAGTGCCTGCCTGGGCATGCACCTCGGGATTCTCCAGAACCCTACGGCCTCCGAGTCTGAGAAACCAACCAACCAACGGGTGGGTTCGGATTGGGGTGCGTGGGTGCCCGGCAGCGGGAGCTGGGGAGTCCAGATCCGGATAGGAGAGCTGAGTGCTGGGTGCGATGGGTGCACCCCGAGGCTCGTGGGGCAAGCGCAGAACCTCGGAGACCCTCCCTGAGGGACGCGCAGGTTACCCTCGAGGTGCGGTCCCGCCCAGCCGGAGTGGCTTTGGGGATCTTTGACCACATCCTGCCATCTGCTGGGAGCCTTAAGCCACTGTCTGTGCTTTGATTTAAAAAAAAAAAAAAAAAAAAAAAAAAAAAAAAAAAAAAAACATGGGTTCTTTTTGACTGTGTCCCCATCTTCTCTCCCCCTCCCTCCTTCCTTTTCTTTCTCTCCCTTGCAGGTGTGCTGGGGGTCAGGGGATGTCTCTCTGTGTAATACAGAAGGAAAAAAAAAAAAACAGAGGCAACAGGAAAAAGCTGAAAAGATGGTCCAGCTAGATTTACGATTGGCCCAAACTGCCAGGCCTTGGGGTGGGACAAGCCTCTTTTTTGCCTTTGAGTCCTTATCTGTGAAATGGGGAGACTGATAGTTACTCCCCAGGACTGCTGTGAGGATTATGTCAGAAACTATTTACAGAAGTAGGTAATAGTACCTGGTAATAGTAGAAATGATCAATAAACATTTCTTGCCTTTCATTCCACCGACAAGCACTGACTGAGTGGCCAGGCTACACTAGGCAACAGACTGAACACAGAATAGAGATAAGCCTCCGTATCCCTCCAGAGTCAAGGGGAGGAAATGGTCACAGGCTAGGGATTTGGGCCCTGTTCTGCTCAGGTTTAGTCCCACTCTGCTACTCTCTAGCAGGTTAACTGGGGTAAATTATTTAACCTCTTCCTGCATCAGTTTGTTAATCTATAAAATAGGGGTAATAATAGTACTTCCCCTTTTAGGGTTATTATGGGAAATAAATGAATTGATGTTGGTGCCTGAAACATAATAAGCACAACAGAAGTGTTAATTTATAATCTCTAATAATGACCTATTGTGTAAATTGTACTAACTGCTCACAACTCTCCCTTTTCTTCTTATCCTTTCCACGGCTCTGGGATGAAGGGGTGTTTCCCACCTCTTTCACACTACCAATGGGGGCTTTGCCATAGGACTAGGTTTGGCCAGTGGTAAATGGGAGGAAGTGACAGTGCACCAGTTCTGAATGAGCAAAGCCTTTAAGAGATGACATAGGTTTCAGCTCTCTTGTGCTATTGGTTTTGACCAGGACAAGAGCTGGCCCTGGGATCCTCTCTTTCCAGAATAAGAAATCCAAGCAATAGACCTGAACCCTACATGTATCCTGAAGCAGAGCACAGGCTCATGACTCTGAAAAATATGTGCTTTTGTAAGCCACTGAGATTTGGGTGTGAGGGATGTTTGTTTTACAGCATTATCACAGAGAAAGCTGACTAGAACATACATTAACAGGCGTACATGCAAAGACTATGATTGGGGTTTATGTTCTGGTAGAAGGAAGCCCAAGAGGCTGTTGGAACACAGCAGGTACTGGCTCCAGCTCTGAGAGTTAGGGAAGGCAGAAGGTTCCCCCAAAGAGGAGTCAGAGCAGCATTCCCTCCCTTTCTTCTTTTGTCAAGTAAGCATTTTCTGAACACTTCTTGTGGGCCGAGCCCCGGCTAGGTGCTGGAGGCAGACCTAGCCATGAGTGAGACAGGTCTGCTTTCCTAGAGCTGAAGTTTAGAAGTCTAGTGTGGGACAAGAACATTAAGTGCAGACTGGGTCACACTTTGATGGGAGGGTGTACAGAGGTTATAAAAGCATAGGGTGTGAAGGCAGAGGGGAGGCACCTGAGCCATACTCTAGGACAAAGAAAGCATCCCAAAAGAGATGGTGCATGAGCTAAGTCCAGAAGGGCAATGAAGGATCAGTCATAGGGGAAGGAGAGAGTCAGCCTCTGCAAAGTCCCTGAGGCTAAGAGAAAAGGGCATCCTGTAGAGGTTGAGAGCGTTCCACATCAGTGGAACACAGCTCAGCATACAGAGGGCCAGGATGGCAACGACAGTGCATGTGCAACAAGTGCGCTCTGCATGCCAGTCTCTTGTGCCAGGGCCATGCTCAGCCCTGCAGGCAACCCCTTCCCTGTTACCCTCCCCACTTACAGAGAGAGAACCAGGCCCTGTGACTTCAGGTTATTTTGTGGATTACCCCTTGTAGTCCTCACTACAAACCTGGCAGGTGGTTTTCTCATCATCCCTGTACTGAGGACAGACAAATTATGCCAAGGCCCTGGTTGAGAAGTGGTGCCCTTAAGGTTTAAATCCATAAGTTAAACACATCAAAACCAAGACAAAGGACATATGGAATAATGGCTATTTCTGGACTTGGAAAGTTCAGGTTATTTTTATGTTTTTAAGTGCTTTTGTGCTACCGTACAATTGCTATTATAAAGAAGTATTTTTATAATCACATTATTTTAGTAATCAGTTTAAAAAAAAAAAAGATCTTTTCATTTTGAAAAATATCTGGGGAACACTAAGCTGCCCCTGACTTTGCAATGCCTGTTTCACAGCCCATCGCTACTCTTACTGACTGACCGGGTGGGGGCGCTACCAACAGCCTCAGCTTACAGATAGAGGCAAAGGAGCTCAGAGGATTCAAATGGCTGGTCTTCCATGCCACAGCTATGGCATTTGTTCCTCACAGCTGCTGCGACACATTACCACACACTTGCTGGCTTCAATCAGCAGAAATAGATTCTCTCACTGTTCTGGAGGCCAGAAATCCAACATGAAGTTGTCAGCAGGATGGGTTCCCTCTGGAGGCTTCGAAGGGGGGCTCAGTTCCAGGCATCTTCTAGCCTCTGGTGGCCACAGGCATTCTTTGCCTTGGGCCTGCAGAACTCCACAGGCAGCTGAGGGTGGAAGCCTTCAGCAACCCTTGTCATGACTCTCCATCGTGTAGGGATTGGTCACATACTACTGACACCATCTGGCTGAATTATTTTGGAGTAAGCACATTTCTCCTCCAGCTCCTAGCCAACGTTGAGTGCTATCCAGTCCCCTGAAGAGAGCATAGCTGCACTCGGTTTCAGCTGTGTTCCAGATGAAGCCAAATCTGGGTCTTGCCCTCTCGCCTGGCCCACGTACTGATAAGGCTCAGTATAGTATTCTAACTCTGTGCAAAAACAAATAAGTAAAATAAAAGCCATCTGCTTCTCTGTGCCAAGCCTATCTAGCTTTCTCAGAACGTTGACTTTGAAAAGATCATGAGAGTTATGGTTTACGGGATTCTCCTAGGGACTGAGCACATGCATCTATGTTACTTCTTGAATCCCAAATATAAGCACAGAAGTAAGAACTGGGATTCTTTTCCTGCCTTAAACTTTCATGAGTCAATTCCTGGGGCTGCTATTCCTCTCATTGAGAACATGATTAAGCATTCATACTTGGATCCAGCGGCTGTAACCTTTAATTTTATGTAACACGATCGTGCTGTAGAGGCTAATGTGATTCCCCAAGGCAGGGTGTCTTGTGTGCCAAACCATTTCTTAGAGTCTGCTAGATCAGATTTTGTTATCATTTCTGTTAAGCCTATTTTATTTAAAACTTGATTCTGGTTCACTTAGAGTAAATATCGTCTGCTTGCACTCTGTCTCAATATGTTCTGTTTGGCAGCATTGTACATTATAAACAACAAAAAAATGATAAAGGCTGTTTTGTGGCACACCAAGATAAGGCACAGTTTGCACATCCAGTTCTGTGGTTGGAAACCACCTCACTTGGATAGCAAATTATCCCTACTGATTAAAAAAAAAAAAAGTAATTTCAAGAGTAAGAGTAACATTTTTATTCTTAAAAGTGTGTGTGCTCTAACAAAATAAGAGTCCATAAATTGCTACTAATGTGGTGTGTCTGCATTTCTTGGCATTATAAAACTTCCCTAGAGGCATTTTCATCATTTGGAACTTGGTATACCAGCAAGTCTGAGCTCCTCCTTCTTACATTAAAACAATTTGCATAGTAGCTCCATGGTGACCTCAAATGAAGTGTTTGCAGAGAATTCTAGCTGTAATGTGAACCAGGCTGGATTAGAAGGAAGCCGCTGTAGTTGCCAGATACAGCATCCATGCGGTGTGCTTCTCTGTGTTCCCACAAGAGTTTATAGGGATTCTTAGAGGCTTAAAGAGTCCTCATGAACACTCTGAAACTGTACTTGAATTTGTATGTGTGCATGTGTATGTGCACACACATATGAATACTTTTATAGGGAGATAGTTAAAGTCTTCCATAGTTACTTCAAAAGGTGCATGAATCCACCCCCCCACACACACACCAAAGAAAAGGACCAAGAACCACTGATCTATAGAATAATCTATATCACGGAGAATATGTTCTTCTCCTAGAAAGCAGAAGCCACATGCTACAGGAGTAATAATGATGATTTATGAAAAGATACTATGGCCTTAAATGTTGTACTGCCGCTGCCTTACTATGGAATCTCATATAAGCTGTTTCCCCTCCCTGGGCCTCAGTTTCCTTATGGGTAAACTGAAAAAAATGAGGGAGTTGGGCTATATGACAAAGACCATGACTTGATCTTTGGTAACCATTTGTCTCTTCTTTTTTGAAAAATATGACACACAAAGCCAGATTTAGTTGAGCACGTGGCTACCAGGCTAGAGACTACATCTCCCAGCTTCCTTTGCAGGTAGGAGTGGCCATGTAACTGAGTTCTAGCCAATAGGATGTGAGAAGTGATGTGTAAAACCACTGCACTCTTCCCTCCCCCTCTTGTAGGCTGTGATGCTAACAGGGTAGTCTGAGCTAGCTTCAGCCCTGCCAGAGAGGACCACACCCTAGGAAGTAAGAGAGCAAACAGAAGGAGCCTGCTTCCCTGGTATCCTGATGCAGCAGAATGCCTTACTGGACTTGGATGGCCTGCCTACTTCTGGATGATTAAGAGATAGTACACTATCATAGTTACACTAATTTGAGGGTTTCTTTTGGTTCAGCCCCATTACTTAACTAATACAGACAGGAGGAATGTCAGGGTCATCACTGTCATTATCATCATCTTTCCTGACATCCCAAACAACATAGGCATATAACAGACATCCCTGAAAACAGAAAAAAAAAAAAAAAACCATGAATGAACAAATGAACCAGGGAATGGGTTTAATGGGCATGTCAGAAATGCTACAGGATGATTCACAAACCACATAGAATATGGATGAGATCATGTCTAAGTATTCTTCCAATACTAGAATTCTGTTATGTTGTTTCTCAGAACTGAGGATCACTTGGAAACCCAGCAGTGACTGGCATTGCCTAGCCACGTGTCCCCCAGACAAAGGATGGGGAGGGCATGTTCTCAAAGGGGTCAAAGAGGGGATGCCTGGGTAGCTCAGTGACTGAGCATTTGCCTTCGGCTCAGGGCGTGATCTTGAGGTCCTGCGATCAAGTCCTGCATCGGACTCACCATAGGGAGCCTGCTTCTCCTTCTGCCTATGTCTCTGCCTCTCTCTGTGTGTCTCTCATGAATAAATAAATAAGATCTTTTTTAAAAAATAAAAAATTCAAAAAAATAAAAGAGATCAAAGAGATGCCACATACACTCTTCTCCCTCACCATCTGTGCTGCTCCTTTTGGTTATGCATTCATTCACTCAACAAACATGAGCTTATTACATGTCTAGCACTAGCAGGTATGGAAAGGAATAAGTAGTCCCCATGCCAACCCTCATGAACCAATGAAGAAACAGAGCCATGGTAAATAAAAGCAGTGCTGCGACTGAGCGGAAGTTGAAACAGTCTGAAACAAGAAGACATTTTCAGCTTTGTGTCTTCAGAGTCTCCCCCAGACCTGGTCTCGAGAAAAGAACCATCCTTATGTTCCCCAACTTTAACACAGCCAGGAGTTCTTGGTTTGCTTTGGGGGAAGTTCACCTGAATATCTCATTCTCAGAGTCCTCAGAGCATCCTCAGTCCAATGAGCCTGGGCTTTTGGCAGGGTCAGAGCTCCAGCTGGGAAGGAGAAGACCTATCTCTGGCTGTTGGACCACTCATTCATAATTCAGTCATTCAGCTTGAATGAGTCATTTCCTTTTAGTTCTTCATTTGTCATATGGGGATGGCTTTTCCTATCTTATGACATTAGTGTGAACTCCAAATCCAAACACCTAGCAGAGTGCCTGCTGCCTACCAAGGCACAATACATACAAATGCTGCTGGTTTGGTAGTGTCAGAAGTATTGTTCTAGCCTGGCAGTTCTCAACAGGGGTGATCTCCCACCATGGGACATTTGTCAATATCTGGAGACATTTTTGATTGTCCTGAGTGAGTTGGGGAAGCAACATTATTGACTTCTAGTGAGGAGAGACCAAGGTTGCTGCCAAGGAACCTGCAAGCACAGGATAGCCCCCACAACTGGGTCACTCTGCTGTAATCCATTGAAATACCAATTTCAACAGGATACATTCAAACTCTTGCTAGACATTTCTAGTGCGTAATTTAAAATGCCATCCTGGCCTTGGTATTTAATATATAATTATAAAACAGTATTTCTGTGACTGTCAACTGGAATTTCACAAGACTTTGCCTCAAAATACCAGCAGCAAGCTTCAGCTCCTTCTATCCATAAGTGGATGGTTGCCAGTAGAACCTGATCTTACTCACTCAGGTCCACTTGATTACTCATCAAGAAACATCACGTCTTCTAGTCTGGCCTACAATTGTGGAGTTTATTTTCTGACTTTGGAGACACCTGGGCCCAATTCACATAATCAGAACCATAAGGGGCCTGCTGTATGGAGAAGGAGTGGGGTGTTTAGGATGATGATTACCAGTGTGAGTTGTGATGATTATAGCATTTTTTTCAGCCAATATTCATGGAGCATCTACTACATTCCAGGTGCTATGCTAAGTGCTAGGCATTCCATGGAGAATAAAACAACCATGGTCCCTGTGGTTTTTGTACCTAACTGCTTTCTGGTGGCTTTAGCATATATTGTTATAATTATACAAACTTTTGAAATAGGCAGGAAGGGTATTTGTCACAGGTGAGAAAGCTATACTTATGAACAAACTCACAGGATTCTTTGTCAAAAAGAGCAGAATGAACCCTCAGTCCAATAAGCATTAAAGGAGAGTATTAACAGACACTCATTAGCTTACCCAATCCCTGGGATGCCCAGAGAATGGAACAGGACATGATTCAGCCAGGAACTATGATCATAACACGCCATTGAACAGGCTGCACACGTGATCCCATTGCTTCCAGGCATCAACAGTGGAGATGCTGAGCAGCAGGTACAACTACTGGCACCAATTTCTTTCTTCTGAAGCCAAATCTCCTTTAGTTGCTCCCAATTGGTGGGGTCTAGGTTAAATGCTTCCGTCCTACCTGCAAGGGGACCTGGGAAATTGAGTTCTGTTTTTCCATTGGAGACATAAGCACAACTCATAAAGTGGAGATTTCCTTCCCCAAAACAAAAAAAAAAAAGCCATTCAAAAGATAATGGGCAAGCACACTATGACACATGTCCAGTTGCAGGGCAGCCACAATGCAGGGCCCCCAGTCCTATGATGAGCAAGGCACAGGCCATCAGGGTTTAAGTAGGTAGATGATTCCAGTAATGACCTCCAATTTGTTCATGCTTTTCTACTCTTCCTACCTCCACCAACCATGGCAAGATCATCCCTCAGAAGTGAAGGAAGCAGGCTTTCCCAAACAAAAACTGAGGAAATTCATTGCCCACAGACCTGCCCTACAAAATATGCTAGAAGAAGGTCTTCAGGGAGAAAGGAAATGTTGTTGGTCAGGAACTCAGATCTACATAAAGAAAGGAAGAAGATTGCAGAAGAAATAAATGAAGATAAAATAACATCTTTTCTTTTCTTCTTCTTAATTGATCTGAGAAGGCACTGTTTTTGAAAAGAGTAAGAGGAGGGATATATCAGGTACTGGCTGCACCAGGATAATAAAATGGACGACTTATGGCAGGTCTGGGAAGAAAAGGAACCAGAGGGCTCAAGTGCACAAAACCAGTAAATGGCTGCATGGAGATTCAAACCCTAACTTCTTTGAATCCTGTTCTATGCCTTTTTCTCTCCACAAGATCCTCAGCTAAGCCTCTGGGAATATATGAGAATGAGCTCCAGGTCGTCTTCCCTTCTGGGGCCCATTTCTCAAATCAGAGAATGGAATCCCTCAGCTTTTCCATCATTGTTGGTGACAGTGCTGACCCATGTGAGCCACACATCTGTGTGACAGCGGCTGACATGACAGCTCATTTACTGCAAAGCTTTAGAAAGATCTGGGGCCATCTGGTAGACATAGGGCCCTGGAGGTTCTGGCTAATAGCCTTCACTCACCAGTAATCCCAACCACCATTGACCACGTGCTTACTGTGTGCCAGGATCTGGGCTAAGCATTTGACACATATTTTAGCATTCATTCCTATTAATGGCCTATTTTCATCCCTATTTTAGCAAACAGGAAAGGGAATCCAAAGAGGTTAGCCAAACTGCCTATAAAAGATTGAATTGTGCACTCCAAAAGATGTATTCAAGTCCTAGGACCTAGAACCTGTTAACATAATCTTATTTGGAAATAGGGTCTTTGTAGTTGTAATTAAGTTAAATTAAGTTTGTACTGGGTGGAAGCCTAATCCAATGACTGTTCTCATAAGGCAGAAATTTAGAGGCAGAGACACACAGGGAGAAGGCATGTGGAGACAGAGATTGGAGTGATGCATCTACAAGCGAGAGAATGTCAAGGATTGCCAGCAGCCACCAGAAGCCAGGGGGGAATCATGCAACAGGTTTGCCCTCAGAAACCTCCAAAAGGAGCCAACTCTGCTGACATTTTAATTTTGGACTCATGTCTGGCATCCAGAACTACGAGAAAATAAGTTTCATACGAGGTTGTGGTACTTTTATGGCAGCCACAGGAGACGAATATATCAACCAAGGTCACACAGCTAGTAGGATGTGGAATCTGAACTTGTACTTTATTTAAAAGCCCAGACCCTTAGCATGGCCCGGTCCCACCTGCCTTGCAGAGTAAGGAGTGTTACAGCAGGAAAGACTGTAGAGGTCATACCCCCTGGTGTTCTCCAGACTGATTTCTGGAGCACAGCTCTGGATGATAGCAATCTGTTGGCCATGAGATCAATTTGGTTTTCAAGAAATAATAAGTCTTGGGCCAGTTCCCCCAGGAGAAATCCTGAAAAGAGGATGTGAATACAGTGTTTTATTGGAGAGGTAACCCCAAACAACCTTCATAGGGGAATAAGGGAGTGAACTAAGGAGGAGAAGGTGTCCAGGTTGGAACACTCAGGTATCACCTCCTTGGTGAAGCCCTCTTAGATTGACCTGGACAGAGTAAGTCCTTAGCTCAAATTCCATGCTTCCTTCCAAACTGTGTTCACCTCCATATTACAGAATTTATCATGCTGTCAAGAATGTGTAGTTTTACATACTTGACCTCCCCCATTAGCCTAAGTTCTTCTAGAGCATTTTCTTAAATCCTCAAGACAGTAGAGAAGATGGGGTGGGGGAGGTGATGATAGACTACCAAGTAAATCCTGGAGGTTGTGTATCCAGGTCTAAGGCAAGTTCCACAAAGTTTCATGATGTGGGTGAAGGAACAGACTTTATTGGGGGAAACAGAAACTCATAAGGCCGAGGTCAGTAAGAAGGGGACATCCTCAGAGAGTTGTGTTGAGTCAGGTTCCTCTGCTGGGTACCCAGACTGCGGCTACCCTCCAGCGAAGGGACCCTGACCTCCATTGCTCTTTTGTGTGCAGGACAGACAAAATGGCAACTCTTCCAAAATGAGGATAATTTGACCCTTTCAGCACCTAACTGGATTTAGGTGCCAGATCTTACATTTGTCTGGGAACACCAGCTGCCCAGCACCTGGGCACCTTTGAATCACCTGCTGGAAATAGAAGTCCCTCCAGTCAGTGGAGAGGGAGGCTCTGTTTCATGAGGAGCTAGCTCATGAGCTGAGTGAGTGAATGAATGAAAGGCAGGCAAAGTGGGATTGGAGTCTCTTTCAGCTTTCCTTGCTCATGTTCCGTGCTACACTAGGCTTTGTGTGGCTTCCTGAGTAGCGGTGACACCTTGGCATCTGGTGAACCATCAAGATACCTTGGTTTATTTTGTAGACATTCACTATATGTTTTTTAAGTTCTTAACTATGGGGTGCCCAAGGCAGGGAAGAAAACAGAAAATAATCTCCCTTCTTAGAGTTTACATTCTAAAGGAGAAGGTGAGCAGTAGTCTTTTTTTTTGTTTTGTTTTTGAAAAAATATTTCAGGAAGTGATGAGTACTATAAAGAACTGAACTATATGTTGGCAATTGAACACCAATAAAAAATAAATTTATAAAAAAAAAAGAACTGAAACCCCCCTTATCACCCAGTGAAGCTGAAATACACTGATCCAAGAATGCAACGACTACCCTCAATCAGAATCTAATAGAAAAGAATGTATCCCCTTTGGCCAAGGCAAGAGGGGCTCCTGTGCTGCCCCCCTCCACCCACTCTTCAGAGGGCCTGCAAATCATAAACACACTCTCAGTGTGTGAAAGAACTCGTGGGGGGCCTCTGTCCCTGGGGGCCTGGCACAGCACGTCCCACAGTCCTAAACACAGTTCAGGAACCTGGGAATGCTTCTCGGCATCTCTGGCACGATCTCCTAAAAACAAAGTGTGGCTGCACCCAAATGCTTCCAAGATTTGTAAGTTTTGCTGCCAATTTTAGAGACAGACACTGCTTTGAAGTATGAGGAGGATCTGAGCAGCCTAAGGATTTAGTTTCAAGGAAAGACAAATGAGTTAACGTGCAGACTCTCTGCTCTGGAGTGCATGAGTGCTATAGATTCTTGTATACAAAGCAGTGTTTTCCTCCAGTGTGGCGTATCCATCCCGGTCTTGCTTCCTTTTGGTTCCAATAAGTAGATCTAGAGGCACTCATGAACAGGCCTGGTACTGGCAACAATTACATGGATGGTTTGGAAACATTTTCCATTATTAAAATTCATCTTAATGCTTATATCTGGATATGATAAGTCTAGATGTAATTGTTTGAAGGATGATACAAATTCTTTATATTGGCAACTAGATGGACATTGAACCCTTGATTCTCCAAAGGTTTTGACAGAACATGAGAGACACCTAACTGGAAAATGAACAAAGGGTAGTGGAAGGGGAGGTGGGCAGGGGGTTGGGGTGACTGGGTGACACGCACTGAGGGGGGCACTTGATGGGATGAGCACTGGGTGTTATGCTATATGTTGGCAAATTGAACTCCAATAAAAAAATAATTTAAAAAAATAAAAATACTCAATGAGATTCCATTACATTTTCAAAGGAATAAATCAATTTTGATTGACAACATTTTTATTTACAATTCTTATTCTTGGGACACCTGGGTGGCTCAGTGGTTGAGCATCTGTCTTCAGCTCAGGGTGTGATCCCAGAGTCTCAGAATCAAGTCCCACAGGAAGCCTGCTTCCCCCTCTGCCTATGTCTCTGCCTCTTTCTGTGTGTCTCTTATGAATAAATAAATTAAATTTTTAAAAAATATATTTTTCTTCTTCCATTTAATGTGCATTCTTCCTTTTACTTTTAATAGTATTGAATATTATAGGAGAAAGTAACTTTTGAAAACATCCATGAAGAATCATTTTTTAAAATCTTTACAATTAATTTGTGTTGCTGATGCAAATACACTGTAATTCTGTACACTTTGAATACAAATATTCTCAAAGTTCCTTAGCTCAGTCACTATGAGTCTAAGTCTCTTCCCTGACTAGGGCACTGTGGGGAAGGTCATCTAGAAAAGTGAACACTGAGCTGAAAGTTGATCCCTATGAATTCCTCTTGCCTTCCCTGCTCTGCTCCGAGAGGCTGCTCCGAGGACATAGCTTGATGATGTAGTGTTGAGAACACCTGCACGGTATACAGGACTGAACCTAGTTCAGGCCTCTCTCTATATAAATTTAAGATGTAATGGATGGGTGCGGGATCCATTCATCTTGCAGCTGCCCAAGACAAGCCTTGTATGGAAGTTCCCTTGCTTATTAAAACTGTCACCTGTCAACCTGAAGTGGCCTGCCTCAATCTTTCACCTCTCCCTGCCCTCTGTGTAGGGGCGGCCAGTTTCAGATCACAGCTGGGTCACTCTAGAGAGGGTTGCATGCAAACCAACCAGGACCTCTACCCAGCCGCTAAGCCCAGCTCAGCCATCTCCCATCTGGAAATGCACTCTCCAACCCTGACAAAGTGCAGACTTCCTTCTCTACCTGCCTGCAGCCCTGAGGACATGGACACAGAAAGCATCAGCCCCCTTTCCCCCTCTGCATGACCTGCTGTCACTGCTTTGGTCCTGATGAGCGACTGAGGACATTAGTCACCATTTTTCCATTCACTGACCAATTACCATGTGCCAAGTATTACAAAAAGCTTGTCACAAACATTCATTCAATTATTTTAACCATCCTATAGAGACATTTCTCCTTCTTTAACATGTGAACAGTAAGGCTCCAGAACTGGTGCATCCAGTCACTTCTTTGTTGAACATGGATGGAGACCTACCATGAAGTAGGCATTGCCGGCTCCTGCAAATCAAATCAAGAGGGATTCTGAAATCCCATAGCTGGTGAATGTTCAAGCCAAAGCTGTCGAGGCCCAAATTCCGAGTGCTCAGCTATGCACTAAGATGTCTCCCCAGTGGCATCTGTAAATGGAGGCAGAAGTTTTGAGACATCTGTGGAACTGGACCTTGGATTCTGTAACCAAATTCATATCTAACCACAAAAATGCATGTTTAGCATCAGTGGAGGGGAGCCAGTGATGGCCAATGAGGAGAAAGCAGACACCAGCAGGAGAAAACATTCACTATGCCTCTTGCTACCAAGCTTACCATAAGACTTCTGTGATGAGGCTGCAAAATGCGTCTAGAGCCAGGGGTCCCAGATGAGACCCCAGAATTCCCCTCCAGCCTACCTGACAATTAGGTCAAGGGCTGAGACCAACTTAAGAATCAACCAAATGAGTGTGAGGATGTGAGAACAGCTTTATTTTGCTCATTTTTGAATGATGTGTCAAGAAGGAAAATGTGCAGATTACTCTATAAAAGATCTGACACATGAACACAAAGTTGTTTTCAAGTGTGATGATCAAGTTTTACACGGCATCAGGTAAGAGCATCGTGGCATCAGTAATGGAAATGAGAGAGCCATGTAAGAAGCCCTGTAGAAGAATGGTACTTGATAACACTTGTTTGTTCTGCTCTTCCTTCTTCAGATATTTAGGAGGAAAAGAGCACAAAGAATATTTCTGGTGTTAATCCCTGTGTCGGGTGCTCAGATCCCAGCTGTGAGCAGTGAAGTGAAGTGAAGGTGGCATGCAGGGCAGAACAGTAAATAAGCAAAGGTCTGTGACTTGTGCTAGGACAGCGAAGCGCAGGGATCTAGGGGAGGACACAGCAGGCGGCTCATCTTGCTTGAACCAGAAAATGCTTTGTTGGGAAATGGACTATTCAGATGCCCGGTAGTCTGAGCCTGATTGCAGTAGGGCTGGGAGCAGGGAAGGGTTTTCCAGGCAAGGAACAGCATCCCAAAAGCCTGTGCACCAGAGAAAAAATGACAACTTTGGGATGAGTGTTTTCTAAACATTTGATACCCACATCTAAGAGGATATTATTAGGGGTGCCTACGTGGCTCAGATGGTGAAGCATCAGCTCAGGTCATGATCCTGGGGCCCTGGGATTGAGCTCCAGATCAGGCTCTCTGCTCAGCAGAGTCTGCTTCTCCCTCTCCTCGCTCATGCTCTCTCTCAAATAAATAAATAAATAAATAAATAAATAAATATTTTTTTTAAAAAAGAGGCTTTTATTATAGTGTGCTCCCTAAGACCAATAATTTCCATACACTTTCTGGCTTATTTTTCAAAAGACTGATTCTGTATTTGTACAGACACAGTTGCTACAGAATAAGAGTCTAACTCCCCATCTAGTTGGAATGGAATTAGGAAGGTCTATGTCACAGCGTGAATTCTCGGCGACCTATCTGGAAGCATATTCTCCAATCCGCTTTCTTGCCTTTTTCCCTCTTCAATCTGAAACATTTCAATGGCATAATTTGATAATATATTTAATAGCCCTGCATCCCCTGTGGCATGGTAACTTTCGCTCAATTCACAAAACACCCCATGTCTTTGGAAAGTCGGTGATGGGATGCCGGGGCGGCTCAGTGGTAGAACATCTGCTTTCGGCTCAGAGCGTGATCCCGGGGTCCTGGGATCGAGTCCCACATCGGGCTCCCTGCAGGGAGTCTGCTTCTCCCTCTGTCTGTGTCTCTGCCTCTCTCTCTCTCTCTCATGAATAAATAAACAAAATCTTAAAAAAAAAAAAAAAAGTTGGTGATAAGTAAACGTGACCCCGCGAGTGAAGACGATGGACAGACATCCCACACCATAAAGAGCATCAGTTCTGGGCTTCAGAAGACTCAGGATTCGTGACCAGCCCATTGGTGGCCAGCACCGTGACTTTGAGTCTCAGAGCCCTGAGTGTAGACGGGGACTGGGGGCTCATCTCTCAGGAGGGCCATCAAGGGAAAGGCAGCCACGAATGCTCCAGAGCCGTGTCCCCCCTCTTACCTTGCTTGGGCTAGATGACTTGAGCAAGGCCCGCTCTCAGAAACGGGGGCCTCCCCGTGAAGGAAGAAGGGAACTATTCAAACCAAAGAGGAAAAAAAAAAGTGGGAAGGCACACTTGACAGGGTTCCCTGTGCCAGCGAGCAAGCAGGCGGCTGAGCCAGATTCTGAAATGCTTTCCGCCCGGGGGGTAAAGTTCTTCTCCCCCTGCTTCCTGCCCCGGGTGTGTGTTGGCTTCCAGGCTTCCTGAAGGGAGAGAGGCCAAGGCACTTGGAGTGCTTCCCGAGGGAGGAAGCCCTGACTTCACAAGCTGGAAGCCGCACGAGCTGGAAGGCCGGGGGGTGTCGCGGTGAGGCCAGGCTGGGGATGCTGGCTGGTGGCGGTGGTGGGCCACGCGGCTCTGAGTGGCTTCCATGTCCAGGGCCGGGGCGGGGGGTCGGGGGGGTTGCAACAAAGGGCATCATGTCTTCGTTCAGCCCACCAGCCCTCCCTGTCCCTCTGCAGGCCCACCATGTCCTGGGCCGGTTCCTGGGGTGGGGACGGGCGGCCCACAGCCCCTGGGCCTGTGCTCAGTGCCCACTGTGTCCTGGAGCTGGGAATCACATAAATAACAGCAGCCAGCCCGCACTGCTTACTCTGCACCGGGCTAAGGGCCCTGCGTAAGGGACCCCTGAATCCTCTCTCAGCCCTGGGGACCACCGGAGCTGTCTGCCTTCACAGGCGAGGAGACAGAGAGGTCGAGTCAGGCAGGTGGAGAGCCTCACTGCGCCCAGGGCCCCCTGCAAGAGCCAGAAATACTCTGGGCCCCCAGATCTAGTGCATGAGACTTGAGTTTGAACCTCTAAACCCAGCTGGGCCTCTAAGAGAAAGTAGGATGGTGGGTTACGGGAGCTGAGAGGGTACGTGGGGGCTCCATGTACAAGGGGCACGAGGTTGAGTCCGGGAAGATGCCAAAGTCTGGAGGTGGACAGTGGTGATGGTTGTACCACAGAGAGAAAGCGCTTAATGCCACTGATCTGCTCACTTAAACATGGTTAAAATGGTAAACAATTTTATCTTATATAAACTTTGCCACAATAACAATTGTTTTTCACAGGTACGGGGGAATAGAACAGAGCTCTAGAAATGCTCACCACATTGCACAAGAAATGGATCCTCTTTCGTTATAAAAGGAATCTTTTAAAGATAGAAACCGAGGCATAGATTTTCCGTAGATCAGGGGCTGTAACCAGGTAGGGATCCCCAGGTTCTCAATTTGAAAGAAGTCTGGTTGTATATGTGTTACACTGACACAACCAGTTACCTGTACAGCTACGTCGATTCTGTTCACTTGTTCAAAACAAATACGTTAGTGAATTATTCCGTGTCTTATACACAAAACCGGGGAGGAAAATCTGGGCCTCTGGACATGAACTCTAATACAACATGCTATCTGCTAGCAGCAGGGGATTTCTCAGGTGCTCTGGAGATGGGGTCTGGGAAGGGAGATTCCTCTTGAGTGAACATCCCCCATTCTGCCTGAATCCTCATGACTGTCACTCTTTGAGGGGCTGGAAGACACTGAGAGCCCCTGGGGTCAAGCACCGTGTAAGGCGGGGGATGGGAGCCTGACCTGTGGCTGCAGCCAGCAGATTCGTACCACCCCAGGCAGGGAGGACTCAGTATTCCCATGACTGGCCCCTTACAAGCAATGAATCTCCACATTTAGAATGGGGGGGGGGGGCGGGGATCCAAAACTTTACTGTAAATGAAGTCATTCCTTATTTTTGAAGGACATTAAGTCCCCAATGTAGGCTAAGGAGCTGTCCTATGTCACACAGCTTGTTGGCATCTCAGTAAATCATTTTCTTCCTTCTCATGTTTTATCTGTCCCTCAGTAAATATTTATTAAGGTTTATTAAGGGCCTTCTCTTAGGTGGCAGCACAGTGCGGGGGTTAGAAACACAGATTTGAACCAACCTGTCTGGTTTGAACCCAGGCTCCACTATTAATCAATTGTGTGAACATGAGCAAGCTACTTAACTTCTTGCCTGCTAGTGTCCCATTGGTGATATAGGGATGTGATGATTCCAGAACCTACGTCACAGGATTTTTAGGAGGATCGCCTTGGTGAGCATGCTCAGTGCTCTAACACAGCATCAGACACAGCACACTCTGCATCTCTGCCTGCTGTTACTCACTCCCTGGTCCCCACACCAGGTATGATAGGATGACGTAGCTGGTGGAGGAGTTGCATCAGTTTCGTGATTTTGCCAAGTGTCACCTTCACTTCTTCTCCAAGCCACCTGCTCATGCCTATGCTCTCTGCCTGGGGAATACAGAGAGGACCAGCTGAGCTCCCGCCACCAGGAAGCCTGAGTCTGACAAAGACGTTGACAAACAAACCATTGTAAGGTGGCATGGGGAATATTACCTGTGCATTATTAAATGAAAAATTATAATCCTCAATGAATGACCTCAAATAATAATGTATGGCTTAATGAAATCATTTCCTATTGCTGTGGAATGAATTCACACAACTCAAAGGCTTAAAACAACATCCACTTATTAGCTCACAGCTCCAGAGGGCAGATGTTTGGGTGGAATCAGCTGGGTTCTCCTGGCTGGACTCACAGACCGGGACTCCTATCCTGGGGCTCTGGGGACAAATCCATTCCCAGCCTCCTTCAGAGACAGGACCCAATTCCTTATGGCTGTAGGTCTGCAGTTCCCATTCTCTGCTGGCTGCCAATTGGAACCACCATGGGCTCCCGAAGGCCACTGCATCCCGAAGGCCACTGCATCCTTTCTCTCCTTGCTCCCTCTGCCTTCACACCAGCAAATCCTTCAGGTCAAATCCTTTCAACACTTGGAATCTCTTTGACTTCCCCTTCTGTCCCCAACCAGAGAAAACTCTCTGCTTTTAAAGGGTTTGTGTGATTGGATCAGACCCACCTGGGTAATCTCCCTTTTGATGAACCCAAAGTCGGCTGGTTACTAATCTCCAGGACACCTGCAAAACCTGTTCTGCCATGAACCTGCCTGACCACAGGAGTGATGCCTTGTCCTACGCACAGGCTCCACCCACGCTCTAAGAGAGGGCTCCCGAGGGTCATTGGAGGTCATTGTAGACCACACAATGGTGGACTAGGATGTCGCCCCAGGTCTTCTCCACCTCAGGGCGAGGCTGGCTGCCACCATCTGACTCAGGTGATCCCATGGAAGAGAGGAAGAGAGCGTGGCACAGCATGGCTCTTAAAGCTTCTGCCCACAAGGAAGGCCCATTGTGTCCTCTTATGTATTGATGCACAAAATAGCTCACATAGCCATGCGTAACTTGAAGGGGATGGGAAGCTCAATCCCAGCATGGAGCCAGGAGTCAGGAGCCTGGATGTATTTGGCCACCAGCACTAATGACTGCTATTAAGGAATGAGTCACCGAAGAGGAAGCAATGATCGTGAGCATCTGCTCTGTGCTAGGCACTCTGTTGGAGACTGTATTAGTCAGGACTCTCATCTGCAAAAGAGAGAAGGAAGCTCACTGAAACAGCTCTAGGGAAACCCAATACCAGGTCTGTAGCCTTAAATGAGCCCAGGCAGCTTAGAGAGTCCACAGAGGAACTGCCAGGCTCTGTCTCTGGGACTGCAATCAGAAACGCAGCTCCATCTAGACTCTTCATCGGCCCACCTCCTAGCTCTGCTCATGCACATTCTGGCCATGCCTGCTTCTCCAGCAGAGACAGTGGGAACTTCAGTGGAATGAGAGAGCAGCTTTCTCTCTGTTCCCATCTATTAATCCCAGGGAACAGACTGGTCCACCCTGCCCCTCATACCCATTACCAGCACCATAGCAGGGAGGTAAGAACTGGCCCAAGATGGACTTAAAAAGCCGGGTGTATAAGCGGAAAAAATAAAATGAAAAGAAAGATATACCAAGGCTGCTACAGTCACCCCAGCCGCTTCGTGCTTATTTCATCTCCATGAACACTCGGCAGTAAATGTAAATCCCACGCGCCAGAGGCAGATGAGGTATGACAAGATTTGCACACATAATAACATTTGTTCACATCATAGCAGAAGTGAGATTTAAAGTCTGTATTACTCCAAAGCCTGTGCTCTTTCAGCTAAGCCAACTGGGATTCTTCTTGAAAGACTTGTTCTGAGTCCTTTCTGTGTAAACAAGACCAGGGAAAGTGGGAGAACCTGTCCGGTACACTGTATCCCATTAAAATTTGAATCCATGTTTTGGAGGCTTAGAAAGGGGTCTGTATTCTAAAACATGGGATTCTTTTTATAATCACTGCCTGAAAGCAAAGTCCAGCCTTGGTGTTTGTCTTCATTCCTCCACTCTGGACCACGCGGGCCAACTTTCCTCTTGGGTTTGCCAAGAGCGCAAGTAACACACTCAAAAATACATCACCTAAACAGGGGGAGATGTGTTGCTTTTAATCAAAGGAACACTGATGTCAACAAATACTGGAGGCAACATTCTGGCTGGTTGTTCAGCCTACCCTCAACTTAAATACCTCCTGGCTGTCACCCTGGGTCTAGGCAGCTCAGGCACCCGTGACTCCGGCTTCTGACCTCAGAGCACAACCAGGAGTGCTGAGACACAGAGGTGGCCCCTTTGTCAGAGAAATGGCCTCCAACACCAGCCTCTGACATTAACCTCTGAGACTCTGCTTTATGCAGAACGGAAGCTGCCCCCGGGCTCTATCTATGGCCGCCAAAGTCAGCTACTGGCTGGACATTAGACAACAGAGATTTGAAACTGGCCATGGCCATTTCAACTTTGGCTGCCATCATGGGCAGGCACAGGACAGGAACATAGGGAACATTCAGGAAAGGTGTTGGAGCCAGGTAACAGGGGGTCAGGAAAACAGCAAGTCTGCTCAGGAATTTCCCATAACCCCATGGGCCAGGAACGAAGAGTATTTCCGTGGTTACCTGTATCAGTTATTGGAGTATGCCAGTCTGAACAGTGAGAAGGAAAAGATTAAAAGTTCTCTAGAAATGCTAAAAAGAAGTCCCAGACAATGAAAGTGCTAAGTCACAAGACAAACAAGGACAGGATTTGCTACCAGCACAAAGCTCGGGACTTTCTTTAGTGGTCACAAGGGAGACCTTACATCTCTGCACAGGGATCACATAGCATGTGTCCTAGACTCTGTTGGCAGCCAGTTTGTGACCACATGGGGACCTGGCCTGAGGATGGAGCTGATGGTATGTGTGTCAGTGCAGGTTTAACCCAAGAAGCAGAACCAGAAACAAAGACATAGTAAGGGATTTGCTATAAGGAATTGGCTGACACAGTTGTGGAGGCCAGACAAGAAAGCCCAAAATAGTAGGGCAGGCTGTCAGGAAAGGCAAAGTAGAACAGACAGGATAAGCTGAAGCTGGTCCACAGGCAAAATCTCTTCTTCTCCAGGAAAGTTCTTCTTCATCAGTTCTGTTCTTAATATCTTCCAACTGATTGAGTCAGACCCACCCAGAATACCTAGGATAGTCTCCCTTCCTTAAAGTCCACTGACAATGGACTTTAAACACGTCTACAAATAACTTCACAGTAACACCTGGATTTGTGTTGGACTGAATAACTGGGGACTGTAGCCTAAAAGAGTTGACACTTCAAAAGACCATCACTGTACAGAATAGGGAAACAGAAAAAGATGATTTCTTAGTGACTCCTTTGAGTTCCTAGATCAAAC
Source organism: Canis lupus familiaris (assembly GCF_011100685.1). Taxonomy (NCBI): domain Eukaryota; kingdom Metazoa; phylum Chordata; class Mammalia; order Carnivora; family Canidae; genus Canis; species Canis lupus. Next base: position 70,938,728 of record NC_049224.1, on the reverse strand, counting down.
CATGCCTGAACACCACACTACCTCTGCACTTTCCAGAAACTCAGCCTTTGGCATCTCAAGCTGTGTCTTCTGTAACTTCCAACCCACAGTCCTAACTGACACAAGAGGGACCCAAAACAAGGTGGACTACATTCTGACCACACCTCCCAAGAAGGATTGCGTTCCAGTCTGGGTCCCAGATAGTGCGAAACACATTGTCACCCACCAGGGTGAATACTAGGGTGGTCAACGCCACTCAGAGGAAGATGTTTACTGAACATGTGCTCTGTGTTGGCCCCGAACTCCATGCTCTGGTCATGGACGCAGAGGGGACACTTGCTTTGCACATGGGGGATGGGTAAACAAACAGCGGGCAGCCAGAGTGCACAATGCCATGTGGCAGAGCAGAGGACAGTGCGGGGCCTGTGGGAGCCCGTGCAGGCATCAAGGACCCACTCCAGCCTCTGTGGGTCAAGGCAGGCTTCCCGAAGAAAGCGATATTTCAGCTCTGTCTGGAAGGGTGACAAGCAGCAAACCAGGAAAACTAGGTGAGGGAAAGGTGCCCCAAGAAGAGGGAATGGCATATTTGAAAGGTAAAGTGCCCTGGTTATGGTGACAATAAGCCCTAGTGAAAGTTAATACTGTGTGATTTGGAGCAAGTCACTTAACCTCTCTGAGCCTTGGTGCCCTCAAGTGATGAAAATAGAATAAGCGCATTAACACTTGCCCTGGCCTCGGAGCAAGGCAGCAGGTCCAGAGCTAGCTATCATCATCACCATCACCATCATCACCAGGAAAGGACTGGCAGGAAAGGATGGCTGGATACCTCAGACTGCGTTCCAGGCCTCAGGGAGCCAGGGAAGAATTTGAAAGCGGGGCTGACAAGAGTGGATTTCTGCTCCTGTGAGGGGAAAGGACTCTAGGCAGCGAGACATTAATCATGATGCAATTGTGAGAAAAGCTCTTGAAGCCACTTTCATGGAAAAGGGTCCAAGATACGGGGATGTTGGCTCTGAAAGAGAGCTGACTCTGTCTGAAGGGACAGGACTGAGTGCTTGGGAACAGACTGAGGAATGAGGGCGGCCTTGGGATCACTCTGGGGCTGTTCTGTGGAAGAAGGTACCAGAGTTCTAAGAAAAGGAGGGCAGCACCAAGGAGTCATCACAACTCACCTTTACCTTGAGAAGAATTTGCATTAGCCAGAGCTGCCCAGAGCCTGGAGAGTGGCTCTAGCAGGCAATGAGCTCCCCATCCGGGGTGGTATGCAAGCAGAGGCTGGATGTGCACTTGGTGGGGATGTAGAGAAAGAAGCTCAAGCACCACGCAGGTTGATGGAGGTCAGTTCCAAGTTCCTTAATCTGTTATTCTACTGAACCCCAGGAAGATAGTGTGGTAATTTCCTACGGCTGCTGTAACAAATCACCACAAACCAAGTGGCTTTAAACTACACTGCCTATCTCACAGTTCTGGAGGTCAGAAATCCATTCTGGGTCTCACGAGGCTAAAATCGAGGTCTGAAAAAAAATCAAATCAAATCAAGGTCTCGGCGGGGCTGCATTCCCTTCTGGGAGATGTGGGGAGAATCTTTTTCCTAGTCTTTTCCAGCTTCTAGAGGCTTCCTGCATTCCTTGGCCGTGGCCTCTTCCTCTGTCTTCAAAGCCAGCAGAGCAAGACCTCCCAAATTCTCTCTCGCTCATGCACCACGCCGGCCCCCACCTCCACGCCCGTCCCACTGCCCCACAGCATTCCTCACCTGGCAGATGGAGCCTCTGGAAGTTCACTGTCTCTCCATCACCCCATGTGCTGTGGAGACTCCCTGCCTCTTTCCTCTCACCCACAAGGACAGCAACTCCAAGTCTATCACTCACTGTTTCATCCCCACTGTCCATCGCAGGCCTGCACACTGCTGACTGTCATCAAATACGACGTGTCCAATGAATCAACAAGAATTCATTCAAAGAAAATGACTAGAATCTGCTCAGAGTCACCTGCTCATTAGCTCTGGCTGTTCAGCTCTCCTGGCATAACGAGGTACCGAGATGGGGCCCACACTCCATCTAACACACAAAAGGGGTATGGGAGAAACCTCTGGAGAAAGACAAGACTTTAATTTGTAGGGGAATTCCCACCTGTATTTTTTTTAAAGATTTTATTTATTTATTCATGAGAGACACACAGAGAGAGGCAGAGACATAGGCAGAGAGAGAAGCAGGCTCCCCATGGGGAGCCCAATGCAGGACTCGATCCCAGGAGCCCGGGATCACTCCCTGAGCCAAAGGCAGATGCTCAACCTCTGAGCCACCCAGGCGCCCTTCCCACTTGTATTTTTAACGTTCACCTTCCAGATGGAGCAGTCTGATGTGGAAGGAGAGGTGGACGTGCTGAGGCCAGGGCTGCAGAGCAGGGATCGGCGAAGGACGTGGTAAGCGGAACACGCACGCGGGGTCCCCAGGCCGCCCGCACCCAAGGCGGGGGTCTCCGGCAGCCGGGGTGGGACTGACTCGGCTGCGCTCGGTGGGTTCCTCCGGGGCTGGCGCCTCGCTCCAAGTAACAGGATGAACCCCCATCAGCTCATCTCAGCCAAACCTTCCTTGCGCGTCTGCTCTGCCCTGCCAGCTGTGGGGCCTTGAGCCAGGAGGTGAGAAAGGAGAGGTAAGGGACGGAGATGACAGCCAGTTCACTCAGAGTCTGGAGCTTGAGGCACAGCGGAAGCCTCTGCTTTGCCCAAGAAGCTCCAGCAACAACCACACACAGCGTCCCGAGGGGGACAAGCCCGATCTCCCAGCAGCATGTTTATCGCGACTTCAAACGCACAGACAACTCCTGTTTTCCAGCAACATCCCCTCCATCTGAATGGTCCGAGGATTTGTTTTGGTGCACAGCCTTGTTTTTTCTTCCCTGTCCTGAATTTGAAGCTCCTTCGGTGAGCCCATCCAGAAGCCCTGGAGCATTTCAAAGCAGACCTGGCATCCCTGGCCGGGTGAGCTTGTCCGCCTGGCAGGCCCACGCCCTAGGCTCCTCCACGGAGGGAGTGAGGAGACTCCTTCATCCAGAAGAAAACCACCTCTCTGTTTGCTGCTTGCCCGCCTCCCAGCACACATAGTCCTGCCCTGTCCGGAGGGTGCCCGAGAGACTGTCCCCAGGTCATCTCGATAAAGGTGTTGAAAGAACAGTCTCACCTGCCACATGGGGCTGGGGGGTGGGCATGGCTGTGATTCCTGTCCAGGGCTTTAACTCCAGAAAGCTAGATAAATAAAACATCAGGTCTGGAAGGGACCAGGGTGACGCTACTCTGTTTATGGACAGGGGATGTGCGGGCACCTGGTCAGGATAGGATTTCTCAGGGCAGACACGGCAGGGAGAGGCTGGAGCTGGACACAACACTCCTTTCTACCCTCCCTCGCAGCCGGAGCGGCCTTGGAGACAGACAGACACAGGCCCACATTTATGTTCCTCATTAGCCTTGTGACCTCCATCCGTTTCATGTCCCCCGAGACCTTCTGCTTCCTCAACTGGGAGATGGGACAACCCCGCTCACTTGATGGGCTTTCTTCAAGCTCATGGCGTTTGTGACAACAGCTGGTATTGCTGTCACAGAAGTGGTGTACAGTGATGCTCAGTGTTGAGTAAGCCCCTGCCTCTCTCTGGCAGCTCCTTCTCTTGCTTGAGCAGCCCAAGGACCCCAACTCATCTCTGACTGCAAGGGTCTTGCCCTTCACAGGGGCTTGGAAGGGTGGATGAGGACAGGGCACAAAGTCCCATCTGAACCCATTCACCTCCAGCTTTGTGACCTTGGACAAGTTACTGGAACTCTCTGAGCTCTCTGAGCCTGTTTTCTGTGGCAGCTGCCTCACAAGGACACTTGTGGAAATGGAGACGGTGACATTAGCTCAGACAGTGACATTAGCTCAGTGTCTTTTATTCATCACCACGGGCCTCTGAGCTAGGTGCTCTCATCATCCCCACTTCACATATAACGAGAGAGAGGAAAAAGCCAAGGAACCTGCCCAAGGGCATCACCGAAAGTGGGCAACCATGCACCGCACTGCGCATCCAAGCAGAGGGCTTATCTTTTACCTGCTTGTCTGTACAGGAGCACTGCCTGCAGAGCCTAGTCACCAGATGAGCTGTGCATTTTGAAAACCATCCCTTCCCTTGGGTCTGTTCTGTACCCAGGCCTGTGCAGGGGGCCTAGCTTGGGGGGTGCCCACACCTTCCCCCAGCCACAGGCTGGAGCATGAGCCCATCTCCGGGTACAGAGACACAGCTGCTCAAAGGGAAGACGACTGCCCAAGCTCCTTCTGGCTGGTCATTGGTGGGTGGGTGTTGACACCCTGCTGTGTGACCCCAAGTCCTGGATCACTGGTGCTCAGTCCATCACTTCCAGTGTCTTCCCTTCCCCTCTACTTTGGCTCTGGTTTTACCCCATAGTCCTCATTCTAACTGCAGAGCCTGACTGCCCACCCCTCATCCATCCTTGTCTTCCTCTCGTCCCCTGCTCCCTCATCAACTGATCCTACCATTTCTGGAAAGCCCCTGCCAAGAGAGAAACTTCTGTTCAAAGTGTGGGAGAGGAAGGGCCCCCCTATCCCCAGTCCTTTCCAGGTATCCTACACACCCCCAGACAGCCCTTCCTCTCACAAAAAGGGGGAGGGCTTCGGGTCTGAAAGGATCCAGTGTCCTGGCCAGGTGGGTGTGCTCTGATGGCCTTGGCTGGGCCCCACAGGAAACGGAGGAGGCGTGGAGGACCACCCCCAAGCTGCTGCTTAAAGGGGCGCCCGCCAGGCCAGCGGGACGCAGTGAGGCTGCCTTTGCACCATGATGCCCCGGTTGCTCTGCCTGCTGCTGCTGCTCCTGGCTGGGTCCCCCACTGCACGGCCGGCTCCCCCGACCTGCTACTCCAGGATGCTGAGCCTGAGCCGGGAGGTCACCGGTGACTTCCAGAACCTGCAGGCCACAGAGCCCTCGGTGAGTCCCCTCCTGCTGCCCTCTGCGGGCCAGGAGCTTCCGTGCAGACCCAGTTCTCCAAAACTTGCCTTTGGACCAGGAGAAAAAAAAACAACAACAGCACTGTTTTTCTTTTCTGGTCAATGTTAAACTCAAGGGTTTGCATTTTATTCCCATCCTGAGTATGATAACAATGGCTTGCATCCTTTTTTATTTTTTTTATTTTTTATTTTTTTATTATTTTTATTTATTTATGATAGTGACAGAGAGAGAGAGAGAGAGAGAGAGAGAGAGAGAGGCAGAGACACAGGCAGAGGGAGAAGCAGGCTCCATGCACCGGGAGCCCGACGTGGGACTCAATCCCGGGTCTCCAGGATCGCGCCCTGGGCCAAAGGCAGGCGCCAAACTGCTGCGCCACCCAGGGATCCCCCCCTTTTTTAAAATACAAAGAAAATCTATCAGGGACATCACAATGTCTTGCCTTTGTTTGGAACTTGCCAGCAACAACCAGAGGATCTGTTGTAAAATGTAAAATTAAAACAAAAAAAGAACTTCCCCAAGGAGCCTGGAACTCCGGAGTTAAGGAGGAATACAGAATTAAGTTGATTCTCTTCATGAGCCTGGTGATTATGAGTGTGTGCTAAGGGGTGACCCCCAGAATGGTGCCCACCCCTGATCACGACAGGACCCTGGCACACTGCCCAGCCCCTGAATCTCAGCATGTTCGAATGTGAAAAGGCTGGTATAGCGCCCACCGCCCGCTTCGGGTGTCCTGAGGGTAAAGGCGAGAATGAGACACAGCCTGCACAGTGCTGGGCAGGGGACACCCCAGGAATGTTAGCACTGTTAGCACTGCCCTTTCAACAGGCAGACGCAGGCTCGGGGGGCAGGTCCAGAGGGCGTCTCAGAACTAGAACCCAGGCCCCCTGGCTGCTTATAGAAACGAATGAATTAAACTTCATTAAAAGCTTTGATCCAATCCAAGGCACCTGGGTGGCTCAGTCGGTTAAGTGTCCAACTCTTGATTTCAGCTCATGTCATGATCTCAGGGTTATGAGATGGAGCCCCGTGTCAGGCTCCCCTCTCAGTGGGGATTCTCTCTCTCTCTCTCTCTCTTCCTCCGTCCCCCTCATCCCCTTAAAAAAGTTTTGATAAAATTTAAAAGTGTCTCTTCACCTCCTTGTAAGCGCTTCAAACAAAATGTAGTGCTTCTCAGATGTGGGGTTATGATACCCTGACACCTTTTCTTTTCTTTTAAAGTTCAAATAATGTGTGCTTTTTTCCTAATTATAAAAGGCATACATAGTAGGCCCCCCCCATATCCGTGATTTCATAGCAGCTGTGAAGCAGATGAGCCCCCTCCTGACATATGGTGAGATCAGTAGTAGCCTAACCCTACATCACAGGCCTACATCATTCATCTCATCATGTGGGCATTTTATCATCTCAGATCGTCACACGAAGGGTGAGTACAATGTAGGAAGAGTTTTGAGAGAGAGAGATCACAGTCACATAACTTTTATGATAGTATGTTGTTATAACTGTTCTATTTTATTAGTAGTAGGTTTTGTTAATCTCTTACTGTGCCTAATTGATAAACTAAACTTTATCTAGGTTTGTATGTATGTTTGTGAACAAACATACTAAATATAGGGTTCAGTATGATTTATGGTTTCGTGCATCCACTGGGGTCTTGGACTATATCATATCTCCCACGTATAAGGGGGAGACACTGTACTTTATAGAAAACAAGGTTGGAAAATGCACAAAGGACAAAGAAGAAAACAAATATGACTTGCCATTCTCCCACCTAGAGGTGACTGCTGCTGTAACATTCTGGGGGAGAGTATTTCAGTTTTCTGACTTTGCACAGGTATTCAAATCCATATGGGTGTATGTGTGAGTGTGTGTGTACACGCGTGTAAGTGAATCAGCTCAAGGGAGGCCCTGGGCCTGTCTGGCTGTTGGAGGGTGGCAAAGAGCCTTCTGTGACCAGCTGAGGGTGCATTCCTGTGTGTGTCACTGAAACCCATGTTTCTTTCTGCAGGAGCCGTGTGTGAGATACTTGCCCAGGCTCTACCTGGATATACATGTAAGAGGGTCTTCCTGTCTGGGGAGGTGGGGGTGGAGTGGAAAGAGAGCCCAGGGCAGAAGGAGGCAGGAGCCCCCAACTCCCATCTGTCCGGCCACTGACCTCCCCCATGACGCCCTCTCTGCTGTCCACTCCCAGAATCACTGTGTGCTGGCCAAGCTGCGGGACTTTGTGGCGTCACCCCAGTGTTGGAAGGTGGCTCAGGTGGACGGCTTGAAGGACAAAGTGCGGAAACTGTACACCATCATGAACTCGTTTTGTAGGAGAGTGAGTGACATGCCTGAAAATGCCTTTCCTGCTTGTTATCAGCCAAGATGCTCAGGGCTTTTAGAAGAGGAAGGCTGAGGGCAGGGGGTGGGTGGTGTGGGAGATGAGGAGGAGGAAGAGGAATGTTTTGGGGTGCTTCCTACCATTATCACCCTTGGTAAGTGATGGGCACTCAGGACAAGGCCTTCCCTTCCATGGCTCATACTGGTGTGGGGATAACACACAGGACCACATGCTAACCATGTAAGACAAACATTATGGGGCACCCAGTGGCTCAGTCGGTTAAGCATCTGCCTTTCGCTCTGGTTGTGATCTCAGGATCCCTGAGATCCAGCCCCACGTTGGGCTCCCTGCTCAGCCAGGAGTATGCTTCTCCCTCTCCCTCTGTGTTCTCTCTCTTTCTCTCTCTCTCTCTTTCTCTCTCTCTCTCTCTCTCTCCAAACAGACCTCAGATCTTGTATGTTTTCCCGCTTACCTGATGGGAGTAACTGGTCACCTCTCTGAGCCACTGTTCCCTCATTTGTGAACTGGAGACATAATTATACCCACCTCATGCCATCCTTGGAAGAATAATAATACTAAGTATATCCTGAGCATGTGTGTGTGTGGTGGGGGGCTATAGTAAGTCCCTAGATCCTAAAAGCCCTAGCAGAGTGACCACACATAGAATTCCTAGCACCAGGCATGGCCCAGAGTAAGTCATCGGGATAAATAATTAGCTATTCAGTTTAATTTATTTGCTCATGCATCAAAGATTTCTTATAAATTTCCTCCCCCACCCATTTCCCTCTCCCTTGGTCTGCAGAGGGAAAGCAGGAAGAAGATATAATTATAATAGAGTATAATTTATATTTATAGGGGTGCCTGAGTGGCTCAGTGGTTGAGTCTCTGCCTTTGGCTCAGGTCATGATCCTAGGGCTCGAGTCCTGCATGGGGTTCCCCATAGGGAACCTGCTTCTCCCTCTGCCTATGTCTCTACCTCTCTCTGTCTGTGTCTCATGAATAAATAAAACCTTTTTTAAAAAAATTTATATTTATAATGCAGTATTAGGTCATGTTCTACAGGAATGAGAATATGTGGCCAGTTCTCCTTGGGAGAGTAAGGGACGGGAAGTTTTAATACAAAGGGAAAGAACCAAACAGTCTGTAAAGCTAACCAGGAGTCCCAGAGTTGTGCATTGTCTCTGGGCCACATTCAGTGATATTCTCACTTATTGCACATCTTTTTCAGGATTTGGTGTTCCTCTCGGATGACTGCAATGCATTGGAATACCCAATCCCAGTGACCACCATCCTGCCAGACCGTCAGAGATAGGGCATCTGGACCAGAGAGAGAGCCCCAGGGGACCACAGTTATGTCACTTGCCCAGAGGCGGTGGGCTAAAGCCACGCCCCCCACCAGGCCTCCCTGTTACTATAGCATCAGAAACTGTCACATCTCTCCCCTTCCGGAGAGCAGGGCTTGCACTCTTCCCCTAGAACCTACTTTGAAGGCAATTAGAAGGTTTGTTTTCATTTCCCCCTGGTATTGTCTTGCCAGGATGGTTAGGTACACAAGGACGCTTATTAGATCACTGAGAAGAAAAAGCCAAACCCGCTTCTCTGGTATGAACATCTAGTTTGAGAGCAAGCAAAACAGTAGGCTTGTATTAGTGCTTTAATGGAGTACTGGTAACATTTTTCTTTCTTGATAGGAATCTGCTTATATTTAGCCAGGCTTCTATTTCATACCCTCTCCCACTACAAACTTTCCGTGCAGTTACCTTTCATTTTTAAAGCAATTTCACTGCTAAATATAAATTGTATTTGTGGGGTTCATAGTTATATAATGCTGAAGGGAACCACTCTTTCGTTGAAAGGTGATAAAAGTTAAATAAAGACTGTCTCCACAGTAAGAAACGTGTGTTGAGCTGTGTCCAATATGTGTCCAATATGGATATGAGTGTTGATTTCACACACGTTCTAAAAGTCACTGCTCTTGGTAAGATGAGGTTTTCTCCCTCTTCCCATCAAGCGCAGGTGGTTCTGAGTCTGTTTCAACCCATCTGCATGAATATCTGTCCTTAAAGCATTGGGAGATGCTCCCATTTATATTTGAGGGCAGACCATACCTTATATCATATCCATGGGCTGTGCAGTGCCCTGGAACTTCCCACAAACACCAGGTCACTGAGGTTTTGATTGGTCCACAAGTAACAAAAGAAAAATAAACACGTGAGACTACACGAAACTAAAAAGCTTCCACACAGCACAGGAAACCATCAATGAAATGAAAGGCAGTTATGGAATGGGAGAAGATACAAACCATACATCTGATAAGGGATTAATATACAAAATACATAAGGAACTTCTGTAACTCAATAGCAAAAAAGGAGAAGAAGAAGAAGAAGAAGAAGAAGAAGAAGAAGAAGAAGAAGAAGAAAAAGTCATTGACGACAAGTAATCCAATTTAAAAAATGACAAAAAAATGACAAAACACACACACACAAAAAAAAATGACAAAGGATCTTAATAGACGGTTTCCCAAAGAAGACATACAAATGGCCAAAAGGTATATGAAAATATCACTAGTCATCAGAGAAATTCAACTTAGAGCCACAATGAGACATCACCTCATACCTACCAGGATGGCTTTTATCAAAAAGACAACACATGTAAGTGTTGGCAAGGATGTAGAGAAAAGGGAACCCTTGTATACTGTTGTGGGGAATGTAAATTGGTACAGCCATAATGGAACACAGTGTGGAGGTTCCTCAAAAAATTAAAAATAGAGACTCCTGGGTGGCTCAGTGGTTGCACATCTGCCTTCAGCTCAGGCATGATCCTGGGGTCCAGGATCGAGTCTTGCAATGGGCTCCCCACAGGGAGCCTGCTTCTCCCTCTGCCTGTGTCTCTGCCTCTCTCTGTGTCTCTCATGAATAAATAAAGTCTTTTAAAAAATTAAAAATAGACGTATCAGATAACCCAGCAATCCCAGGATATATAGCTGAAAGAAACAGAATCAGTGTCTTGAAGAGATGTCTGAACCATCATGTTCATTACAGCCTATTCTCAAAAAACCAAGATATGGAAACAGCCTAAGAGTCCACCCGTGGATAAATACATAGAAAATGTGATATGTGTGTGTATTTATATATACAATGTATATAGGTTTGTATATGTACATATACACGCACAATGAAATATTATTCAGCCATGAGAAAGAAGGAAATCTTTCCATTTGCAAAGACATGGATAAACCTTGAAGGCATCATGCTAAGTAAAATTAACCAGACAGAGGAAGTTAAATACTGCATGATCTCACTTATACGTGAACTTTTGGAGGGAGGGGAGGTTGAATTCACAAAAAAGAGAGAGTAGAATGGTGGTTACGAGGCACTGGGGTGCTGAGGGAGGTGGATAGATGTCAGTCAAGGGGTACACGACTTTAGTTATAAGATGAATAAGCTCTGAGAATCTATGGACAGCATGGTGAATGAATCTAGTTAATAATACCGTATCGTGGGCATTCCGGGTGGCTCAGAGGTTTAGTGCTGCCTTCGGCCCAGGGTGTGATCCTGGAGACCCAGGATCGAGTCCCACGTTGGGCTCCCTGCAGGGAGCCTGCTTCTACCTCTGCCTGTGTCTCTGCCTCTCTCTCTCTCTGTGTGTGTCTCTCATGAATAAATAAATAAATAAAATCTAAAATAATAATAATAATACCGTATCATAGAACTTGAAATTTGCTAACAGTAAAACTTGTTATACTTACACACACACACACACACACACACACACACACAGGAACTCTGTGAGGTGATAGATGTGTTAATTAACTGAATTGTGGTAAATATTTTGCAAAGTAGAACAGATGTAAAAATAACATATTATATATTTTAAATACATCCAATTTTATTTGTCAGTTACACCTCAATAAAGCTGAAGAAACAAAACAAAAGAAACAAAATCCACTCTTCTTGTAAGGGCACCAATTATTGGATTAGGGCCCACCCTAGTGGGATATGACCTCATCTTAATTCAATAACATCTGCGTAGGGCTTATTTCCAAATAAGATTACAGTCACCCATTCGAGGGGTAAGGGCTTCAACATAACTTTTTGAGTGATACAATTCAACCCACAACCATCCTTCTCTCAAGAGATAACCCCTTTGCAGAAGGAAATTACGCAACAAACTGTCACCACCACCACCACCGTCTACCACTTCCCAACAGATACTAAATATGGAGGCATGGTACTGAGCACATAGCACCCACTCACCAGCTGAACCTTCAAAATGATGTTGCCCCTGGTGGCTGTCATCCACCTGGATTTACAGTGGAGAAAACACACTCAGGTCCAAAGGATAGGTGATTTCCTTAGACGGCTGGTTGGTGGTGGTGGAGGGATTCTAGACAAAGAGCCAAGTGCTAGAAGTCTCCAATCCATGGCTCTGCTAACACTTCGCTATTTCTAGGTAGCAAAATAAGCCATTGAAGACAAGGACTAATTTACACATTTCAGACATTCGTTTGTTTGTTCATGTCTTCAATATTTACCGAGGGCTTATTATAAACTCGGCAAATATTGAGATGAAAAGTAAAGAATTCTTCCTCTTAGATTAGCAGAGGAGACATTTGCAAAATCTAGGAAGACAGCAGAGGAAGGAGCAAATAATTCTGCCTGAGATGAGGCAGAAAGGTTTCTGTGGGATTCAAAGTAAACAGGCTCTTGAAATATGACTAGGAGCTTGTTAAGCAGAAAGAAGATAGAGCACAGCCGAGGGCACAGAGATTTCTGGTGGAGGCGGATGGATCAAACTCCAGTGTGTGTTTGGGGAAGACAAGAAATAAAGCTGGAGATGTAGTGGGGTCAGAATATAAACGACATTCATTATGGTAAGGCCTGCCGGGGACACTTTGGCAGGGTGTCCATCCCACACCAGTTGTATAACCAGGGTCACATAAGGAGAATCCTTTTTGAGGCAGGGAGACTGGAACCCAGTGGTTGGGGGTTGTCAGAAGAGATCCTTTTGATCGGGATTTCAAGTAGAGCAAATCAAGGGCACTGCTCCCCCCTGTGTGCCAGGCCATCACCGAGCCAGATGATAGGGCACCACGCAGGATGCCTTCCCCTTCTTTCTCCCACAGCCAACTGGTCAACCCTATCTTCTCTGACTCCTCGACTTTTCCATTTCCTCTTTACCACCTCAACACCAGTTCAGAATCTTCTCAAACATGACGTGCAGCCTTTGCTCAGGACTCAGGTCCTGAGACCCCTGGCAGGTCTCCCCACCTGGGGCTCTTTTGGTCCAGGTGAGAGTCTGGCAGTCACTGGTCCTTTCATCTGAGGCTGTCCCATCAGAAAGGATTTTGTTTTTCTCATGGACTTGTTGATAGTTGTAGCTGTGAAAGAAGATTCAGAATGGAGTAATCGTGGCTAAGGGAGTCACTCAAAGTAGAGTCAGGAGGATATTGAGGAAGGAAGACCTACATACTTCTTTTATTTCAATCCTCAGAACACCACAAAAGTTTGACTTTGGTCGATTACAAACTCCAACCACTTCCTGGAACATATAACCTCCTGTTAGCCAAAGAGCCAATTGTGTATCTGATGATCAGTTTAAACTCTGGCAGCACCAATCATAATTCTTTCAAAACAACTTATGTAAACCTTGCTGATTTTGCCTTTAGAAAACCCTGCAGTCTTCCCACTCTGTCATGCCAGCACACTTTCAATGTCTGTCCACTCTCTCTCCCGGATTGCAATTCCTAAACCCCAAATAAATGCTTCTGGTTGCGTTATAACCTCATTGTGTTTTTGGTTGACAGAGACTACGTTCTGTTTCTTCAACTGACTAAACTCACCTGGTGACACAAAGCAGAGTCACTCACCTGTTAGCTGTGGTCAGTGGGCAATTTACTTAGCCTCTTTGTGCCTTGGTTTTCCCATCAGTGAAATGGGAATGACAATAATAAAAATCTTCATAGGCTGTTTAGGGGATAATGCAAACTCACGCTTTCAAAGCACTTAGAGCATCTGGACCCTAGTAAGGTTTCTACTTTGTTCTAATTAGCTCTGATAACATCAAGAGCAAATATGCTCTTGATGCTCTATAAAAAAAATTTTTTTAAATGGTAAATTAAAGAAAAACCATGAGAGATGCTGAACTCTAGGAAACAAACGGAGAGTTGTTGGAGAGGAGATACGTGGGGGATGGGGCAACTTGGGTGATGGGCATTAAGGAGGGCACGTGATGGGATGAGCACTGGTTGTTATATGCAACTAATAAATCACTAAACTTTACTACTAAAACTAATAATACACTGTATGTTAACTAAGTCGAATCTAAACAAAAAAATTTTTTTAATTTATGAACTTTTTCTTTTTTTGTATATTTTTTATTGGAGTTCAATTTGCCAATATATAGCATAATATCCAGTGCTCATCCCATCAAGTGCTCCCCTCAGTGCCTATCACATAGTCACCCTATCCCCCACCCACCCCCCTTCCACTACCCCTTATTGGCTTCCCAGAGTTAGGAGTCTCTCATGTGCTGTAACCCTCACTGATATTTCCCACTCATTTTTTCTCCTTTCCCCTATGATCCCTTTCACTATTTTTATATTCCCCAAATTAATGAGACTATATAATGTTTTTCCTTCTCCGATTGACTTACTTCACTCAGCATAATACCCTCCAGTTCCATCCACGTTGAAGGAAATGGTGGGTATTTGTCGTTTCTAGTGGCTGAGTAATATTCCATTGTATACATAGACCTCTTTATCTATTCATCTTTCGATGGACACCGAGGCTCCTTCCACAGTTTGGCTATTGTGGACATTGCTGCTATAAACATTGGGGTGCAGGTGTCCTGCCGTTTCACTGCATCTATATCTTTGTGGTAAATCCCCAGCAGTGCAATTGCTGGGTCGTAGGGCAGGTCTATTTTGAACTCTTTGAGGAACTTCCACACAGTTTTCCGGAGTGGCTGCACCAGTTCACATTCCCACCAACAGTGCAAGAGGGTTCCCCTTTTTCCACATCCTCTTCAACATTTTATGAACTTTTTCTTGTCAGGGTACTTGCCATGCAAGAGTCTGAGTACTCCTTCTTCCAAGATAAAGTCACAATTTCCAATAAACCCTTCTTTTAGCCTCCCTCCCAGACAACAGCGGTGGTGTCCTGACTTACTCCTTCCTACCTCCACGTCCACCCACCAGATGGACCAGAGACGTGTTTACAAAGTGCGAAACTACTTGCATATTCTGGATGCCCACCAGGAGCTCCTCATATGGCTCTCCTGATCTGGCCCTGGTCTTCTCTGGCCTCACCCTCTGCTATTCCCCATCTTCCCATACACATACATATACATACATATACTCTCCTACACACACATATCCATTTCCTTAGAGATTTCATCTCAGTGTTTCCTGAATGCTGCAAATCTTATCAGATGCTGGGCTCTCCCTTCATTCTCTCCGTCCTTGAAAACCTGTAAAATTCTTCTATGCTGAACGCCTCGTAAGAAGGAGCAAGTCTCTTCTCTGGACAACCTCTTTCTCTCTCTTGCAATTATTTAATACTTTTATATTCATCACAATCATAAGACTCAAGCCAGTTGGTCACTTCTTCCTTCTTGCTGCACCTTCCTCAGCCTGCGCCCAGGACCCCACCCTCAGGTTCACTCCCACCTCACTGGTCCCCTCTTCTGTCTCCTTTGGGGTTGCCCTTCTTCTCCTATTTTCTCTACAGTGGTGTGACCTAGGCTCATCTCTGGGTCCTTCCTTCTCTTTTGTCTGCACTCACTGTCTGGGAGACCATCTTGGCATCATGGCTTTAGACACCATCTTTACATCAGGGCAGGAAGCCTGGGGTCAAATTTGATCCTTCTCTTTTTCACATAATCTATATCCAGTGCATCATCAAAAATCCTGCTCTCTCTAACTTCCAAGAAGATCCAGAATCTGACCACTTCTCATCACTTCCACTACTAGCAACCTGGCCCAAGGTCACTGGCGTTTGTGTGCCATGGTCATAGCTGTTTCTACCGCTGTCCCATACAGCTTATTCTGAGCACAGCCAGAGTGATCCATTATAACAGAAGTTGCCTTACCTCCTCCTTCTGCTCAGTACCTCTCTTTGGCTTCTCACTTCACTCAGAGTAAAAGCTGAAGTCCTGACAGTGGTCATGGGGTCCTCCATCAACTACCCCCACCCCCTCTGTTATCCCTCTGGCCTTGTCTCCCCTCTACCTGAGCCTGACGTGGGATTCGATTTCGGGTCTCCAGGATCGCGCCCTGGGCCAAAGGCAGGCGCCAAACCGCCGTGCCACCCAGGGATCCCTACCTGTGTGGTCTTAAGCAAATTACTTGCTGTCTTTCAGCTTGCCCTCAGTTTCCTAGCCTCAGCTAAAAACAGTAAGAATACCTCTCCAGAACATTGTGCTGAGGACTCAGTAAAATAAGTCTTGTAAATTGCTGAGCATAGTCCTGACATTTAGCAAATACTAATAACATTGACATTGTTGCTATGATTCACACCTTTATCCTGATCGTGATGAGCATCAAATCTTAGGGGGAGGGGGTTGGGATGGATGCAAACTGTGGAGCATTTCTCATTTCACATCGACATACCTTCTGATTCTGCATGTTTACCTGTTATCTACTGTCCCCCCAACCTATTGTCCTTACACTACCTGAATGACTAAATCTGAGCAGCTGACACACCTACTGACAATTTTTCAGTGGTTCCCCACCGCCCTTGGGACAAAAATCCCATTCCTCACCTCTAGTTCATTTCTCGCACATTACAGTCTGACTTCTTACTGCCACACCATACATCCACTCCTACAAAAGCATCCATGAGCTTCAGGCTGTCAAATCCTGGGTCACTTTTCTTTTTTTCCCCACTTTTTTTTTTTAATTTCCAATATAATTAACATATGGTATAACTAGTTTCAGGTGTATGATATAGTGATTCAACACTTCCGTACAAGTGTTCATCACAACAGGTGCTCTCCTTAATCCCCATTATCTAGTTAGCCTATCCCCCAACAGCCTCCCCTCTAGGAACATCAGTGTGTTCTCTCTAGTTAAGAATCTGTTTCTAAAAAAAAAAAAAAAAAAAAAAAGAATCTGTTTCTTGGTTTGCCTCTCTCTTCTTCTTTCTCTCTGTTTGTTTTGGTTTTTAAATTCCACATAGGAGAGAAATTATATGGTATTTCTATTTCTCTGACTGACGTATTTCATTTAGCATAATAACCCTGTAATTTTGTCCATGATTTCGCAAATGGCAAGATCTCATTCTTCTTTATGGCTGAGTAATATTCACTTCTTCCCTATCCACTCAACTGTTGATGGACACTTGGGCTGTTTCCATGGTTTGGCTATTGTAGATAATGCTGCTATAAACATTGAAATGCATGTATCCCTCTGAATTTGTGTTTTTGTATTCTTTGGGTAAATACCTGGTAATACAAATGCTGGATTGTAGGATAGCTCTATATTAACTTCTTGAGAAACCTCCATACTGTTTTCCAGAGTGGCTGCACCAGCTTGCATTCCCATCAACAGTGCACAAGGGTTCCCCTTTCTCCACATCCTCCCCAACAATTCTTAATTCTTGTGTTGTTGATTTTAGTCCTTCTGACAGGTGTGAGGTAATCTTTCCTGTCTAGTCTTAATTGAGGTCTGAGTCTCCTGGACTGTTGCAATGCACACTTGCCTAGCTTTATACTGTCTTTCTGGTGACTATGTCCTTCTCCTTTGCTGAGCCTCCTCCAGCATCCCACTTCTGAAGCTGGTGCGCCCCAGCATTTTGTCCTGGACCAGCACTGCTCTCTGCACTTCCTCCCAGAATCTCATCTGGTTCTGCAACTTTGTCCCCACATTTATGACACCCAGACCGAGGCCTCCCTCTGCACAGACTTCCGCAGGAGACTTAGACTAATTTTCCAATGATTTTATTATCTGAAATCTCACAAGTGTCTCAGAGTTAGCCTGTTAACTCTTGTTCTACTTGTCCATTGACCTTTCTTGTCTCAATAAAATGGCTCTATCCTAAACTATTTGCTTCCACCAAAAACAGACTGGTATGCTTCTGCACCCAATTCCAATATGTATGTGTGTGTTGGCAGGGGGTGGGGGGCAGTTCATACCAACAAGCAATTCTCTGACACCAGTTAGGCATCTTATAGTTGAACTAAATTCTGACAGATATTCTTCTCTCTCTGCCTAATGGCACATGGGGACATTGTTCTTGCCCTACCCTCGGACTAGGACTCACACCACTGACTCTCCACTTCTCAGTTCTTAGGACTTAGACTAGAACTATGCCACCAGTTTCCCAGCATCTTCAGCTTGTAGACAACAGACCAGGAGACTTCTCAGTCCCAATCATCGTGTGCCGGTCTCTTTGTATACACTGAAGTAGCCTGACTAAATCTCCTAAGCCCATGCTCTTTTGTCTCCATACTGTTGTCCATCCCCTAGGCCAGGTCATCAGGACCACCTGCCGGGAGCATGGGCTTCAGCTGCCTCCACACTGGGGCTCCTGGCTTTCTCTCTTGCCCCTTCCATTCAAAAGCCACACAGCAGCCAGAATAATCCATCTGAAACAGCACTTAGATTGTGTCCTTCCCCTGTTGAGAAACTTCCTATGGCTTCTGTGAAAGAACGAAATTCAACAGAGTAATTTTGGAGATCTACTTGGTGTTATTAAACAATTCACGAATCGTACAGCACCCTGTATAGCCAGTAGGTGGAAGCTCTGAGGAGCTGTACCAAGTGGAAGGTCTTTATAGGAAGGAGGTGGAGCAAGGACATCATAAGCAAAAGAAAAGGTTGTTTCAGGCAAGATCACCACCTCCCTTAGGGGGAGGACGGATTACCTCATCTTTCTCTGGGGGATGGAGAAGCCCTGTGAGACGGATTACCTCACTATGCTTATCAGAAACTTCCTGACTGACAGGTGAGGACCCATATTTCCTGGGAGGGTGAAACAGCAATTAGGTTAGGTATTAAGCTCCGGTTTAGTAACGTGGCCTGGTCCAAGCACTGCTATTTTGGGCCTGTGGTTTTCTTTTTAACACTTCCCACTCTGAATGAAAGTTGAACTTCTCACCTTAGTTTACACAGCCCTGTTTATCCCCACCGTGAGTCTCTATAAAGCTCCCTAATGGCAAGGGTTGTGGAGCATTTTCTCATGTGCTTGTTGGCCATGTGTATGTCTTCTTTGGTGAAATTTCTGTTCATGTCTTTTGCTCATTTCATGACTGGATTGTTTGTTTCTTGGGTGTTGAGTTTCATAAGTTCTTTATAGATCTTGGATACTAGCCCATTATCTGCTATGTCATTAGCAAATATCTTCTCCCATTCTGTAGGTTGTCTTTTAGTTTTGTCAACTTTTTCTTTTGCTGTGCAGAAGCTTTTTATCCTGATTAAGTCCCAATAGTTCATTTTTGTTGTTGTTTCCCTTGCCTTAATTGATGTATCTTGCAAGAAGTTGCTGTGGCCAAGTTCAAAAGGGTGTTGCCTATATTCTTCTCTAAGATTTTGATGGATTCTTGTCTCTCATTTAGATCTTTCATCCATTTTGAGTTTATCTTTGTGTATGGTGTAAGAGAATGGTCTAGTTTCATTCTTCTGCACATGGCTGTCCAATTTTCCCAGCAGTTTGGAGGTTCCTCAAAGAGTTAAAAAATAGATCTACCCTATGACCCCACAATTGGACTATGGGGTATTTACTCCAAAGATACAGATACAGTGAAATGCCGGGACACCTGCACCCCAATGTTTATAGCAGCAATGTCCACAATAGCCAAAATGTGGAAGGAGCCTCGATGTCCATTGACAGATGAATAGGTAAAGAAGATGTGGTCTATATGCACATTGGAATATTACTCAGCCATTAGAAAGGATGAATACTCACCATTTGCTTGACGTGGATGGAACAGAAGGGTATTATGCCGAGTGAAGTAAGTCAGTCGGAGAAGGACAATCATCATATGGCTTTACTCACATGGGGAATATAAGAAATAGTGAAAGGGATTATAAGGGAAAGGAGGGAAAATGAGTGAGAAAAATTAGAGAGGGTAACAAAACATGAGAGACTCCTAACTCTGGGAAATGAACAAAGGGTAGTAGAAGAGGAGGCAGGTGGGGGTATGAGGTGACCAGCACTGAGGGAGGCACTTGATGGGATGGCCACTGGGTGTTATACTATACGTTGGCCAATCAAATTTCAATAAAAAAATATATATACAAAACTCCCTAAAACTCTGTGGTACTTGATCATATGTCTACTTGTTGACTTACCTCTCGTGTCTCCCTGACTAGAGGATGACCTCCAGGAAGGCAGGGACCGTGTCGTTCTGCTCCACATTCTATTGTCTGCACCCAGCACCATGCCTGACATGTAGTAGATGCTGAATGACTGTATTCTGGATGTTTATGCATCCTGGATACTGCTCTCTGGGAGACCAAGAAAAGTCAACAGCTGAGATCTCAGGACACCAAATGGTCCATGTGCATTCTGTCTTCATAAAACACACGTTATTTTCACATACTCATATACTTAGAACCTCAGAGACTTGGCTTCTGTTTTCAAGAATTGCCAATTCTTGCTGGTTTGGTCAACTTCAAAATCTTCGTAACTCACACACACACATACACACACACACACACACACACACACAGGCATGCACAGATCATATCTTGTGGGTATTTGTTCTCATGGTGCTCTAACCAAGTTCTTCCATAAAACATGACTGTCTGGGGATCCCTGGGTGGCGCAGCGGTTTAGCGCCTGCCTTTGGCCCAGGACGCGATCCTGGAGACCCGGGATCGAATCCCACATCGGGCTCCCGGTGCATGGAGCCTGCTTCTCCCTCTGCCTGTGTCTCTGCCTCTCTCTCTCTGTGACTATCATAAATAAATAAAAAAATTAAAAAAAAAAAACATGACTGTCTGGACCTCAGCCAGTAGCATAGAGACCTGAACAAAATCCTTATCTTTTCTTCCTCAGTACACCTAAAAAGCTTAATCATTGGTTCCAGGTGTTCTGGAGCACTTGGACTGCTGAAGTCAGCATTGCACCTTCATGCCCAGGGGTGATTTAAACCAACAGGATTAAGAGGCAAAATCCTCCTGGTTTAAGCCTACCTGATTTGCAAAAGTGCTAATATGAAATCACCTTCTGCATTTGCAGAATATTTCAGGTCTGTAGATTTGTCAGATCAGGTGTATAGATTAGAGGATAGAGTAAGGGACTGCCCTGAAATTGAGTAAGTATTGGAGGAGGAGAAGGAAAAAAATAGAAAAACAGAGCACAGTTATGCTGAAAACTGTCAAGTCCGCAGTCATCACTTAGGTTTTGATCCCTTGGTAGTGAAAGGATCCTGGGAAATATTTGGGCATTGGATATACATTTCTAATGTTTGCAGTCAAGTTCCCAAAATGCAGTTCTATTTATTTTTCAAGAATTTTCTGGCTGCCACACAAAGAGAAGGAAAACTGCTCTGGAGTCACTGCCTTTTTTTTTTAAGAGAGAGAATGGGCCAGGGGAGAGCAGAGGGAGAAAGAGAATCTTTTTTAAAAGATTTTATTTATTTATTCATGAGAGACAGGGAGAAAGAGGCAGAGACAAAGACGGAGGGAGATACAGGCTTCCTAAGGGAGACTGATACAGAACTCGATCTCAGGACCCCAGGATCATGACCTGAACCAAAGGCAGACACTCAACCACTGAGACACCCAGGCATCACAGGATAGAGAGAGAATCTTAAGTAGACTCCACAACCAGCATGAGCCTGACTCAGGGCTTGACCCCGAAATCATGACCTAAGCCAAAATCAAGAGTCAGACTCTTAAACAACCAAGCCACGCAGGTACCCCGAGTTACTGCCTTTTAATTCACTTTGTCTTGATCCCAGCATCAACCCAGCTCAAGATGCTATGAAACCTGAGGCTGCTCCTCTTTCAGAAAATGGGCTGAGACCATTGTGTCTGTCACAGTGTGGTATGCTTCTTCTGGCTACAGTGCTACAGACACTCCTAGTTTGGGAATCATTCAGCCTAGAGGGGAAGGATCTGGAATTGTGCTCTAACATTGTTTATTGGTGCTATCAAGAGGTTCTTAATTTACTGATGTTCATAACATCCTAAGCACTTGGAGAACTTTGCAATTTATGAGTTCATGGCATTATAGGTATTTTAAAAAATAAGTCCTATAGTCTGTAAAAAAAATTAAATTTATGAAGAAAACTATACAACTGGACATAAAAGAACACTGTATGTTTATGAATCTTAAATTAACATAAGTTTGTCATATCCAGCGAACATACCAATGGGTTGGATCTTGATTTGATGAGCCTAAAATTTATAGAAAAATACAAAAGATCAATAAATTTTGAAAAAGAACAGAGGGGCAAAGGGGTTTCCCTAGCAGGCATCAAGACTCATTGGAAAGTCATAGAAATTAGTACTGGGCATTGATGTAGAAATTTTAAAAAGTAACCAGTGGAACAGAACAGAGAATCCAAAAACAAACTTATGGGCATTTGATGAAAGTGCTGAGAACACACAACAGATCAGCAGAAAAGTAATACACAGCACAATAAGAGGTGCCAGGATGACTGGCTATCCACTTAGGAAAAAAATGGAAATTTGATCTCTTCCTTATATCATCCTCAAAAATAAATTTGAGGGGGTTAACAGACTTAATAAGTGAAGCGATATTTTCAAATATTTGGAAGAACACATGGTGAATGTTTTTGTGTTATGAGGATGAGAAAAAGAATTTTTTAAAAGATTTTATTTATTTATTCATGAGAGACACACAGAGAGAGGCAGAGACACAGGCAGAGGGAAAAGCAGGGAGCCTGATGTGAGACTCGATCCCAGCACCCCAGGATCACAATCTGAGCCAAAGGCAGATATTCAACAGCTGAGCCACCCAGGGCCCCAAGAAAAAATTCTTACTACACAAGACCCAAAGAGTGCCTCCAATAAAGAAAAACATGAGCAAACATAGTACAAGGCTTTAACAGCTACAATAAACAAAGCCAAAGAAAATCCCCTTACCCGAGAAGCAGAATGTTGACTGACACCTATTCCTGTCCGAATTGTCTGGAAATCACTAACAAAGTGAGAGAGAAATGGGCTGAACACAGACTGTGTGCGTCATCAGGAAGAGAAAGTCACAGTGGCCATTTAACTATACGGGAAGATGCTGAACGTGTCTACCAACCAGTGAGGCACATTAAAACTACGACGTGATACAATTTTAAACCCACCAAACAGGAAAAAGATAAAGTCTCATAATACCAATCGCTGGCAGTGTGGATAAGGAGAAGCAGGAACTCTCCTGAGCTGCTTTCAGACGCGTAAATGGATACATTTTTTTTAAGAGAGAGCAGTTTCATGATATTTGGTAAAGCGATGCAGATCTGGGGATCTACATCAAACAAGCTCTTACAAGGAGATGAAACGAGGATGTTTGTTACTGCCTCATGATTGGCTATGATGGAAAAAAGGAAAAGAAACATCCAGAAAGGCTCTCAGAAAAATGAATAAACTCTGACATTTTCATTCTATGAAATACTACATGACAGTCAAAGTGATGAATCAGATGCCTGGGACCCAACGTGCATTGATTGCAAAAACCATTGTCTAATAAAACAAGGTGCAAAAGTATATTTGTATATTTTTGAGATTTTCACGACTTCTCAGGAGCATAGGAAAATGGACTGGAAACCCATCACCAGCATGAGTATAGTTGCTTTCTGGAAAGCAGGGAGGAGGGAAAGCCCTGGAAGGGAAACAAGATTTCAACTTCATCAGTAACATTTGATTTAAAAACAAAAACAAAAACAAAACTTAAGTGCAGGACAAAATGTTAACATTTACTGGATCTGGACGTTGGGGGCAAGGTGCTTATTTATCATTCTCTGCCTTTTTTCAATGTGTTTCAAATATTCCAGGATTTAAAACATGAAAAGAACCATCTCATTCATTGGAATAACTGAAATCACCCTCCAATAAATGATACAATTATTATTCAATTATTACTTTTTCCCCACTTCCTGACACACGGTATCATTTCTTTCTGCAAAGAGAAGAGCTGAACTGAGTGATGTAACACAGCCCCAGCTGTGTTCTTTGGGGAGAAAGTGGTATTCAGAGAGGTTCAGTAGTTTGCCAAAGGCAACCCAGCCAAGGAATGGCAAGGCTGGAACTCCAACTTAGGGCTTCAGACCCCGAGCCCACTGCTCTCTCCATTGGTGGAGGAATTAGCTGAAAAGACTCTTTTGGGAGCCCTCAGGACTCCCACTGTGCCTGTAGAAGGGCAAGGGGCAGGGCAGAGGCTTAGACATTTGCTCAAGAGGCTCTGCGAAGAGACTGGCTGTGGCCATCAGATGATCAGTTGCAGAAACTCCGAAGCCCGAGTACCCCCTCCCGACCTCAGGGGCTGGCCGGGGCCTGGTGAAGGTGTCAGCACCCAGCAGCACACAACACACATGCTGATCCACCCCAGGTCCCAGAAGAAGACGTCAGCATGGGAGACCCACCTCCTGGCTCCTCCGGGGAGAACGTTCTCGTACATCCTTGTAGCCCCTCAGCCTGGCCATCCTATCTGCTCCCTGAGAAAAGGAAGGGTCTCAGGACCACAGATGACGTTTCTGACCTCTTTGTTGGTTCTGGCATTCCTTCAAATGTCCCTCTGGTGATCTGTGCTTTCTGTTCCACTAATCTTTTACTCTGTGTATTTCTTCTCATGTTGGCATCTTCGATCAACTGCTGTGAGAATTCTCTGCTCCGGCCCAGGGACTCAATAGGATGTTCCCATCGGGCGAAGTCAGCCTCTCGTCCCTCCCTCCTGCCTCTTCCCGTGGGCCTCCTCTCATAAATCCCCATTTCGAGGCCAATTCCTCCAAACCCCCTGCCTGCCCGCCGCCCCCCCACCCATGTACCCTGGGTAGATGACCTCGGCCTAGGGACTTGCCACCTGCTCTTCGTCCCTCCAAAAACCTCATTCCCCTTCATTCAGATTCAAATAGAAGGTTCTGAAATGATTCAGCAAGTTCACACCCTTGCGGGACATATTTTGTAAGAAATAAACGCTGTTGTTCTGATTAAAAGTGAGGAGACAATTAAGGAATCATTACTGTAAAATTAGTCATACACAGCAACTCGTTTTCCGGAAGGCAGATGGCTACGGCACACATTTAGCAAAGAAAATTAATTCCGATGTGTAGTTTTGATGCTGGGAAGTTTCCCGGGAACCGTGCAACCGCGAGGGGGAATTGGAAGCGCCGTCGAGTGCGGTCACCGCCAGGATTACAGCCACCCCCAGGGACACGCGGGACACGGTGCTCCTCACGGCCCTGGCCCTCCGGAGCCGCCTGCCGGGATGAGCTCCCGCTTCCCTCTTATCGGCCCTGCAGACCCCCTGAAGCCACTGATAAGCCTCCCTCTCGCCTGGCCTCTGGGGCTGCAGCCCGGCACTGGAGGGTGGAGCCCAGAAGCCATAAAGCCACGAGGGGCACCCGAGAGGGCTGTGATCACAGGCCTCAGAAAGCGGATTTACAGCCTCCGCTTATCTCTGGCCACAGGTTGTGCTTCCTCCAAGGAGGCTGGGCCCCAGGAATTGGTGTCCCCTTCAAAGCATGGGCATAGCCGAGGGATCCCCCAAAGAAGGGGCAGCCTGACCCTCCCTGGTCCCGACCTCGGCCTTGAGAATCGCCCCAGCCTGTGTCCTATGATGCTCTGCGGTTTACAAGCCCAGGTGGACACGCCGGCCCATGTTCCATTTTGTGTTTCAAATAACCCCCGAGAGTATTCAGAACAAAACAGATTTCTCTCATCCTAAAGAGACGAAACGGAGCCTTCAGAGGGCGCCGGGCTTCCCTGAACGTGCAGGTAGGCTGGCAGGAGCAGGCCTCCAGCCCGAGGCCAGGGGTGCCGCCCCCCCCCCCCCCCGCGCGTCCAGGCTCTCGGGCGTAGAATCATCGTCGCCCTCGTGCATGTTGTGAGATACCGTTTTACAACAAAGTTCTTTTGTGGCTCCTGCGGGGGAATGAAATGGCTAAATACCACCACCCCTGGGCTGGGGGTGGGGGCACAAGTGAAACGGGGGTCCTTCACCGGCGGCCACAGGAAATGCCCTAGCTGCTCTGTCAACTCAAACTCTGATTACTCCTCCGGCCCAGAAAGGCAAACAGGATAAACCCGCCCACTGTGCTCCGGTAGGTATCACAGCAGGGACTGGAGCTGGGGACAAGAGGGCACGGGTCGGGCCCTGGGAAGACGGGCAAGGGCCTGCCTGGGGGCAGAAGCAGCCCTTCTTATAACTTCGGGCCTGATCATAGGATTCACGTTAACTCAGTAGCCTTACTGGCGCAGACGCAGAGCCAAGAGACGAAGAGCCTCCTTCTTCCAGCGGTGGGTGAAACCTGGGTGCAAACTGAGAGTTGCCTTGTTCCCCGCAAGGGGCCTGCGGTTAGGAAGACCCCTGGAGTAGAGGGTCTGAGAGGGAACCTGAAAGTCAGCTGCGGTTGCCAGACAAGGAAAGAACTGGAAGGGGGGCAGGGGGGAGGGAGCAGCTGGAGGGTGGGCATGGGCCACCCCACCCGGAGCATCCGTCAGATGGCTTCTTGCAGGACCGGATACCACACACACAGGTTAAGAAGAAAACCTCTCAAGCCAGAGCCCTGGGTTCAGAGCAAGTGACACTTGAATGAATGTCAGCAGCTCCCCTTACTAGATGCTTCAAAGAAGCAGGGAGGCGAGGCTGGGGACCCGGGCAGGGTTGGGCCAGGGCACCGCCTGCAGCAAGGAGTCGGGGAGCAGACGCAGTTCGGCAAGGGCCAGCGGCTGTGCCTGGACGTGCTGACCATCACAGGAAAGCCCGAGTCCTGGAAACTGGCCTGCGGCCGGGCTGCGGAGGGGAAGCCCTGCCGAATGTAATTAATTATAAACAGACTTACACATGCAAACAAGGCTCTCGGCTGGCTGAGCAAATATTTATGCAGGGATTTTGGAAACAAGCATCAATGTGACCTTTCTTTGCGTGTGTCTAAAGCGACTGCCGATTCTCAAAGGTCAAGTTGCCGCGGTATGCAGATGCTTGAAAATCAACCCACGCTCATTAGTGCCACCAGTAACCGAAGTGAGAAACAGCGTTGTTTGCCTTCCACAATTACTGCTCTCCAGCCTGTGGACAAAACAAAATAGACCAGCGTCTGGCCAGCAGGCTGGCGGTCGGGGCTCCTCCCCGGTTGGCCGCTGCAGCCATCGAGCCCCGGCCGCAGCCACAGGGACCTCCTCAGGACACTGATCTGCCCGCTGGGTGCCCTTGCACGACCCCCAGCCCATGGCGGGAGGCCCTGGGGGCATGCACGGCCGGGTCCCCTGGAGCAGAGACCCGAGCAGCCGCTCTGGTATCAATCCCTGGGGAAGTCTTAGCATCACTTTCTCGGATGGATGATGAGGCTGAGGAGGCACATGGGTGCAGGTCTCGTTGGTCCAGGCCAATCTCCTTCAGGGTCCTCCTGGGCGCTCCTTGCCTGTGGCTGGGCAGGGGGCTGCCGTTAGTGGAAGGGTGGTCATCAGTTGGGTCCCAACCTCTCAACGTGGAGCTGGGACCAACTCTGGTTGAAGCAGCCTCTGGAAACTTCACGCCGAGGGAAAAGCACCGCTGCCCTCTCGTGGCCGCTGCGCAGAATGACCTGCGGCCAAGGGACGGATGCGGAGACCTTCCCCTCCGAAGGGCTCATGTGCTCAGGCGGGGTCCTCCTCCCCCAGCGCTCAGTGTGGGGCGACCAGGGCTCGCACAGTCCCCAGCCCAGGACTCTCCTGCGGGAAGACCCCCCACCCCCACCCCCACCCCCACCCCCACCCAGGAGGCTGCTCCAAGGGGGCAGCAGGGGGCGCTGAGGAGTTGGTGACAGGTAGAGGTAGTTGGAGGCAACTGATTGGGTCATTCAGCAGAGGGGGAGCGAGGGGATGGGGAGGATTCCTGGAGCTTCCGAGGCAAGATGACCTGGATGGGTAGCATAAAAGCCACCTCCCATGTCCCCCAGATAACTTTTTTTCTGTAACATTTCTCCATAGCTTTTTGGATTGTTAACCACTAATATGATTCGAACCCATGGAAACCTGTTTTATTCTCACCTAGAAAATAATCCAGAGGGCCGCACCAATATCAGTGTAGATGCATTGAATGGTACTGCCCTGAAAGCTAGCACCACCGTGGGCCACATCAACAAGGGTAGAGTGGCCAGAGTGAGGGAGGTGGTATCCACTGGATACAGCTAGAGCACTTGTCCCAGCCTGTGCCTCAACTCCGAGGAAAGGCCTCCAAAACACACCCAAATTTTCAGCTGCTGGAGGATCATGTGTAGGGTATGGGGGTATTCAATCAAAAAATGGAAAGAATCAGGGACCCCTTGGTGGCTCAGTGGTTGAGCATCTGCCTTTGGCTCAGGTTGTGTTCCTGGGATCCTGGGATTGAGTTCTTCATCAGGTTCCTTGCAGGGAGCCTTCTTCTCCCTCTGCCTGTGTCTCAGTCTCTCTCTCTCTCTCTCTCTCTCATGAATAAATAAATAAAATCTTTTTTTAAAAATGGGAAGAATCAGAACAGAATAGATAAGAGCTCTCTGCAGCTATGCACTCCCATTGTGGGGTTGGTGTGATTATTAGCTTTGTTCTGGCTGCTGCCAAAATATCAAATTAAGAGGCAGAAATAGAAGTTGCAAGGAACAGAGTTTGACTTGTTCTGAAGGACCTTCTCCCAGTTAGAGCTGTGTAGCAGAAAAACTGACTAGTCTGTGCATGGGGTGAGCTCCCCATCCTTGGGGTGGGTGCTCAAGAAGAGACAAGAAGTCAACTGTCAGGAAAAAAAGTAGAGGGCATTTCTGCATTTGTAGTTGGGCACAGCAATCCTCAGGCCTTCTTCCCAGATTGCGATCCATACATCTATGACTCAAATGACCCAGAATGGTAGATGTGAGTGGGACCTGCAGGGGACCAGGTGTGCCCTCCCTGGGTGGGGCCTTGACTCATGCTCTGCATCAGGAAACATCCTAAACTGTTAGAGCAACACGGCTGGGGGAGCCTGCGTCCACTTGCCCATTTTATAAACTGGGAAACAGGGTCAGACAGCCAGCACGGGCTTGCCCAGCTTCTTCACGCCCACCTGCCGGACCCCAGACCCCAGACCCCAGATGCCCAGGACTCATCCCCACTTCACCAGACTCTACTTTTTATTTTTTTCCACAGGTCTGTTTATTTCCTCTTACCTAAAAGAAAGGAATGGATATGTAGATGTTGCCTGTGGGTTCTTGCTTCCACTTAAGCCGGTTTGTTCTCACCGAGTCAAAAGTGAGGAAGGGATGGGGGTGAGATTCATTAAAATCAGCCTGTGATGCTGGCACTCTGTCTTCGTCACTGGGCCTCCTGACTTGGGCCTCAGATGTGACCCCCGGGGCATCAGTGCTGTCACCCCTGACAAGGTCAGGCTGCACATACACGTCATGGAGGGTAGAGGCATGCTCTGGCTGCCTGGGCCTGCTGACTCATGGCATTGACAGCCAGCGCTCCAGGGTCCCAAGGGTGCTGCTTTGCATCATGGGGAGTCAGGCCGGTGGTGGGGACCAGCCATGGAGGCCAGTGTCCACTACCCATTCCGAGTCCCCTGTGCGGGGCGTGTCAGCCGGGAACACGCACGTTGGGGGGCCGTCCTGTGCAGTGTAGGATGTGTAGCAGCATCCTTGGCCTGTACCCGCTCCATGCCTGGAACATCACCCGAGGACCACCCAGATGTGACAATCAAAACTGTCTCCAGACCTTGCTCCATGTCCCTGGGGGGTAAAATCATCCTCTGGTTGAGAACCGCTGTGCTAGTCCCAACAACGTTTTCCTTCCTGTCTCATTTCCAAAATATTTTTAGGAATGGGCAAAAAAGATTGTTAATTTTAATGTTGGAAAGTGTACATTAATGGGGGGCGCAGGCCCTGCTTGACTTTGCAGAGGTGCTACCCATGTGGGGGTAGACAGACCCACAGCAGATCGACATCGCCGGGTCGGCACCCAGAGGCATTGAGTGTCCCGGATCCTGCCCAACCCCTTCCTTTCACGGAGGAAAAAGCGTGGCCCAGAGAGGTTAAGCAACCAGGCTGAAATCACACAGCAGGCTTCATCATCTCTTTCCCTACCTAGTGCTCTTCCTACTGCCCCCCACCAGGTCTGGACCCAGCCAGCACCAGTCAAAAGGCTGAAGCTTTGGGGGATGTAAGAAAGTCCGCTCTTGACAGGAACCAAAGACACAGGCAGAGCCTTATTTTTCATGCTATAACGCTGTGAAAATGTGCAAAGTGAAATGTTGTAAAAACATTTGGCTGGGGCCAGGGCAGTGGAATGAGCAAATACCATTTGCCATGTGAGCCGGCTAATAAAAGGAAGAGCCCAAAATTGTTTGTTGCTATTATAAGGGTCATTTTTTCCCCCTATAAAAAGAGTAATTTTCGTTTACAGGGACCCCGGGCAATTTTCCATCTAATTTGATGTTTTATAATGTCTGCAAAGCCACGCAGCCTTAGCTGGCTGTGCGGCCGTAGACATTTTATTTTCAAATTTGCGAGGTTATTGGTTCATCAAGAGCAAAGGAAAAAATGCGGCTGGGTTTTCATGGGTCCTGGTAAGAAAGGGGGCAGCCGATGGTCTGGGGGGTGGGGGGAAGTTGCAGGAAAGAACTTGTTGCGAAGCCCCCAAGCCCACATGTTTCCCTCCCAACAGCAGAGCCCAGAATGTCAGGCAAGAAAGGCCAGGGCAGGGTCATTGTCCTGCATGAGACCCCTGGCTGACGGGCCCAGGGCAGAGGCACAGGCACCTGGCCTCCAGGTCTAGAGCACCCCAGTCTCTCCACGCCTCTGACCTGGCCTGCACGCCCTCCGTGAACAGGCTTTTCCGCTAAGGACCTTGTGCAGGTTTGCTTCTGTAGCCCTCAGGGGACCTGCAGCTAGTGGGACTGGACCATTGTCACCCCTGGTTCTGGAGGAGACAAGCAGGCTCGGTGAACTACCCCCCAAGCAGAGGCTATGAGGCCCCCACCTGAACGTGGGCATCAGACCCTGACATTGAGGTCAGACCACCCTGACCTGGGCCGCTCCTGTGGCTTCTGCTCACCTGTGGCTTCAGCAGTCTGTGCCATGCCCCTGACCTTCCACTGCCATGCCATTGGAGACCCCCAAAATGAACCCCAATGAACAGCTCATCAGATAGGGGCCTCAGTTTCCTTTTCTGTAAAAGGGACACAACCTTATCTATTTCACGGGAATGTTTTGAGGCTTCGGTGCAGTCCCAGCGGTGGAAAGCAGCTCTGGGAAGTTGGGCCACTGAAACCTTGACAACGGGGGTAGCTCCCTTCCTGCCCAGAGAGCAAAACCCAAGAGGGGCTATGGGGGTAAGGACAGAGGTGACAGGGGAGGAAGAGGCAGAAAGAAGGAAAATGAGGAGACAAAGGGGAGAGAGGCAAGGGGACAGTCTGCAGAAAAGCCCATATTGCAATAAAATGGACCCGATTTTTACTGAGCACATACTACATGCTGGGCTGAGGGCTAAGTGCTTCCTGTGCAGAGAGCCATGCAGTCCTCAAACTGGGACCGTGGAGACCATTCTTTCTATTTTGCAGATAAACGTCTCCTGCAGAGGCTGTGACCCGGACGTCTCCCCCGCCCCGAGGGTGCCACATCGGGGCTCTCCGCCTCGCAGGAGGAAATCAGATCTCCAGCTACCAGGACAGTTCCATTTGTTCCCAACATCTCGCTTCTTCTGGGACCATCTCTGTGCCCGAGAACACACATTGGAAACCAGGGAGAGACTGCTTCAAACAAAAATACTTTCGTTTCTGTTCTCACGGAAACAGAGAAGATCACAAATGAGCCCAAGGAAAGTTAAGATCACCTGAGTCCCAATCTATACATACAGTTGCCTAAGTTTTCAGAAAACACACCAAATGGGACACTTGGGGGGGACAGCTGGTTATGTGCCCGACTCTTGATTTCAGCTCAAGGGCCTGAGATCGAGGCCCCTGTCCGGCTTTTCTCTCAGTTCAGGGTGTGCTTAGGACTCTCTCCCTGCCCCCCCTCTACTCCCCCCATGTTCTCTCTCTCTCAAATCAATCAATAAATCTTCTTTATAAAAAAAGTATACTAAATGGGATTGTAACATATATTATACTTTGCAAGTTCTTTTTTGAACTCAGTAACTACAATGCACAACTTCCCATGAGTTACTATTCTGTGCAGCATCTGCAATGGCAGAAGGGTGTCCCACAGCATGGCCATGACAGGATGTGTCCTAACCAAGTCCCTACAGTTGGACACTCAGGTCGTTTCTGGTATTTTGCGATGATGTAGAGAGCCGGTTGGACAGCCTCATAACTAAGTGCGCGTCCTCATGTGCCAGAGCCCTTTAACTGCGAGCAGCACAAGAAGAAGCCCAGAAGGAACTCAGCCTGCAAGAGGTCAGTACCTATTGCCTCCCCCTGCATGGAGCAAGGCCAGGTGCCATGGCCTGAGCCCCTCCCGGCCCCTGGGCGGGTGTGTGTGTGTGTGTGTGTGTGTGTGTGTGTGTGTTTGTGTGACAGCCCTACGTCTCAGTTTCCTAGCCTGTGAACCGGAGGTGCTCACGGTGCTTCCCACTGCTGGCTGGCTGGGACCACATGAGATCGTGGCACATCTCCGGATCTCTTTCCAGATCTCCCTGGAGAAAGGTGACCGCCAGGCCCAGCCACCAGCCAGCAGACCTCGAGGCCAAAGCACAAAGGAGGAAAAACATATATCAAATGGGATCTTGAACCCAGAGAGGAAAGACAGAAGGGTTTGTGGGGAGAGGAGACCAGTAGAGGCCAGAGGGGGCTGGTGGTATGGCTTTTCAGGTCACAGCTTGTCACAGGAGGCGAGGACATGGCCAGCGAAGTCTCTGGTGGCCCGGAGCCGGGGACTGTGTGACTTTCCCTCCATCCATCCCTCGCTCCCCAATCCCAGCTGCAAACCCCCTGAGTGCTGGTGTTCCCGTATCAACTCCAGTGTTGGGCCCCCTCTCGGCAAAATAGCTGAGACCAGCTTTGAGCTTTATTCTGTGTAGGTGGGGTGGCAACAAAGGACAGACAATCGAATCTGCCTTTTGGAAGAGCGACATCGTTCTGGATTGTCCTGAGCTGTGGATTCTGGTCAATGGAAATAAAGTTATGAATGCTATTTTTTTTTCACTCAAAGATGAGTGAAAGCACATGACCATTGTCCTGCCCTCCCTGCACCACCAGGCCTGGACAGCCTGGGGACGAGGACCACATTCGAGCAGTTTCTCTACCCCCTGCCAGCCACCTGGTACAGAGGTGGTGGCCTGAGCAGGA
Organism: Canis lupus familiaris; assembly: GCF_011100685.1. Taxonomy (NCBI): domain Eukaryota; kingdom Metazoa; phylum Chordata; class Mammalia; order Carnivora; family Canidae; genus Canis; species Canis lupus. The sequence goes on along the minus strand of NC_049224.1, from coordinate 70,906,049 downwards.
GCAGGAGGGGGTGGATGAATGAGGAAGTGTTGCCGGTGGGATTTAGAGAGGCAGGAGTCAGGTACACTGAGTCAGACTCCAGGACGCGCGGCGGGGGGGTGTTGCCCTGGTCTGGTCATCAGAGATTTGGGGTATTAAGGGGTATTGACTGGGTTCCCTCCTCTGCCGCAGATCTCTTGTTGCCCTTGGGCAAGTTACCCATCCTCTCTGCTATTCAATTTCCCTGTGGGTAAAATGGGACGAGTAGTGGCTAGAAGCGTGGAAATGACCATGTGGCATTCTACTGCATGTAACTACATATAAGAAGGGAAATCTGGGCAGCCCGGGTGGCTCAGCGGTTTAGCACCACCTGCAGCCCAGGGCGTGATCCTGGAGCCCCCGGAATGAGTCCCGTGGGGCTCCCTGCATGGAGCCTGCTTCTCCCTCTGCCTGTGTCTCTGCCTCTCTCTCTCTCTCGATAGATAGATAGATAGATAGATTTTTCTCTCTTTCTCTCTCTCTCTCTCTATATATATATTTTTTAAATTGAACACCAATAAAAAATAAATTTATTATTTAAAAAAATAATAAAAAAATAAAGGGTTAAAACAAAATGAAATAGGAAAGTGCTGCGTCCAGCTCTGTCCTGCTTCTCCTATACTGATTTGCTGTCCAGGGTCATTTGTGGAAGCGGATGAATGTTACAAGTGCTTTTTCTATTTCTAAAATCGGCCACCATGATTTTGATAGGAATGACATTGGAACTGCGGGTGGCTTCTGGAACTGTGGACATTTTAACAAGATGAAGGCTCCGACCCCACGAGCCCTGGATGTCCTCCCAAAGTCTATATATATTGAATAAGTAAATTTTTAAAAAAAGAAAAAATAAAAAAATAAAAGGGAAATCTGTAAGCTGGGTGCCTGGCAGCAGGGGGCTACCGATTGTTAGGGAATTCACATATTTTAAGGGCTCCCAGGATCTGTTTGAATCAGATATGGCAAGATATGTGGGCAAGATATGTGGGCTGTCAAGACCAAAGGAATTTTATACGCACAGATCGCTAGAAGTGCGCCGTGTGCCATGCCACTCGGGGCCGCGCAAGGCAGCCCAGGGTCGGCCGGGGCAGGGGAGTGGGAGGGGATGCAGGAGGCTTTACTGCGGTTTCCGTGGGGCAGGGTGAGCAGGCTCAGGACCGGTTAGTTTGTGTAATTTCAGGCGCTCCGGGGCACAAAGCTGTGCCCAGTTGTCTGGTACCTGGCCCTTGTGGTGATTAGGAGAGTGGCCCGGCCAGCCCGGCCGTGACAGTATCAGAACAGAGAAAATAAGAGATATAATAATACACTGTGAGGGCCAGTGGGAAACGGCGCTCTGGAGTCAACTGAGTTTAAACCCCAGCCCCATCTCTCATGAGCTGTGTGACTTTCAGCCAGTTACCTAGTGTCCATTGGCTGTGCGACGGGGACTGCAGTCGCGGCCTCTGGTGCTGTATTAAGTATGGCCAGCCTGGCATCTGCCTGGGGCACCGATCAATGAGGGCTTGAAAACATCCCTGGCGTACATCAGAATCCCAGCGTTAGCGCAGATGTCAGCACAGAAGTCCATCCACACCCAGCAGAATCGGGGTTCAATCCCTTGTCCTGCTAACACAATGCTGCCAGGAGTGGAAATAAGCCCATGCTTCTCCCCGCCCCAGGATGACCCCCTTCTGCTAGGTATTTCTGTACTGGGCTCTGCAGGCTGCATCAGCTCACTCCAGCCAACAAGAGGGAGTGTGGGGTTGCAAATCCCAGCCAGCAGAGATTGGAGGCAGAAAGAGGCATTATGCAGGGCTGCTTGCCCCAAACGAGGGCTTTATTTTATTATCTACATTTTAGACTCTTTCATATGCCTCCCGAGGTGCTGTCTGGTTCAGAAAATCACCTATAATAATGCACATAATAAATCTCTTATTTTGAACATAGAGAGGCATGCAATTTTTATTAATGAAAAATAAATTTCTCTCTGCACCCCCCCACCACCAAATAAACGTTCAGCAAATATTTAAAGAATATCTGTAGGAGGCAGGCAGGTTGGTCAACCGACCAAACTCAGCACCCCTGCTCACAGAATCTCTGTGGATGGAGTAGGCAAGTACTCTGGAAGGTGCTGGCATCTGCTCCTTCCCCATCAGCACTTGCGTCTTGACCCTCTCCAACCCTGGGGAAAGCCACACAGGTATAGCACCTCCTTCACCCATACCTTGAATGCCACTTCCGCATCCTGCCATTCCCAGGGGCTCCTGGAATCCTGTCTCCCTCCCTTCTTCATCAGGCTCTCTGCAAGTTACCACCCTAGGACAGGGAGATGAAGACACCCTAGGGTGTCCATCACTGGGGGACAGCAGCGGAGATGTAAAGCGACCACATCGTGGAGTACGATGCAGCCACGTCAAGGGATGAATTCCACAGAGTAACATGGTGGGTCTCAACACCATGAGCTGGTGGGGGGAGCGGGGCAGGAGAGAGAGGGGAGAGAGAGTGAGCGAGAGAACCAACCGGGAAGGGAAGGAGGAAGGAGAAAGGAAAGGAAAGAAAAAGAAAATGGGATGCGTGATCCGATACATCTTCCAAAGAGTTATAAATACATCCAGCAAACAACAACACACATCTTGTAAGCACATCCAGATAAGAAGACACACATGTATGCACACGAGAGGGGCGGGGGGGTGAGGCATTAATGAAAAGAAAGGCTTTCCCCAGCCAGAGGGAGTGAGATGTCAGGAGATAAGGACCCAATCACCTCAACTCACTCCTGAAGTCCAATAAGGGAAGACTACACAGAGCAAATCCCACTCTGAACTGGCCCTTGTCCAGCCACATAAAGGAGCCCAAGTCCCCATGTCTGGCTTTGGTCATGCCGCTCCCCCTGCCGGGAATGTGGTTCTTCATCCTTCCACTCACCTTCGTCTCATCATTTGCATCTCTGCTCCCACGCCCCATCCCTCCCACCCCGTCCCCACCTGGAACATTTGGCCTCACCCTTCCTAGAGCTGCTCACAGACAACAGTCCCATCCACGTCTGTCCTGAGTCCAGCGAGTCAGGACTCACTCATTTTCCACTGTCCCCAGATGTACTGCAAACTCCCTTCTGCCTGTGTCACCACAAAGCCACAGGCCCCGAGGGACAGGGATGAGGGATGGTTCAGTTGGCAAGTCCAAAGGTCCCCCTCAGCATAACCCCTCAGAGCTTCTGTGGCTCTGCCCCCCACCTGCCCCAGTCTTGCTCCTAGATCCCTCCCACTCCTCCAGCCATGACCTGCTGCCAAATGTAGGCTCGACTCCACTAGGCCACTCTGGTCTCTCTCTGCAGAGTCCCTGGAGGAGCTCTCCACACCGCGGCTTCCTTCTCCCTGGCCTGCTGGCCATATGGACACCACAGGGCCCTCCAACTCAATATAGCCCAAATAATTCACCTCCATCCCCTTCAAACCCACTTCCCTGACCACCACCACCACCATCGATGAGATCAGAAAACCAAGTATCATCTGTGACTTCCCCTTCTATCTGCCACCACATTGTTGCCATCCTGCCCTACGATTGTCATTGCTGTTCTTGTCTCAATCCCCACAAGATGGTGTCTTCCTGTGCTGAGGGATGCCAGGGTGAGTTAAGAGAGTTTCAGGGAGCTCACAGGTCTTGGTGAGTCCTGCAGGGTCCTGGGGGTGGACGGGTTCAGGTGCCATGCAACAGGAGTGACACCACCATGGCTTCTCAGGATGGTTGGCTAGGAAAGTGCTCACCATGTCTGCTCACAGGTCTGTGCCCCTTGGACCAGACAGGGTCCCACAGCAAAAACACAGATGCTCTCAAACCATGTAATTGTGAAGACTTCAATACGAAGACTGGAAAGATGTCTATGTAAAGATGTTAGATATGGAGAAGGCTTGGGTAACCAACAAGGGATAGAGCAGAAGCTGGGAGGGAGCCACTATGCCTTGCAGGCCTGGGAGTACCACCGGAGCATGAGTGGTTGGGGGATCCCACGGGGGGAAGCAACCCACAACAACCAGTTTAATACGTGTTTTATTATTGTGCAGGTATGGTGGGGCCAACAGCTTGGGAGAGAACTACTTTTGGAAATACAGTTTGTTATACTCCCAAATATCAATCCAAAAAGGAGGGGACATGCCGCACCATGGCCAGTCACACGAGGAAGGGTCAGGAGGCACAGGGTGATCCACAGGGTGGGTCAGGAGGCAGAGGGAGCAGGGAATCTGGGTGAGAGCCTTGATTGCAGTTTCCATGGGAAGGAATGGGTGAAGCAGGGTGAGCAAGCTTGGGATCAGGCTGCTTTGAATCATTTCAGTGGGCTCTGAGGCAGGGGGGCTGTCCCCAGTTGTCTGGTGCCTGGTGACGGGGACAGATGAGTAGTGGCCCAGGGTGTGAAAGCCCTGTAAAGCCGGTGATTGGAAACTGTGGGCTCTGGACTGGTTGGTTTGAACTTGGAAAGTGTGCTTGTGAGTGAGTTGTCTACTATCTGTAGGAACTGGCTAGCCCTGGAGCGGCAGGCTCTCCAGCATAAGGAAGACTCCACAGGTCAAAACAGCAGAAGAGAGAAAATAAAAGATACGGTTAATAGCCCACACCCAGAAGAATCCAGGGTAATGATGCCCACCCCTCAGTCTCCTGCCCTGGCATCTCCTGTTGATGTCACCCATCAGCAAAACCCAGCTGGGAGGAGGATCCCTGGGTGGCTCAGTGGTTTAGCACCTGCCTTTGGTCCAGGGTGTGATCCTGGAGTTCCAGGATCGAGTCCCACATCGGGCTCCCCGCATGGAGCCTGCTTCTCCCTCTGCCTCTGTCTCTCTCTGTCTCTGTTTCTGTCTCTGTCTCTGTCTCTCATGAATAAATAAATAAAATCTTCAAAAAAATAAAAAACTTTAAAACCCAGCTGGGAGGTAGAGGGCAAGGGTCTGTGTGATAGAGTCAGCCTCCTTCTCCCCACAAGAGGAAAGGGTGTCTCGGCGGGAGAGACGGATGATACTCAGCAGCTACGAACCTGAGCTTGTGTGCAGGCGAGGGTCCTTTCTGCATTTTCAAGTCTCCCCAAGGATGCTTGTTGAGCACATGATGGAATCATCTGGAGGGGTCAGAGAGGGTGCGCTGGAGGAAACACCCCCTGAACTGGATTTCGAGGGATAAATAGGCATTTTTCAGGGAGTGCTAGACGAATGGAAGAGCCTATGCAAAGCCATGAGATTAACACAATATGTTTGGCAAGCTGCAAGCTTTGCAGTATTGCTGGATTGTGAAATTTCCGGGGAGGAGGGTGGCTGGCGTGCACGGGATACTCAGGGAAGGTCTCTGGGCCTGTCTGCAGAGTGGTGCATTCAGGGCAGAAAGTGCTTCCAACGGAGCCAATGCTCGGCAAGTGTTGGACGTTACCATGACCGGTTTCATGAGGAGGTGTAATTAAGCACCTAGTCTCCTTCCCAGGGCTCCGGGGAGGCTCAGATAGGAGGGCGCATTAGAAAGTCCTCCGCAAATCAAAGGACCCACACAACCCATCTCATAGGCACAAAGTCGTCTGGTGTCTGCACAGTCTCACTAGCCTCATCGATCAAATTATCCAAGGGCATGGGGGAGAATGGCAGGGTCCGTTTCCCATCTGTGATCAGCCTTGACTCCAAGCCCATACTCCACACCCAGTTTTCTGGAAAAGGGAGAAATAGCCCTCGGGGGCCAAAGAATACAATACCCTTGGATGCCCCTGGCTGTGTGAGACTGTCTGAAAGGGCTTTATCACTGCCTACAGCCGCTGCCAAAGCCAGACCAAAGTCCTTCCCAGGAAATTCTTGGCTCTGCCTGTGAGCAGCCTGTCTGGTGGAATTAATTTTAGCCTATATGATGCTAAAGCCGTGCAAACAGAGACATATAAAACAGCACTCCTAAGCCTTTGCATGGCAATAAATAGTAAACCGTGCTTAATCTATGCACGTTGCAAATCTGCCCCTCTGCAGGAAAGCATAAAAGCCACCCGGAGCAGGAACCGCAAGGTTAAAAGGCTCCTGGTGCCACTGGGCCTCTCAAGGGAGCTCGTGCCCTCTTCCCAGGCTCATTCTGTCTTTCTGCTTGGACTGTGGGTTTCTAGCCATCATCGGGAGGGATGGGGCAGCCAAGGTGTAGGTGATCTGCAGGGGCTGTGCAGTCACAAATGACTCAGCTCTTTGGCTCCATGCAAGCCGGTCAGGAAGGGATGCTTGGAGGATGATCAAGTCCCGGGGTCACTGGGCTGTAGCCTGTGACCTGGGAAGAGGTTTTGAGATCATCCAGCCCCGTCCGAGGTTTCAGAGGTCCTGAACACCTCCGCCAAGATCCCACAACAAATTAATGGAAGGGCCAGACATGAACATCAGGGTGGAGGAGACCAGCTCAAGGATTTGGAGTCAGAGAGTGCTGGGTTAGAAGCCAGACTCTGCCAAATCCCCGCCTTCTGACCTTGAGCAAGTTGTTCAACTCAGTGCTCTGGTTTCCTCATTTGTAAAGTCAATGACAGCTGCCCAGGATCACAGGAATTCTGGGAGGGTGACCCCCAGCTGGTGGGCGGTCAGCAAGACCCCAGCGCCCAGCTCACCATGAACACCCAAGACACGGTGGCTACCGTCTCTATGACATCGGGGTAGATGTAGATCTTTGTCTGGCTCCCCCCAGGTGGAAACAAAGACCTAGGCAGGCGATCCTAGGAAGCAGGAATGAGGGAGCCAGGAGCTGAGACAGGAAGGGGGAAGAACCACCAGGAGAGTCTGCTGTCTTGGAGATTGCTGGGGGCAGCAGGGGTGCAGGTCTGCCCTGGACTTCACCGAGGATGCAGCAAACTCATCAAATGATATTAAGGCCTAAATAAATGAAGACACATCACACATAAACTTATGGGGAATCTTGGTGTGACTTGGAATCAATCAGGGTTTGATCAGGAAAATAGAAACTGCCCCCGTCACTTTGAGCTGAAGGATGTGATATAGGAAGCTGAGGTACCCACTGGCTGTGGAAAGCTGAGGCAGCAAGGCCCAGGAAGGGTATGCTTAAGAATTCTAGGGTTCCCAGATACTTGGGGCTGTACTGTGAGTAATGCTCGGGAAGATGCTCGAAGCTATAGTCGAAATCCTGCATCCAAGCTCCTTAATGCCCACAGAGGCCTCCTGAGAGTATGTACTCCTTCTCATGCTCCCTCCCAGCCTCATGCCAGAGCTCCTCAGAGGTGGACTCCTGCAAGATCCAAGGGCAAAGAGTCTGAGGAATGTGGCTTCCAGGCTTCGTGAGACCACAGTGCGCGGCTGGCCAGGTGGCAAGACTGGTACTGGGAATGAGCAAATGGAATCTGGCATGGCCACAGCTATCCACTCTCCCTCCCAACCTACCTATAAATACAATGTGAGGCCAATTAAATCGTCAAGAATAAGATTCATAAAGAAGAAAAGAGATCCAAGGATAACCAGCATAATGTAGAAGGAGAAGGAGGAGAACAAGGAACAGGGGCAGGAGGAAGGAAGGGTGTGTTTGGGGTCCCCAGGACCACCCTAGGCTCAGTGGCTCACTGGGGTGACTCAGAACTCAGCCTATAGTCATCCTCATGGCTATGATTCATCATACAGATAGGATACAAAGCAAAATCAGCAAAATAAAAAGGCACCTCTGGCAAAAGTCCAGAGGACACCAGGCACTGGCTTCCAGAGTCCTCTCCCAGTAGACACACTTAATACCCTAGCAACACGTGCGACAACACACATGAAGTGTCATCCACCTGCAAAGACTATGGAGACTTATCATCCAAGGCTTTCCTGGAAGCTGACACATAGGCACCCTCGGCCTGGCCTGTACCAAGATCCCGGATTTCCAGAGGAACAGCACGTGGTCAACATGAATCATATTGGTTGTGCAAATGGTTTTGGCCCAGTGAGCCACTCCTGCCAGTTCTGGGAACGGTGGAGACCCTTCTGAAATCCAGGTTCCCAGACATCAGCCCAGGGCCAACTGTGCACACTGAGCTTTCGGGGCAGAGCAGTCTCTAACCTGCTATGTTAACTCTTCTCTGCATGAAGGGAAACCGACTCCACCAGATATCAAAACTTATTAGAATACTATATGAATGAAAAGAGTGTGGCATTGACCCAGGAACAAGAACTATGGTAAGAAAGAGAATAGAGACAATGCTAGAAATAGACACCTCCTCCACCCGCCTACACAGACTTAAAGCTAGCATTACGAGTTGTTGGATAAAGAAAGTATCACTCAAGAAATGATATCTTACAATCAGGCAGCCATACAAAAATAAATAAAATTAAATCACTTTCTCATTCCATTCATGAGAACATATTCCTCCTCAAGAGAAGCCTATGTTATAAAAAATAAAACAATTTTTAAATAAATATAATAAATTTACTGTATGTGAGGATATCTTTTTTCTTTCTTTTTTTCTGTCAAGTAGGCTTCATGCCCAGCATGGAGCCCAACACAGGGCTTGAACTCACAACCCTAAGCTCAAAACCTGAGCTGAAATCAAGAGTTGGACATTTAACCGACTGAGCCACACACCCTTAGAGTGGGTGAGAGTATCTTATAACACCAAGAAAGTCATAGGAGAAAAGCTTCATAATTGGATTTGGCAATGATTTCTTGACTGTGACACCAAAAGTACAATAAGTAGTTGGACTCCACCAGAATTAAAAACATTTGTGCATCAAAGACACTAGGAACAGAATGAAAAGGAAACCCAGAGGATGGGAGAAAATATTTGCAAATCACATGTCTGATAAGGGACTGGTATCCAGAACATATAGAGGGCTCCTACAGCTCAACAAAAATAACCAACAAAACCCAAGTGAAAATAGGCAAAGGACCTGAATAGATGTTTCTCCAAAGAAGATGTACGAATGACCAATAAGCACACAAGAGGCGCTCAGCACTGCTCATCATTAGGGAAATACACATCAAAGCCACAATGAGATAAGCCACTTCATGTCCATTAGGATGCCTATTATCAAAACAAAACAAACAAACAAACAAACGGGAAATGGGAAGTGTGGGCAAGAGTGTGGAGAAGTTAGAACCGCTGTGCCTTACTGGTGGCGATGTGAAATGGTACGTACACCTGCTGTGGAAAACTGCATAGTAGTTGCTCAGAAAAATTTAAAATATGATCCAAGAATTCTACTTTTGCATACACACCCAAGAGAAGTAAAGGCAGGGACTTGAATAGGTATTTACACCCATATTTACAGCAACATTATTCATTATAGCCAAAGAGGAGAAATGACTCAACTGTCCCTCAACATAGCAAAATGTGAGGTGCAGACATAGATACACATACTTACCAATATACAGCCATCGGACAGCCCTGTGGACAGCCCTGTCAGAGGGCTCCCCATGTATTTTTGGTACAAACCCATGGATTTTTATAGTTCATTGATATATGGATATACACATATAGAAATATAATGGAAGATTTTTCAAGCTTAAAAAAGGAACTCTTGTTACAAGAGTGAGAATGAACCTTGAAGGTACCATGCTCAGTTACAAAAAACATGAGGCCAGTCACAAAAGGACAAACACTGTATGATTCCGGTTATACAATGTGCCTAGAGGAGTCAAAATCATAGAGACAGAAAGTAGAATCATGGGTAACAGGGATGGGAAGGGGGTGGGGTTTGTGTTCATCGGGGACTGGGCTGCAGCAGGAGATGAGCAAGTCTTGGAAGTGAAGGGTGCTGATGGTTTCACAACAATGTGAATGTGCTTAGCACCACAGAACTGTGGACTTACGCTGGTAAATTTTACATTATGCAGACTTTGCCACAATAAAATACACACAAATCACAAGCAACGAGTAGAAACAACTACATAGAAATTTAATGCTTATGTGACGAAAAGTCAGAAGACAAAACTCAGCCTGAGAGAAGATAATGCAACTTTCAGACTAGACAACAAATGAAAATGTGTTTACAACAGTAAGAAAAAGATGAGCAATGTAGTAGAAAATCTGTGGACAAAATATACGGGATAGCAACTCACAAAACAGGAAGTCCAGATGACCTGTAAACATATAAGAAGATGCTCCTTCTCTCCAGGAATCGTAAAAATGCACAAACATGGTGGTATCATATCACTGTTTCTAGAGAAGCAAACAGTACTAGTCTGATGGTACCAACAACGTGACAGGTGGGAACCCCCACACAATGTCCAGAGAGCTGCAGACACGGCCACCTGAGAGCAACTTGGCAATAGTTAGTAAAACTGGAAATGCACACAGTTTAGAGAAAATCGTTGCAGATACACACAACTGACCCAAGAAGGATTCATACCAAAAATATGCAAGAAACCCTTTAGCAAAGTCCACAGGGTATAGCCACTCACTCTCCAATCCCACACAAAACCTAAGGCCACCATAAAGAAAATCAGTAAGTCCCTCTGCCTCCAGCTGGATGATTCTTTAGGTGGAAGGAGATGGGAATATATGCTTATGTCTAGGTTAGAATATGTTTCAGTGATGGATTTTGAACTGCTTGTTACATCATTAAATATGATTAAAAGGGAGCCAGAGGAAGAATAAATAACCCAATACGTGGACCACATAGAAGCCAATAATGAGAGATTGTTGTGAATCAGTGAATAGTTTTGTGCACTAGTAAAGAAAGGGAGAGAGGGAGGGAGGAAAGGGGGGCAAGTGCTCATCCTCTGTGACCCAACAGTTAGTTCCTGGTACACACACTGGAGAAACCTTGGCACAAGAAGACACAAATAAAGATATTGGCTACATGCCATTTACAAGGTCAAAATGCTGCAAGCAGTACATGTGCCCCTCGACAGGAAAATGGAAAGATCCGGAGCAGCATATTTACACCACTGAACATTATAGAGCAGTGAAAATAAGACAGGATCCTTTTGGAGTAATGAGGGTAGGGCTCAAGAACAAGGCTGAGCAGGAACAAAACCACACCGCACCACGGTACATGCAGCATGAAACCAGTTCCATAAAATCTGAAGCCCTCAAAACAACACTCACTATCACATAGGAGTTCATGCATGCACTGTAACAATATAAAAACTTGGGTGGAACGTTCCCCCTCATGTGAGGAAATGGCTCTCTCCTGGGCTGTAAGGGTGGGTTAACATCCCAGTTGTATCTGGAGTGTTGCATTTCTTTCAACAATAAAATCTATACAGATAGGGTAAGATGTTAGCATTTAAAACTCTATTGCGTGCATGGGTGCTTGTTATCAGTACTTTTAGTATGTCTAAGCTTTTTCAGTTAAGGATGACAGACCTAAATGTGAGAAAGGAATCCATCAAAACCCTAGAGGAAGACACAGGCAGCAATCTTTGTGACCTAGACCACAGCAACTTCTTTCTAGACGTGTCTCCAAAGGCAAGGGAAACAAAAGCAAAAACGAACTATTGAGACTTCATCAAGATAAAAAGCTTCTGCACAGCAAAGGAAACAGTCAACAAAAATAAAAGACAACCTACAGAATGGGAGAAGATATTTGCAAATGACATAACAGATAAAGGGGTAGTATCCAAAATCTATAAAGAACTCAACACCACAAAAAAAAAAAAAATCCAGTCAAGAAATGGGAAGGAGACATAAACAGACATTTTTCCAAAGAAGACATACAAATGGCTAACAGACATATAAAAAAAATGCTCCACATCACTGGCATCAGGGAAATACAAATCAAAGCCACAATGAGATACCATCTTACACCAGTAAGAATGGCTAAAATGAATAACTTAGGAAACGACAGATGTTGGCAAGGATGTGGAGAAAGGTAAACCTTCTTTTAAAAAAAGATTTTTATTTATTTATTCATGAGCGACACAGAGAGAAAGGCAGAGACATAGGCAGAAGGAGGAGAAGCAGGCTCCACACAGGAGCCCGAAGCAAGACTCGATCCTGGAACTCCAGGATCACATGCTGAGCCCAAGGCAGATGCTCAACTGCTGAGCCACCCAGGCATCCCGAAAGGAGAACCCTCTTACACTGTTGGTAGGAACGTAAACTGGTGCAACCCCTCTGGAAAACAGTATGGAAGTTCCTCAAAAAGTTAAAGTAGCACCACCCTACAACCCAGTAATTGCTAGAAATTTATCCAAAGGATCCTAATCCTAACATAGTGATTTGAAGGGGAACATGCACCCCAATGTTTATATCAGCAATATCTACAATAGCCAAAATATGGAAAGAGCCCAGATGCCCATCCACAGATGAATGGATAAAGAAAATATAGTATGTATATATATATATATGTGTGTGTGTGTGTGTGTGTGTGTGTGTGTGTATATATATATATATATATGGAACGGAATATTCCATATATATATATATTATGGAAAGAAATATTCCATTATATATATATATATATTTCATTATATATTCCATTATGTATTCTATTATATATAATGGAATATTACTCAGCCATAAAAAATGAAATCTTGCCATTTGCAACAACATAGATGGAACTAGAAGATATTATGCTAAGTAAAATAAATCAATCAGAGAAAGGCAATTATTATAGGATTTTGCTCATATGTGGAATTTAAGAAACAAAACAGATGAACATAGAGGAAGGGAAGGAAAAATGAAATAAAGACAGAGAGGTGAAAGGCAACTTACAGAATGGGAGAAGATATTTGCAAATGACATATCAGATAAAGGGCTAGTATCCAAAGATATATTAAAAAAAAACTTATCAGGGGCACCTGGGTGGCTAAGTGGTTGAGCATCAGCCTTCAGCTTGGGGTGTAATCCTTGAGTTCCGGGATCGAGTCCCACAACGAGCTCCCCTCGAGGAGGCTGCTTCTCCCTCTATGTCTCTGCATCTCTGTATTTTTCATGAATAAATAAATAAAATCTTGAGAAAAAGAGATCTTATCAAACTCAACACCCAAAAAACAAACAATCCAGTCAAGAAATAGCAGAAGACATGAATATACATTTCTCCAAAAAAGACCTACACATGTCCAGCAAGCCTGAAAAAATGCTGCACATCACTTGCCATCAGGGAAATACAAATAAAAAACACAATGAGGGAACCCTGGGTGGCGCAGTGGTTTGACGCCTGCCTTTGGCCCGGGGCGCAATCCTGGAGACCCGGGATCATATCCCACGTCGGGCTCCCGGTGCATGGAGCCTGCTTCTCCCTCTGCCTGTGTCTCTGCCTCTCTCTCTCTCTCTCTCTGTGTGACTATCATAAATAAATAAAAATTTAAAAAAATTAAAAAAAAACACAATGAGATACCACTTTACACTGGTGAGAATGGTTAAAATTAACAAGATAGGAAACAACAAATGTTGGCAAGGATGTGCAGAAGGGGGAACTCTCTTACACTGTCGGTGGGAATGCAACCTGGTGCAGCCACTATGGAAAACACTATGGAGATTCCTCAAGAAGTTAAAAATAGAGCTATCCTACAACCCAGAATTGCACTGCTGGGTATTTACCTCGAAGATACAGATGTAGTGAAACAATAGGACACCTGCACCCAATGTTCCTAGCAGCAACGTCCCCAATAGCCAAACTGTGGAAGGAACCAAGATATTCTTCAACAGATGAATGGATAAAGAAGCTGTGGTCTATGTACACAATGGAATATTACTCAGCCGTTAGAAACGACAGATACCCACCATTTGCTTTGACGTGGATGGAACTGGAGGGTATTATGCTGAGTGAAATAAGTCAATCGGAGAAGGACAAACATTATATGGTCTCATTCATTTGGGGAATATAAAAAATAGTGAAAGGGAATAAAGGGGAAAGGAGAAAAATGAGTGGGAAATATCAGAAAGGGAGACAGAACATGAAAGACTCTTAACTCTGGGAAACGAACAAGGGGTGGTGGAAGGGGAGGTGGGCGGGGGTGGGGGTGACTGGGTGACGGGCACTGAGGTGGGCACTTGACGGGATGAGCATTGGGTGTTATTCTATATGTTGGCAAATTGAGCACCAATAAAAAAAATAAATTTATAAAAAAAAAGACGTGAGATACACACACACACACACACACACACACAAAGGAATGTTACTCAGCCATCAAAAAGCATGAATACCTACCATTTACAGTGACATGGATAGAACTGGAGGGTATTATGTTGAGTGAAATAAGTCAATTGGAGAAAGACAATTATCATATGGTTTCACTCATATGTGGAATATAAGAAATAGTGCAAGAGACCATAAGGGAAGGGGGGAAACAGAGTGGGAAAAAATTAGAGAGGAAGACAAATCATGAGAGACTCTTAACTCTTAACTCTGGGAAACAAGCTGGGGGTTTATGAAGCGGAGGAGAGTGAGGGGATGGGGTAACTGGGTAATGGGCATTAAAGAGGGCTCTTGACGAGATAAGCACTGGATGTTATAGGCTGGCAAATTGAATTTAAAAAGAGAGAGAGAGAGAGAGGCAAACCATAGGAAACAAATTGAGGGTTGCTGGAGGAGAGGTGGGTGGGAGATGGGATAACTGGGTGACAGGCATTAAGGAGGGCATGTGATGTAATGAGCACCAGGTTTATATGCAACTGATGAACCACTAACCTCTATGCCTGAAACTAGTAATACACTAGAGGTTAACTAACTTAAATTTAAATAAAATATTTAAAAAAATAGGGAGGGACTCATCCTCACTGCTGACCCTACACCAGTGCCCAGAGCTGAATCAGGTCATAGGCACCCTTCGCAGGAAGCCCAGCACCCACTGAAGAAAGCCAAAGAAGGACTGAAACTTGGGCCTGGTAGTTGCCTTAGGCTGCTGGAACAGATCCCCAGACCAGGCGCTGAAACAACAGGCATTTACTTCTCCCAGAGCTGGAGATCAGATGTCCCAGCACAAGGTACCATCATGTCAGGTTCTGATAGGGACTCACTTCCCCCCATGTACCCTGACAAGGGGGAGGGAGAGGCAAGCTCTCTGGCATCTCTGGTATAAGGGCACTAATTCTGTCACAGGGGGCTCCACCCTCATCACCTCCCAAAGGCACCGCCTCTTGATACCATTGCACTGGGAATTAGGGGTTATCATATGAATTTGGGGGACTCCAACATCTAACTGTAGCAGGTCTGTTGACTTCCCTTCTCTAAGAAGCCCTGTGTCTTCCTCGTAAACCAGGGGGACGATGTACGCGACTGTCTTACGGGACTATAGCGAGGATGGGATGGGCTGAGCTCTGCAGCTCCTGGCACATTGCAAGCGCTCAGGAAACGTTGGTGCCTTCTGCTCATTAGCACTGTACTCTTACTCAGATGCTCATCAGCTAAGAAGAAAAAAAATCAAGCATGATAAATACTTTCTTTGCCCTTGATCAAACTCCAGGACTTCTTAAAAATAAGAAAATGATCAACAGGGAATAAGTGGTGACGAATACTTGTCATGCCACAGATTTTAACAATTGAAGCTCAGAGAGTGACTTGTCAAAAGTCACACAGCATGAGAATGGGAGGAATAAGTCTTCTGGGTCATTCCCCGCCCTGGTTCTGGGACAGATTGTGTTAACTCTGTCATGCTCCTTTAGTTTCAGGGACTTGTTGAATCTTATAGTTATGGAGATTTTTCTCCAAACAATCTCTCCTAGAAACCTCACCCAGGTCAGGTGACAAGCTCTGAGCCAAAAGGCCCTGAGCTGAGACGTGTATCCCTGACTCACACAGAAGAGCCTCCCTGGGCAGGGTCTGGCATGAGCTCCTGTGAGTCACTGAAGCTTGGCCCAAGGTTGATGCTTGGAGGGTGGCATTCCAAAGTTCCCGTATGGAAGTGCCTGGAAATGACAGCTCATGTTCTGCACTTCTGGGTGCCTTTGTCATTGTGCAGACTTTTGCATATGCTTGAGTAGGCCAAACTTTTTGCCACTTTTGAAGGAAAGGAAGTGGCCATGTCTGTGCTTTTCACATACAGGCTTTCACAGCAGCATTGTAAAGTACATATCATAAATCCTCATTGTGAAGTACATATCAAAACTGAGCTTCAAAGAGGGAAGGTCACCTGCCCGTATTCCTGCAGCTAATGAGGGGCAGAGCTGGCACTGGAGTTCAGTATCTCAGACCCCAGAGCTGCTGCTTTGTCCACTCCTCTCTGAGTGTTGGTCCAAATCTTCCAAGAAGCAGATGCCAAGACAAAGTCAACTGTGGGAAGACACTGTAGGAGAACCACCTGTCCGAAGAGCCAGGAGGCCCAGGACAGTGGTCTGACTACACTGCAACAGACTGCGAAGGAGAGCAGGAGGCAGATTGTGGAAATGCATGGATAGACAGGCTGTGCAGTCTCAGGAGGGTGCTGCAAGGCCACTGACGTGTCTTCAAGCCAAAGTCAGCTGTGGAGAAAGTTCAATGTCTCCCAGACATGCTGATGAACTTCAGACAAGAGCAACCACTGGCCCATGAAACTCCCTGCAGTTGGAGGTCTTCCCGCTGTATCTTCATGCTAGCCGTGAGTCCACTGCCTTGAGAACTGGCTCAACGTTTTGAAAAGCTATCCAGTGATAGGTCTTAGGAGCCTTAAGATGATCATGCCCTTTTCTCCAGAAACCCCTTTTCTAACAAATTGTCCTAAAGGAATAGGGCCAAGTCCAGGGAAGTCTTTATGCATGGCATTATTGACAGCAGTGCCAGAAAAATGAATACACAGGCATACATACACACACACATACATAACATATAAACACACATACACCTGTACATATATACATATATATCACACATAAACATGCACACATAACATATGCATATGCTAAATACACAGGTAACTACATATCATGAATTGCACATATGCATGCATAAAATATGTACACCTATATAACATGCACACACATACATAACACACATGCACACATAACCTGCATACATAGAAATGCCTTCTCTGGGGATCCCTGGGTGGCTCAGTGGTTTAGCGCCTGCCTTTGGCCCAGGGCGCGATCCTGAAGTCCTGGGATCGAGTCCCGCGTTGGGCTCCCGGCATGGAGCCTGCTTCTGCCTCCTCCTGTGTCTCTGCCTCTCTCTCTCTATGTCTATCATAAATAAATAAATATATTAAAAAAGAACAGTCTTTAAAAAAAAAAGAAGAAGAAGAAATGTCTTCTCTGGTGAGATAATAAGATGATGATGGTCAGTCTGCAAAGGCAGATGGACCCCCTCACCCAAAATGTTCAAATGTTGAGACTGATGTCACACACACTGAAAGGATATAACAGGATTTATTTTTTTTGAAGATTTTATTTATTTATTTGAGAGAAAGAGAGCACAAGCAGGGGGATTAGCAGAGGGAGAGGGAGAAGCAGGCTCTCCACTGAGCAGGAGCCCAATGCAGGACTTGATCCCAGGGCCGCAGGATCATGACCTGAGCTGAAGGCAGTTGCTTCACCGGCTGAGCCATCCAGGATTTATTACTTACATAATTGATGTCTCTAGGGAGACCCGTTCCAAAATAGGCTCAAGAGAGCAAGGAAAGGGGCCTGGCTCTAGGACTTTATTGTGGTTAGAAGGGAGGGTCTGCACATACCATGGGCAGAGATTTGAGGAGTTTGAATCTCCCATCACTGCCACAGAAGAGAGCACCCAAGGTCTCTTATCAACTTGTCCAGATAAGAGGAACAGAGAGAATTGAGGCTTCAAAGCTGTCAGCAAACATCAAAAGAATAGAGTCTGACTCTTCATTACAGTGAGAATCTGATCTACCTTATCATCCTCTTTTCTCAAACGAGTGTGTTAACATTCAAAGCTACTATTCATGTAGCTTCATTGTCTCTTTCACTCGTGAAGGTTGGAAGGGGTACAAGGCAGGGATTCCCCTTGCAGCTGCCCAGGTGAGTGTCCGCGATGCAGGTAAAGTACACCCCCCCCCATCCCCCAGGCTGCAGCAAGCCTCCTTATGGTGGCAGAGTCAAGCTCACTTCCCCCACCAGCAACAAAACTGAGATCTGTCTGACTCCTGAGTTACTTTTCAAGTATAAGCTCCCTGAATCCCAAATGAACAAGCTCTTGTATGCAACATGATACGCAAAATGAATCATAAGCTTCAAAAGAACAAGTATTGGAATATTAGCAGTGATTGCCTTTCTACCATATTTTTATTGCATTTCTTGTATTTCTGTATTTTCCAAATTTTCTTTGATTGTATATTGCTTTTAAGAATCAAAACCCAGTTATTTCAGAGAGTAGAGTAGTAGTTGCCAGGTTTGAGGGGAGGAAAAATGGGGAGATGTTGATCAAAGGGTACAAACTTCCAGCTATAAGATTAATAAGTTCTGGGGATTCAAGGTACAACATAGCAATTATAGTTAAAAAAATAAACTGTATTATATACTTGAAAGTTGCTAAGAGAATAGATCTTGAATGTTCTCAACACAATAACAGAAATGGTAATTATGGGACAAGATAGAGATGTCGGCTAACACTGTGATGATAAGCATGTTTGAATATATGTGTATCAACTCAATGTGTTGTATACCTTAACCTTACAAAATGTTATGTGGCAATTAGATTTACTTCCTATATATATGTATATATATTTATTTCCAATGAAACTGGAAAAATAGCTTATTTGAAAGCCATGTTCAGAGATCCCTGGGTGGCGCAGTGGTTTAGCGCCTGCCTTTGGCCCAGGGCGCGATCCTGGAGACCTGGGATCGAATCCCACATTGAGCTCCCTGCATGGAGCCTGCTTCTCCCTCTGCCTCTCTCTCTCTCTCTCTCTCTCTCTCTGTGACTATCATGAATAAATAAATAAATTATTTTAAAAAAAAAAGAAAGTCGTGTTCAACATTATGCTTTTTATTTTTAAGATTTTATTTATTCATTCATGAGAGACACAGAGAGAGGCAGAGACATAGGCAGTCGGAGAAGCAGGTTTCCTTAGGGGAGCCCAATGGGGGATTTGATCCCAGAATCCCAGGATCACGCCCTGAGCTAAAGGCAGACGCTCAACCACTGAGCCATCCAGGTTCCCCTTGATTTTTTATTTTGAAGGGATTCTATACCCAGCATGAAGCCCAACATGGGACTTGAGCTCACAACCTGAGATCAAAACCTGAGTGGAGATCAAGAGTTAGACAATTACCTGATGAGCTGTCCAGATACCCCTCAACATTATTCTTCATCTGAGAACTCCCTTCTAGTAATGTTTAGAGTCATCACAGGAGGAAAAGGAGAACAGAGAAGGGAGAAAAAGGATGAATTCTCCAACAGATGTCTATTAGCTATGAACCCTCAACTGAAAATCCCTCCCAATGTCAAACTTTACAAAGGGGGATTCCTGTGTAAGAAAAGTCTATTCAGAAATCTACTTTTTTTTTTTTTACAGAGTTTATTTTCAATATATTAAAGTTACAAATCCTTGAAGTCTGGCATTATGATGCTACCAGCTTTGGCTTTCTTTTTCAACATTCCTCTGGTTACTCAGAATCTTTTCTCGTTCCATACAAATTTTAGGATTATTTGTTCCAGCTCTGTGAAAAATGTTGATGGTGTTTTGATAGAGATTGCATTGAATGCGTAGATTGCTCTGGGTAGAATAGACATTTTAACAATATTTATTCTTCCAGTTCACAAGCATGGAATGTTTTTTCATTTCTTTATGTTTTCCTCAATTTCTTTCATAAGTGTTCTGTAGTTTTTAGAGTACAGATCCTTTTTCTCTTTGATTAGGTTTATTCCCAGGTATCTTATGGTTTGGATGTAATTGTAAATGGGATGATTCCTTAATTTATCTTTCTTCTGTCTCATTGTTAGTGTATAGAAATAAAACTGATTTCTGTGCATTGATTTTATATCCTGCCACATTGCTGAATTCCTGTATGAGTTTGAACAATTCTGGGTGGAGTCTTTCAGGCTTTCCATGTAAAGTATCAAGTCATCTGTGAAAAGCAAGAGTTTTGACTCCTTCTTTGCCAATTTAAATGCCTTTTATTTCTTTTCGTTGTCTGATTTCTGAGGCTAGGACTTCTAGTACTCTGTTGAACAATAGTGGTGAGAGTGAACATCTCTGTCATGTTCCTGACCTTAGGGAAAAGCTCTCAGCTTTTCCCCCATTGAGAATGATATTCGCTGTGGGCTTTCATCTACAGAATGGGAGAAGATATTTGCAAATGACATATCAGATAAAGGCTAGTATCCAAAGATATAGAAAGAACTTATCAAACTCAACACCCCCCCAAAAAAACAAACAACCCAGTCAAGAAATAGCAGAAGATGTAAACAGACATTTCTCCAAGGACCTACACATGGCCAACAGACACGTGAAAAAATGCTCAACATCTCTGAGCATTGGGGAAATATAAGTCAAAACTACAATGAGATACCACCTCACACCAGTCAGAATGGCTAAAATTAAGAACTCAGGAAACAACAGATGTTTGTGAGGGTGCAGAGAAAAGGGAACCCCCTTATACTGTTGGTGGGAATGCAACCTGGTGCAGCCCCTCTGGAAAACAGGATGGAGGTTCCTCAAAAAGTTAAAAATAGAGCTACCCTACAACACAGCAATTGCACTACTGAGTATTTACCCCAAAGATACAAATGCAGTGATCCAAAGGGGCACATGTACCACAATGTACATAACAGCAATTTCCACAATAGCCGAACTGTGGAAAGAGCTGAGCTGTCCTTCCACAGATGAATGGATAAAGAAGATGGGGTGTATATAGAAAGTGGAATGTTACTCAGTCATCAGAAAGGATGACTTACCATTTACATTGAAGTGGATGGAACTGGAGGGTATTATGCTGAGTGAAATAAGTCAATCAGAGAAAGATAATTTTATGATTTCACTCATATGTGGCATATAAGAAACAATGCAGAGGATCATAGGGGAAAGGAGGGAAGACAGAATGGAAAGAAATCAGAAACAGAGACAAATCATGAGAGAGACTCTCAACTCTAGGAAACAAACTGAGGGTTGCTGGAGGGGAGGTTGGTGGGGGATGGAGTAATTGGGTGATGGGCATTTAAGGAGGGCATGTAAAAGAATAAATTTTTAAAAAGGAGGGCACGTGATATGATGAGCAATGGCGTTATATTCAACTAATGAAATATTGAACTTTACATCTGAAACAAATAATGTACTATATGCTGGCTAATTGAATTTAAATTAAAATAAATAAATAAATAAATTTACAAATTTACAAATTCTTACACCTAATCTTTTCTTAGACTTTGACATAGGCTAGGCAACAGATAGCCTCAACATGGAGTGGCCCAACACAACAAGAGTATATTTCTTGCTTATGTAGCAGGCCATGGCAGTGCTAGGACAACATGAGTAAGAGGTGGGCCTGGGAGTGTCCCATATTTTCATTCAGAGACCAGGTGACCAAAGTTTAGTCCCTCCAACCAGTGGCTTGCAAAGTTGCATTCATCATCATTTCCATTCCAGTCTGTGAAAGGGGAAAGAATGAAGACCCAAAAGAGGTTTTCAAGGACCAATACTGGGAATGGCACATATCACTTTTGCTCAAGTCCATTCAGTGAGAACTCAGTGACTTTGGCCACCTCCTAACTGCAAGGGGCTGGGACAGGTAACATCCACCAGGGAGGAAGAGAAACAGATCTTAAAATGCCACCAGAACTTTTTGCCAGAGTTTACAAAGCTTTTTGTATGCCCAGCAAATTTAAACTATCACTAATAAGAGATCTAGAAGTAATACTTGGTCCCATTGATGATATTACATAATTAAACATCTTCAGAAAGTTTGAATTACATTTATAAATTGCTTACACTTGATTTTTAAGTCTTTCAAAGGTCTGAAAAACTTTCTTGGTACTTAAGTAATTCTTTAAAAAAAATTTTTTTTTCATTTATTTTAGAAGGCAGGGAGCAGAAGGAGAAAGAGAGAGAGAGAATCCCCAAGCAGATTTCCTGCTGAGTGTGGAGCCTGATGTGGGGCTCAATCCCAAGACCCTTAGATCATGACCTGAGTGAAATCAAGAGTCAAACACTTAACTTAGTCACCCAGGTGCTTCTGAAGTAATTCTTATAAGTCAAATAAAGTAAATTTATACAAACAATTAACTTATAATATATATATGACTTATGAGATTTCTACTTAAAACCACAAATGTAGGGATCCCTGGGTGGCGCAGCGGTTTGGCGCCTGCCTTTGGCCCAGGGCGTGATCCTGGAGACCCGGGATCGAATCCCACATCGGGCTCCCGGTGCATGGAGCCTGCTTCTCCCTCTGCCTGTGTCTCTGCGCCTCTCTCTTCTCTGTGAGTATCATAAATAAATAAAAATTAAAAAAAAAAACCACAAATGTAAATCAATTTATTTACCTACACATTTAATTGGAGCTAAAAGACTGCCACTGTAGAACACCAAATTCTCTTAATACCATATTTACACAGAATCTTTAATAAAACATATATGGTAGCTTTTGATTCTCCTAAATAAATTGGTAGAACCCTGTAATTTATTTATTATGTATGGTACTGTTCCTCTGGCCACACTTTGCACCAGACCTGCTGAGTAATGCCAGGATTTGAGTGTGGTTATAGACTTAAAAGCAATGAGATGTAGTTGGAGGGAGTCTTGAGAAGGATCAGCAGCCCTTTGATTGGCAACTACCATGGGAAACCTCACTGGAGTAACAAGCAATAAGAGGTAGACCTCTCTAGATAGGTAAGGAAGGGCTGCTTCCACCTGCGAAAGAGGCTTGGCAAAATTTAGAGGTTCAAGGTTGTCTTTGGACAACCAAATGTCCATAACCCAATACTTACAGGTCTACTCTTTCTCAATCAATGTCACAAATTTAACATAAAATAATAAAAATGGCAACATATGCTCATGATTGTTTATAGAGGCTTTATTCATAATGACTAAAACTTAAACAGTCCATGGGTCCACTAATGGGAAAACAGGTGAACAAGATATTCACACAATGCTACAGTACTCAGTAATTTTAAAAGAAAAGAACTACCAATACCCCCACTAACTATGGGTGATCTCCAAAATATTATGTGAGTGAAAGAAGACTTATACAAAAGAATTCGTAGTGTAGGAATCCATTTAGATGACATTCTAGAACATGCAAAATAATCTATGATAGAAGAAAACAGGTTGACTTTGAAGGTGTGGGGTCATTGACTGGGAAGGAGCATGAGGAAATGTTTTGAGGTAATGTTCTATAGCTTGAGAAGGTTTTGAGTTACACAGGTATATGCATTGGTCAAAACTCAGTGAGTGATACTTGAGATTTGTTCATTTTATTGTATGTATATGTTATACCAAAAGAAAATAAAAAATCAATGTTTAATTTTAAGCACTGTTATGTCCACTAGTATATTTATGGAAAGAGTACAGGTATCTGTAATTTACTTTGAAATGCTCAACAAATTCAGATGGATTTATGGTTGGAAAGAGGTCTGGATACATGGATGTGTATGTGATAAGCAATAGTAGTAAGGTGTTAATGGTAGTGGTGAGAATGGGCTGTTCACTGTAAAATTCTTTCAACTTTTCTGTGTGTTTGAAAATTATTTTAAAAAATAATTTTAAATTTAAAAATAAATGTAAAAAATACCCTCATTAGACATGTACAAAAGAAAGCTATAAACAGCTGACAAAAAACCTGGTAAACTAGTAGATCTAATTACGTTGTGCAAAATATAGCACAATGATATAAAAAGATGAAATAGAGGGTAATGAACATAGATAACAGAAGGAGAAGATAGGAAACAGAAGATGAAATATTTATAACAAATATTATATATGAAGTAGAATAAGTGTTTTGTAATAAAATGTCTAAGAATTTCTCAGAATTGATGTAAGACACAAACTCTCAGATCCAGGAAACACAAGAGATTATAGGTAAGATAATACATTTAAAAGAGAAAGAAAGAAACTTCTGTTTCTAGGCACATTATAATGAAATTACAGAACATAGAAAGGGAAATAAAGAGAAAAGAGTGGGGAAGAAGGAAAAAGAGGAGAGATCCTAAATCATCAAGAGAAAAAGGACAAGTTATTTATGAAGGAATGTAATCCAGACTGATAACAGACTTCTCAACAGCAACAAGAGACGACAAGATAAGAAAAAAACAACTCAATCAGGACTCCCATCCTAAGTGAAATACTCTTCAAAATGAGGTGATATAATGACATTTTCAGACACACAAAAACTGAGAGTTTACTACAAACATGCATACACTCATTACTGGAAATTTTAAATAGTAAATTTCAGGAAAAAAGGAAAATAATCCCAGTAAACCTATATGAAATACCAGGAACAGTGGTAAATGTGTAACAAATCTAAATAATTACTGCCTCTATAAAACAATTACAATAATGTATAATTTGAAGATTAAAAACAAAATCAAACACAACCATAAAGCTAAACATATCATTAAAATACTAAAAAGTATCTTTAAAAAGTGACATAAGACAGGGATAGGGCCATCAGTTAGGGCCCTGACATAAGACAGGGATAGGGCCATCAGAGTTAAAGGTTCTTGAGTCCGTCTATTAAATAATAATACAGGCAGAGATTACTATTGGGAGGCTATTGGTTAGCCTTACTGAAGTCTGTACTCAGGCCTACAAAGATATAGATCCATCCCACATGCAAAACATATTTACCTGATCCAAAGTTCCCCAAAAGTTTCAACCTATTAAAGCATCCATTAAGTTAAAACTCCAATTTTAAGATCAGCTGATTAGCAATTTTTTAGTTCCATATGCCATCTTAATCGTTCCTTGCCATGTTAGGTAACATATTCACAGGTTCTAAGAATTAAAACATGGAAATCTTTATATTTTTAATAATAAATTTATTTTTTATTGGTGTTCAATTTGCCAACATACAGAATAACACCCAGTGCTCATCCCGTCAAGTGCCCCCCTCAGTGCCCGTCACCCATTCACCCCCACCCCCCGCCTTCCTCCCCTTCCACCACCCCTAGTTCGTTTCCCAGAGTTAGGAGTCTTTACGTTCTGTCTCCCTTTCTGATATTTCCTACCCATTTCTTCTCCCTTCCCTTATATTCCCTTTCACTATTATTTATATTCCCCAAATGAATGAGAACATATAATGTTTGTCCTTCTCCGACTGACTTACTTCACTCAGCATAATACCCTCCAGTTCCATCCACGTTGAAGCAAATGGTGGGTATTTGTCATTTCTAATAGCTGAGTAATATTCCATTGTATACATAAACCACATCTTCTTTATCCATTCATCTTTCGATGGACACCGAGGCTCCTTCCACAGTTTGGCTATTGTGGACATTGCTGCTATAAACATTGGGTGCAGGAGTCCCGGCATTTCATTGCATCTGTATCTTTGGGGTAAATCCCCAACAGTGCAATTGCTGGGTCGTAAAACATGGAAATCTTTAGAGGGCCATTATTCTGGCTGGCCTGGGGAGAATTTCCAAGAAGTGGCATAGGAAGGGATAACCCAGGTGGTGTCCAGTGGTCATCATGGGTGGATTAAGCTGAGAATCCAGGATGGCTAAAGCAGAGTTCACAGAGAACAGCACCAAAGAGGAGGGAGCTGCATGAAGTGAGAAACCTGGAGATCAACAATCTTTACTAAAACATGGGTCTGCACATGCATTTAAGGAAATTATCTGAGGCTATGGAAGAACTACCAGAAAGGATTAAAAGGGAAAATCGCTAGGACTCACACAAGCCCAGGAAAAGCCCCCTTCCCATCAGCCAGATGACAAACCTTATAATTCATGGAACACCAGGTAGAGTATTTTAAAACTTTGGCTTTAGTACTGGGGAGAAATTTGCCTTAAACTAAATGGTGGTTTGGTTCTGCCTAATAAAGCTTGAGAGTTGTACTTAACATACTTAAACTATTTCCAAGTAACTTAGTTGCACCTCAAAAGAAAGCTCCAAAATATTTATAGCAATATAAAAATATCCAGTACTCAACAAGTTAAAACCACAACGTCTGGAGTCAAATATAAAATCACCAGATATGTAAAGAAATAAGAAAATATAACATGTAATGAAGAGAAAAATCAATCTGTATAAACAGACCCAGAAATGGCATGGATGATAACATTAGTACATCAAAGCTGTTATCATAACTGTGTTCTATACATTCAAAAATCTAGATGAAGGATTGAGCATGTGAAGAAGCAACATAAAATATATTTTAAAAGATCCAAACTGAACTTCCAGAGATGAAAACTAATGTCTGAGATAAAAAATATACTGAATAGAATTAATGGCAGATTTGATATTGCAGAAGAAAATATTAGGGAAACCGAAGACATAAAAAAGAAATATTCAAAGTGACACACAGAGAGAAAAAAACTTAAAAATAAGGAGACATGTAATAAGGAGTCATGAAGAAAGAAGAGAGAGAAAAATGGGAGGAGAAATCATTTGGAGAAATAATGGTCAAAAGTTTACGTTTATTAAAAACTATAAACCCATAAATCCTAAAAGCTCAACACAGCCCAAATATAAGAAACCTGAAAAAAATAACACAAAATAACATCATGACCTGATCTGCTTCAACCAGTGATAAAGAGAAAACATTAAAAGGCAGCTAGAGGAGGGGATCCCTGGATGGCTCAGAGGTTTAGTGCCTGCCTTTGGCCCAGGGCATAGTCCTGGAATCCTGGGATTGAGTCCCATATCAGGCTCCCTGCATGAAGCCTGCTTCTCCCTCTGTCTATGTCTCTGCCTCTGTGTGTGTGTGTGTCTCTCGTGAATAAATAAATAAATAAAATCTTTTTTTTAAAAAAAAGCAGCTAGAGGTAAGAACACAAGTCATGCACAAAAGACACAAAATAAGGATGGTAGACTACTAGTTAGAAATAAGGAAGACAGTGCAGCAAGATGCACACACACATGCCCCCAAAGAATTATACCTAATAAGTCAACAAAAAAGATTAAATGAATTATTAAAAACACTCTTCAGTCTAAAACAAGGCAGAAAAAGAAGACAATAAGAAGTATGAATAAATGGGAGAAATAGAAAATAAATAGTAAGTTTTTTAAAAAAAAGATTTTATTTATTTATTCATGAGAGAGAGAGAGAGAGAGAGGTAGAGACACAGGCAGAGGGAGAAGCAGGCTCTATGCAGGGAGCCTGACGTGGGACTCAATCCCAGGTCTCCAGGATCAGGCCCTGGGCTGAAGGCAGCACTAAATCCCTGAGCCACCTGGGTTGCCCAGAAAATAAATAGCAAGTTAAGAGGTGCCTGGGGGGCTCAGTTGGTTAAGTGTCTGACTCTTGATTTCAGCTCAGGTCATGATCTCGGGATCATTAGATCAAGACCCACATCAGGCTCCACACTCAGCCTCAGAATATTCTCTCTCTATCCCTCTGCCCCTACCTCTGCTTGTGTGCATTCTTGCTCTCTCTCAAAAAAAAAAAAAAAAAAAGGAAAAAAATAAATAGTGAGTTAGTTAAAACCAATAATATCAATAAACAAATGACATGTCAAATGCTCGAAACACATCAATTAAGAGACAGAGTTTGTCCAAACAGAACAATAAAAGTAAGATCTAACTTTATGCTGCCACCAAAACAAAAGAAACCTAACTCCTGCTCCAATAAAACAAACCTCTAAATATAAAGACATCAATAGGGTTAGGAGTAAAAAATTTTTAAAAAGGAAAAAGGAAAAGATACACCATGTCAACACTAATCAAGAGAAAGCTGGAATGACTATATTAATATCAGACAAAGTAAATTTCAGAGTAAAGAATATTACCAAGAACAAAGAGTGATTTCATGATAAAGGAGTCAATTTATCAAGAGAACATAATAATTCTAAGCATGTATGCACTCATAATAACAGAGTTTCATAACACATTAAGCAAAAATTGACAAAACTGAAAGATCAAATACAGAAATTCAACAACTACAGTTGGATCTCTGTCTCCACGATTGATAGAAAAAGTAAGCAGAAAATTAGTATCAATTACCTGAACCACGCTACCACCCAGCTCAACTCTGTTGACTTTTAGAGAACATTCTATTTAATAACAGCAGAACACATATTATTTTTAAGTACACATAAAACATTTACCAAGGTAATCCATATTTTGGCCATAAATTAAGTTTCAATAAATTTAAAAACATTCACAACACATAAAGTATGTTCTCTGATCATAACAAAATTAAATTAGGAATCAATAACAGAAAGATATCTGAAAAATCCTCAAATATTTGGGAACTAAGTAATGCACTACTAAGATACACAAGGGTAGAAGAAGAAATCAAAAGAGAAATTTTAAATATTTTGAACTGAATAAAAATGAAAGCACAACATAGCAAAAGTTCTGCAACAATACTGAAGCAATATTAAGCACAAAATGTCTATATTTAAAAAGAATGAGTTCTCAAACCAATAACCTCACCTAACTTCTACCTTAAGAAGCTAGAATAAGGGATCCCTGGGTGGCGCAGCGGTTTGGTGCCTGCCTTTGGCCCAGGGCGCGATCCTGGAGACCTGGGATTGAATCCCACGTCAGGCTCCCGGTGCATGGAGCCTGCTTCTCCCTCTGCCTGTGTCTCTGCCTCTCTCTCTCTCTCTCTCTCTCTCTGTGACTATCATAAATAAAAAATTTAAAAAAAAGAAGCTAGAATAAAAGAGAATAAATAAAAACAAAGTCGGTAGAAGAAAGGAAATAATAAGGATCACAGTGAAATAACTGAAATAAAAATAGAAAGCTGGTTCTTGGAGAAGTTCAATGACAAAAGTTGATAAACTCCTAACCAGACGGACCAAGCAATGAAAGATAAATACACACAAAAATTACCAGCATCAGAAATGAGAGAGGCAATATCACTACAGATTCTACAGATATTAAAAAAGATAATAAGTAAATATCATAAATAACTTTATGCCAATGAATTCAACAACTTAGATAAAATGAACTTATTCCTTGAAAGACACAAGCTAATCAGCTCTCTTAAAAATAAATAGATGGCTTGCATAGCCTTATATCTATTAAAGAAATTGAATCTGTAACTTAGAAATCTTCCCACAGGGGTGTTGGGTGGCTGTTGTTTAAGTGCCTGCCTTTAGCTCAGGTCAAGATTCCAGGGTCTTGGGATCTAGCCCCACATCAGACTCCCTGCTCAGCGATGTGCCTGCTTCTCCTCCTCATGCTCCTTCTCTTGATCTCTCTCTCTCTCTCAAAAAAAATAAAATAATATGGGATCCCTGGGTGGCGCAGCGGTTTAGCGCCTGCCTTTGGCCCAGGGCGCGATCCTGGAGACCCAGGATCGAATCCCACGTTGGGCTCCCGGTGCATGGAGCCTGCTTCTCCCTCTGCCTCTCTCTCTCTCTCTCTCTCTCTCTCTCTCTGTGACTATCATAAATAAATAATATTTAAAAAAATAAATAAAATAATAATAATAATAAATAAATAAAATCTTGAAAAAAACTCTTCCCACAAAGAAAATTCCATGCCTAAAGGGCCTCACTGGTGAATTCTACCAAACATGTAAGAAATAAATAATATCAATTCTATATAAACTCCTTCAGAAAATTGAACAGGAGGGAATGTTCCTAGTCCATTCTCTGCAGTCAGCATAATCCTAATACCAAAACTAGACAAAGACACTCCAAAAAAAAAAGAAAACTGAAGACTAACATTCCTTATAAACGTAGATTCAAAAAATACTTTTGCAAGGAATATAAGGTTGATTTGACATTTTTATAAACCAATGTAATTCTAACAAAATAAATAAGGAAAAACACACAGCATCATCATAAAAGCAGAAAGCATATTTTATAAATTCCAACATCTATTTCTGATTTTTAAAAAGCTTAGTAAACTCAATATATGAGAACTTCCTCAATGTGATAATTGGCATCAATGAAGAACTACAGCTAATGCTATAAATCATGGTGAAAGATACAATGCTATTAGCCTCCTTAGATCAAGAACAAGACAAAGATGTTTGGTTTTATCTTCCTTCTAATCAACATTTTGCTAAAGATTGTAACCAGTGCAATAAGACAAGTAAAGGAAATAAATGATATCCAGACAGGAAAGGAAGAAGTACAATGATCTTGGCTCACAGATCACTGATCCTCTATGTAGAAAAACTGATGGAATCAAAACAATTTTTATAGATACTGGAACTAATAAGTGAGTTTATCAAGTAAATTTCAAGATCAATATACAAAATTCTATTATATTCCTAAACATTAGTTGTTAACAATAAGAACTTGAAATAAAAGTACCATTCATGATAGCATCAAAAACTATAAATACTTATGCAAGATGGTCTGATGAAAGTGTAAAAACCTGGCTGCCCTTGGGTGCAGCATCTGACTCTTGGTTTCAGCTCAGGCCATGATCTCAGGATTATGGGATAGAGCCCTGTGCTGGGCTACAGGCTCAGTGTGGAGGCTGATTTTCCCTCTCTCTCCCCCTCAGCCCTTGTCCCTACTCAGGTACACATACAACTCTCTCTCTCTCTTTCTCTCTCTCTCTCTCTCTCTGTCATAAATAAATCTTTATTTTAAGTGTGCAAGCCTGTATACTGAAAACCATAAACACTACTGAGAGAAATTAAAGAACACCTAAAATAAATAAATAGATAAACTGTGTTCGTGTTTCCATAGACTTTATTTATGGATCAAAAGACTATATTGTTTGATATCAGTTTTCCCCAAATTGATCTATAGATTCAGTCCTTTCCAACTTATTCCCAGCATGTTCTTTTGTAAAAGTTGACCAGTTGATTCTATAATTCATATAGAGATGCAAAAGACCTAAAATAGCCAAAATAAATCTGAAAATGAAGAAGAAAGTTGGAGGGCTTACACTACTTGACTTTAAGACATTAGAAACCCATATTAATCATGCCATGCATTATTTGTGTAAAGATGGGCAAATAAACCAATGGAATAGAGTCTAGAGAAATCAGTTGATTTTCAACAAAGGTACAAAGGCGATTCAGTGAAGCCAAGATAGTCTTTTCAACAATGGGTGCTGAAACAATTGAAAATCTTACACAACAAATGAACTTTGATCTCTACCTTGCACCACACACAATAATTAGCCAAAATGGATGATAGACTTAAATGTAATACCTACAGTCACAAATCACGTGAAAGAAAACACTGAAAAAAGATCTATTCAGGTAAAGTTTTAGATGTGATACCAAAAGCATAAGCCTCAAAAGAAAAAATTTATAAAATGGGCTTGATCAAAACATAAAACTTATGCTCTTCAAATGACATCATTAAGAATAAAGAGACATACAACACAGAAAGGGGGAAGAAATCTTTGCAATGTATGTATCTGATAAAGCACTTATATCCAGAACATACAAAGACTCTGAAGCCTCAATAAGAAGAAAAGAAACAACCTAATTTTTTAAATAGGCTAAACATACACTTCACTCAAGAAGATATTTGAATGGAAATAAGCAGATGAAAAGGTGCTCAACATCATTAGTCATCATGAAGTGCAAATCAAACCACAAGGAGATACCATTTCACACTCATTCAAGTGCCTACAATTTAAAAGACTGATAATACCAACTTTTGACCAGGAAATAGAGTGCCTGGAATGCTCATACAGTATCGATGGGAATGTAAAATGCTACAATTACTTTGGAAATTAGTTTAGCAGTTTTTGTTTAAAGTTAAACATGAGGGTCGCCTGGGTGGCTCAGTGGTTGAGCGCCTGCCTTTGACTCAAGGCATGATCC
The DNA here is from genome assembly GCF_011100685.1 of Canis lupus familiaris. Classification (NCBI taxonomy): domain Eukaryota; kingdom Metazoa; phylum Chordata; class Mammalia; order Carnivora; family Canidae; genus Canis; species Canis lupus. The sequence continues at coordinate 70,874,413 of NC_049224.1, read as the reverse complement.
CAGGGTCCTGGGATCAAGTCCTACATCAGGCTCCCCACAGGGAGCCTGCTTCTCCCTCTGCCTATGTTTTGGCCTCTCTTTCTGTGTCTCTTATGAATAAATAAATAAAATCTTAAAAAAAAAAGTCAAACATGAATCTACCATATGATCCAGTCATTCTACTCTTACATATTTGCCCATCATAAATGAAAATAAGTATCCATGCAAAGGCTTATATACAAATGTTTATAGCAACTATATTTTACAGTTAAAAGATTGGAACAATCCAAATGTCCACCCATAGATGAATGTACCAACAAATAGTGGTATGTCCATACAATGGAATACACCCAGCAATAAAAAGGAACAAACTTTGATTTAGTGCAAAAACATAGGCAAATCTTGAAATAACTTTGCAAAGCAAAAGAAGCCAGACATAAAATAATACCTATTGTACAATTTCATTTATTATATAAAAAAAACTCCAGAAAACACAAAGTAATCCATAACTGACAGCAAGTCAACCAGTGGTTGCCTGGAGATGGGAGAGAGCAGAGACACCATCAAGGGCACAAGGAAACCATCTGTTACCTGGATTGTGGTGATGGCATCACCAGGGCATACATCTGTCAAAATTTATTCAGTAGAACATTTTATATGCAGCTCATTGCATGTCAACTGTACTCAATAAAGTTGTTTTAAAAAAATCTCGCCTAGGGGCACCTGGGTAGCTCAGTGGCTGAGCATCTACTTTGGCTCAGGACATGATCCCGGGGTCCTGGTTCTCTCTCTGCCTGTGTCTCTGCTTCTCTGTGTCTTTCATGAATAAATAAATAAATAAATAAATAAATAAATAAATAAATAAATAAAATCTTTTAAAAAATAAAAATCTTGCCTCTTGGAACTTATATTCTAGTGGCATAGAGAGGGAGCACACAGGAATAGAAAGCACAGATTAAGGAAATCATTCCAAATCCAAGGATGTTGACTCTATAATTACTTGTTTGTGTGCTTTTCCTTCTCTTCCCACTGAAATGTAAACTCCCAGAGGGCAAGCTCCATTTTCGTTGATGACTTGTAACAAGGTGAGGCCAAGTTCACTCTCTGGGAACCTGGTTTCTCTGAGAAAGACAGCCATGCTTGCTGGGAGAATGGCTTGATGAGCCTGCTCGGGGTCAGGGAGGCCTGAGGAGCACCTGTGAGGGCTGGTGCCAGGGCTTCAGAGCCCCCAGGAGGCTGTGCAGGGCAAGGCGGGGGTGGAGGCAGCCAGAGGGTAGGCTGCGCCCCCTCAGTCCACAGCCCTCTCCACTCCTGCCAATTTACTGTCAATCCCACAAAACTGGTAATGCTCAGAGCAGGTGGTTTCTTTCTTCTTACGACTTGGTGAAGGCTGAGCTGTGTGCATCCCTCAGGTGAGGGTGCCAGAGAATAAGGACACAGGCATTGAACCACTAGAAGGAAAAGCCAGGAATGAACAGATTCCTAGGGGAGATTTGAAGTTTTGGGGGTTAAAGTGATCCAACCTGGGTCCCAAATGCTGGAGAGGAACCAAGATGTCCCCAAATGCAGATGCAGCTGGGAGTCTCAGTGGGCTGAAGGACCTGGCTGGGTCTGGAGGTTACAATGCCATGCAAGCGGAGGCCTCGCTCATTCCACTGCTCCCCTGCTTTCTCTCAAAAGCTCTGTGCCCATGAGACAGGAATCATTATATTCTTTTCTTCATGGTGACACACAAACATGGGAGAGAAAAAGAACAGGGATGGCAAGCCCCTCCCTCTTCCCAATTAGCTGCAGGGAGAAGCTGGCTTTTCCCAGGGCCGGGTGAGTGCCCCTGGCCTCCTAGAATCCTGGGGTGAATGGCTCCAGATTTGGGGGCTGGCCCCTGGGTGGTGACTAAAGGATTCTGGGGGAGAACCAGCCAAATAACCAGGGCATTCACATGCAGGGTTTTGTTTGCTGTTTCAGTGCAAATTAGCAATTAGTAGGGCCTGGCGCTGGGCCACCTCCCCTTGCAAGGCCAACTGGCAGCACGTGTCATTTTGTTCTTGGCTGGGGACCCAAAGGCTGGGTGGCAGGGAGCAGGCAGGGCAGGGCCCTGGACAAGAGGCATCATGGGCCCCCACCTGGTGGACTGCTCCCACTGCCATGGCACAGTGCCCAGGGACCCCTCCAGTATACTGCTTTCCTTATGGGCCAGCATGACACACAGCAGAGCTGCATGGGGCTCTGAGATCCTAGGTTCCACCACTGCCCTCCATAGAGAGTAAGGGTCTGGGAGAGTGAGTGATTTGCATAAGGTCACCCAGCCAGGGAGGGATGGAGCCAGGATCTGAACTCTCCTGCTTCCTAATTCAAGGCGGTTCCCCAACCAGGGGTTCTCAAACTTGGCTGAGCTTCTGCACACCCTAGATGCTTTTGGAAACAGATTGTTGGCCCCACCCAGAGTTTCCAACAAGTTCATGGTGACGTTGATGCCAGTGGTCTGAGGACCACACTTTGAGAACCATTACTCTAAAACATATCATAAGATAATGGAAGAGAACACTGCCTTCCCTAATTCATTGTCAAAATAATTGTGGAGTACACACAAAGACTGGAAGAAAAAAAAATGGAGAACTAGGCAAATTATCTGACTAGCCTCTGAAAGCAAGTGAAACAGGGATTCAGATGAATGATTAACTCCACCAAAGAGCCAGGTAAACATGAGGTCTGGCAAATAATTCTCTCAGCCTGTAGAAAGCTAGAGAAACTGGGATTTAAGCAAAAGGAAATATTTGCTGATGATCTTTTGGGGAAAAATCCAAAGGAACCAAACGCACGGGAGACCCAAAGATGACCCCAATGCCTGGCGGTGTGTGCACTTGCCTTTACAGAGTGGCCCCGGCTTAGCACCTTTAAGGCTTCCCAACTCATTGCACTTGCACCCACTAGAGCCCCAGAAATGGCACAGATGAGCCACAAGACCTCTGGCTGTATTGGAGATGGTCACCCAGATCTATGGATACCAGATTTAGCAAATAGAAATATGGCACAATCAGTTAAATTTGAGTTTCAGGTAAAAAGTAAGTCTAAAGATGTCCTAAACATCACCTGGGGTGCACTTAGATTGAAAACTGAATCCTTTAACCCTGCCCAGCCCCTGTTCCTGCTCCTGCCCTCCACAACCCCGGCCCCATTCATGCTGACCTACATCTGACCCATGGGCCAGCCTACCCCTCCTCTGCAGATGGGAGGGTTGCTCGGGAATAAATTTTTTCATCCACCAAAGTGTTTAGAACCACGTGGGGCTCAACAAATGAGGTGCTCCTGCCCCCTGGGTGCACCAAGTTTTCCAAACATTTTATCCCATTCAATTCTTGCAGCTACCTTGCAAGGTTATCATAATCCCATTTTACAACATGAGGCAATAGAGGCTCAAAGTCGAGGACATTTCTCTAAGAACTGCATATACTTAGGTGTGCAGCGCAATGATCCAATACGCACAGGCACAGCAACTTGGTAGCTACAGTCCAGCTACCTAACACATCTGCTTAACACATAGTTCCCTCTTTGTGAGTGCGATGAGGACACCTGAAATCTCTCCGTGAATTTCTGGCATCCGGTACAGTATTATGAGCCACGGCCATCGTGCTGTGCATTGGGTCTCTTCACCTGCACCCCATTTCTCTCCAAAAGCCACTCTCCCTCTGCTGCATGCCGCCCCACGTCCCTGCTCTGCTGGCCAGAGTCAGGAGGCATGGGTGAGTGCCCCCAGGGGAACCTGAGATCCCGGGGTGACAGGGTGTGGAGATGCGTGGATTCAGCTCAGCCAGGGGATCCCAAGACTCCCTTAAGTGGCAGCATTCCGGTGTTGGCCGGCTCGATGCCTGAGATCTTGCTTTTTCATAGGAAGGGAATAACTCAGAGAAATGGTACATATGACAGTGAAAAAACCCCACAGACTCTGGGGTGAGGCAGACCTGGTCTTCGTTACTGGCTGGGTCACTACTATGTGAGCTGAAGAAGTGGCTTAACCCCTCTGAACCTTGGTTTGCTGGTCTGCACAGTGGACTGACCAGTCCTGCCATTTCTACTGCCCTGGGCTGCTGGGAGACAGACAGGAAACAAGAAGTGGCAGGTCCCATTGCAGATAACAAGGACTGTGATGGGGATGCCAGCGTTTCTGGTGGGTCCTGACGTCTCAGGACGCCCCTCGAGGGGAAACCTGGCCCAGAGAGGAGATTTCGCTGAGTTGGACAGCAACTGAGCTTTCCCAGTTGTCACCCGGGCACCAGCCACCAGAGTCCCTCCCCGAAACATTTTGGGATGAAGCGTTTCATCAGATATTTTAAGTCTTTATTCAGAAAGTGTCACAAACCTTACAAGGTTTAATAGTTGTTTTTAAATTACTGGATGAATTCACCTTTCCAAAGACACTCATTAATGTTGGGGTGACCAACGTTGAGGGGCTTTCTGAATACAGGACTTCTAGTTATAAGATCTGACAGTCCCAGGAAAACCAGGACAGGTTGGTCTCCCTCATTATCATTGCCCTTCTTGTCATTACTATTAAACCTTACTAGTAGAGTCTGATTACTCTTTATAGCTCCTTCTATTTTCTCTTAGGCCAAGCAACCATTTCCTCCTGCAAGCAATTCTCCGTATTTAAAGCAGTGCATGGGATGAGCACTGGGTGTTATGCTAAACGTTGGAGTTCAATTGAACTCCAATTTTAAAAAATTAAAATAAATAAATAAATAAAGTGGTACATGGTTTCTGGGAGAGCTTCACAGCCTGTGTTTATTCAGATCCTCACACTGGCCTTGGGGGAGACATGGATTTCAGTTCCTGGGAGCTCTAAGGAATTCAGGGTGGAGGATGCATCTCTTCCCTCCTCCTCCTACAGGTGTCCCTGAGGGGTGGGAGGTGGATCTGTCCTCCCTGCTCCCTCCCAGAGGTGGTATCATCCCTGGAACAAACAGCAACCGTAGACACAGGGAAACACTTGAGAGGGAAAAGAGAAACATCTGAGCTCCTCCTCCCACAATGAGGGCTTGATGGAAGCAAAACTGTCACTTCTCCCTTGAGCCAAGTCCCAGTACCAGCCAGGGGCACCCACCTGCAGCATGAGGAGCAGAGCGGGCTTTCGGGCTGCACACAGAGCCTACTACACATCCACATCACTTGGGTTAAGTAATTAAAAGCATAAAGAGGTCTAACTTTCAGTGCCCTGAGCCAGGACATGGATTAAATCTGTTGTGTCCTTGCTTTGTTTTGCTCATTAATTCAATCCAGACGTTGGATTTCTGAGGAACTGCAGTGTCCTCGGCACTCCGAAAGAACCACAGAGGTTGGAAGGTGGGCTTTGGAGAATGAGAAGCTGCTTCCCCCCACCCCACACCCTCCACCCTAGAAACTCAGCCTCCAGAAGGAAGCCTGAGAAAGGGGCCTGGGACTTGGGCTCTGCCTCTTACCAAGGCTGTGCACAAGGCACGTCTCCAAGTCCTTTCCTGCCCTGGAAACAGGCCTCAGCTCGGCCCGCCTCCCAGAGTTACAGTGGCATCGACTGTATCGATCAACTGCCTCGAAGCACCAGGTATGACTCCACACACGTGGGAACTGTTCAGGAGCCCCACGACCTTTCATAATAACAGGAAAAGCAAGAGAGTCATGCAAAATGCCTGCATTCCTCTACAATGATGATTGGAAGTCAAATGGAAAGTCAGATATTTTAAGTATGTCTGTGTGGTAGAATCCTAAGTGATTTTAAATTATTTTAAACTTCCTCATAGCCCTCTTGGACTTATGGTAATGATGCCAATAATCCCAACAAAATAACAATAGGCCACACTGATGAAGCGCCGAGCGCTAGACACTCTTCTAAGCATGTTGCAGGTACCCCTCACTTCCCTGATCCTCACAAGGGGAAAAAATAGGAAGAAGTAGGGAACATTCTTGCCTTTGTGGTTGAGAAGAGGAAATTGGAGCAGAGGGATTCCACTCCCGGCCCAGAGTCCTGCCGACGGAGGTGGGGTGTGCAGCCAGCCAGTTTGCTCCTGGTTCTCGCACACCAGGGCTTGGGGTCCAAGCCTCTGGCCCCTCGTGTGTCCACAGGCTATGTGATGAATTCACACACCTTTGGTCCAGGCCAGCAGAAAAGCTTTTCTTACCGAGAGGAGTTTCATTACCAGCCAAAAGGGTCAATGTAGTTGACCCAATTTCCAAGGGTGTGAAATCAGCTAGTCTTCACCCAGGACAGACCTTGGAGTAAGCGGACCTGGGTTCACATCCTGGCTCCACCACCACCAGGCCTGTGACAATAAAGTCACTTCCAGTCGCTTTGAGAGTTTGCTCAGGCTTCCCTGATACAGGGCCTGGGACTGCGGGCTTAACCAGCAGACTCCCTGTCCCCCGGTCTGGAGGCTGGCAGTCCAAGACCGAGGTGCCGGGAGGGTTGGTTCCCTCTTGGTGGTGACAGAGGACCTGCTCTGTCCATCCCATCTGTAGATGCTATGCTCTCTCTGTGTCTCTTCACACGGTCATCTCTCTGTGATGTGTCTGTCCAAATGTCCTCTTCTTCTCTTCTTTTCTTTTTTAAATTTTATTTATTTGTGAGAGACACGGAGAGAGGCAGAGACATAGGCAGAGGAAAAAGTAGGCTCCCTGCAATGTGAGACTCTATCCCAGGACCCCAGGATCATACCCTGAGCTGAAGGCAGACACTCAACCACTGAGCCACCCAGGTGTCCCCCAAATGTCCTTTTATAAGGACACAGTCACACTGCATCAGGACCCAGCCTAATGACCTCATCCTCACATGATTACTCTGTAAAGTCCCTGTCTCCTAATACAGTCACATTCTGGGATACAGTGTGGGGGGGGGAGGGGAGTTAAAACTTCTGACTGTGAACTGGGGGAGGGAAGGGACACCATTCAGCCCATAACAGTCACCAAGCCCCGGTCTCTTGATCTGTATGATGAGATTATTGTATCAATTCCTCCTTCCATTTATTGGATTAAAAACTCCTTTTGAATCCACCCCAGACTTCATCTTTTCCGTCAGCCAACCAACTTGTATTCTTGTCCTATCACATGCCGGGTGCTGTGCTAGGCTGGGTGACCTGAGAACAGCCCCAGAAGGTTCCTTCAGTCGAGAATGGAGCTCAGACCTCAAGCACGTTGTGCTCTTATGGAAGAAGGTTCTGGATGCTTTGGGAGTCTGGGGAACCATTCTCTTGAGAGAACCGTGATTCCCAGAGGAGGAGCCCCCCAGCTGGGTCTGGGATAATGATGCAGAGGAGCTCCCTAGGGAGAAGTGGGACAGATGGGGATGCTGAGGGCATTCAGAGTAGAGGGAATCCAGCAAGCAGAGGTGTGGTGATGGGAAGTAGCCTGCTGGGCTCTCCAGAAAACTGAGATTTTGTCTCTAGATTCTTCTGATCTATAGTCATTGATGAGTGCCCAGCTCACTGCTCCAGCTCTTTAAACTGTACTTGCAGCCTCCACCCCAGCCTCCAATGGCCCAGCCCTGGCCTCGGTTGCCGGTGGGCCTCTTTGCTCCTCTCCACAGTCCCTGCTGAGCCCCGAGAGGGTGTGTGCAGACCAAAGCCTCCAGATGCGTAGGGGCAGCTATCATTAGCTCATGGAACCCCTTCCCTGCCATTTGCTGATGAAGTTTCCAAGTTGCCTATGCTTGTGAGAATGTGTGCGTGTGCGTGTGCGTGTGTGTGTGATTGCTTTTAATCTAAAGGAAATTAAGGTTTCCCCATCTGCAAAATGAGAGAAATAAAAGCTAAAACGCAACAGAGTGACCATATACGAAGTGTTCAGAGTGCATCCTGGAAGTTCAAATAATATTAATTGGTCATTTTTAGTTACAGTAGCCTTATTTCACATATTTATTGTTGCATTAAGGTAAAGTACTGTGGGGCACCTGGGTGGCTGAGTGCGTTGAGCATCCAACTCTTGATTTTGGCTCAGGTCATGATCTCAGGGTCGTGGAATGGAGCCCCGTGATGGGCTCTGCACTCACTGCACAGTCTGCTTATCTGCTCTCCCTCTGCTCCTCCTTATCGCTCTCTCTCTCTCTCTTTCTCAAATAAATAAATAAAAAAAATCTTTTTTTAAAAATTTAAAAATAAGGTACTGTGTGCAAATGTCCAACACAATGGTGGGCCTACAGCAGGTGTCCAATTAGTGATGGGTGTTAATTTTAGAAAGAAAGTAGGGATGCTTGGGTCCAAAAAAAAAAATCTGTGTTGATGTCCCTGGGCAGAGCTAAAGTAGCCAAAGCTCCCTTCCACTGGCCTCAAGGTAACCAAGTACGGTGTCAGAAACAGAACATTTGTTTGTTTTGTTTTGGTTTTGGTTTGTTTTGTTTTGTTTTTAGAAACAGAACATTTGTTGAGTGCCTTCTGTTTGTATTGTTCTGAATTCTCAATGATGTAACTTAGCCTCCTCTACTGTAAGTAGACGAGTTTTTAAACTATGAATGAAATGTAATGTCCATGGGCATGATCCGGTTTTGAGTTGGAGGAAACCCAGGCACAGAGAGGCTGCATGACTTGCCTGAGATCGCACAGCCACCCTGGCTCAGAGTGTGCCTCTTTAGGAAGCGGAGCTGGTCCTTGGGCAGACGCAGCTTGGTTCAGCCGTTCAAGCCAAGAGGCAGAAGGGGGCAGCTGTCTGGACCACGCGAAGGCCCGAACCACACGGCCAGAAGTGCACCCGGCCCGGGCTGCCCACGCCCGCTGAGCAGGCCATCACGTCCAGGCTGGCTCCCTCGCACACGCGGCTAACTAGCCTGAAACAAGCGTTGCTAATCTGTTTCCTGTTTTGACAGCTCAGCCGTCCACCGTGTCACTGCCCTTGGACAGGTCCTCTGCTGCAGCCACCGCTGCTTCTGGGGCTCTGTCATGTTTCCCTGAGGATCCTGGGGGCGGGGAGGGCGGGGGAACCAATCCGTGGAAAGTTGCACAAACGGATGGTTTGAAGGGTAATTAAGTGTTCACAGCTTCCCGTGGCCTCCAGGGAGCAGAGGCCTCCACCTTCCCCAATTTCTCAACACCACTGAGAGGCAGAGGGTGATAATGGGCTTTATCTGTGGCCTGGTCACTCGCTGTAAGGAGATGCCAGCACTCCGCACCTACTCCCAGCCCTGTCCTGGCTGGACAGACACACAGACAGGGAAACAGAGACAGACCAGCCCTACCACTGACTAGCTGAGTGACCCTACCAAGTCTTCCATGGTTTTGGGATTCCGTTTTCTCAGCCGGAAAATGAGGGGTTTGGACCACATCCACAGTGTTTACAAACCCAGAAGAATCCTAGAAATTTCTGGATGTGCTTGGCCTGGTTTAAAATCCTGGGCTTGATAACAAGTGAATTGTCTTCCAGAATTCTATTCCAGGGAGCAGTGGTGTCACCCATAACCTTCACTGAGCCCTTCTGAGTGCAGATGCCATCCTAAGGGCTTAGGTAGGGACGGGTATCAGGGCTACTTGTCCCACATTGTGCTTCATGCCAAATTACTATTACCTTAATCGTTGCTTCTTCCAACCTATTATTGAGGGAATAATCTAATAACAAGTATTTAATGCCAGGGTGGGCCTAGGAAAAAACTGGAACCAGACTAAGCTGGTCCCCAAGTTCAAATTTCACAATCTCTCTGAGCTCAGAGCCCCTTATTGCAATTCATGGGGACCACTGTCTTCCTCAGAGCAAGTGGCTGCTAGAGGTGTGGACACGTGAACTTGCATACTCTTCTGCCATCCTCGGTAAAGGGCCAACTTCTCTTTCCTAAAATAATCCAGGCACAAGGGCTTGATTCTCCCTATTATACAGATGGGAAAAGTGAGGCACAGAGAGAACAGGGGTCTTATCTGAGCTCCCATCAAAAATGGCTGGGAAGCAGCTGAGCTCCCATCAAAAATCCAGATTCCCTCATGTGAGCCTGTAGGAGGGACCTCATCCCACCATTAGAGCAGATTTCAAGAGCAGCCCCAATTCATCTCCTCTCCTATGTCCACGCCCGTCACCATGTGATATCTGTTTGTGCCCCTTGAAGAAAGAAGAGTACTTCCCACCCTTTGACTTTGGATTCAACCATATGACGTTGGTCAATGGAAAGGTAGCAGGTGTGATATGACGAGTGGCTTGGATGTGTTTTCATGATCAGAAATCTAATCTGTGCCATTGCCCCAAGGAGAAGATGCCTGGGTTAGCCTGGGTTAGCACACTGGGTCCCAGAGTAGGATGAGAGGCATGTGTCCAGGTGAGCCTGGTTGACAGATCAGTGGGTCAGCAGACACACGACCAAGCCCAGGCCAGATCAGTCAAGCTCTGGTGACCCATGGGCTAAAGGAACGCATATTGTTGAGTGCTGCTGGGATTCTGGGCTTGCTCATCGTGCAGCAGTGCTGGGGACGCTCATACATCATCTCATCTGTCTTTACAGTGGCAGCTACCATGTGGTGTGACCCACTTCTACACTCAGTTAAGTACCCCAAGGCCTCCCCAATGGATAAATATGGTTTGTCTTCTTAAAGCATCTGTTTTACTCCATAAGAAGTTCCATGCATTATGTCTATGTTAAAAAACGTACCTGATTACAATCTACTGCAAGATGCAAGGTTGGCATGAATTAAGATAAAATATGAGACAACATACATTTTCTTTATTGGAGGGGACCACTGTAAGGTTCCCTCTGGAACCTCCAAGATAGCCTCTCTCTGACAAGAAGTGCTTCAATGGGGAAATGAAGCATTGATCTCAGGGGAAGTTGAGCTGAGAAGCACTGGAGAAAGTTCTAGTGTTTTCCAGCACATGGCCTTAGCAAGCCATGTGCTTAGGAGCTTCTCTGGCCCTTAAGAGTTTCTCTTTCTCTCATTGATTAGATGGGCCCAGTCTCCCACCCAGGAGTGTTCAGAAAATCAAGTAACATAAGGGAACACATGTTGCAAGCATATGGGGTGGATGACTTTATGGCCTAATAAGTAAATAACAACAACAGAAAGTTTCTGTTGGCACAAACATGCCTTTCAATCTTCCTCTAGCAATAGCTCTGCTTAGAAACTACATGCAGTCTCTTGGAATTCAACAGAACCACACACTACTCAGGAGGGACCTCTGAAATCACGGCGTGCTCATGCCAAGACCCTGACAAGTGGCTTTAACACTGGTACTACTATTATTCATCATCCAGGAGTGTTTACAGAGGCCAGTGGGGGGTGGGGCACTGTCCAGAACCCTCAGGTTGACACGGTCTCTTCCCTGCAAATAAACGATGCCTTGAAATATTGTGTTTTTATGTGTGCCTTGGGCTTTCTTAAAAATAGCATGCCCTGTGCTGTGTTTTCCTTGCCTTACTTTCATGCTCTTATTCTGAGCAGGAGGGAACAGTGAATGGAAGAATTTGCAGGCAGCCGATCACACAGGGGTTTTCAGAAGTCTCTAGGTCCAGTGGTATCTCCAGGCCTTCAGGGTCTAGAAGCCAGGGAACCCAGCTGCCCAAATGAGAAACATGAGTTTCACCCTCCACTTCCATCTGTCTGCCCCACCTCCATGGGCTGCCCGCTTCGTCCTATTGTTTGTACCTCTTACCTCACCTCCCTCCCGGAAGTCTGCCTCCCATAAACCCAGACCTACTGCCTTTGACTTTGTGTGCATCAGCCTCATCGCTGCTCCCTCTGATCCAGTCTCCCCTGCAACAGAGCCCTCTTTCTGAATCCAAGATCTAATGGCATCTTCAGTCGTTTCCAATTGCCAATAGGTAAGAGATCCAACTTCCTTAATTTAGAATGCGAAGACCCTTCCAACCTGGCTCCAGCTCGCCTACTCAGCCTCATCATCACCCTTCCGTCTCTGGAACAAGACCTCTGAGCCGTGCCAATTTGACCACAATTCTCCATCTGCAATGCCTTCTCCTGCCTGGTAGGCCTCCCTTTCTCTGCCTGGGAGACTTCCCATTTGGCAATCCATCCTAAGTCAAGTATGGCCACCTTAGGTAAGATTTTCATTCATCAGCAAAAGTGCACCAAAGCTGTAGGGACAGGGCCAGCCTCACGGACATGGGACCTATTCAGGCCCACAGGGCCCCACACTTAGAAGAGTCTCATGCTTGGCTTAATGCTCTACCATTGGCATCTTGAAATGCTTAATAATTTTATCCTTGAACTTGTGCTTTGTGAGTGAAATCCAATGGGGCAACAGAGTGTGCCCACGAGCAGAAGAGATACATATAACATGTATACCTGCTGTTCCTTGCTCTTGCATTCACAAACAGGGTCTCTGTGAGACCCTGTGAGCACAGAATACCGATGGACTTATAATGCAAAGTCCAGCAAGACACAAAGAAAGTTCAAGGTAAGCGTGTTACATCTAGTGACTGAGTAGCAAGGGGCTCTGACATCTCCTAGAGGTCAGACTTTTTGTTACAACCAGAACCTCTGTCAGATACAGAAAGAAGGTACTGGCATTCTTGGTACTAATGACCATCTCCATCACATCCTCCCTTACTATTATTACTTCCCTGTATTAGCCAATCGCTTACATTGAAAATGATAAAATAACCCTATATTTTCTTTCAGTGCTTTCTTACTCATTGGTGAACTGAAGCCAGAGAGCATTGGTAGACTGTAACATGTATCAAGAAGTAAAATAAAAACAGATAAATTAATTTTGTGCAGTGTTTCCACAGTTCTGAGAAGAAAGAAATGTGTGGTGTGAGCTACCAGATACAAAGATACAATCCCTGAATATTTGCATAAGAGTTAAGTGCTCTTCTATTTTCATTTTTCAAACATATCACACAATTTAAAGATAAATGATAAAATTCAGGCTAATAATTTTTATTTCTATTTTTATTTTTATTAGATAGTAGTAAATTTTTGGCAAGTTTTTACTTAAATTGCAATTAGTTAACATACAGCATAATATTAGTTTCAGGTGTAGAATTTAGTGATTTGTCACTTCCATACAACACCTAGTGCTCATCACAAGTGCCCTCCTTAATACGCATCACCCATTTAACCCTCAAGTAGTAAATTTTTAAAGCACCATGATAGGTCAAGAAAGAAACTACCAAAAAAAAAAGAAACATTATGGCCATTCTTGGCCATTCTTTTTAGAGCATACCCACACACAGCAGACACACACACACACACACACACACATATACACTGCAATCAATTTTTGTTAAGCCTACAAGTGAGATGTGCTTGGGTACCCCTTGGACTCTGATAGGAACTACCTTGCTTGATGTCTTCTCTATGGACTTCCATTACTGGACACCATCCTAGAGATTCAAGGGCTTGTCTGGTCCCCAAATCCTGGGAACCTTGCCAACACAAGGGTCAACTCTCTTCAACACCTGTGACTCCCATGTAGTTATATTTCATTGCAATTTCCCATGTGTGTGTCTACCTTGTGCAATTCATTTTATTGAATGAATGAATGAATGAATGAATGAATAGATTGATCAACAAATCAAAGAATGAAAGAATCAAAGAAAGAGTATTGAGCCAGCGTAATGACTGCTGAGTTTTCTCCCCCTGCAGCGGGGCCTGGTAGGAGTGCCAATCTGCCGGTATTGAATCAGACTGTGTTGTACCATGCCGAGCTGGGACAGGTAGCCGGACCAATCGTGTCAAGATCCATCTTTTCAGAGGCTGTTGGATGGATGCGTAAGAGCATGGGCTTTACAGCCAGACAGACAGGGTTCAAATCCCAGCAGCCCTGCCACTTTCTGTGACTTTGGGCAAATCACATGTCCCTTCTAACATTCAGCATATCCATAAAATGGGAGTGGGAAATACCTTGTGGGATTTTTAAAAATTATTTTATATAATGTGTATTTTAAAGTTGGCAATTCCTGGCAGCCATTGCAAGTCTTGTTTTCATCCCTAGACACACACAGAAATCGTAAGGCAGCCACTACGGGAGGAAATAGCTTTCAAGGTCATAAGAGCTTTCATCTGTGCTACTTGGCCCATGAGATGTTTTTCATGTACTGGATTGTGTGGTTAACTGATGGGAAAGAAGTAGAACAACGGGCAGAACACTCAATAAACATTTACTGAACTGAACGGAATCCAGGTCCCTCCCCTGCTCCCTGTTTCCATTCAAGGCAAAGACGTCCCCACTTCCCAGCCCCTTGCCCACCCACCCGTCTCCCCCATTCTATACCATCAGCTATGTGTCCTGCTGGTTTTGTCTTCTTTTTTGGATTTGGTCGCCAAACACTGACTGAGCTACAGCATGGCTAGCATGGTGCTGGTCACTGTGAGTCTCATAGGGAGCAAGCTAGAAGAGGGTGCTGCCCTTACATAACTCATAGTCTGGTGAAAGAAAATAGACCCAAATAAATACATACCAAATACACACATTTCATTGCATACTGGGGTCAGGGTTCCAGCAGGACAAGACGAGGCAGGAGATGCATCAACAATGTGTTGGAGGAGACAAGACTCTCCTGAGAAAAGGGTTGAGACATGTAGTATGAAGAGGAGCTGGCCAGGCAACAAAAGCATGAGAAGGGCTTTGACAGCAACAGAAACAGCACATACAAAGGCCCTGAGGTAGAAAAGAATTCCTTGGGTGTGGCAGGAATACGGTGAACAAGGCAGACATGGCCTAACAGCACCTCACATTTACTCAGCACTTAGGATGTGCCAGACACCATGAGGGATTGACTCAATCCTCATAACAATCTTACAAGAGAGGGTTTTTTTTTTTTCTTTTCACCATAATTTTATAGGTAAAGAAGCTGAGATCCAGAGAGAGAGAGGCAAATCCAGAGTTAGGTGACTGGCCCAAGACCACCCAGACAGTCAGCAGTGGAGCCTGATTTCTGTCTCAGTAGCCTTGCTGCAGAGCTCTGCCTAACCTGGAGCTGCCTCCCACAGAGGCTGCAGCAGTGTCCCAGGGAACCCTCCATACCATGTTAGGGAGCCTATGTTTTCTTTGTTCCTTATATTTGAACCCTCATTCTTCTACTTGCCAAGTGGGTGGTTTTAGACAAGGTACTCAACCAACTTTATATCATTTCACAAGTATTTTTGTATACATACCATGTGCCAGGCATAGAGATGGGGGTGGGAGAAGGGACATAGAGGTGAGCAAAAGCAGGTATGGATCCTGCCATCAAGGTACTCACTTGAGGAAAAGAGGTTAATCACATAGTCAAATGAAGACAAGGACTCTGAAGGCAAGAGGCACAGTTCTGGGAGGAGCTACAATAAGGGGTTCACTGGGTCCAGCAAGGAATCTACTTGAGCTGAGACTGGCAGGACACATAGAAAATATCCAAGGAAAGTAAGAAGGTTGAAGTCAAAACAGGGTTGCCAGATAAAATACAGGGTACCCAGTTACATTTGAATTTCACATAAACCACCAATGTTGCATGGTGCGTACTTATACTAAAATTTTTTTCATTGTTTATCTGATATTCAAATTTAACTGCACTTTTTGTTTTTGTTTTGTTTTGTTTTGTTTGAGTGTCTGGCAGCTCGAGGTACAAAGGGTATTCAGGACAGCATGTGCAAAGCCATGGTTGCAGGAGGAAGTACAGTATCAGCAAGAAACATTGGGAAGATCAGAATGACTGGGCATAGAGAGCCTCTGCTTTCTCATCCATAAAATGGGGTTGTAATAGTACATAAATCACAGAATTGTTAATATGTAAGTGCTTAGCATGGTGTCTGGAGCATAGTTAGCACACATTAAAGGTCATGTGCTCTCATGCTACCTTCTTCTCCTCCTTTCCCTCCTCTTCCCCTTCCTTCTTTCTCTTCTTTACCATCATTGTCTCAATCTCTTTTTCTACCACCTCCAACCACTTCTATCCCCATCACTGGACTCTGGCAGTTGCCTCCTAACTGTCTTTATTTAAGAAAGATAGTGATTAGATTCTAATAAAAATTCTGATTAGAAAACCTTGGAAGTGATGGGGTAACTGGTGAAGGGCACTAAGGAGAGCGCTTGATAGGATGAGCATTGAGTGTTATGCTATATGTTGGCAAATTGAATTTAAATAGAAAAAAGAAGACGAAGAAAGAGAGTGAAGAAAGCTAAAAAAAGAAAAAGAAAAAGAAAACTCTGGAAGTGAATATTTTGTTTAGTGTCAGCTTAAGCTATTCCATGACAATGTCCATGCTAGTAGGTATAATCATATATGCAAATATTGGAAGACAAGTGTTCTTGACCAAAAATAGCTGTTATAGAAAGGCCACGTATGGTGCCTGGGTGGCTCAGTCAGCTAAGTGTCCAACTCTTGATCTCAACTCAGGTCTTGATCTCAGGATCATTAGGCTAAGCTCCTTGTTGTGTTTCATGCTGAGTGTGGAGCCTGCTTTAAAAAAAAAGTTGGGGATCCCTGGGTGGCTCAGCAGGGGGCTCCCTGGTTGGCTTAGCAGTTTGGCGCCTCCCTTTGGCCCAGGGTGCAGTCCTAGAGTCTCAGGATCGAGTCCCACATCGGGCTCCTGGCATGGAGCCTGCTTCTCCTTCCTCCTGTGTGTCTCTGCCTCTCTCTCTCTCTCTCTCTCTCTCTATCATAAATAAATAACTAAATAAATCTAAAAAAAAAAGTCATGTATGATCAGGATATGGATTCAGCTACTATAGCAGAGGCCTGGGATAAACATTTGTTTCTCCCTCATGTATGTAGACTAGCAGGCAGCTGCCATGGTGCAAGCTTCTCTCATTCTGTCTGTCATCTCTCTGAGGTTGCTATATAGTCTGTCCCTAATCATTCCAATATCTGATGTTTCTGTGGGTCTATTTCTATGATCTGTTATTTCTGCAAATTATCCCTCATGGAGTCTTGTTTCCTTGTTTGCTTGATTATGTTAGTTAAATGAATAAGCAAATGCTCCTAGGGAGTCCACCAACATTTGTATTCCAACCAGCAGGAAGGGAAGAAAGGGTGCCAGGGAGGGCACGGCCCTCCACCTAGGGGCACAACTCAGAGTTTACACAAGTCACATTCGTACCTTCATCAAATTGACACAGCTAGTTGCAAGGAATGCTGAGAAATGTAGTCTTCACTTTGGGGGTGGCCGTGTGTTCAGCCAAAACGTCAGGCTTCTATCACCACAGAAAGAGAAGAGTAGCGGATATAAGAACACACCAGCTGTCTGCCAACAGCCAAGATTCAGAAGTCACTCAAAATAGACTCAGCTGGCACATCCTTCCGCTTGGGCTCTGCTCTAGCTATGAGGAATGAGGACGCTGGACCCAGAGTGGCTGGGAAGGCAGAGATGCTGGGGAGTAGCAAAACATAGAAACAAATCTTAGGATAATTAGGACAAGCAGCTAAATGTGATATTCAATGCCAGCCATAATGAAAGAGCAAGTTTTCCACTGCACTTGATCGTAAATTCAAAACAGCTTCAATGAAGGAGAAACAGCTTGAAAAACTTCTGTGAATATAAATATATTCATAGAAGATATGTACACAGAGAGAGAGAAAAAGAGAGAGATTGAGAGTGAGAGGCTTCAGCTTAGCCTAGCCCTGAAAGAACATCAGAATTGGATTATGTCACATAACAAGGGACAGCAGTTGATTCTAATGAGAAAAGTTACCACATTGTACTGATGTGTTTGTAGTTCTCTTAAAACTGATCCTTATTTTATGTCTGTATTTATGTCTGCCAGTTACTGAGTAGTTGAACATTTGTGTTGCTATTTAAATGAAAGCAAGCCCATGTGTAATCTTTTCTCTCCTTTGCTCCATGAAGTTTTAATGAGTGCCTCCTCTCCCCTGGGTACAGCTCCAGGCAGGTCAGGCAAGGATGTGGACTTGGTAAGGATGTTGCAGACTCAGCTTTCTCCCCCCAGGATGTGTGTACTGTCCCCACAAGGTGTAATCACTAGAACTACCTCCTCATTTGCAGCAGCAAATGGACTTATAAGAAAAACACGGATTCTGGAGAAAGGCAGGCTGGGGTTCTAATTCTTCCTCCCCAGCTTCCTATTTGTATACCCTGGGTAAGGAGCTTGTCACCTTGCATGTGAGGATTTCAAGAGACCTGGAAGCCAGCAGATGGCATGGTGTAGACATGAGAGCAACAGGCTTGGAGACCAGGTGGACTTAGTGTTCACCTTGGCTCTGATACCACTAGGGTGACCAATCACTCTGGTTTGCCCAGAAATGAAGGTTTCTAGGGCTACAGAAATCTTCATGCTAAACCCAGGATAGCCCCAGGCAAATGGACAGTTGGTGACCTGCCTACTGGGTGATTCTGGGCAGTGGGCAAGTTACACAATGCCTCTGAACCTCGATTTCCTCAAATATGAAAATGGGAATAAAAATGTCAACCTTGCAGGAGAGCTGTAGGAAATAGAAAAAGTGCCCTGTGTAGAGTAACCACCATCATGATTACTAATAGTGTTAACATCTCCTCTTCCAGTGCTCCTATGACCAACACCCTAAGCTTACCAAGACAGTTCGTACAACCCTGCCAGCCCATTTTAAAGGAGCCACAGTGATGGGCCTTCTCCCTTATGCATTGTTTCTCCAGCGAGAGGGCTGGGGAGGCTCGCAGTTCCAGGAGTCCCCCAAATCAGGGGCCTGAGTCCTTATGTCCCTCTTGCACAGCTCAGCCCTCAGGTCAGTTATAGACCTTCCCTCCAGCTCCTTGTTTGTTCCAGACATTGCTGGGCTCTGCAGCTCCAAGACAACCCCAAGGACGACCTTGTCCAACCTCATCTTAATTGCATTCAAAAGTCCTTCCTAAAATTAATTACCAAGAAAAAGGAGGCCAGATACAGCTAGTGTTTCTTTGTCAAAGGAAAAATAATTCACCATTCATTCCAAGTAAAATTGCTTCATAACCCAATGATTTCATCTGGCCTCCCAGGCTCCCAGAAGACACTGGAAGTCCTTAGGATACCACGAAGTGCAGCGCCCCAATCCTGCCTCAGAGAGGTGTGAATTTGCAGGAATGTGGAAGCCTCTCCAACCTTCTCGGTTCTGTCACAGATTGCCTTCCTTCTTTCCAGACCCAACCTCCAGAACTTTAGAATGGGAAACATGCACATTGATTGCAAATTTGATCCATTTGTGGAGACAGAGAGGGTGGTTCTAAAGGAAAAAATGCCAGAGAAGCCTTTGTTTTTTTCTTAAAGAAGGAAATACATCCATATTGATTCTATAGGAAGCTTATCTTGGAGTTGAACCTGTGCTCTGATTCCCCACCTGAAGAAAGTTTTACGTGTCAGACTGGAGCCACCTTCTAGAAGTTACCAGAATATTGCCCCTGCCCTAGCTGAGGCCACCGAACTGTAACAAGATGGCAGCCCCAGCCCCAGGAGAGAGTCCAGGCAGAGGAACACACTTCCAGGAGAGCCTCTTTCTGGGTTTCTCTTAGGAGGAGGCTGTCTCCCATTTGCGTCTCATGGACCAGGAAGGAACACACTTCCAGGAGACCCTCTTTCTGGGTCTCTCTTAGGAGGAGGCTGTCTCCCACTTGTGTCTCATGGACCAGGAAGACCTCCTAGGTCCATGTCTAAATCAATCATGGACAAGAGGCTCAAAGCAGTATGATTGATTTTGATCAACCAAGATCCCAGCCCTGTGGTTTGGCTGGAGGCAGCCTCTCTAGAAGTCCATGGCTGTAAGAAAAGGTTCTATTGGGTTTCTGTTGGGACAGCAGAAGTTAGGTGTTAGATATTAATAAGAGAGCACACTCCTCCAGGGCTTGCCATATGCCAGACTCTTTTTTTCTCACACAGCCTATAGGTGGCACAGTAGTCATGCTCAACACCTGACCCCCACCCCCTTATCCAACCCTGGAGTCCCCACATGCATCCATGGCTTGCTGCATTTCTCTCCTGAAGGTGTTCTCTGGTCGCTGGGCCATGCTTGGCCCACACACCAGGCAAGCGG
This sequence comes from Canis lupus familiaris, assembly GCF_011100685.1. Taxonomy (NCBI): domain Eukaryota; kingdom Metazoa; phylum Chordata; class Mammalia; order Carnivora; family Canidae; genus Canis; species Canis lupus. Next base: position 70,854,570 of record NC_049224.1, on the reverse strand, counting down.
GTAGTTCTGGGCATTAACACCTGGAATTGGAGGATAAATCCCCCAGCTTCCTGCCCAACATGGGACAACTCTAGTGTGTGTTCTGTACACTCTCTTAAAGACCGTATAAGGTCTGACTCCTGGGTGGGTCAGCAGTTGAGTGTCTGCCTTCGGCTCAGGGTGTGATCCTGGGGTCCAGGATCACAGAAGCAGCAGAAGTGAGACTTGAACCCAGGCCTCTGGTTATCCTGCATACCAGCCTCATGAACCTGGGCACCCAGGTGGAGCCTCAGAAGATGCCACCTCAACCCACATGAAACAGTTCATGGCGGTACCCAGCACAAAAGAGATGCTTCCAAGGGCTCTGCCAAGGACTTGAGTCTGGAGAAGACCTAATGACATCACCCCTGCTTGTTTTCCCTGAACTCAGCCCCCGTGTCCCCCAAACGGACAATGCAACAAGAAGACTAGGCCGAGGGACACTTGGGTGGCTCAGCGGTTGAGCATCCACCTTTGGCTTAGGGCGTGATCCTGGCTACAGAGTCCTGCATCCGGCTCCCTGCATGAGCCTGTTTCTCCCTCTGTCTGTGTCTCTGCCTCTCTCTCTCTGTCTTTCATAAATAAATAAATATCTTTAATTTAAAAAAAGATCATATAAATTATTTGAATCAAATCTATGTGTGAAGGGGTCTGCTTTGGGAAAACCAACCGAGTTATTGGACAACCTTATTACTGTCCCTACTGTGTGAATGGGCCCGCCAGATATGGAGGCCACCAGATTTGGGGATCCACCATGAACCCAGTGGTGATAAGTGGCAGTAAAGCTGGACCCTCACTGCTCTGTTCTTCCACTGAGTCATATTAGGGAATTTTGCCCATCAACCGTCATAACGTGGTACTAACACTGCTAAATGACCACAACAAAGAAATGTCATCCCCTGCACATGAATCCACAGTTCTTCACAAATCATAAAGCCCTTGCCCACCGATTATCTCCTCTGAGCCTCACACCATTCTATGACACAGGCATAGACATTTATTTCCTACCATTCTGCCCATGGGGACCTAGAGACCTTGGGATGTCAGGTGAGTTCTCCAAGGCTGTGCAGGTAAGAAGAGGCAGAACTGGGACTGGAATGCATGTCCCCAACTTTATCATGATTGACCAGAGGCTTTAGGTGGCACTGGCGTGAGAGCCCATTGTTATGAGAAACTAATCCTGGATAAAATTTTCCCAGGAATAGGGAGCCCCACCCATGGAGAGTCAACAGTGGTGAGTGACTTTCATAAACATGAGTCAGTGTCAGAGAAGGAGTCCTCTCTCCTGAGGTCTTCCTTCAACTGGCCAAGTCAGAAGGACCAGCCCTGTTGCCAGGGAAGCCACTCCAGGTCAGATTCTCTAGCATGCCTGGGAAATTGGGAGCCCATAGTCTCAGCGGCGTGGTTCATTAGGCAGAGGGAGTCTTGGCCTCCCAGTGGATCCTGAGCCAGTATTCTGTGGCTGCATCCTTCCGGGAGAACCTTGAATCAAATCTGATAGGAGTCCCTGCCCCAAAGGGACTGTTAAGTCAGGAAGCAGTAGGATGTGCAGGCCTGTGGAGAGCTGGAGCTGGCAGAGTGTTTGCAATCAGCAGGGCCAACACTCTTAGTCACAGATCAGGAAAATGGGGCCCAGAGAGGCCAAGTGAGTTACTCAAGGACCCATCACTCTGTGAATTAGAGAAAGCCAGGAGTCAAATCTGCACATCCTGGCTCCCAACACAACTGCCTTCTCTCTACTCACGATTTTGCATTTAAGAGGAAAATAGTTATTTCTCAGGCTTGAGCCATTTTGTCTTCACAGCATTCCTGTGAGGATGGTAGGGAAGGGACTCTGTCCCTGTTTCCTAAGAGAGGAAACTGCAAACCAGAGTCACTTTGCTGGGATCACTCACAGACCATCAGCCCCTGGTGGCAACAATGGATGCCAGCATGATGGGAAGACGAGGGAAGAGAGAAATAGAGACTGGCCACGGCGTGGGTCCCTAACTTTCATTGACCTGGCCAGGGCTTCCAGCAGTCTCCCAGAGTCCCAAGGGCCAGCCAACATTTTAGGAAGAAGACCAGTCTTCTTCCAATCAGCCATTTAGTGTCCAGGTTCCAAGGAACTAAACCTGTCCCACTTCCAGAAACCTAATCTTTTGGGTAGCTAATCTTAAAGAATCTCAGAAGCTGTTCATCAGCACATCCCACCATCTCCTGACGTTTCTGCCCACCTCACTCCCCTCCCACAAATGTACCTGCAATATGGGGTCGAAGAGACATCACTGAGATTTCCCCCGGTGTCTCCCCCATTCTGTCTCTAGCTCGTGTCCCTCCATGACAACCCACATGGCAAGAATGCCATGTTCCATGTTCTGTGATGGCCCAAGGTTTTTAGCTGGTGGCTGGGAAACACTTGATTTGGGTTCTCAGAGATCCGAGATCCTCAAATGGAAACTGAGGCCTGATTGTGTCTGGGAGAGAAACTGGGGAGCAAGGGGTGGAAGTCTGCTCCCTTCCCAGGGGATGCCAGCCCTGCCCCATCTCTGTTAGTCCTCCATTCAATCACTCAAAGAATATCTGCGGTCGTCCCCTGCAGACTCGCCTGGGTGGTGCAGGAATGAGTCCTGTTCTCTGAGGTAAAGAAGTTCACAGCTAGAGAGGAAAGAAGACACAGGACACTGGGCCCAGAGCAGTAAGGAGGGGGCCTTGGCCGGGATATATGCTTGCTTCTCCTAAGTCCTAAGCTCCCTAAGTGGGAGCTGGCAAGGTCAGGGAGGGCTTCTCAGTAGAAGTGATCTGAGCTGAAGAACATCACTCTTGTGTGTTGACGAAGTAGGAACAGGGGTGGAGCAAAATCTCATCCTACCACCTCCTATCCGAAGAGGAGGAAGAGGAGTCAGAAGGGGAAGAAGATAGGGAAGGATTTGAAGGGAACAAAGTAGCAAAAGTACAGAGGGAGTCTCTTCTGGAGTCTAGAGTGTTCTAGAGTACTAGAGCCTAGAATGTTCTAGAACCCAGAAAATTGAAGAAATCTTGGTAAGGGGGGTGGGGCTGGAGAAGATGGCAGGAACCAGGTGAGGTCTACTGAGGAATGTGGATGTCCTCCAAGGGGGTGGCAGCGGAGGGGCCGGCAGGTGGAGAAGGGGTCATGGTTGGAGTCAATGAGGCCCCAGGGGCATCCGGTCTTCCAGGGCACCTCCTCTGGGCTGTTCGAGGTCCCTGCATGTATGTTCTCACTCTGTCCTCCCACGGGCCTGGGAGGCGGAGCCCACTGTTGTCCCCATTCTATAGATGTCGAAGCTGACGCTTAGAGAAGCCCGTTAATGTGCCCAGCGCTGGGAGCAGACAGCCCAGAGCCCACCCCTGGAGGAGCACCCGATGCCCTGCAGGCCTTCACCTCAGGCCGACCCTGCCCTGCAGCCCAGTTTCAACCTGGCCCCGAACAAACACTTCCTCACTTGCTTCCCAAACTCCCATCAGCATCTGACAACAACAGCAAGAGAAAGGCCCAGAGGATCTGATGCACGCTTCGAGGGATGCCAAGATCTTAATGTTACCCAGCTGTGCAGAGGGCCTGGCTGGGGACCCAGCCCGGGCAACCGGAGGCCCATGACTCAGATGGGTGGGTGGGAGCAGCTGAGTCAGGGCCCGTGACAGCGAGCTGCCATGTGCCCAGGAGCTCCCTGTGGGAAGGAGCGGGTTCCAGGACGTGCTGGGGCACCCCGGATGTGCTGGGCACGGGCTGCCTCTGCCATGCCTCGCTGCCTTTTGCTAACCCCCTCAGTTGAACACTGATCCTTTCTACCCTCCGAGAGCTTCCTGTCTTGGGTGTCCCCCGCGAATCTCTGGGCAGCCCTGAGTGGCAGCTGGCAGGCACAACTCTGACCAAGACCTCCTTGTTGCTGCCAAGGAAGTAAATCCAGAAGGAGCTGCTCAGGAAGCTGGATCCTCAAGGACATTCGTCTCTCAAGACCTCTGGGACACCAGGGCCTAATTTAAAAAGTCATCTTCTTTAGCAAGACGGTCTCCCGAGAACCTCCAAGGTAATCAGATAAAGGGAGTATATCCGAGCCCTCTGCCCAGTCTCTTTCCTTCTTTTCCACCAGTTTTCTGGCCACTGGATGCTTTGTGCATCATTTAAACTATAGCTCGGGACACCTGGGTGGCTCAGTGGTTGCGTGTCTGCCTTCAGCTCAGGGTGTGATCCCAGGGTCTTGGGATCGAGTCCCGCATCAGGTTCCCAGCCTGCTTCTCCCTCTGCCTATGTTTCTGCCTCTTTCTCTGTGTCTCTCATGAATAAATACATAAAATATATTTTTAAAAAATAAAAATATAAAATAAAATAAAATAAAATAATAAAATAAAATGTGGCTCAAGTTTGTCTGGGTCCCCCAAAGCACAGGAACCAGGCAGATGTACATCAGGAGAGAAGAGACATCCCAGTCTGCACACTATACCTCAGCTATGTTCCAGAGAGCTGCTCTGCAGACACATACTCCAGGTCACGGATCTCCCCAGGCCCCTCAGAAGGTCCCCAGCCTGATGGGTTCAGAGGCCCAGGGAAGTATGTGGGGGCAGAGGCAGTGAGAGTCCAGGACACCTGAGAGTGGAGAAGTGGACACTTGGGAGTTTGCTTGATTTGAGGCAGGATCTGTAGGGCCAGGCATGTGTAGCCAAGGGGTGGGGTTGGCAGCAGCTGCAGAGGTAGGAGCAGAGGGTGCCCAGACTCCAGGACAGGGTGGGGGAGGTGGGCCAGGGCTGCAGACCTGTATCCAAGCAGAGACCTCTGTGTCAGCCAGCCCCTCTTCCACCCTCTTCCACCTCACAGGGGTGGTCGTGGGATCTCCCTGCCTGTCTAGTGCCTGACCTCCTCGGCCAAAGTGACACATCCAAGGAGGGTCCTTGAGACCTATCTGAGCCGGCCACAGTCCTCCTCAGGATTTATCAGATGAGAGTGGGAGGCAGGAGACCACGTCCTCTGGATCTCAGAGCTTCAGGGCTGTGTCTCCTCAGCAACCCCAGTCGAAGACAACAGACCCACAGTGCACAAAGAGAGATACACAAAGTCAAGGAGAGACCTGGAAGTTCTGGCTGTGGCTGTCTGTCCAGCATCTCCACTCTGCTCTTCCTCTATGTGATGCCTTAAGCCAGTGGTGTTCCTCTTGGACTTAATTCAGCTGCTAAGTTTGGTGTCTGGTACCTACAACCAAAGACAGGCCAGGATCGAGTGTCCCCAGCATTACACAGACCTCACATTTGCTTGTCTTTCTCAACCCCCCTCCCCAAGACTAAGCTCAGAGGATTTGGAGCCCAACTCATCAGAGGAACAAATGTTTATCGCACTTACCAATTAATCCAGGTTTTGTGGCCCATGTTGGCCCAACCCGGCAGGCATTCTAGAAGGTGGCAATGACCAAAATCAGGGGGATGACAACATCCACTTTAGTTCCAAGCAGGTGAGTGGCCAAAAGGTGGGGCAGGAAGGAACGGGGTAGGTTCCCACCCAGTAAGAGGCAAATAATTCACGAACATTTCTCCATTCATTTCACAAATATTTCATGTCCCTACATACCAGGGACTGTTCATGGTGCAGAAGGTATAGCGTTGGATGAGATACACAGGGTCTTACCATCAAGGCTTACATTGTGGGAGCCCACAGATAGTGAAAAACCCAGCAAATAAAGCTATCCTGTGGCCCATGATGACAAGGGTCGTGAGGACAAGTGAAGCTGCGTGGGAGGTGGGTTTCAGATGGTGGGTCGAGCAGACCCCCGGGGTGGGGTGGGGGGTGGGGCATTTGAGCAAAGGCCCAACTGAAGAGAGAGAGGGATCTGTGCCACTCAACCCTGCTCCAGCCTTGCCAGGTAGGAAGCTAGCCCCACTGTGCAGTCGAAGGGGCCCATGGCTGGGACCTTTCTGGGAAGAGCCCAGGGTCCCCCAGCTTGTGTGCAGGGAGACAGGATTCAAAGCCAAGCACACCTGAGTTCAAAATACACGCTCCTTCAAAGGAAACTTCAGGCCCTCCTGGAGCTCAGGGCCAGGCTCATAGAGAAGAGGCAGAGTGGTAGGTCTGCGAGGTGGAAGCCTCCTGCCGACTACCACCAGGAGCTGCAAAGGGGCAGGCCATGCAGGAGCAGCGGAAACCCCTGCCCCGTCACGCAGCCTCCAGCCCATGGCCAACCCTCATCCCTCTGCTGAGGGTGGCGTGTCCAATGGGAGTCAGATGTCAGAAGTGGCAGGAGGTCCTGACACCCCAGGGTCCCAGAGCCTGCGATGTGGGAAGACAGCACCTTGTCCCCTGGCCCACCCTGCCTGCATGGGCACAGGGGTTTTAGCTACTTTTCCTCCTCGAGCGAGGAGGAAATAATAAGGATTGGGTGAGTTACTGGAGCTGAGAGGGATCCTCTTGGTCTTAGGCAAGACGAGCTGGAGGGAGTTGTGGAAATGGGGGTGTAGGGGTGGCCAACAGAGTAATGGAGACACTGCCTCTGCAGGCAGAAGATTCCAGATCAGGGCTAAGGTCCCTGACAGAAACCTCCAGATGCCTGAGAATGCAGGACATAGCTGGAAGGTGCACAGCCTCACCTGCCGGGAAGGTGGGGGGGGGGGGCGGGGGGGGCAGCGTCAGGAAAGGCCGCAGAGCTGTCAGCTTCCCTGTGAGTCCGGGCGCGGCCCCCTGTGGCCCTCCCCACAGTGCACTGACAGGGCACAGCGGTGCAGCCAATTCGGTGAAATCCAAAAGCTGAGATTGGCAATCCCTCCCTGAATCCATATCCAACTGACCCAATTACTGGGGAGAGGCTGGCAGTGAATCCCAGGTAAGACACCTGGGGGCCGAATCCCAGCTCAGCCCCAGACCGACCCCACTGTGCTGCCATTAGCGAATCATTCCTGAGCTCTCCTTTCCCGTGGGAAGGCGTGATCGGATGGGCCCCGCAGGGCTGTCCTGAGCTCACAGGGCCCCCGGCTGAGAGTACTCCGACATGTGTCATACCCAGAGCAAGGCAATGGGATGATTGTCATGGTTAAACCCACCAGGGGTGGAGCTCAGATTCCTATAGATCTCCCTCTGCACATCTACAGGGGGGCCGGCTTTCTCCTGCAGCCGGATGCCTGGTAAACACTGACCCCAAAATGAAACATGATTCTCCAAAGTGGACTCAGAGGACGATGGCTTTTGCAGAGGTCTCCAGCCTGTGTCACAGCCCACAGAGTCCCAGGCCCCATTGGGACCTGGGGACATCATTGCAAACAGCAAAGCTCCTGCGGCAATGGCAGTGTGTCTACCTTGGAAGAACACGCAGCCGGGGTCGGGGGCACCTGCGTGCTGATCCCAGCTCTGGTGGCCTTGGGGAAATCAACTCTCCTCCATGGCTCTGGTCTCTCCATCTCTCCTATGGGCACATGACAGACTTTGAGGCCCAGGCAGGTAACATCAAGAGGCAGAGAGCACCCAGGGTGTAAGACATGGACGTTGGACCAGTTAGCAGTCTAGCCTCATGTAAAGGGGCGGAGGATCCTGCTCCACCTTCTCCCTGCCAAACGGAAATGCTACCAAATCTTCCTGCTTTTTTGGGGGGGACAGGGGGACAGAGGGAGAGAGAGAGAGAGAGAGAGAGAGAGAGAGAGAGTATGTCTTAAGCAGACTTCACCTCCAGAGCATGAGCCTGTCGTGGGATTCCATCTCAGGACCCTGAGATCATGACCTGAGCAGAAATCAAGAGTCGGATACTTCACCGACTGAGCCACCTGGGTGCCCTTCCTGCTTTTTCAAAAAAAAAGCCTAAAATTCAGATTTTTTATGCAATGGCTCCAACTCTTAAATGTTAGCAGCTTAAGTCTGTGATTTGAGTGCTTTTTGTTTTGTTTTGCTTTGCAGAAAACACTATATGCTTCAGATCAGGCATTTCTTTGGAGGAAGAGCCATAGGCTACAATCCTGCAGGGTCCTGTGAGCCCTGCCTCCCGGGTAGGGTCTTAGAGTGGGGGGTCTCTGGCAGCTGTTTGGAGGGCAGGGGAAGGACAGGTACAAACTCAAACACCCCCAGGGGCCAGGCAGATTCCAGCAGTGAATTGATCCTGTTTCACTAGTGCCTGGAGCCTCCACATCCCTGATGCTTTTCCTCATCCTGCCCACAGCTCTATACTGGGCCCTTGGCAGTGGAATTTGCTTCCTGCGGAACGGAATGTTATATGCTCACAGCCCTCTCAGGTGCCCGGATGAGAGAAGGACTAGTCTGGATGCCTCCCAGACTTGTCCCCTTACTGGCTATGTCACATGATCTTTCTGTGCCTCAGTCTCCTCATCTGTAACTTCAGACAGCTGCCAGACTGGATGACTCATGATTACATCGAACTCATCCAGCCAAGGTGGCTCAGCAAACAGCTACTCTGAGCCTGAACTTAAACGGTAGTATCCACAAAACAACGACATTCTCTGGAAAGGAACGACGGGCAATCTTTAGATGGTGATTGTTGATTTTCTGAGCAAGGCCTTGGCATGCTGTGCCCCACCCGCTGCTTGGCCTGCACCCTGCACCCTGGGCCGGCCCTTCCATTTGGCAGATGGACGTGAGAGGAAGGAACAGGATCGATTCTCCTGGGGTCAGGATTGAGGGATCAATGTGGCCACTCTGCCATCACAGGTAAGTCACTCTCCATCCCTGGGCTATCTCCACGCCTACATGAGAGGGTTCTTCCTGGGGCCTCCATGGTTCCTACCAGCTTCTCCAGGCCAGGGGTCCACAGTGACCCCTACCTTTGCGGGTCAAAGGCAAGTTCTTCTGCACACTCTCTACAACACTTTATCTTAATTAAGCATAAAAATTAGGAAATTCCAAGCTAAGCTTTCCTGAATTGTGTGGGTAGGAGAAATGTTTAAATCTCCTTTTTTGGCTGAGTCTTTGCAAGGCAAGCGTTTCCAAATGTTTGGCCCAGTCCCTCTGTCTGAGCCTCCCCCTCACTGCCTGTCCTCAGGAGGAAGGCTCCAAAGATAAGGGGGGAGGGCCAGACTTCGACCAACCAGAAAGCTGCCCAGCTGACCGTGGATGACCCATTGGCTAGGTCTCCCCAACACCTGGATGACTGACTGTTATTCTGGACTTCCTTTGCGCCAGATGTGTTTGGCAGCTGCCCACAGTCCATCAGAGGTTTTGGGTTTGGAAAACTGGAGATTAGCAAACAAAGGCAGAGTGAGAAGGGTGAGGCCTGGTTAGAAAATATTGAAATTCACCCTGGTTTCATTCCAACCCAAAGAACAGGCTGTTCCAGGGGTTCGAGGGACTATACAAGAGTGAGAGAGTAGGCCCTGGTAGCTGGATGGAAGCCGCTTGGCCGCCATTTTGTAAGATCAATAAAACCCATCAGTTCTTCCTTTCCTAGGCCTGCTCACCTGGAGAAACAGACTCTGAGGTGGACAGTGTAGGGGAAAGACCACAGCTTTGGGGTCAGATCACCTGCGTTTGGAACCCAACTTTGTTACTTACTAGTTGTACGATATGGACAAGTCACTTAGTCCTGACTCCCACTGGAAACAGAGACAGTTAACAGGGTCAGTGTGAGGATTAAAAAGATCATCATGGTTGACTGCACAAATGAACCTCACTGGCAGCGTAAAACAGAGCTCTGAGAACTACCACCCAAGAGTATCAGAAGCTCAGTTGAACAAAAAACATAGCCTTGATAGAAGAGTGCCTGGAGACAATGTCTAACTGCTCTCTCTAAATTTGATCCCACTCTGCTCCCCATCACAAAAGGTGCTACTTGTCTTTCATGCTGGTGTCACGCCATTTGCCTGCATGAGGGGAGCCATAAGGAACAGCCTGCTGCGGTGACTGTGAGGATATTGTGGAGTACCTTGCTCACTGTTTCACGCCCCATCATCCTTCCGAGGTCCCATAGGAGATATTTCTCTCCACATCAGAACCAGAAATGGTTATGTTACCCAGCCCCATAGTGGCTTCCAAGCTGCCCCTCTAGCTCTACCTGGTGGCCACCAAGCCTCATGTGCTCTGCACTGGCCGATAGGTCAGAAGAATCTTTAGCTTGCTGCCAGGTCCCCTGAACTTCACTGCCCACGTTCTGTGGACCAACTGCACCCTGGCTGCCTTTGATTTGTTTACTTTTATTTCCTCTTTCAGTTGAAATTTTCTTTCTCCGCTTTCTGCTAACCAAGTTGGATTTTGAGTGTTTGTAAGTCACTCTAGATCCTCTGATGATAAAGTTGGAGTTGGATTGTTAGCTTATAACTACAAAATGGGGGATCAAGAAATCAACATGGAACATGCCACGTGGTGGGTGGTCCCAAACACGTGCTACAACAAGCTTTACTCCCTGTCCCCCTCTCTTATACAACAGCAGCCACACTGACTGGCTGATGAGCTCTCGAAATGCTTTTCCTTCCATAAATCAGGGATCTAGTAGCTCTTGAGGGGTGTCCTATTCACGTCCACTGACTTCGTTTCCCTGGTTTCACATGGCGTCATCCTCAGATGTTGCAGTGGATGAAGTCTTCATGTCTGGCTTCTCTAGGTGATACTTTGTGCATCAGAAAGCATCCGCAAAAATACATCTGGCTGGTCATCTGCTCTGTCTCTGGTTTTACTCTTTTCACAGAATGGTGGCCAGTGGGGTCCCCCAGGAGGAGGGTCTGCAGTTAGCTGAGGAAGGGCCTGAAATGAGCTGGAAAGCCCCACTTTCATGACATTCTGGGGAGAGCGTGATGGGGTCAGCTGTGAAATTCTGGGAGAGTCATCTATCTTAGACTGCCTCCTCACCTGTCACACTGCCCACCCCCCAGTGGGAGGGCTGGAGAGATGGAAGAATCAAGGATATAAAGGGTGCCCATCAGTAAATATTTACTGAACACCTACCATGTGCCAGGTCACTAGGTATCCAGCAGTGAACAAGACAAGTCCAGTTCCTGCCCTCATAGAGCTTATGCTCTAAAAGGCATTGAGGGGAGCAGACCTTACATAAATACATAACCTAGAAAAATAATGGTCATGAGAACCATGCAGAGAATTAAGATGGGTTGACTGATGACAGTGACTGAGTGCATGGATCAGAGTCTCAAGCATCGAAAAGAGATGGGTCAGAGGGATAACCAGAAAGGAGCATCCAGATGTGGCTCAGATTGAGAAGAGGTCACCAGAGTGGAAGGATTCACAGCCCGGGTGGGAGGAAGGGCCACTGGCCTAGATGCTAAAGTCATTTTCTCTCATCTGGAGAGGTGGAAAGCAGTTACGGCCCAGTTTGAAGGATGGAAAATGTCAGTGACATACTGTTGTGATTTGCAGCTGCACATAACGCAGCAGCCTCGAGACAGCTTCTTGGACACCCCGCCTGCCCGGCTCCAAACAGAACTTTGAAAAACCTGCCTACTGTGCGCGAAGCCCATCATCCCACCTGCTGCTGCCAAACAGCTGTCAGCTGGTAACAGAACCAAATGTTTCCACTAGTCAGAACATCCAGCCCTTTCCTCAAATGGAGGGAAAAGCAAATCTTGATTTCAGCCCAGAAAGGGATGGACACGTTGGAGGCCAGATATGCAGACAGTTGTTTGATTACCTGGCCATCGTCCGTTTACAAATAGAGAAATCTGCTTAGGACGCTAACTTTGAAAGTTGGATATATTCACATGTGCAACTCTAAAACATGAGCTTACGGTTCAAGAAAATCATACTCCACACTTGCTTGAATTTTTGTCTGAGTGAAGAAAAAGGTATGCATGTAAGGTCAAGTGACAGCCCCAAAATGAACATACAGAAATCAACAGTTAGGTTACTGGCTTTTCTCTATCTGGCTCTGCTACTCACTAGCTTTGTGACCCTAGAATAGTCATTTCAGTCCTGTAGAAACAATGAGCCACCCCCTTCCCCTCACCCACTGAAAGTTTGCTTTGTCTATCATTCAAGTCAAAGAGATTTTAGAGTGCTTTGCAAACTGTGGGGTGCCAAGGAATAAAAGTTATTTTTAGTTGATGACTAGAACCAACTTTTAAGTCAAAGCATTTTCACTGGCCAGGTTCAAGCCCTCTTGCAGCTTCTGTCCTGTTTTCTAGTTATCGTTTCATTAGTTTTACTTCATTTTAGGATTTCTGGGACAAAAATTGAAGGTGTTTATGAAGATGCTGGTTTAAAAGATAAGAGATACCAACTAATACTTATTCAAAGATAAAATATGGGAAATACTGGTGGTGTCTGGCCAGATCCCATGCACCAGGGTGGGTGCCTGTCCCCCTTACTGCTGTAATGGTGGCTGCTAATGACTCTCAGCTGCCCCTTCTCTGGACAACTGCCCTCTGATTTTTGGAATATAAATGAGGAGTTACACCCTGTCCCCATGCTGGCCAGGGTCTGCCTGTAGCCAATTTCTGACTAATATGTGTAAACAAAGTCTTGTCCACCTTGCCTCAAAATGAGACACCCCAGAGCCCCCATGGGATTAAATTAAGGATAGACTTTAGCTGAACCCGTTTCTTTGCCAAACAGCATCCCTTGACCCTGTCTTTTCTCTCACTCTTATGGACTTCATCTGAAAGCATTCCCTTACTATATCAATTTACTAATGTCCCTTTCTCATGGTCTGATCCTGGGAAATCCAGGCCAACATATTTGATACTAGGAAACAGATCCTCAGGACAGAATCTGGAGTTGGGTCCCTTGCCAGCCAGATGGTGATGAGAACCCCATCCCTGGTGGTAGGGGCACTCCCTGGCATGTTGTAGCTGTGCAGTTGCTGAGAATTTTATCTGTGTTCATTGGGACAATACACAGGTTAGGAGATACATTAGCCTGTGCCATGTCTCTAAAGTTTGGGAGGTAAAGGAGAAATAGCAGCTATAACATCTGAGCAATTGAGTGGCTGTGGCTGATGATGAGCTGAAGGGAGAAAATGACAGGCTCGAACTGATTAATCTTGCATTAAAAGCCAAATGTGGGAGTCAGAGCATCCCCTTGGCAGTATTTCAGAGACTTTCATCTCTCCTGCGAGAGGGTGGACTGTGCTGAAGATTGCACACAAGACTTAATTATCAGGTGGCAGGACAACAGGAAATGTTGAATCCTCAGCCTGGGTGAATCTCCTATGCCAATGTCAGGGCAAGGGAAATGTACACTCTTGACACTTGAACTGAAGGCACCTGCATAGGTACAACCAAGAACTTTAAAGTTCCCTTGAGAATAGTGCTCAGATACCCAATATTTGGGTTATATGAAGCACCAGGCCAGCTATGGGCTACCCAGGAGCCACTTACCTTCATGTAAGCCAAGCCAAAGCAGGTGAGCTCTCCAAGGTTGATGAAGGACATGACAGCACTGAAGATGTTCCTGCTGTTGACATAATGTCACATTTCACCTCCAGACACTGCCCACTCAACAGCACCACGCAGAGGTCCCTGAGAGCTAAATAGAATTTCCCTTTTTTGGTCTGAAAACAATAAATAGTATTGATTGTAACAATAACAAAAAAATTCCCTTGACTCCTCTGACCCTGAATGGCCCATCCCCCTCATTAGAAGGGCATACAGTCCCTGTTGGAAAACTATGCAGGAATCCTCAGGTGGATTACTCTTCCAAATCTTTCCCACTTCCTCTTCCAGCCGTCAGATCAATGAGATTAATCTCAGCATGACCCAACTAGGGAAGTGCTAAGTCTTCTAAGGGAGGAGGGGGGTAATATGTTTTAGGAACATACAATATATGTATAGTAGCAGGCAGGTGAAAGTCTCATTGGGAGTAGATCTGAAGGTACTGGATCAAGGAGGTGGAATATAAAGCTGGGTAGGGAGGATTTTGTTGACATGGGGGCACTCTTCTATTACGTAGGATTTAATGTCTTGACAAAGGGCCCCCAAAATTATTCTAATATGCTGTTCTTAGAAGCACGACCTCATTATATGAAGTAGAGATTACAGACTGTGATGGGAGATTCTAGAAGAGATCAAAAGACTAACAGAAGTGAGCATACTATAATGGATCTATATATCAGCCTAGAAATCTCAATGCCTGGCTGTGCTCTTTGGAAAGGCTCAGAGGACTCTGCAATGACCAATGCCCTGGTACGAGAGGTGGAAGCATCACTGAGAAGTTCCACAGTCATGGTAATCTAGAGCTGATGGTAGGACATGATGTTATAATCTGGGCCACTTAGTTGCAAGGGGGATGATAACAAATAGCAAAGGAGAGGTGGCACCATTAAACTGTCAGAAACAAGGTGTGGATAATTACTTTAAACAGGCAACCAGGGGGATCCCTGGGTGGCTCTGTGGTTTGGTGCCTGCCTTTGGCTCAGGGCGTGATCCTGGAGTCCCAGGATCGAGTCCCATGTCGGGCTCCCTGCATAGAGCCTGCTTCTCCCTCTGCCTGTGTCTTTGTCTCTCTCTCTCATGAATAAATAAATAAAATCTTTAAAAAAAAAAAGTGCTAGAACTGTAGGTGAAGCACAGTGGAGGCCCAAACAAGGAGTGGCAAGCCCTGCCTGAGGGGGTCAGGGAAGGCTCTCTGGGAGATGACCCTGAGCCTAAGTTTACCAGATGGACAGGAAGAAGGAGCATTCCAGACAAGTGGAAGAGCACATGCCAATGTACTGAGGCATGAAACTATTTTCAAAGCATTGTAAGCTGTTCAGCATGGGTAGAAGGCAAAAGAGAAGAGGTGTGCATAATGGAGTGGGGGAAGAAAAGAGAGGAAATTATGCCAGACAGTTGGACAGGCCACCCAATCATAAAAGACCTTTTAGATCATGCTCAGGATGAAGAACCATGCCTCTGTGGAAATGAAGATACTTTGAAAGGAAGTGAAGGGAAGTACCTGTAACCTGAATAAAACTGGTCTTCTTTGTTCTCTCCTTATTCTTACTATAAAGGTTAGTGAAATTGTGACCTGCCGCATTTCCTCACCCACTCTCAGGTCTGCCACCTACAGTTATGAGGTCTGAGAACCACCTCCCTCTGCACTCAGTCCATGAAGATGGAGCCACACCACACCTGTAGATGTGGCACTGTTACCTAAATCCCATAAGGGCACCATATGGGCTCAGGAGGCCTTATGTGGCCCATGTCCCCAAGCTCCCCTGCATAGTATCCCTGGGATTTGGTGAGGACTCACCACCCCCCACCCCAGGTCTGAGGGTAGAACTTGATCAGACAAAGCCAGTTGAGGAATTCTTACCCCCTTCCAGTCATACTTACTAGCTTAGAGGTGCCAAGTGGTTTGAGTTAGCACTGTCACAATTAGGTATGGGACCCCCATTTGGTGGCTGAGAGAAAAGAAGACTTTTATCTCCTCCAGATGCAAAAGAGAAAGCATTTAGCTCCAGGAGCTTCTGGTGCCACCTGGCTTCTCTGAAGGAAGCCAATCTTGGAACAAAGCCAACAAATGGAACTCAGAGCAGGGCAGACAAGGAGAATTACAGAGAAATTGAGCTTTAGTTTGATGATATATGAACTCTAGACTGAACAACCCCGAAGTCTGCTCTACCTCTGAGCTCCAATTACTGAGCTAATGCATCCCACCCTTACAGGTAAGTCAGTTGGAAATGAGCTTTCTGATATTTCCAACATAACTGGGGGTTCACTTTTATAGGACCTCCTCAGAATCACAAAATCACCAAGAGAAGAACAAATCAGACTCCAATTCACTGAATTAGCAGTGTAAGTCTTTTATAAAAATTCTGAAGGAGCAATAAAAGGGAGTTTAATTGCACAAATAGAATAAGACACGCTCTTTGCTCTTCTGTCCCCAAATCCAGTGATAGTTGCTATTCTCCTTTCCTCCCACCTCCTCTCCCCTGGTCCTGCTTTCCTGTACACCCCGCTCCTCACCCTGGGTGGCCAAAGAGGAGCCTGACAGGTGCCAGGGCAAGTCAGAGCCCTTAGAAGGCAGGGCAGACAGAAGGATAAGAAATGCCAGTAATTTTAGATTTCATCCTGATCTTTGCCGTACTCTACAAAGGATCCTCTTCAAGGCAAGAGCAACTTTGCAAACCCACCATTTACTTAAAGGAAAAGTATAAAGAGGAAACAATCATGGGTTTCATCGGTCATCCTCTACTGCCAACATCAGTCAGAATCCCGTCTTTCATCACAACATTCCCCAAGTTCAAGGCAGAACTGGATAATGATACATGCGAGGTCAGGGGTTACACACATAGTGCTCTGGCTGGCCCAAGGACATAGTGAGTCAAGTGATCACCATGACCCCTGAAGACACAAGTCAGGAGAAAGGGTTCTGGATGTGAACTATGTGGATTCAAACCTGGCTCTGTCATCTTTAGCCATGACCTTGGATAAGTTACGTAGCCTATCTGGATCTTAGTTGCCTTGCCTATAAAGTGGGAACAATGATAATATCTATCTGGTTTTTTTTTAAGATTTTATTTATTTATTCATGGGAGACACACAGAGAGAGGCAGAGACACAAGCAGAGGGAAAAGCAGGCTCCATGCAGGGAGCCCAACACGGGACTCGATCCCAGGACTCCAGGAACATGCCCTGAGCTGAAAGCAGACACTAAACCGCTGAGCCACCGAGGCGTCCCTATCTGGTTGATATGAGAATCAATGAGTTAATGCCCATAAATGGCTTCCTGAAGTGCAGGAAAACTATCAACCCCACTCAACCAGGGGGACTGGGGGCTTGTGCCAAGATGCCCTGGCTCACAGTTCCCAGCACACAGTGAATCCTCAGTCAACATAACTATAATTCACAAAAATTCTGGTTTGTGGCTCTTGGGCTTTGACATAGTAGTGGGTGGAGAACAAGGTGGCCCCATCAGCTAGTACTAAGATGAGATCTGAGGTTGCCCTTCTACCACTGCCTTAGTTAGGGTGCCCTCAAAAGCATAGCCTAAGACAGGGCTTGGGGGCAGGTAGTTCATTTAGGGGGTGTCAGGAAACAGGGGGCAGTAGAACAGGGAAGATGGAAAAGCCAACATAAACATTATCAAAGTGGGAAATGGGGATTCCATTCCTCCGGGACCTCCCGAGAAGCATGTAGAAGGCCTCTGTACTGAAGTGAATAGTGTTCTCCCGAAAATTTCGGCACAAATTGTGCCTACCCAGAACCTGAGAACATGACCTTATTTGGAAATAGGTCTTTGCAGATGTAATCACTTAAGTTAAGATGAGGTCATGATGGATCAGGGTGGCCCCTAAATCCAATGACAAGCATCCTTTAGAAAGGTCATGTAAAACTGCATGGAGAGAAGAAGGCCATGTGAAGACAGAGTGGTCAGAGTGGTGAATCTAGAAGCCAAGAAACACCGATGACTGCCGAGTCACAAGAAATAAAGAGAGGCATGAGATGATTCCTCCCTCAGTGCCTCCAGAAGGAATCAACCCTGCCCACACCCTGATCTCAAATTTTGAGCCTCAAGAACTGCAAGACGATAAATTTCTATTGTTTTAAGCCACCCAGTTTGTGGTAATTTGGGAACCACAGGGAACTAATACAGCCTCCCATAACTGCCCGCACACAGGGCAGGAGCCAGGGCATCTTGGCACAAACCCCCAGACCCCCTGGTTGAGTGGGGTTGATAGTTTTCCTGCACTTCAGGGATATACTTGCAGAAGGGCCAAAGGAGGTACCAGGACATGAGAGAAGTCCCCAGCACAGATGCAGAAAGATTCAGAGAGCTGACTTGAGCAGGAACACCTCAGAGGGGGACGAATCTGAGCTGGCAAAGAGCTGGGAGCTGTGGTCAAAAATCTGAGGGGTCCCAGGGGCCATGATGGGAGATACAGAGAGATCTGCTACAGCCACCACCATGGTTGAGGGGGTGTGAGGGAGCTGTCTCTCCATGTTTACTCACACTTCCTGCTGTGAGCTTTCCAAGATTGTCCAGGGTTACTTTCATTCATTCATTCATCCATCCAGCACACATTCCCTAAGCTCCGGCTCTGCATTAGGCCTGGCAATAGACTGACGGCTAGATCTGGCCCCTGGACTCCATGAGCTCCTAGTCCAGTGAGGGACACACTCAGGTCTTCATTAAACAATGGGGTAAGCTCAGTGAAGGCTGGAAGCAGAGGAGGTCATGGGAGCATGGAAGGCAGAGCTTGGCCAGGTCTGGGGGCTGTAGGCAGGGAGGGGTGGAGGAGAGGGCGGTAGGGCTTCCTGAAGAAGACTGAAGGCAGGGAAAGAGCATTTGACAGCACAGAGGGTTTGGTATGGGAGCAGTGAATGCAGAAGAACAGCCAGCAGATAAGTGGGGTGTCCTGGGATCTGCTGTCCCCCTAGCAACCCTGCTTGCCCACCCTTCCACGAACAGCCTCTCTGACCTCATGCAGTGCCCTCCCCCTACTCCAGAGGTGGTTCTGGGGCTTGAATCCTGGCACCCTACCCCCTTGGCTATGGGGTGGGGCCCAGGGACAAACAGGTGACCCAGGCTGGGCCAATAAAGCCCTTGCCTGAGACTTCATCTAGGTCTGCCAGAGATAATCTCTCTCTGCGTGTCTCTCTCTCTCTCTCTCTCTCTCTCTCTCCCTTTTACCTTACTTGGCTGGTACTGGCAGTGGCCTATAACTCTGCTTTTCCCCACCAACCTGGCAGCTCATGGACACAAGTAGAGGATAGAATCTAGACAGGAGAAAGGCAGAGGAGAGAGAAAAAGATGTTGCCTGGTCCTGTCTGAGGCGTTTCACTCTTGACCTTCCCAGGCTCAGGTCTACTCCTCTTTTATGTAAGTTGGTGTTGAGCTTCAGACCCTTAAAACAGAGGAATTTTTTAAGTGAGAGTTTTATGGGTTGGATTGTGGCCCCAAAATGTATAGTGACCCAAGACCTCAGAGTGTGACCTTATTTGAATGTTTTTACAGATATAATTAAGATGAGAATCTTGAGATCAGTGGACCCTAAATCCAATGACAATGATGTTGCACCAATGTTGGGCTCAGGTGCCTGGATCGTGCCCCCATATGTACCAGCCAGAAGTGCCAGGAATCAACGCTGCATGAGTTAACTTTTGACCAATGGGGTCATGAGCCCATGGAAAATAGCTCTGCTATCTCCTCCCTGGAAAATCACTGACATAATTCCCACAGAATAGATGGAGACGGTCGGTCGGGTAAACAGTCCCACATGGTGGGGCTGGAGCATCCTTCACCCAGCTTCATTCACTGTCCCCCACAGCTGCCCCCTGGGACACATGCCCTGACAGAGTGCTCACACAGAAGCCTGGGTCTCAGGCTCTGCTTCCTGGGAATCCAGCACACATGGCTGTAAAGCAAAGACTGTGGTTCATCCATCTCTACATCCCGCTGCAAATGTTCTCCATGGAGAAAGCCAGCCAATAACCACGTCTGAAATAAGTCCTGATGATGCCATTTTAACAAGTGACCCCCAAGTGCAGTGACTGTAAGAGGGGCCTATCGTTCCTAGGACAGTAAGATGAAGGGAATTGTATTCAGCAGAACTTCTCTCAAGGTTAGTGTGGCTGGAAAGAATCCCAAGAGGAGCCACACATACTAAGGAATAAGACACACACACACGCACACACGCACGCACACACACACACACACACACACCCGGCAAAGGTAGGTGTGAGGATCAGTGGAAGATTGTAAACCCTAACCTAAGTCGGGAGGGCCCAGTTAGCTGCAGGTGTTTTGTTTTATTTACCCTGCAAAGCCTGCAAGTGTGGGCCAGAGTGGAATTGTTTTGACAGCCAAGGAGATGAGGCAAGACCTGGGATCCTTTTCCATGTCTCCTTCCTCTCTGCATAAACACAAAGTCACTACCTAGAGAACACCAGTTTGAAGGGTAAATTGTCAGCCTGCTCCGGGCTGCCACACATTTTGACCCTCTTCACAGAGATGCTTCCCCCTTAATATCCTGTAGCATAGTTGACACACAACTAAGAGCTCCTATTCAGAGTTTTCCCTAGAGGCCAAAAGGGAATAAATATAGAAAGAAACATAAAAGTCCAGTATCTCAGCAGGCCATGCCATCTCTCCTCCCTCACTCACCCCAGGTCCCACTCCAAGGTCCAGCTTCCCAGCCAAGGACCCAGTTCCCTCTCTCTCTCTCTCTCTCTCTCTCTCTCTCTCTCTCTCTCTCTCTCACACACACACACACACACACCAGAAAGAGGCAGAGCACAGAATTCACAGAGTCACTCCTTGCAGTAGCTCAAGGAAGCAAGTGCCACCAGTTCTTTGTCCAGAGCAGGAAACAGGATTGGAAGATGAGTGCACCTTGCCCAGCATCCACTGTAGTGGGCACCGAAGCCATAGTTTGGTTCAGCCTGTCCAGACTGCAGAAACCTCGCTGCCTCCCTATCAGAAGGGAAAAAATAAGCGCACACAACATTTTTGGCCTCGCTGCCCTGCACCCTTCTCATGTCACCACTTAATATTCAAATGTGGAGAATTTCCACACTGGAGAATAAAATAGTCAGAAGATTTTCCCTAGAAGGCCTCGGAGCCTGGTTTCTCACAAATGGCCCCAAGGATGGAAAAAGTCTCCCAAATTGAGACTGGCAGGAAAGCGGGGCCCACTTTGTCTGATATTTCTTCTCTCCTTTCTTGGCACCCATAGGCTTAGCTCACGCCAATGGAAAGTTCCCAAGTGCCAAACAGTTCTCAGATAATCTGCACGCAAAAAAAAAAAAAAAAAAAGAAAAAGAAAGAAAGAAAGAAAGAAAGAAAGAGAAAAAAGAAAGAGAGAAGAAAGAAAGAAAGAAAGAAAGAAAGAAAGAAAGAAAGAAAGAAAGAAGAAAGAAAGAAAGAAAGAAAGAAAGAAAGAAAGAAAGAAAGAAAGAAAAAAGCCTTTCAACTAGAACAGCTTATGAGGGATGAAGGCGGGGCTTCAGCCAAAACACGTATTTTTTCAGATTCCTTACATCTTTTTCACGTCATTCAGGAGGTTTGCACCCAGCCTCAGGCCTGTACCAATAGTGGGGGGCACCAGAACCTGGATTTGGGGGCTCCAGAGAGTCCCAGGCCTGGGCTTGGAAATGCCGCATGATAAAGTTGGGGGCTGCCTAGGAGCACTGCAGAGGAAGCATCCCTGCTTGCTCCTGTCCAAACTGTGTCCAGGAGAAGATATGGGCAACCAAGATCATCAGATTAAGATCATCAGACCAAGAAGAGGGTGGTGACTGTGGGACAGAGTGGGAGCTTAGACCCAGGAAAGAGAGAGACACACAGAGACAGAAAGACAGAGAATAACCCACAAAAGGTTCCCAGCTCAGAAAGACAAACTCGTATATAATGCTCTATTCGTAGAGATTACATTCACTAGGTATACACTAATCTCTGTAACACTCTATTCATTTTTAATCCTACACCATGCAATGTCATGTTAACAATCACATTAGTATATTCACTTAGCTGATAACTGGTACTCACCTGTGCATCAGGCATTGTGTAGAAAGGAGACTTCCACAGTGAGTGTCATAGCCCCAGTCCCTGTCTGCAGGGGCTCTTATTCTGACAGCAGAGATGAGCATTAAAAATAACAGTGATGTAACAGAGCCATGCAGAGGTGAAGGAGCTGCAAAAGTGCAAGTTTGTTTGGCATTGGTGTTTTTATAATACATGTTCACCCACGCTCATGTTTAATCTTCTAAACAAACCTGCATGGTCGGTATGACTGTGTTATAACCAGTAGTTGATCCACATGAGAGATGGGCAAACAGGCTCAGAGAAGTTAGGGAGCTGGCTAGAAACCAGGCATGCCTTACCCCAGGTCTGAGAGTGTTCCCTCAATGCATTGTGGGGTTCCTCCACTCACAGGTGTCCTGGTAGAGGAGCAGGCCTTAGGCAGCTGGGGCTGACCAACCCCCCATCATCAGAAGCTGCCTGCCTGTCATGCCCTTACTTGAATTTCCTCCTGAGGAACTCATTGGTTGAGGAAGAGCTTCCAAGCTGACCTCTGAACATCCTTGCCAACCCCGGGCTTAGCGTTACTCCAACCATTCCCACCCTGGTCAGGAAAGATGGATCAGTAAACATAATTCAGCCATATTACACCTTATGTCAAAGTCCTCAAACTCAAAACAAGCTCCTGTGAAGCAGACACTTTTTCAGAGTAGCTTGTCTGACTTTCCCCTCTACTCCCAGAACCTTATCTTCCAATGTTATCGGCAGGCAGGATTTCTTGCAAAAGTGAACTGTCTGGGATTGCACATCTTGGGTCAGGTTGTACCTGTTTATACTCCCATGGAACTGGGTGTTGGAGAGAGCTCAGTTCTAATCTGTCTTCACCACTTTAAGGCTGTGTGACCTTTGCCAAATCATTTTGTCCTCTGAGCCTTGGTTCTGAGAAATCACTTGTCCAACGGGGATACCTACAGCTAGTGGAGTGTTCTGGGCTTATGCGGGGGCATGCATGCCATGTGCTCAGCATGGTGTCTGGTGCTCCTTAACTTCCTTCCTCTTCTTCCCCTCTCTCCTCACATCCTCAATGGCCCAAACCATGCTTGCTCTTTCATCTCCAGCTCTTAGAATGGGACCAGGCATGGAGGATACACAAAGATAATTTCTCTTCTTTTATTAAAGTGAGATTTAATATAGAGGGAATGTACCCCAATATAATAAAAACCATATATGACAAACCCACAGCTAACATCAAACTCAACAATGGAAAAAGAGAAAGCTTTTCCTCTAAAATCAGGAACAAGACAAGGATGCCCAGTCTTGCCCCTTTTGTTCAACAGAGTATTGCTCAAGTTCTAGCCAGAGATATTAGTCAAAAAAAAGGAATAAAAGACATCCAAATTGGAATGAAAATGACATATTTGCAGATGACATATTATATATGGAAAACTATATAGACTCTATCAAAAAAACTCTTAGAACTAATGAATTCAATAAAGCTGTAGGATACAAAATTAATATACAAAAATTTATGTTTCTATATACCAATAATAATGAACTATTAGAAAGAGAAATGTTTTTTAAAAACAATCCTATTTACAATTGTATCAAAAAAATACCTAGAAATAAGTTTAGTCAAGGAGGTGAGAGACCTATATAGACTGAAAACTGTAAGACTTTGATGAAAGAAAGTGAAGATGACACAAATGAATGGAAATATATTCCATACTTATGGATTGAAAGAATTAATATAGCTAAAAATGTCCATACTATACCCAAAGCAATCTACGGATTCAATATAATCCCTACCAAAATTCCAATAGCATTTTTCACAGAAATAGAACAAATAATCCTATGGCAAATTGCCAAAGCGATCTTGAAAAAGAATAGAGCTGAGGAGTATCACACACCTTGATTTCAAACTATATTACAAAGCTACTGTAACTAAAACAAGATGAAGCAATGCTCCAGCAAAGAAAGCAAGAATCAAGAGATGTCAATAAAATTAAAAGATGATAAGCAGATGGACAAGTGGTAAAGAACTTATCAGAGCAGACTCAGGTGAATCCAAGCTTTAAAGAAGAACATCTACAAGTGAGCCAGCCATGCCCAGAACCAGAGGGCAATAGCTCAGAATTAGAGGCCCAGGTGCCCCTAGAGACAGAGCAAGAAATGGATGTGAGCACAGAAGGACTAGTGGAAAGTATCCTCACATGCAGCAAGACAAATATTCCTCTCCTGTTGTAGTATACCACTGGAACTGTCTTCTCTAGAGAGATAGGCCCAAGTAGGCTCTGGTCTATCCAGACACCAGATGCATTTGCAGGAGATGCCACAGTACCTGGATGAAAACAGCATTCAGAGAAATTCTGCACTCACAATGGTAAAACGTCCGGGCATCTTGGTCTACTCAACTCCCAGAAAACAAGTGGCCAGTTTCTGCCTTTAATACCTTCCCCAGGAAAGAAACTGGAGGGATCCTCTTTGGGAAATCCACTGTGGGTAAAACCCCATAGAATCTGTGATTTGGGCTGCCTGCCCCAGTGAAAAAGGCAGATCATGGTCTTGTTGCCCAACTGGGTAGCCCACCTGTCCACATGCCCAGCCCATGCCCACAGAGCTTCTGGTCAAAATTTCTGTACAAAGATTGTCAGCCATTTGGGGAATACCTCTTAACATGAAAGAGAAAAACTACAGGCAAAACAAAACAAAACAAAACAACTTGGAGAGAAGGAAAGACAATGAAGCAGCAAAAGAAAAAAGTTTAGCCTATAATTCTCTTCAGAGAGAGAAAATATTGCATTTGTTAAGTGAGAACAGGATGCTGTTAAAAAGGTGACATTCAGAAAACACAGAAGAGCTCTTGAGTACAACAGAAATAAAAACATCAAAGAAAAGAATTAAAGATAAACTAGAAATCTCCAATAACACTATAGAATATGGGAGAAAAAATTAATACAAAGATTTAGACTAATACAAATCTAAGTAATCTAACGTCCAAATGGTAGGACACAACAAGAATTCTAAAATCCAACCAAATAACAATTGAGGGCACTTTCTTACAACCAAAAGCCATAGGATTCTTGATTGAAAGGATTTACCTGGGGCCCAACACAAATATAAAAAAAAGAACCACACCAAGGTACGCAATGGTGAAATTCAAAAGCAATGGGGATAAGGAAAGGATCCCAAAAGCCTACATAGAAATAAAATAGCAATTGGAATGACATCATACTATCAATGGCTAGAATTGAGAAGACTACAGAGACATGGTTCCAAGGTTGAAGGAACTGCAATTCTACCTTCAAGCAAACTATCACTGAAATGTGAGACCAAATGAAGGCGGTGCTAAAAATGCAAAATTTTGAAACTTTAACTCCCCAGCACCTTGCCTCAGAAAGCTACTGAAAGAGATGTTCCACCAAGACAGGAAACAAATAAAAAAAAAAAAAAAGAAAGCCATGGAACCCAGAAAATCAGGGATCCAACCCAGGAAAGGTGCAAAGGGAATTTCCTGGATGATGGAGAAGAGACATTCAAGGCTGACAGCTATGCAGTGACCTAGAGGGCAACTAGTGGTAGGAGAGCAGTGTTCCTCAGGAAATGACTCCAAGGTGGGTGGGGGTAGGGGGAGGATCTGAGCGATTACTTGGTATGTGCAAATTTGCCCAGAATAGTTTCCGTGTCTGAGAGAGTAAGGATATGAATTAATGAAGGCAAGTAGGAAACTAAGTGAAACAAAGGCAATTTCCAACTCCAGGAAAAAGAAAAAGTTATATACGACAGGAAATGCAATTAAAGTTAGTATGCTGTGTGGAATTATTATTAGTGTATTAGTGAACATTGCATGGTCATAATAATAAACATAGAATACTGATTTAACAAAAAGACAAAACTATAACTGGAATGGTGAGAAGTAACTGGGGGAACTAGCATAAAAGCAAATTTTTATCTTTGTAATAGAAAGTCTATTGATGATGTTTAATGCAGAAAAATCAAGGATTATTAGTGTAGAGATGCTATTTAGAAAGAGGTAAGAAAATGCCAGGAGAAATAACTAAAAGTTGAAAATAGTTGCATCTGGGCAGAAAAATTTAAGTGGGCAAGGATAGGTTGGAGGCTGTTTTTTTGTTGTTGTTGTTTGTTTTTTTCATTATAACAAGCCTTTTAGAACAATTTGACCTTTAAAACAATAATAAACTTACTTCCTTAATAAAAAGTCAAAATTAAATCTAAAAACAACTTTTAAAAATTGATAACCCCTGGAGAGAAGAGTGAAATAATGCTCTATACTCTATGTATCTCCAGTTTATTTTATAGTGAGAAAGTGTTTAAGCATAGCTTATATTAAAACAAAAATTAATGTTTTCGTGGTTAACAAAATGATTTCAAATTTGAACCTGGGACTTGACTGTTGGGACAGGGCTAGCATCTGAGGACAAAGGGGAAAAGTTGGACCAACAGGACGTGCAGGACTTGGAGCAACAGAGGAATGGGGGGGGGGGGGGGGGAAGATTCCCAGCTGGGAAAAGACATGGTGTATTTGGCTCAAAACAAGAAACCCACACAGAGATTTTGGTTTGAAGCTTTGGAAAACATTTGTTTTCATTCCTCGTAAAAAATGGATGACGAACGGAATTATTTGAAATGAGATTTTAACAAGAAAAAAACTAATAACATTTCATTAGCATTCTCTTACCAGCTCATTATTAACAAGTCCAAAGGCTGATTTTAGGAGTTTCTGTTTGTTTATACTCTCCAGTGAAAACCATCAATGCCAAGAGAGGGGTTGGGGTTTGTTTGTTTTTTGTTTGCTTTTTCAAAAAACATTCTTCTTATTATAAACATTTTACTTGATCTGTATTTTTGCCACTACTTCCAGAATGCTTTCTGAGCTTATTAACTTGTTAAAAAGGCATTTAAGCTGGTGTGGGTAGAGAGAAGGGACATGTACATTAGAGTCCCACAAAATGTAATATGAATTCCAGATTCTGCTTATTAACTGTGTGATCTGGAGCAACTGACTTACCCACCCCGGGCTCCAGTATTCCCTGGACAAAAAGGATGGGATGCCCTATTATTAAATATTAAATTAAGGAACAGGAGTGAGGAACCTAGCAGTGCTCCACAAAGTAATCTTCTTTTCCCCCAACCACATATACAGAAAAGTTCTCAAACACTGAAGATTTACATGACTCATCAGAATTTCATCAGAGTTGGATTTCTTACATTCACCTGCATTTTGAGTATTCTGGGAAATCCTCGTCAGTAATTATGACACAGGCATCATAGTCTGATAGGGCCTGGGGAAAACTTTGGTGCCAGCCTCAAAGTTTCATGGCTGGGGCCTGGTCTAGCACTAGGGATATCTTAAGGCTCCAGATCATCCAAGTTGTTAAAAAAAAAAAAGTCAGAAGTTGTAGTGCAGAAGGCAGATCCAAAGAGAAGCAGTGCAGTGTGCAAAGGTGTTGGAAATATAGCACAGGTCCAGGAATCCAGACTCCGAGGCTAATGGAAGCCCACTCCTTACTGTGCAGCCTCAGGAAAAAAAAATCCTCAACCTTTCTGAGCCTTGGCTTTCTCATTTGGCAAAGAAAATCCTAACCCCTGCTTTGTCAGGCTCACGGATTTGTGTTTTGGGTCTCCAAGATGAGAGTGCTAGTGTCTATGTGTCTCTTCTCCCAGCATTTCCCCTGTTTCTCCCACTGTGGCTGCTGCAGGGTGAGGCTGGGAGGGCAGGAGACAGCAAGAGCCTTGGGTTTTCTGGCTTCTGAGTCCCAGGGGTCTGATAGGAGTGCTCGACAGGCTATGGAGGCCTCAGTCTCTATCACTATTCCAAACACATGCCCTGCATCAACTCACTAAATCCTCTAATGGTTCTAGGAGACAAGAATTGTTATAACACCATTATACAGATAGAAAAGCTGATAAGACCCACAGCGGGGGAAAAAATGTGCCCAAGATCACATGGCCAGTTAGTGAGGGGCCAGCATTTGCACCCCAGCCTTCTGGTTCCAGAGAATGACATCCTCACCCATCCCCTGCTCAGGAAACCCTGTCACCTTGAGCCTGTCCCTTCTTTGAGTCTTGGGGTGTCCTACGTCTGCTTGGGATGGGTAAATAGCAAGACAGGAGCGGGAACCGGCAGGCCCACTGGAAATGGAATGGCTCTTTCTTCATTTACCATCTTCCTCCAGTCTAGGTTCCTGGGCTTGCCAGGGCCAGCTGCCCAATCGGAGGCTACTGGTTGTCTGTGCCTATCTTCCTACCTCCTGGGCACCCAGGTCCCCTGGGATCTCCTCTGAGAAATGGGCAGCAGGACAACAAGGACCAGGAGCTAAGCATCCAAGGGGTCCAGGTTGCCATCCAGCTGCTCTACCGGGACCTGAGGGGCCTAGAGCCCCACACAGAACCTCTCGGAGCCTTGGGCTTCTCTTGTGTATGAAATGGGGCAATTCTCCATTTAACTAATAAATATTGAAGCCCTACTGTGTGCTGGGCGCTATGCTGGGAATCCAGTGGGAAACTACAGAGTCACTCTCTTCCTGGTGCTAAGCATCATGTGAGAGAGAAACAGAACATATAAACATATAAGCATGTCCTCTGCTGTCAAGTAGTGATTTCTATGAAGAGAAATCAAGCCAGGTTAGGAGTGAGCAGAAAGTGCTATCTCAGACAAGAGGAACAGGAGCAGTTTCTCTGAGACACCAGAGCAGAAACATGAGAGAGAGAGAGAAGCATACAAATACCCAGGGGAATATCATTCTAGGTGAGAGCAAGCGCAAAGGCCCTGGGGCACAGGAAGTGTGCTGTGCATGAGCTTGAGACACAGCCAGAAGGCCAGAAGAGATACCATGGCATGAGCGGTTGAGAAAATCACAGGGGACAGGGGAGTCAAATCATGTAGGGCCTAATGGGCTGGAATAAGGACCCTGCATGGGAAGCCATTGAGAGTTCAGATCTGGGGAGTGAAGTGTTCAGATTTAAGTTTCTAACAGTTCCCTCCAATCAGCAAGAAAGAGGGTCTTAGAAACCATATCAAGACTCGCTAAAGTAAGGGGAACATTTGGCCAAAGAAGAGACCTGGCTGGGTGGCAAGACCATGGAGCCCGGTCTCCAGAGTCAGACAGACTTGGGTTTGAGCCCCAGCAACTACATGGAAAAGTCATGTGACCTCAGGGCAGTTCCTTGACTTCCTTGAGCCTCCGTTTCCCCATCTATAGAATGGGTCATCAAGAAGTTCGGTGAAATAGCAGAACAAAACACAGTGTCAGACACACGGCACATTGTCCCAGGCAACATTGCCAGAGAGACCATTTTGTATCCAGGACCTCAAGTGGCTCTCCCAGAAGCCTGGCAGAGTGGACGCCCAGAGCTGAAACGGCCCCTACTCGTTCAAGAAAATGAGCACTCGGAGAGGAAAGTTGGCTGCCCGAGGCCACCCGGTCAGGAAGCAGCAGAAGTGAGACTTGAACCCAGGCCTCTGGTTCTCCGGCGTACCAGCCTCATGAACCTGGCACCCAGGTGGAGCCTCAGAAGATGCCACCTCAGCCCGCATGAAACAGAGTTCATGGTGGTGCCCAGCACAAACAAGGTGCTTCCAAGGGCTCGGCCAAGGACTTGAGTCTGCAGAAGACCGAATGACATCACCCCTGCTTGTTTTCCCTGAACTCAGCCCCTGTGTCCCCCAAACGGACAATGCAACAAGAAGACTAGGCTGAGGAACACTTGGGTGGCTCAGCGGTTGAGCGTCCGCCTTCAGCTCAGGGTGTGATCCTGGCTTCCTGCATCGGGCTCCCTGCAGGGAACCTGCTTCTCCCTCTGCCTGTGTCTCTGCCTGTGTCTCTGCCTCTCTCTCTGTGTCTCTCATGAATAAATAAATAAAATCTTTTTAAAAAAGAAGAAGAAAAAGAAGGAGGAGGAAGAGGAAGAGGAGGAGGAGGGCGAGGAGGACTTGGCCGAACAGGAAGGCTTCACGTGGAACACACCAGAAAGAGCCCCGGACCTGAACTTGCATCCTCCCCAGTGGCTCAGCTCCCTCTGTGCTGAAGCGTCTGCCTTCTCTGTGCTTCAACCTCCTGCTCTCAGAGCTGGACTTCCCCTTCCGGTGGAAGAGGGCTAATAACAGCTCCACAGGCAGCAGTGACCTTATGTTATGGGTGATTATTGAATAGCATAATGAATGTTACCTATTAAAATGATTATTCCACCTGTATTTGTGTCGTATTTAGTTAGTATCTGTCTCCCCTTAGACGCTAGGCTCCATGAGGACACAGGTTCTGTCTTTATCCTTCCTCGCCAGTGCATTTCCAGTACTGGCCCAGTTCCTCGTATATATTTGGTGCTCAATAAATACTTGTAAGAGGAGTTAAGAGTACCTGGTGCATTGTGGGTATGATACATGCTAAGTAAGTGGATGGATGGAGAGAAAGATGGATTTGCTGTTTCACAAGGTAGTGAGCCTCCCATTCCTGGAAATCCTCAAGAAAGCAGAGGAGCAGATTTAATGTTGGCTTCAAGCATTCATTCATTCATTCATTCAGCAGTCATCATTGGTCATCCACAATGTGTCAGCCCCCAGGGTATGCACGGCGGTCACAGCAGTGAACATTCCAGGGGGGCGATCAGACAAGAGAGGAATAGATGATGTCTGGGGGTGACGGGTGCTAGGAGGGAAAATAATGTAAAGCAGAGAGTGACAGAGGGGCACAGCCATCTCTTAAGAAGTATGAAAAAGAGATGTTCAGATGATTCTCTTCAAGGATCAAGAAGAGGCTCAGGATTCTGGAGGATTCCAGAATCTCTTCCTGCTGGAATATGCCTTGTTCCCTCTATGGTTTCAGAAGGAAAACTGGTGAGGGAGTCCCTTCCCCGTGGATTGGTGAAGCAAGAGGTTCTGGACTGAGTCGGACCAAGCAACCTGAGTGCCTGACCTCACTCTTTCACCTCTGTGTGTGACACCAAGACTGTCGCTAACTCTCTCTGGCCCTCGGAGTCCTCCTCTTCCCGTCAGGACGTGCAGCAATGGCTTGCCATCCGTGTGCCTGACTAGCTCTCTGATTCTAAGCAGGGGACTCCCAGGGTCCCCACTACAGACACAACATCCCTGAACCAGGCAGCAGTTCCTGCTGGCCTGCTGCCAAGAGTCCCTCCTCGTAAAGCTGGGGTTCATGGGGAAAGAGGCGTCCGATTTTACAAAGACTTGTTTATTAGCTGAGAGGTTGCTCTTACCTGTGCCCAGACCCCTGGAGGTTCAGCTCTGCTGACCGGGTCAGCGGCACATGAGCCTCCAGAAAGAAATACCCAGAAGCCATCTAGTACTTGGGGGCAGGAACAGCTAATGTAATTTACGGGACCCGGTGCCAAAGGAAAATACACAGCCCCCAGTTCAAAAAGCAAGGCTTGTGGGGGGGGGGGGGGAATGCTGTTAAAGGTACTTGGTACTCACGTATAAAACTTTTCCTTTCCTGTGGTCGTCCTCTTGACCTGCCCTGGGCTTTGCTACTGCTATTTAGTGTTGCTCTCCCTTGCACTCTCACAAGGATCCTGGCAGGTGAGTGTAGACCCTCCCAGCTACCTGAGGGTCTCAATCTGTGACTTGGCATGCAAGGACACAGGCCATCCAGCTGCCGGGCTCCCCCTCTGCCAGCCATCAGATCTAACAGTGGTGGGAAGTTCAAGTCAGGCACCCTCTCTTCCCTCCAACCCACTGCCCCAACCCATCGCAGATGGGTGACCCCTCAGGAGAATTGCAATCTCTGTACCGGGATTTACTAGGCACCTGGATGATGGGTGAGCAAGAGGCTTACCACCACCAAGTTGCCAAGTGAACATGTGCCACAGCCATGCCTAATCTCTAAATGCCACGGGGGTGGGAGGGTGTACCCAGCAATGACTCACCAGGGAGCAGGGAAACATGCAAACAAGAACTGTCCCATGGAGGCAGCTGGTGGCAGCTCCAAGCCCCCAGAGCATTAGATGTTATTTATAAAACATAAATTCAAAGTTAAACTTACTAAGCAGAATCAGACCCCAGGCTGAGGCGGGTCCCTGTGTGACTGTCCTGGTCACAGGCCCATGAAGCCAACCCAGTGAAATTAGAATGGGGCCTGCAGCTCACCAGGTGGGGTGGGGGGAGGAGCTTCATCTAGTGAACAGTTTCCAAGACCTTCTCAATCCCCGCGAGCCTGGCCAGCGCTGTGCTGGACCTACCTGGCTACAGATGCAGACCAGAGCAGGGCATCTTCCCAGATGGAAGCAAGGGCTCCAGCAGCTTTAGAATCCCACCGAGGAGGAGCAGATTTTACACAGGAAAATGAAGACCTCCCCCGCAAGATTCATGAGTACCTCCAAACTGTGGATCTTCAGAAACCAATACTTCCTGGCCCTTTCCAGAGGTCCTAAGGTAGTGATGTCCCTCCCTCTGCTCCATTGCTCTGCTACTTCCAGCAGGCCCTGGAACCTTTCCTGTGGCCCATCCCTAAACAGATGTGCCTGTGGGATGCAGACACAGATCTAAGAACTCTCCTGAAGCCAGTTCATCTGGAATCAGCTGGGGTGTCATAGATTGATCAGGGTCTGTCTTTTCACTCCAGATTTACCCCCTTGTCCACTGCGTAACCAGTTCCCCCACACCATAGGGCCACAGTTCCCTCATCTGAAAAATGGGTAGTGAGAACCTGCCCCTACAGTCTGCTAGATGATGAAGATCAGAGAAGAACAGATTTGCAAATCAGTTTAAAAGCAGAGATGTTCTTTATCAAAATAAATCATGCCAGTCACTTTCCACGGCTGAAGGATGGTAACAGCCTCACAATTCTGCTCAAGACATTGATTGGGGGCCTTTGCACTTGCTGGTGCCTTGGCCTGAAAGCCCTTTATTCAATGTAACGTCTCCTGTGTCCCCCCACAGGGAGCACCTCCCCTCCCCACCCAGTCACACCTTCTGATCATGCACCGCTGGGCCTGGGAGCCTCCTCTTCCCTTTCGTTGCCAGTCCAGAGGCGTCCACTCTCATCTGGAGCTGCTCAGGGACAGGCACTTTGTCTTGTCACAACATTGTCCCCAGTACCGTGCTCAGCCAGCCTGGCATAGTAATAATTTGTTAAATGAGCCAGTGTTCCAGAATCTCTACTGGCCACTTTACAACTTTTTAACTCAATAAAGCATATTAATCATATTGGATATAAAATAAAAGAGAAGAAAAGGAAAATTAGGGACGCCTGGGTGGCTCAGTGATTGAGCATCTGCCTTTGGCTCAGGTCACGATCCCAGGATCCTGGAATCGAGTCCAGCATCAGGTTCCCCTTGGGGAGCCTGCTTCTCCTTCTGCCTATGTCTCTGTCTCTCTCTCTCTCTGTGTCTCTCATGAATAAATAAATAAAATCTTAAAAAAAAAAAAAAGGAGAGGGAAATTAGTTGGAGAAGGAGTCAATTGGAAAAGGATAAACATTATATGGTCTCATTCATTTGGGGAATATAAAAATTAGTGAAAGGGAATATAGGGAAAGGAGACAAAATGAGTGAAAATATCAGTGAGGGTGACAAAACATGAGAGACACCTAACTCTGGGAAATGAACAAGGGGTAGTGGAAGGGGAGGTGGGCAGGGTTTGGGGTGCCTGGGTGATGGGTACTGAGGGGGGCACTTGGTGGGATGAGCACTGGGTGTTATGCTAAATGCTGGCAAATTGAACTCCAATAACAAAAAATTAAAAAAAAAAAAAAAAGGAAGAATGAGAAGACCCCCCTTTGCTGGGTCCTCCCATCCTATCTCCACCCCCATCTTCACCCCACCCCCGCCCTGCTGTCAGGGGACTTCCTGGAGTCAGACTCAGGGTCCACTTCCTAGAAGTGGAGGTCAGGGTGCAGGGGCAGCTCCACATCCCTGACACACCGGGTTCACCTGTCCCAAGCCCTCACCAGCAAAGCTGGTAGTAGTTACTGGGTCAGGAATTTCCTGACCAGGCCACCTGATCCAGGGGCTGCCAACCCCAGCCCAGAACAGCCAATTTTCCACTGGGAGGAGCCTTAGATCTCTGCGCCTGGAGGCCCAGCCTCTCAAGGGACTTTTAGGAGACAAGAAGTGCTCTGGGAAGGTTCCCAGGGCGCCTCCTTGCGTCTGGGCCGCAGGCACCACGTGGTAACGATTCCCCCTCAACCCCCATCTCTTGAATCTCTTCCTGGAGATCTCTGAGCAGGGAAAACTGGGGATCTCTTCCAGGAGTCCAGGTTCCCGAGGGCTCACCCAGAAGCTGCTGGGTGACCTTGGGCACGTCACTTGACATCTCTGGACCACAACTGACTGTCTGTGAAAGGGAATAAAGAGAATGTTTGCCTTTAAAGGCCATGCTGTGAATCAAGGGAGAGTACAAATGTTGGACGCCTGGCACAGAGGCTGGCTCAGAGTGAGCGTTCATTTAGCGGATGAAGACCTCGCTTCCCCTCTCAAGACCATACTAGGCGCTGGCATAAAAAAATAAGAAATCTGTCAAACCACAGCCAGCCTTCAGAGAGCTCTCAGGAGGAGGGGACACTGACAGATGTACTCGTGCAAGAATGGAAGTCCACCCAAACTCGCCCCACTGCCAAGGCTCAGCTGGCTCTGGGGCTGGTGCCGCAGAGTTCTGGGGACCCCCAGCTGGGCACCCAGATGCAGGGTCTGGAGAAGAGAAGAGAAACATTATTGGGGCCCCAGGGGCTGCTTCACCCTGAGCTTACCCTCCCACCTGCACCTTCGGTGGTGTGGGAGGGAGAGGGTTACGGAAGAGAAGAGGCCAAGGAAAAAGCTTCTCTGGTCCAAGCCACCACCATCACCGCTCCTGCCAGGGGGGCAGAGATGTCTCCCACCTCGCCCCCATCATGCTCCTCATTAAAGCTGAGCAGAGCTTCTGAAAACCAAAGTCGGCCCCGTGGGGCTCCTGTCCAGTCCCAGCCTCAGCGGTTTTGCACTTAGCCCTCTCCCCGGGGAGGGTCTTCCCTTGGTGGACCTCCGGGCTCCTCCTCACCCTTTGCGTCCCAGCCCACACACTGCTCCTCTGGTCAGGGGGCCACTCGGACTACCCCCGCTGTGCTCCCTGTCCTCATCCCGTCATTTTCTCCCTCGCTAACGCGCATCTCTATCTGAAATTCATATTTATTTGTTAGTGTGTGGGTTCAATCGCCATTGAATGAATTAATGAAAGAACACTGTGCTGAAATCAGGGATGCGGGCTCTGCCCAGACTTTCTGCACAACCTTGGCCAAATCCCACTATCCCTTCGAGCCTCAGTCTTTTCATCTGTAAATGAGTACATGACCCCATTGGTGACGACAGCACATCTGTAAGCCGGCATCCAGCCGGTTTCTGCACTCCCGCTTGGGTTTAGGGATGCGTGCAGTGCCCAGGGCAAGGCGACCTGTTCAGTCTTGACTGGTTGGAAGGGTTTCTGCCACGTGCTGCTGCCCGCACGTCAAAGCTTCCAAGCGCCCTCGTGGGCATGTGGATGAATTTCTGCCTTCACGCCTCTGGAGTCAGCAGCCGTGATTGGTGCACACAGATCTGGTCATAGACACCCGTGTGACCTTTGGCGAGTCACTCACCCACTCTGTGCCTTGGTTTCCTCACTGGTAATGTGAGGTAATGAGGGTGCCTCAGTCATAGAGGATTAAAGGAGGAATCTCTTTTAATTTCGTGTCCACAGTGGCCATAGCCTTCCTTCCTTTGATCACCCTCCCAGGACAGGAACACACCTGGGCTTCAGCCCCACCCATCCCTCCAGCCTCAGGCCACGCCCCCATCTGCCGCCGGGCCCCACCCCTGCCGCTGCACTCTGAGGATCAGAACCTTCTGGCTGGAGGGCCACAGGGGAACCATCAGCAAAGGGCCTGCAGGTGGCCGTGCCGCCCCTGTGCTCTGTGCTCTGGAGTTCTCAGGGCACATTCCAGGTGGGGTGAGCCACAGCTTCTCTGCACCAGCCTGGAAATGATTCCATTTCCGAATCCGAAGCTCAGGAGAGGCTAGGTGACAGAGCTGAGCAAAGGCTGCCTGGGTCAGGAGCTCTGCTCCCACTCTCACCACTTGTGGGACCTTGCTTGAGTCACTCATCTCCCTATGCCTCCGTTTCCTCAGCTGTGAAGTGGTGCATGCAAGCCTGGTAGGGTGGATTTACTGGCATAATCCCCATGGACCGGGTGGAGTGGTCCTGAAGCAGGCAAGGGCTCAGCACACGTCAGTTGTGGTCACATTATAGCAGGGACAGGTCTACTCTATGCCTGGGAAACCAGGTGGCATAACAGACTGCTTGCCTGAAACAGTGGTTTCCATTTGGTGTGGCCCTGACAGTAGCTGTTTCTTT
The DNA here is from genome assembly GCF_011100685.1 of Canis lupus familiaris. NCBI lineage: Eukaryota > Metazoa > Chordata > Mammalia > Carnivora > Canidae > Canis > Canis lupus. The sequence continues at coordinate 70,818,916 of NC_049224.1, read as the reverse complement.
GGTGACGGAGCCTCAGCTGCCACTGGGGGATTGAAGGGTGTCATCGGAGAGAAAACAGGGTATCCTTTTAAAATAACATCCCAAAGGACCAGAGTCCAGCCTACCCTCGGGGCAGCTCATCTGAGCGGAGACAAAGGGCCAGGACTCTGCGAGGACGGCCAGAGGTCCCGGAGGGGAAGACGGGAACTGGCCCGGTGCAGGGGAGGCACGGAGGTCTTAGGACCGCGGGGCGGCGACCGCACCTTACCCAGCCCCGAGTCAACACCGCAAATGCACGCCCAGCCCGGACCACCGCTGGCGGGGACTCGCAGACACACCGCAGTCCTGCGTGTGGGTCGGGACCCGCTTTCCACGGGTGGGCTAGGAGGCAGCCTCCCACCCCCAGCTACCATCCCGCTTCTGCGCCGCCTGGAGCCAGCCTCCTCGCCTGTAAATGGGGCAGCAAAGGCCGCCACTCGGGGCTGCCACTCCACCAGCGCAGTCTCAGGTCGGGGGCAATCCCTCCGTCCGCCCCCAGTCAGGACCTGAATTACGGACGGGCTTTGAATTCGCCTTAACTACCGCTAAAAACCTATCTTTACTGCACTCCTGTCGCGATGCTCTGGGCCCTGTGAGCCAGGCGTTAGGGGCAGATTCTGAAGCCTTGGGGAGGCGCAGCGACTTGCTAGAGATCACCACCCAGATGGCACAATCTGATCCCAGCCCCCGTGTTTGAGCTGTGGGCCTGATCATCTTTTGGAGTCCCCAGGAAGGTGTGTGGGCACACGTGCACATGCCCACATATACGTCTTTGAAATTCACCTCTTTTAAGTACTCATTATCCCATGTATAATGCTGCAAATGCCAAGCATCTCACAAAGCATTTCATTTTATATGCATAGTAATAGGAAGAGACTATTACCACGATTCTACACTTTATATATGGGGAAAGTGAGACTCAGAGAGGTTCAGTAACTTGCCCAAGGTCACACAGCTAATAAGTACCAAAACCAGGACTCATAAGACCAGATGGTCTGACTGCAGGCTGGCGATCCATCACTGTCTTATCGGTGGGATAGCTAGCTGCTTCTCAGAGGACCTCCTTCTCAGTGGGGGAGCTGGGTGCTGTTGAGGGGCGGGTAGTGCTGGGTGACTGGATGGACATTCTGGATCTTGACCTGGGTTCAGCCCAGCAAGAGCACGGGTGGGATCTGATTCCAAGGAAGGCCTTCTAAGACTCTGCAGAGACAGGAGAAGGAGGGGTGCTGAAGGGGGTGGGAGTGGAGGGGGGTGGTCCCAGGGGAGGAGCCCCAGGAGGAGAAAGGAAAGCAGAAGTTACCAGAGGGTTCTAGTAAGGGAGCTCAGGCCAGGCACCCATTGTGCTCTGAGCTGTGCATTCTGCTTCCCTGTCCAAGTCTGAGTGGCTTCAAGTGACTTTGGTAGGCCTCTGCCTGGAGTCTCTTGCTGTGGCTGGATGTCCATAATTTCTCAGGGTTTTAAAAAACATTTATTTATTTACTTATTTATTTATGTATGTATTTATTTATTTATTTATGAGAGTCACACAGAGAGAAGCAGAGACACAGGCAGAGGGAGAAACAGGTTCCATGCAGGAAGCCTGATGCAGACTCAATCCCAGGACTGGGATCACTCCCTGAGCCCAAGGCAGATGCTCAACCGCTAAGTCACCCAGGCGTCCCACTTTCTCAGGGTTTACCTGTTCATTCAATGCCTATCTCTAGATCTCCCCCCACCAAGATTATGTGTGTCTCCCAGTGTCACCAGCTTCTGGGTGGCAGGACTTCAGGAGGGACATTGCCTTGACATTGCCTTGACAATGCCTTGACATTGCATGTTTGCCCTTATAAATTGGAGCTGTGTGTTTATGGAGATGTGTATGTTGATTGTGGGTGTTGGGTGTGTATTGGCATGTGTGTGATGTGTGTGTGTTAGTTTTGTGTGTACGGTGTGCAGCTTATGTTGATTTTGTTTGATTGGGTGTCCGTTGGTTGTACGGGTATGTGTGCCACGTTGCATTTCCTTGAGACGTGTTGTTTGGGTGTGTGACTTTGTTGGCTGCGCGTGTACGTGCTTCGGGTGTACGGTTGGTGGTGTGTGCTGGTTGTGTGTGTTGAGTGTGTGTCTTGGTTGAACGTGTGTTGCGCTGCTGTGTTAGATGTGCGTGTTGCAGTGTGTGTTGGTGCGTTGTGCAGGCGACGAGGACGAGGAGGACGACGAGGACGCGCGAACCGACCGGGCCTGTCTGGGAGGGCGCCTGCTCCGGCGTCCTGCTTCTGCGCGGCGAAGAGCGGGGCTGTAGGCCCGCGGGGCCGCGGGAGGGCGCTGTGCAGGAGGCAGGCCCGGGTGAGCCGAGGGTCCTCCCAGGCCTGGAGCAGGGGTCCAGGCGTGGGAGGCCGGAGTGGAAGCTGTCGAGTGCGGGGGAGGAAATCCGCGCGCGTGGAGTGGGGACTGCGGGTGCTCTGGAGAGTGGACACTTGGTGGTCGTGGGCAGGGGGCACAGGGGGTTCCCAGGAGCGGCCGGAGCCGGGCTGGGGGAGTGTCCCGGCGGGGCGGGGCGGCGCTGCGAGCCGCTGGGAGGGCGGGGACGGAGCCGGGGAGGCCGCGCGGCCCCGGGGGCCCGGCCAGGCCGGCGCCAGCCGCCAAGTTGAAAGGCGGCCGCAGCCTCTCCGCGCTGTTTCCCACTGCGCCCCCGAGGGCTCCAGGCGAGGCGCAGGCCGGGCTCACCTCCGGGCCGCGGGTCACGACGGCGGGCATCCTTCAGTACGGGACCCCGCCGGCCTCGCGGCCCCGTAGGATTCGCACTCGAGGTCCCCGCCTCCTGAGTAACTGTCTCCACGGGGCCCCCGGCGCGCCCTGGGCCTTCAACCCCGGGGTCAAGAGCGGAGAAGCGAGCCCTAACACAAGGCGCTCCGGGCCGCACCCCAGCCGGGCAGATCCGCGGCCGCCCGGCGCCCCCACCCCCGCCCAGCCCCGCGCGGAGCCGAGCGCCCCCGGCCCCTGCCGCGCAGCCACCCCTCCGACCCCGGCTTCCACGCCACGGACCTTGGGCCTTTTCGGTCCAGCCTGCGTGGTCAGAAGCTGAGCTTGCAGATTAAGCCTTGCCTCCTCCCCAGACAAAACGAAAATGCCTTCCCAGACAGCTCGCGGGGCAGGGGAGATGCCCCTTTTGTTCCCCGAGGGACGGGGCTTGCTCGTGGTCAGAGCACGAAGGAGTTAAATTCGTGGAGCTGGGGCCGGTTTCGCAGCAATACGCGCGCTCCGTGGGCCTCTTCCAGCCCCAAAGAGCCGTTGAGGCACTAGGTGACCCGCAACGACAGAGGGCTGGGCAGTGTGGGCAAGGCGTGCGTCCCCGCGTGTATTCTGCCTTCGAATCTCTGCCCCCCTCCCCCTTATGGGCTGTGTGACTCTGGGAAATCATGTAACCTCTCTGGACCGCCATATACCCCTTCTTAAAAGAAAAAAAAAATCCTATGAGGTTGTTGGGAGGCGCGGGGGAGGCGGCTGGACCAGGAATTCCTCTGGGCGCCGTAGGTGGTGACTCGGAGTGAATGATCCGGTGTTTCCTGCCAAAGGAGGAAACTGATCCGTAAAGGACCAGGCCTGGGAACCCCCTGCCCACTCTGCCCTCGCCTGATAAACGAGCAGCTGAGTTCGGAGGACCGGGCTGAGACCGAAGCGTGGCACCAGACCTAGTGGAATCTGGCCCGGAGTCTTCACCGCACAGCAGGGCGCCGCTCCGATCCAGCAAACATTTATTGGGCACCTTCTGTGTACATGCTGCATTGAGAAAGGGAATTCGAAAACAAAAAGGAGGAAAGAAAGAGCTAGACGAAAAAAAAACAAAAATGGGAAAACTCGGGGTGGGGGATGTCACAGGAGTGGAGGGAAACCCGGACCCAAGGCGGCGACGCGGGCGGAGGCGCGCTGGAGCGAGGGTCCCCGGGGCCGGCGACCTCCTCCACCGGGCTGAGGTGCTGGGTGGGGGGAAGGGGCGCGCCCGCCTCGCCTGCAGCTACCGCCTCTTTGGAGCCGCGGCGCGTCTGCAGAGCGCGAGCCGTTGCTCATTACTGCAATTATGTTGCTCTAAGTTTGCCTCGACCCTAAATTGCCAAACTTGGAGGAGGCAGGAGGCCCGGGAGTCCGAACCAGAGGAGACACCTGATCCTGCCCCCACCATTTCCCTACCCGCGCTGGATTAAAAGACTCCAGGGCTGCGGGGAATGAGAAAATTCAGACCCACCCCTATTCCCCGGGCGCCCTCTCCCGCGGGGATTCGTTGGCACGTCCCAAGATCCTGGGAGCGGGGAAGGACTCCCGGGCCCATTTCGCAGATGAGAAAACTGAGGAACGGATACCTGGAATATCTTCCCCACCCAAAGTCAGGCGGTCAGTAGGCGGCAGGGCTGGGGTGAACCGCGTCGGCTCGTCGGACTTCAAGTCCGATGCTATCCCCAGGACAGGAGAATCACCAGGGGCGTTCCAGAAAGGAACCCGGAACGTTTGTCCCGCGCTCCGTCACCGTCGGGCTGCTTAGTTTGTATAGGGGGGAAACAACTCCTTTCTGCGTCTGCCAGAAGCAGCGATGTGCCTCAGCCCTCGAGCGCCTTTAAAGGACTACGTGACTCTGAGAGCTTTTTGCGTCTAACTCCTCTCTCGTGGGGACGAAGAGGCCCGGATCCGGGTTCCGATCGCGCATCTGGGAGCCCAGGAGTCTGTCTGGAGCCGCGGGGCCGCACTCCACAGCAAGTTTGCTTTCTTTTCTTGAGGAGGGGAATTATTATTACATGTTGGGACTGCAGCCCCGGGCCTCCGGGATGGGACGTTCGGAGCTACGGAGACTGGAGGATCCATCGAGGAGACCCAGGGTACCCCGGAACTTGCAGGCGCCGGCGCAGAGCCCATCCGCCGGGGTGCGTGCGCGCGGGGCTGCGCTCTCTTGGAATTCCTAGGCAGAGCTCCGGTCCCCCGGGGCTAGAAGCCGCTTGGTGCGCCCCAGACCCTTTCTTTCCACCCTGCGCCTCGGCCTCTAGCTGTGGAGACGTCCACCCTCCCCAAGTCCAACGCCAGGTACTTGGAGTTCTAACAATCCTTGGCCTGCTGGCTTCCAGTGTTAACAGCTCTTCGCGTGGCAAAGGCTGCCTGAGGCTGTCCCGCGTGGAGTTTGGAGGCGCCGGCCAGTGCGCGACCGAGGCAAGGCCCGGGGCGGGGGGGCACGCAGATCTGGGGAGAATGAAGCCAGGGCCCCCAATTCAAAAGAGAACAGAGCGGTGCCTGGAACATAGTAGGCTCTGTTTACCAAGAGATCATTTTCTGCCATCAACATCCTTGCAGAATTCCAACCCCAGGAGGCTAAACTTGGCGCCCGTTCAAATATATTCTCCTGGAAGCCCGAATTTAACCTACTATATAAAAGAAAAACCAAGTTTGTGAGCGTTTGGAGGCAGGGGCTCATGCAAAGGACACGCCAAGGTGGGAAGTGTACTGTCGCCTTGGGTTTTCAGTAAAGTGTTGTTTTTAGGGGTCGTAATAAGGGGTGTGAAGGCGTTCACATTATGGCAGCTCAAAATTAGATCCACAAACCGGCGCCTACACCAGCGCAGCGATTTAGAGAAGCAAAGCAATGCCTCCGCCCCCCACCTGGCCTCCTGTGGGAAAAACAGGTTTGCGGGGGTGGGAATTGTCTGGATTAGCTGTCTGCAGTCATCAAACCATTTGGGTGATTCGCTTTGTTTTCATAGACAGGTTAAAAGGGAAGAAAAAAGAAAGAGTCGGTTATGGGTCGCCTGAGCAAGTGTCGATTTCAGCTTAAAGTGAATTGGAAAATTGAGCCTAATTATCCCAGGTAATTGCTTCAATTCTCCACTTGACTTTGCTAACGCAGATCTGTCCTGCGTGTTCTAAAAGACACCCCCCCTCCCCGAATATCCTGAATATCCTGTTGTCACCTTTGAAAGGTGCAAGTGTAAAACTACCATCATGCTGAAAAGCAATTGTATATGTGAACAGAAGGCAAGAAGTAAAAATTCAAATAAAAGCCTAAATCAATAAAGAGATCGCTTCTTGTAGCTTAAAATTAATTTATTTAACAAATATAGCTATAATATAAATGATAATAAAATTTCAAATATACAGTATATTACACACAATCCCTTCCAAAGGGATTCTTGAGAGTCACACAAATGTACTGTTAAATAGAAACAGGAGTTTTAAATTTTATTTTACAATTTTTTTCTGGTACTGGTGAGAGAGGTCCCTTCAACCTACCTTGGCAACGCATCTGTGTATCCCCCCTCCCCCCCACCGAAAGCAGACGCTTTGCTGTTGAAATTCTCTTAAGTTTTCCCATGGATGGACCGGGGTTTCCATCTCCCCGGGCATGCTCTTCTCTCTATTTTTTTTTTTTCCTCCAACTGTTCTTATTTTCCAAAATCTTCAAACATGCGTTTTTCAGTGCTTCTCCCGCCTGGTGTCAGGACAGGATGCAGCCTCTAGCGCTGGTCCGACCACTGACTCTGCTGAGGACCGCTGGGAAGTCAACACCTCTCTAACCCCAGTCCCTCCATCTGTAATACAAAGGGTAGATCTATTTTCTAGAAGAGCGTTAAGGGCCCCTTCCAGCCACTTTTCGGGGAGGGGATCAGACAACGGAGAGTGAACGCAGGGAGCAGCCGAGGATAAACCGGAGCAGCGTGGGAGTTACAGGGAGAAGGAGCCGGGCGCTGCCGACCAGGGGAGCTCGCCGGGAAGGGCTCCTGCGGCTTGCAGGAGCCCGGGGCTGGAGCAATCAGCTGGTACCACAGGTAGGCGGCCCTGGGACCCTCTAAGTCAGGTGGTACATGCTGTAGCCCACGTGGGCTGTGTAGAGTCCCACGGGTGCCACCGGCAGCGCGGCGCGCTGGAAGGGGCCGGAGGCACCGTAGAGCGAGGCGCCCGCCGCCGCCGCCACCGCCGCGGGGCCGCCGAGCGGGAAGGAGAGGCCGAAGGCCGCGGGTGGCAGCATGGGCTTGGCAGCCATCTTCAGCTTTTCCAGCTCGGCCTCCTGCAGTCTCTTGGCCTTGGCGCGGCGGTTCTGGAACCAGATCTTCACCTGCGTCTCGGTGAGGCTGAGCGAGCTGGAGAACTCGGCGCGCTCGGCGATGGACAGGTACTGCTTCTGGCGGAACTTGCGCTCCAGCGCCAGCAGCTGCGCGGTGGTGAAGGGCGTCCTCGGCTTGCGGTTGGTCTTGTGCTTGCGCAGGGTGCAGGCCGGGGGGCTCAGCCGCCCTGGGGGGGGGGGGGGGGGGGACACCGAGAGAAAGGCAGCGCGTTAGGAGAGCGGCGCGGGAGTGTCATCTGCCCACAGGTAAGAGTGGTCAATAACAATACCGGCCATTCATTTTCGTGAAGCACCTCGGATGCCAGGCGCTGGGAGGTGACACTTGGAAAAGATTTTCTCCAGTTGCCACACCCCGCGGGGTAGACGTTCCTGTCTACTTCTTGCAAATGAGGATACAAAGATTCCAGGTGAAACAGGCACATGTTCAGGGCCCAAACTTAACTGGGAAGGGGTGGGATGCCTTAATGCTAGATGGCAGCTTAGGGGGTCCCCTCCTCCGTCGGAGGCCGTATGTGTAAGTGTAGGATCGGTAGGTGTTAATGAGGTTGCTGAAACCTGCGGGGAAAGGCCCTGCACCCAACCCAGCATCACTGAATCCAGTACTGTGGGTTGGCTCAACGTTTATCTGTGCTCATCTAATGTTCAGCACTAGGCTAGGCCGTTGCGTGGCATCCAACCCAGATCTCCAAATTCCACTCTTTCCCTTGGAACAGCATGTTCCTACAAGGTTCTAAGGGCAGTCCCAGGGGACCCAGAGGCAGAGCAAGGATCCGCAGTCAGGGTCAGGAAGGTGGCACCACTGCCATATCTCAAATAAATGAAGTGCTGGTGGGGGTGGAGGGACTTCTGATGGTCTGTTGTCTCTTGGGTCCCTCTCACCCTCAGTGCCTTGGTCCTCTGGTCACACACAAATGGGAGTAGGTGGGAGGGAGACTGAGATCACTTCTGCTCAACCTGTGTCTCCATTGGCAGAGGACAAAGGTGCCAGGCTTTTCCTTATGGCTTCAAAATAAACCTCAGGGATGCGCCGTTGCGAGAGCACCAAGACAGAAGGCTCCCACAGGTCCGAGACTGAGTCCTCTGGCCCGGTCAACCCCTGCCACACCCGGCAGCCATGGTCAGATATAACGTAGAACAAATTATTTCCAGGGCAACGGGGATCGCAGAGACTTTGGGGTCCTGGGGAAGCCCCTAACTGAATTCCCAAGTCCTGAGAGGCTGCTTTCCCTACCCAGCAGCCTCCCTTGGGAAATATGAAATCGAGTCCAGAATGTTTCACCATGCGGGTTTTGCCTAAGCATGCATTTTTTCGTGTGTGTGTGTGTGTGTGTGTTTTAATGATCCTTTGGGCTCACAGACCACCAGGATATGAGTCAAACGAAACCTCGAGTTAACATCCCCCTTCTTCCCAGCTCCAGGCCATTCAGAGCCGGGAAGCAGTTGGCCCCCAACCCGCTTTCCGCCCGGCCGCCTGAGGGGCGGGCGCCCAGGGAAACGTCACTCCCTGCGGTAGCGACAGCACAGCCCTGGGCCACTTCTCCAGCCATTAGGCCTAGGGAGGGGCTGGCCTTTCAAAGACGTTTAATCCCCAGATAAAAATCATTCCTCAGCATCACGCCATTGAATTCGGGTTGCTATTATGCCGTGCAAAATAATCGGAGGAAACGAGGAAAACTTGGGAATTTCCCGTGCTCCTGAAATATCTCCGAGCGTGTTTGCTGGGCAAGAGGAGCCGGGGGACCGCGAGGCCTTGGAACGACCCCGAACGCGCCTGGGACTGCTGGAGTCCGCGTGAGGGGCCCGGTCGGCGAGGTTTGGGAGCTTCCCCACCGCCAGGGAGGGGGCGCCTCCCACTAATTGACTTGGTGCCCCGCCCCCTCCCACTAAAGGGCCCAGCCCCCGCGAGCACTAAGTAACTGCCCGAAACTTGAAGGGGGAACTTTGCAAGAGGTTCAGAACCTCTGGGCAAAGAGATACTTGAATGCGGGGGGGAGGGGGGGACAGTCTTCTACTACGAGAAAGTGAAACTCTGCGCGCAGGGAAGATGTCCGCACCACTTGCACCCACCCGTAGGGATAACGGCGGAGTAACAGGGCTTAGGGGCAGATGGGGAAGTGGGGACTCCCGGGGTCCTTTGATGAGGGCTGAAGGAGACGGTGCCCGGACACCTGGTCCTCCAAGTTGACTCCCACCCGCAGCGTCCCCTCCGGGCCAAGGCGAGGAGCCCGCGAAAGCGGACCGAGAGCTGGGTTTCAGCCAGGCCTCCGTCCCCCTAGCTGAGGGGAGAGGGGAGAGGGGAGAGGGGAGAGGGGTGACCCGTGCCTCCCCGCCAAGCGAGCCGCAGCACGGCCTCCAGGGACCCAGCGGCAGGTACGCGGCCGCTGGAGACTAGCAGGCGCCGGCGCGCGGCCTGGCGCCCTCGGGCCCCGCGCCCCCGCCCGGCCCCCTCCCCCGCCGACCCGGCTCTGGCTACTTACTGGCCGGGGGCGGGGAGAAGCGGGGGTTCTGCATCCACGGGGTCCTCTCGGGCTTCTCGGGACTCTCGGCTTTGACCAACGCATCCTCTGGCAGCTTGAGAAGTCCTCCCACCGAAAAATGGCCCAGCGGCCGCGGCGAAGACGGCGCGTCCGGGGCTCCCAGAGAGCCGGGCCGGGCGCCCAGGGGCTGCGCGGACCCGCCCGCCGCCTGTGCGCCCTCGGAGGCCACCAGGGCGCTCTCCTTGGCCCCGGGCTTCCTGTGGTCGGCCATGAGCGCCTCCACGCTGAAGGGCAGCAGGGAAGGGGACACTTTGGGCTTGGCCCCCTCCTCGTCCGCGCCCATGGCGGCCGCCGTGGCCGCGGTGGCGCTGGGGGCCTGGCCCCCGCCTCCCCCCGCCGGCTTGCCGAAGGCGGAGTCCTCCACTTTGACACCGAGTGGCAAAGAAGTCATGTCAGCAGCCGGGGCCATGCAGAGCCGGGCCCCCCTCCAGCCGCAGCACGGGCCAGCCGCCGGGCATGGGCTTCGGGCGGGCGGGGAGCGCGGCCGGCCGGTGGGAGCGCCCGGGGCCCTGGCCGGGCGGGCCCTGGCGCGCGCGCCTCCCGCCCCTCCCCAGAAGGCCCGCTCCGGCGCTCGGGGCCTGGTTGTCCGCGGGCGCCGCGGCGCAGGCCGAGCTCCCGGGCGCGCTCGCCGGCTCCGGGTCGGGCCGCAGCTCCCCAGAGAACTTGTTAATAAGGAGAGGCCAGCGCGGCGGCGGCCAATCAGCGCGCGAGGGGGCGGGCCCGGCGCCAGCCATTGGGCAGCGCTCGTGCGCACTGGCCCCGGGGCGCCCTGGGCCGCGGGGCGCGCGGGACCGGGCCGGGCCCCCGGAGGGCGGGTGGGGGGGGGGGGGGCGCGGGAGAAACTTTCTTGGGCGCTGCAGCCGGGGCCGCCCGTCTCTCCCGCGGCCCCTGCGGGTCTCCAGTGTTCTCTGTTCCCGGGGGACTTCGCTTCTGCCCACCGCCCTCTCCCACGCCTCCTGGTTTCCTCTACTGCTTCCCCGGTTCTCTACCGAGGCGCCCCTTACCTTGCTCTGCAGTCGGCGGCCGTGGGGGCTGCTCTGTCCCCTCCGCTACCTGCCTCCCGTCTTCTCTACCACGATCATTTCAGATGAGGCATTTCGTCCGTGTTTCTTTTATAGGTTAAAAAATCCGCATGGTTGCTTTACTCTAGTAGAAAGACAGACTGTTAATTTCTTTCTTTTTTTTACACACCCTTATTTTCTTCCTGTTTCAATCTTCCAAACTTTACCTCTGCGTAAAAAAAAAAAAAAAAAAAAAGTGGGCCTTTGTCTCTTTCTAAGCGCTGGACTGAAGTTTGCCTAAAAGAAGCCACTCTCCTGTGGCGCTAGGGATGCTAAGGATAAAAATACATAATATTATCCGGGGTCGGTAATAGATTTTTCATTCATGATGTGTATTTTTCCCCCCGCTGTGAGCTTCCCTGGGAGGATTACAACACCTATAGCGGCGACCAGCTGGGGGAAAGGAGCCGCCGGGTCCTTTTGATATAGAACTTATTGAAATAAAACCAGCAGAAACGTCAACAAAACACTGGTCTGGCCTTAACGTGACCTCGGAGCGTCCGCGGAAACAAAAACACGTCCCTGTCTCTGCGTCCAGGATGGTACAGGAGTGGGGAGGCGCATTTGTGGGAGGGGGCAGGGGGAAAGGAAGACTGTTCCCGGGATGGATCCTTGGTAGCTGGGCTTGAGAACTTTTATTTTGCCAGTTTCGGAGGAAACGTGATTTTTTTTTTTTTTTCCTGCTTAAAAAAAAAAATGGAGGAAAAGGAGTTGGAAGTATAGGGAGACTAGAGATCTATGCAAAGTCGGATCGGGGCTCGGGGGTTTTCTGCGCCAACTCTTTATGGCCTCTTATCCCGGGGCCCAGGCCGGCGGCTCCCGGGGAGCCCGCGGCGGTGATTGGCGGCTCACCGGGACCGACCATTGATGGCTGCGGGGTTCTAATCTCCAGGAAACACAAGGGGCTGCCGCGGCCATTTAGGGGTAATTATCCGAGCGCGGAGGGACAGCGAATTCCCTCGCCTTTTAACTGGGCCCAATAAAAGCTGTAGATTAGGGGCGTCCAGATTAAGGAAAATGAATTGCTAGAGCGGGAACTTTATTACCCTGACGGCGTCCGGGGTCTGGCGGGAGGGGTCGGGCTGCGGACGCCAGGGTGATCGGCAGCCTTACATCTGTCCATAGGCCCCAGAGATACGTGCAGGCCTTGGGGCGGGTTCAGGAATACTCGCATCTGTGACATCTACCCCGCGTCTCCAGATTCCTTACTCACCCGAGACTGCAACGCAAGCGTGGGGCAGGGTTCGGGGCCTCCAGGTCCGGTGGGGCCCAGCTGGAGGCGCGGTGAACCCACCCGGCCTATCTTAAACTCCCTGGACCCCTGGAGGGGTGGGGGCTAGGGACAGGATGAATAGAGAGTTCTTCCACCAGACAGCGAAACCGAGGCCCGGGAACTACGCCTGGGGGTGCAAGGAGAGGAGGCCGTACAACCCATTTTAGGGCTGACGGAACAGATGCTCAGGAAGGCTGTAGGCCGAACCCCCTGCTAGCAGCCCGGCCCAGGACAGCGGACTTTTATTGCATGCATTTTTAATTTATCTGTCGCTGTAACAACACCCCACAGCCAACCAAGCTGGAATCCCGCTCTACACCAGGGTTATAGGGGGAGAGGAAACCAACCGAGAGCCCTTGGCTTTTTAGGTCATTGTGTCAAAAGCGAGCAGCGTGTCTCTCTGCCGGGGGCTTGCTTTGTTCTACTACCATCTCCCATCTCAAAATGTTTGACTCTCACATAATTTTGAGAACCTGATGTAACTAAGAGCGTCCTTCGTAGGGGGAAAAAAAATATGCATCGGTAAAAACAACTTCAGGGGCTCTGGAGCCACTTGGAGTCCGGCAGCCGAGAACCTCTGGCTCGGGGCAGAGCAGGGGCTCGAACCCCAGAGGCGGCCGCGCGGCGCAGAGGGGTCTCAGGGCTGTCACCGGAGGCGGCGCAGCGAGGCCCGGCCAGCCGGGCGGCGGGAGAAGGGCCGCATCGCTAATTGCGGGGATAAACAATCTGTCACGATCCCTCAGCGCGCCTAATAGGCAGACGAGGATGTTGTTTTTAGGCGCCAGCGGCGGCCCGATCAAAGGCAGCAGCCGGCGCAGGGGCCCTTGAAGTCGCGCCCTCGCCTCCTGGGAGCAGACCGCCTGCGCCCGCAGCCCCCGGCCCTGCCGCCCGCCCCTGGGCACCCCGAGCCCGTCCGGAACCCCATGCTATCTTTTGAGGTTCGGTCTGGGTTCGCGTCTGCTAGCCGGGTGCATGTGTTTGCAAGGCGAGAAGAGTGTCTGGAGAGGCAAAGGGGTTCAGGGCAGAGCCCACGTGGAGTCCGTGCTCAGAGAGCGCACGGCTCTTGCGCGGATCTGCCCTTGAGCTGCGGCGCAGAGATGCCCGCGGTCTCCGCGAAGGGATTTAGGGAAAAGAAACAAAACGTCCCTGCGTCTCTCCGAGCTTGTGGCGCCCGCGGGAGGAGAGGCACAAGTTTTGGGGCGGCGCGAGGGAGCATTCTCCGCGAGTTTTGGGTGTGTGTGTTTTTTTTTTTTTTCCTTGCCAGGGCCTTTCCGGATTTCCCGGTTGGTGGGTTTCTAATGCTTACAGGGCTGGGGGGCTGCTGCGCCCGTTATCTCGCCGCCGGCACTAACCCCCAGGCGCTTCTACCCCGGCATTTCTAGCTGCAGCCGCGGAGAAAGCCGGGCTGTAACTCATGCCTGGCAAGGGCAGGGCTGGCCCGCGGCAGATAAAGCCCCGGGGCTGGTGCTCGGCTAGCATCCTCGCGCGCGCTCCGCTCCCCTCCCCTCGCGCCTAGCTCCATCCTCCCGGGGTTCGGGGAGTCTTAAAGCACTCTCCGTCCCCCAACAAAGCGGCTCACGGCGGCGTTTAGGATCCTAAAGACGGACTGCCTGGCGTCCTCTCTCTGGGCAACTAAACTGAGGGTGGGTTAGGTCTTTTCCCTCCAAAGTCTATTTTAGGAGGGTGTGCGGCGGTGGGCGGTGGAGGGAGGGTGGTGTTTTTAAACTCCCCCTTCGTAGGCAGAGACTAGTTTGTAGAGAGATCCTATCTTGCAGAGCGCTGTCACTATCTGGGTATTGCCGCAAGGATTGGAAGAGCCTGCAGGCTAGCCCCTCACTTGGGCATTCGTTGTGGCCTCCGTCGGGTTTTTGTTTACGCCCCCTCCACCCCCCCTTTCCAATGCATTTTGTGGCCTCGACCCAGGAATCCCGCGTGCATTTTTAAAAATGTGCAGCTCAGTGGGATCCCCCGGCAATTAGCGAGCCCCAAACAGTCCTCTTTAATAGAATGAATGTGCTATGAAAACCGATTACCCGGAACGATTTATTTTGGTGGGAATTCACCAATCTCCGGGAGGGCGGCGAAGGGAGAGAGAGAGAGGAGGTATTTTGTCCTGAGGTTGGGGGGGGGGGGGTTGATGGGTAGACAGAAAGCACGAACTCGGGATCCTCCGACCTGCGGAGGGGGCCTCCCAGCCCCGCGCCTTCCAGTCTTTTGGCCTCTGTCGCCTAGAAGTGAGCGGCTGGGAGTCAGAGGTTTGGGAAACTGTCTGGGAGTCGCTGACGGTCTCCTTCGGGAGGATTTCACAGCTTCCCAGAGAAAAACTCTGAAGAGCTGGGAACTCCAGGGAGTCTTCAGCTCCTGACTGAATATCCACAGCACGGATCCAGATCAAAATGTTTTCTGCTTTCCTGGGACCTGGGCAGAACTTAAGCCTTGTAAGAGTTTAGATAGATGCCCTTCCTTAACGCGAAGTCAAAAAAAAAAAAAAAAAAGCTACTTGTAAAAAGTGTTTTCTCCTTCTTGCGAATTCCTCCGTCTTAAGTGGGTCCGGCTTGCACGGTGGAACCCCGAGCGCGGTGGGTTTCACCCAGCCGGGAAGACGCAGGCAGATCCGACTCCCCGCTTCCCACCCCCTTCCCGCCCTTCCCCCACTCCGGCTTCCCCTCGCTCGGGCTGGGGCTTCCTTGTGTCTTTAAGTTCGGAAGCGGGTGAGGGGGCCTGGATCCGCGGGGGAGAGAGGGGGCCCCCTTTCAAATGGCCCAAATTAATGTGATCGCGACATGAGGGTGCACTCGGGGAAGATGAAAGCGGAGGCCGGCCGGCTCCTCCTAGAGCTCTATAATTATAGATAATATATCCCATTTCAAAGCAATTAGACCAATCAGGCGTAACGAACCACTTTGCTGCCGACGAATAACAAAGGCGCACGGTTATTTAAGCCTGGAGATGTCAGGCAGACCCCGAGGCTCCGGGGGCCGACCCAACGTCTTCCATCCTGGCTCGGCCCACCCCAGGCCGAGGAAGGCTCGCCCTCCTCCCCGCCGGGCGCTGCGCAGCCCGCGGGGCGCCCCGTTTCAGTTCCGGCCAGGGTTAGGGGATTGGAGGCAGGGGGGAGAAGAGAACTGACTTCTGTTGTTGAGCTGGGTGTCAGGCCTCTCCTTAGAGGTTTCAAAAACTTTATCCGATTTAATCCTCTCTACCCTGAGAGAGAGGCACTATTATAGGCTCCCCCGCAACCCCCCCCCCCCCAACGCCTTCCACATGAGAAAACAGAGTCAGAGAGGTAAAGAGTCTTGTCCAGGGTCACACAGCCGGCTGGTGGTGGCCCAACCCGGGATCTGGACGCGGGTGGGTCTGAACCCCGAAATGCCCGAAATGCCGCAGGAAGCGATCTCTCTTTACACTGCAGGAAGCGATCTCTCTCACTGCGCTTTCAAGAGACGAAATGAACGCATTGAAATACCGCAGATGCCAGAAGCTTTCGGCAAACCTCCTCCGAGTCCCGCCCCCAACCCACAAAATGGGTGTTGGGTTCAGCACAGAGTCCACTTCTCTCCTGCTCCTCTCCTCCCCCTGCCTACCACCTACTTGAGAATCTTGAAGACTGTTCAGTTTTTCTATGCATGTATCAAATGCCCAGGATCTCAGGTCTTTGCGAGAAAACAGACACCGACTGCCAGACTTGTCAGCAGCTGAAGGCTGAGGGTCAGTTTTTCTGAGCCTCGGTTTATCCAATTTAAAATGGGCGCACGTTCAGAGACAGTGGGATGCGCCCTTGCAGCTCCTGCTCACCAAGCAGTGGCAGGTTCCCCGGGCTGCAAGCACTTGGCATCGAAGGGGGCACTGGGGCCTTCCTCTGGGTTAATGGATTCCTCCCCTGCAAGAAGATCCAGGGAGGCCCAAGGTACCTGTGTTGGTAGGGACCCTCGGATTTCACCCCCAGCTCTGCAAAGCTGGTTAAGGGACCAAGAGAGAGACCCAGACAGGGAACAAGAGATACAGGAAGGCAGAGAAGCCTAGGCAAAGAGAGACTCGGGTGACAGCCACCACACACAGCCAATGCTGACAGCCAGAGCCTTCGGCGATCCAGGAACCTCTGAGAGACTAAATATTAAGTGAAATGGAAAGTGGGTTTGGGGTACTGAGGAAGTCCAAAGCTGACACCAGAAAAAAGAGCAGTGAGGGGAGCCTAGGGAGTGGCCCTTGGAAGCAAGGCCCCCCACCTAACATCAGGGAAGAAGCCCCTTCTGGGAGGAGGGGTGGAGAACGCGGTTGGGGGAGTCCACGGGCCCCCTCCCACCCCAACTCCCACTTCATTCCTCTTTTCTGTAGTCTCTCTCCCCTGGCTCCCTGGCGTCTGACACTCTTTCCCTTCTCTCATTCTCTCTCTCTCTCTCTCTCTCTCTCTCTCACTCTCCAGATGGGTCTCTGTCTTGGTCTTCTTGAGTGGATCTCCCAGCCTCTAGCTCTTTCTCTCTCTGATCTCTGTCTGTGGTTCTGTCTCTCTCCAGTGCTGTATCTCTATTCTCTCCTGCCTGTCTGTCCCTTTCTCAGACGAAGTCTCTCTCACATCTCCACCCCGCCCATGATTCAGTTAGAATTACTGCCCTCAAGTCACTCCGAAGTTAATGCAACTGCCGCCAGTTCTTTCTGCAGATAGTGTCTGATTTCTGGAGCAGCCACTCGCACCTCAAGAGCAAGGGGAAGAGTCCCTCCCTGCCCTGGCTCCTGCCTCTCCTGCCAATGGCCTCGAGCTAGTAATCCCTCCTCTGAAGCTCAGTTTCCACATCTGGACTGTGCGCTGCACCACATATCTTCCTCCTAAGGTCAGGGGGGAGGATAGCAAAGGATTGTGGCAGATATGCTGCCCTGCAGAGAGGCCATTGGTCCTGCTCAGCTCTGGACCCAGCGAGGGACACCTAGACCACTTAGACCCCATCCCACCTGGCCTTTCCATCCTGGCCTGGCCTGCCCCTTCCAAGGCTAAGACCCCTCCCCCCAGAATCTTGACTCTCTTGCACTTTCTCCACATCAAATCTCAGCTCTCTGGAAAAGACAGCAACCGGCCTCTGCCCTGTACTCCCCTCCCTTCTTCAGGCCTCTGAGATCCTGGAGTCTCCCTTTCCTTGCCTGTGAGCTGGGACCAGGATGTTCACCCCATGAAGTGAGCCGGGGTGCTCCCAGAGTCGCAGCTGCCTTCCTGGGTGGAGTGAAGGGCTGGGGGAAGCAGTGGCTGGGAACCCTCCAGAATGCAGTAAGTGCTCAAACAGTGCGGAGTGGAACACCTGTGTTGCATAGACAGGGATGCTGAGGCCCAGACTGGCACTAAAATGCGGGTCCCTCGTTTGCTCATCTTTCCCCACCTCCTGGGGAGGAGACAGTGGCAGGTGGTGGTGGGAACCTGCTCTGAGCACCGACTGTGTGTAGGTGCTTCAAATGCGTCCTGACAGTTACTTCTCACAACAGTCCCCAAGGTGGGCATCCCTCTTTCCAGATGAGAAAACTGAGATTTGGGGAGTTGAAGTCACACGCTTCAGGCCGAGTTGTCAGGGGAGAGGGGGGACTCTCTGGTGTTTCCCCACCCCCCAGCCTCTGGCACGGGGTAGGGGGACTGTGGAAGCTTGGGTCCAGTTCTGTTTTCCTCCACCGCCAGCAGGTTTGGCGCTGCATTGTCCACTGCGTGGTCAAGGTGCGTGGCGGGGTCCCCAGAGAGGTTCCGGGTGCGCGCTGAGGGGGTGAGGTCACGACTCCTGAGAGCCACTCCCCTCCGGACTTCGGGTCTTGTCCCCGCCTGCCAGTGACCCACCAAGTGGACAGCGCCTACCTGGACCCCGATTCCTGCATCAGGGTAAATAGATCCCGCTTTGCGGTGCTCCCTGAGACTGTATGAGGAGGATCTGAGTCCAAGGAAACTGGAAAACTGAAGAGCGGACCGCCAGGATGGGGAATAAGTCCTGTTAATTGTAGGTAACACATACTGACAATTACTATCGCCAAGCACTGTTCTGAGCTGGTTGAGTATCTTGACGCTTTTAATCCTGGCAGCAACTCGGGTTTTTTTTTTTTAAGATTTTATTTATTTATTCATGAGAGACACAGAGAGAGAGCCAGAGACATCGGCAGAGGGAGAAGCAGGCTCCCTTCAGAGAGCCTGATGTGGGACTCGATCCCAGGGCCCAGGGACCACTACCGGAGCCAAAGGCAGATGCTCAACCACTGAGCCACCCAGGTGCCTCAGCAATTCTGTTTTTGTCCCTAGTTTACATATGGGGAAACAAGTTAAATAGTTTACACAAGCAAACACCAACATAAAGGCACGAAGTGTTTTAAGATTTCTCCTGGCACACCAGGGGATTTTCAATGCACCCCAAGCACAGATGTACCCTACTTTGGAGATCCTTGCCTTCGACTCCCTGACGGGAGAAGGGTAGAGAAGGCTGCAAAGCCTTGCCCATCCACAGGGTATGGTGCTTCAGCTGCCCCTGTTCTGATTCCCCCCACCCTCCTCACCCCCCACTGCTGAGGGCATGGGTCTAGTTTCCCATAGCAAGCTTGTGTGGGCCCCCAGGGCTAGCACAGGGCCTGGCTTAAAGATGGGATGCTTCAGAGGAGAAATGAATGGGTGACTAGCCGGTGACAGATCTTCAGCACCAGCCAGACTCCTAGCCCAGAGCCTGTGCGTGTACACACACACACACACACACACACACACACACACACACACACGTATTGGGCCAGCTGCACTTGGGTAGGAGATAAGGCCAGAGAGCTGAAACTTGGGGTCAAGTATAAAGACAGTCCATCTTAGTGCCGATCAAATAGTTCTTGAATGACGCTTTTAAAAGGACACTGAAGTTACTCCTCCTCAGTGGCTGGCTCTGCCGCCTTTAAATCCCCCCTTTGAACCTGAAGGGGAGTTTTAGCTGCCTCTTCCTCTGAAGATAGGCATCTGAAGCCCAGAGGGATCACACAGCGGCTTGAGGTCACCCAGAAAGGCCAGCATGGACTCCCAAGTCCAGCGGTGCGCCCTGGCCCCGCAGCCCTCCCCTGGGCGCTGGGGAGCACCAACTGTGGGACCTGCAGCTGGGAGGATGTGGCCCTGCGGCATTCATCTACAGGCCCCACCCTTCTCCTAAGGCTCAATTCTTGTCCCTGAGCCTTTCTGGGGAGGAGGAGAATTCTCCCAACAGCCTCCTCCCCAACCTTTCAGGCAGGAGCCAGCACTCTCCTGGCACCTCCCCAGCGGGTGGTGCGTGCCCCCAACCCCCGTGGGGCATCTCCTTCCCCAGCCGGGGGAGCACGACAGCCCTACCTCCAGGGGACCCTTTCCATCCCTGGGGAGACCTCCTATCTGATGGAAAGGTGGGCCCCTGGCCGCAGCCCAATTAAGTGAAAATAGATCTGGCCTTATCAGGTTCAGGGGTAGTCCCCGGCGGTGGTCCCGCGGCGGCCCCGGAGGGTCGCTGTCTGTTTGATTTTCCTGCTCAGACACACTTGTTTAAACAGACCCCTCAGGGCCTCCAGTAACCGGAGCCAGCGGGGAGCGTGATTGCCAGGTAAGGGGAGGCCGGCTAGGGATGGGGCCGGGGAGGAGAGAGGAGGGGAGAGGAGGGGAGAGAAGGGGAGGAGGGGGGACGGGAGGGGAGGGGAGTAGGAGACAGGCGGAGGAGTCTCCACAGTCTGCTCCTAGCCCGAGAAGTTACTGACCCTCTCCTGCCTCCCTTTCTCGTTCTGGGTGAGGGTTAATTGAATAAGAACACCTCTGAAGCGTTTGGAACTGTTCCTGACACAGCCCCGAGGGCTGAGTGTAAGAGTCTGGGTGCTTGGCCAGTGTGTTCCTGCCATCACATCCAGCGCCCCCAGCCCCACCCCACCCCGTCTCGCGGGTACTAATGTGCCCTTTAAAATAGATGAGGAAGAGGTGGTCCAGAGAGGGACAGTGACTTAGATGGGCCAGTGTCTAGAGCCAGCATCCCAAACCAGCCCTGGGACCCCAAGTGTCCCTCCAGTCCCCACCAGAGCCGGAGCATAGCTCCCAGCTCGGCCTCAGGGCCCTGCACCTGCGCAGGGCAGGGAGGGGCCCAGCCCTGAGGTAGTGGTGCTATGGAGTCAGCAGACTCCTGAGTAGGATCCATCTCCTTCTCCCCACATCTCCCAACCCTACCTCCCTACCACTCCCTCTCCGCTGATACCTGGCAATCCTACAGACACCCTGGCTCCTCGATGTTGTCCAAACACTCCTGCCTCGGGTGCACTGGCTGTTCCCTCTGCCCCTTATTCTCTTCCCTTAGACATCCTCAGAGCTCATCCCTCTATTCCTCCCAGATCTCTGCTGCAATGCCACTTTTTCAGAGCAGGCTCCCTCCACCACCTTCTCTCAGGTACTATAACTCTCCCTTAGTCAGTCCCTTTATCCTGCTGATTTTTCTCCATGGCACACATTGCCATTCGATATTTTATTATTTCTCTTTATTTGTTATGTTTCTCCCCCTTCACATTAAACCCCATAGGGCAAATACTTGCTTTCTTCATGGCTGTGTCTCCAGCACCAAGCACATGGCCCAGCACATAGCAGATGCTCAGGAAAGATTTTCAGACAGAAAAAAAAAATCTCCCACATACTCGCTGTGGCTTTAAGAAAGTTGCTGACCTCTTTATATCTCTGTTTTCTTATCTGTAAAATGGGCCTCACCTGTCTGTCGACCCACCTTATGTTGTGAGGAATACACAAGATAAAGCATGTGAGGTACTTGGCACGGTACCTGGCACTGAGGAGGCCAGAGGTAAAACTTGTTTTCTGACTAAAAGAGGTCAGTGGGCTTTCAGGAAGATTCCTGTCATGCAATGGAGTGATGCAACAGGAATGGCCACGGTGATGACTTTCTATAGCACTTCCCCGAAAATACAGCCACCTTTCCATCCCACATGTTACCTGAGCCTTGCAATGACTATTTGAGCTGACCAGGAGATGTTTGAATCTTTTTCTAGGTGGAAAGGCTGAGGCCCAGAGAAGCCAAGACACTTGTCCGGATGCTGCACAGCTGGGGAACTCTTTCTCATTCCCAAGACAACTCACTTGGTCCTGCTTCAAATCCCCATCCAGAGGCTGGCAGCTTGTAGGCCAATACCCTCAGACCAGCTCTGGACTGGCATGCATGTTCAAATCATGTGGCTCCTTCTCAGATGCCAAGCAGTTCCCTGAAGGAGGACCCTGGGACCCAGGCAGCCTGTGAGGTGTGGGCCTGGAGGAACGAACAGGGTTTGGACATGCCAGGTAGAGGAGAATAAGCCAGTTCAGAAAAGAAGAGTAAATAGAGGCAGGGACATGGGAAGGGACAGGATGTGCAGGGTGCAGAGGCCAGGGAGGTGAGCCCACGGCTCCACAGCAACCCGGCCTGCCTTCTGGCATTGCCAGACACTCTGGACTTCTGGCCGGAGGGCAGTATGGGACAGTGTGGGGCTTCCAGGGTCCATTTCTCAGGCAATAACAGTTATTACAGCTGCCTTCTCAAGCTCTCATTATCCTGTGTTTACAACCTTCCAGAAAAACAAAACCAACCCAGCACACCCCTCCCCTCTTCACAGGCAGGGTTGTTCATTGTATTTTCTGAGTGCAGACAGAAAAACTCTCCCTGAGACTCTCCTGGGGCTGGGCAGTGATTCATGGAGCCATTGGTCGCCTGCGAGCATGTATGGTGGACTTTCTATCCTGAAGGGCAAATTTGGAAGAATTCTTTGGACTGCCATGTGGACTTCACCCTCACCATGCAAAGGCGGCAGTGGAGGGAGAAGGCAGTGATGTTGGCTCTGCATTAAGCACTTTTATCACCTCAGTGAATGTGCCCCTTAAACTCAGGCACCATGAACCCATTTCATAGATGAGAAAACAGGCATTGAGAGGCTGTGTCGAAGGCAAGGGCTTGGTGGCCTGGGTTTGCCTCTGACCTCAGGCATGAGGAGAGTATTAACGGAATAATGATTGCTACCACGAAACTTACAGTGCAAGCTCTGAACTCACCATCTCATTGAATCCTCCTGACCACATGGGGCTTTGCCCTGTGCTCTCCATTTTAGAGGAGACAAAGATGATGGGAAGTGGCCCCAGGCCGCTCAGCTCCTGGAGGGTGAGGGAAGCTGAGAGCCTTGCAAAGGAGCCTCCTCAGAGAGGTTCAGGTGGCCAAAAGGAAGGGAAACAAACATTCTGTGCTGCCTCCCTGCCCCACCCCCACCCCCTCTGATTGCTCCCACCCCGAAGGTGCAGAGAGACATCAAAGGTGCTGAGGGTAGGTTGCTCTGCTCAGCTGGTCTCTGGGGCAGCACTGGTCTCAAATACCAAGTCAGCCCTGGGTCTCAGCTAGGGAGGGAGCCTGATGATGAGGGACGGGGAAAGGAGGAAATAGGGTCCATCAAAGGGGCCCTGCCTCCCGTCTGCCAGATTTGCTGTCCATGTGCAAAGCCCAGGGTAGGATGAGGGTCTTTAAAGAGGAGTCTTCGAGGAAGTCAACCATCCTCTACTGGAGGCCAGGGCTCTCCTGAGCAGACATGCAGGGCTTCCCATGGGAATTTGAAAAATAGAAATCATGCTACAGAACGCCAGGAACCCCATCAACTCTGCTGACACTTCTCAGACTTGGCGCCCTTTACTCTTCACCATTGACCTCTGAGGCGGCATCACGGTCCCTATTTCTGGAAGAAGGCTTAAGGGACTTGCTGAAAGCCGTTCAGCAGCGTGGCATCCTCGCTGCACAAGGGGTCCATGGAGTTCCGAGAGATTTAGCCCCACCACATGGGACTTTGAACTGAGCTTGTCCCGTTAGGACACACGTTCATTTCCTCGGGCAGCTTGGCAGTACCACAGAATGGGGGCTTAAAACAGAAATATGGTTTCTCACAGTTGAAGAGGTAAGAATTCCGAGATCAAGGCATCCCTGGGCCATGCGCTCTCCACGTGGAATCCCTCCTTGCCTCTTCCTGCTCCAGCAGCGGTGTTTCTTGGCTTGTGTCTGAGACTGTCCAGGCACCACCTTTGCCTCCTGGAGTCTGTATGTGTTCATACCATCTTCCCTCTGTGCCTCTGTCTAAATTTCTCTTTGTTTTTAAAGATTTTATTCATCAGAGACACACACACAGAGGCAGAGACATAGGAGGAGGGAGAAGCAGGCTCCCTGCGGGGAGTCTGATGGGGGACTAGACCCCAGGATCCCAGGATCATGACCTGAGCCAAAGGCAGATGCTCAGCCACTGAGCCACCTAGGTGTCCCTAAATTTCTCTCTTCTTATCAAGACACTAGTCATATTGGATTAAGGTCCCACCCTACTCAGGTAAGACCTCATCTTGACTTGATTTCTTCTGCAAAGATGCCATTTCCCAAATAAAGTCCCACTGGCTGGTGGGGGGGCCGGGAGCGGAGGTGTAGGGAGCAGTTAGGACTTCAACATGTCTTTGGAGAGAACTCAGTGCAACCCACAACAGAAAGTATGTGTGTGCCCTTGTTCTCCCAGGGAGTTCTGTGGTACTGCTGGACACCCAGACTCTGAGAGCGGCCAGCTGAGAGCAGAATAGTGGCAATGACAACTCCCAGGGCCCACAGTTCCTTGAGATGACACGATGGCCTTACCAGCTTTTGCAAAGCCCTTGAGCGATCTCATGCAGCAACTGGACAGGAGTCTTTATGCCCATTTTACAGATGAGGAAATTGAAGTTTAGAAGGGTTAGTAGCATAGCCTGGACCTGAAATGGTATCTGACTCTAAAACCAGGGTCGGGGCAGGCAAGGGTTAAGGCTGAGGCAGGGCAGGTGGGCCCAGTCCAGGCCCTGCTGACTCACTGGGCTCTAATACCGCTGCTTGCTGTGGACCCTGTCAGTTGCCTGGGAGCTGATTAAGATGTCACAGAGGATTATGATGTCAGGTGCAAGAATCACGCTCCAGGAGGGGTGACTGCTGGGCTGGGAGGGAGGTTACCCTAGCAACGGAGACAGGACATCCATGCAGAGCAGTGGCACAGCACAGTGGGACGAACACGGGATTTGGGGTCACCCTGTCCTGGGTGCGAATTCTGACCCCTCGGCTCCACAGGCAGGTGACCTTAGGTGAAGCGACCCTCACCTTCCCGAGCTTCTTGTTCCTCATATGCAAGATGCGGGAAAATATTCCATCCCTGTTGGGGTCACACGGAACAATCAAAGAAAATGCCCTGGTCTCTACAAGCAGTTGCCAAATGGCGGTCCCCAGGGAGCCCAGGCAGGCATTAGTTCCAGAGTCGGGGCTCAGGCGTGGGCAGCCTTGCCAGAGGTAGCGAAGAAATGGTGCCAAGCCACCTCCCTGCCAAGAGCCGAGGCCACTTAGAAGGCAGCATCACCTGGCACCGAGGAGCCCTTTGGCGGTGCTCTTTGTGGGGGCCAGCGGGAGACCAGCAGCTCTTCCCCATCCCGAAACTCTGCTCCATAGTGCCGACCGCCACACATAGTCACTGGCTGCTCATTTGTTGCTCTCTCTGTTTGGCCGGGAAGCGTGTGGCTTTAGATCCCTAGAACCCAGCATAGCACCGGAGAAATGTTTAATAGATGAAGGAAAAATAAAGTGTTTTCTCGACTTGCCCCTTTATGTCTCGGAACAAATTTCTCTATCTTTGAGGAAGAAATATCCCACCTCTTCTGCAAAGCTGCCCCTCCTCAATTCCCTTAATTCTAATCCTCTTATTTTTCTAAGCCCTGACTTTCATTTATCTACCCATCCACTCAGCCATCTACCCACCCAGCTATTCATCTACCTATCCTTCCACCCATCCACCCATCATCCATCCATCATCCATCCGTCTACTCATCCACTCATCCATCCATCCATCCACTCATGCATCCACCATCCATTCATCCATGTATTCATGTATAGATGTAGCCATCTATCCATCATCCATCCATCCATCCATGACTTTTATTCACTCACCCACCCATTCACCTACCTGTCCATCTACTCACCCCTCCACCTACTCACCCCCTACACATCCACATCTCCATATACCCCCATCTACCTACTCACCTATTTACCCCAACCCACCCACCCATCCACCCACCCATCAGGGCAGTAGACATGAGAGCACCTGTCCCTTAGCTGCCACATCCTATGCTACCTCTAAGGGGCCTACAGGATCAAGTCAGACTGGGACCCTGGCCCTAAGGAATTCTCAGTCTTGTAGGGCTTAGAAAATGTGCATGCAAATAGCTGTGATGTGCAGAAACGAGTGAAGAGAAGGGAAGACCAAGTACTGGGGCCTACAGAAGAAAGAGAAGTGTTATTCTTGGGAACCAGGGAAGGCTCCCAGGAGAAGCAAGAACAGAAGGAGGCAGAGGCATTTCTCAGAGGAGGGGAATTGGGGCAGGAGAGGTGAGCAAAGAGGCAACTGGGAAGCAACCCACTTTTCCATGGCCCTCAGCACATGCCGATGTCTCATCCCCTTTGTGGAGCACTCACACAGGCCCAGAGAGGTTATATAACTTTCTCCAAGTCGCCCAGCCTATAAGTGGCAGAGCGAATTTGAGCTCAGATTTCAGCTCTTCAGAGAGATCTTGATATGGCTTGTGCTGCCTACTTTCTATCACACCTTGTTCCACTTATGCCTGGGATCTCTCTCCCCCACTGGAATGTCAGTTCCATGAGGGCAGGGACCTTACCTTGCTCCCTGCTCAGTCCCCAGAGCCTAGAGCACCGTGCATGCCCAGAGACACTGTAGGTGCACCCGTCACCGACCTCCTACCCACTCCTTTTAGCCCTTTCCTCCCTGGGAGCCTCAGTGCTTAGCTGCCTTCTGACTGTGGCCAGCTGGGTCCGGGAGGTGCCTGGGGCCATCAGCCCAACGCTGACCATCAGGCCTCAGTGCTTCCTGGCCATGGCCGGCATCCCTGCTGTGCATTTCTGATCGTCTTAGGAGACACGCACTGGGTAAGCAGATAATTGAAAAGATTACTCCGGGATGGGACTTGTGGACTGTTGATTTATGGCGCATCATCCCTACTTCAGGGGTTTTATTACAAATTGAAGAATGGCTTCCCAACTTGGACCTTGTAGCTGCATTTAACCTCCACCAGTCAGGCAGACCTGCGCTGGTTCCCAGGGTGTCTGCAAAGTCCCCGTGCCTCAGAGCCCTAGATGGACTCCTACCACCCATCTCCTCCTCCTCTCCTCCTCCCTCTCTGTGCATCTCCTCCACCACCTCCCTTCTGTGCTGGGGGAGCTGAGTGAGGTAGCTGGTGGGGTGGGAGGGGGCTTCACTGAGAAAGTGGAGGATCTGTTAGCATGAGGAAGTAGACCGTACTTTGGAAGCTCAGCTGTCCTCTGGGACTCAGCTCAGAAAGTCCCTCTTTGGGGCACCTAGGTAGCTCAGTGATTGAGAGTCTGCCTTTGGCTCAGGTTGTGATCCCAGAGTCCTGGGATTGAGTCCCGCATTGGGCTCCCCACAGGGAGCCTGCTTCTCCCCCTGCCTATGTCTCTGCCTCTCTGTCTCTCTCATGAATAAATAAATAAAATCTTACATACACAAAAAAAGAAAGAAAGTCCCTCTTCTGTGAGGCCCTCCTTCATTCCCATCTGGAAACCACTCCTTTCCCAGGTGTTTCCAGAGTTCCTGGCTGGCCCTTGGCTCATAGGAATCTGCCCTTCCCACCTAGTGCTGGAGTTGCTTCCATCTCCACGAGGGCAGAACTCCATGGGGGTGGGCCTGATGGTAGGGAGTGCAGGGAGGATGGCCAGCACTCAGGTGAGGCAGCAAACACTGAGGCTGAAGATCAGTTGGGGACTGATGTCATAATCCACGTGAGCATACCACGTAGAGGTGTGTGGCTTTGGGCAAATCACTTTCCCTCTCTGAATCTGTCATTCCTTATTTATACAATGGTGATAATGACACCCACCTTAGATACTCATCATAGAACTGTATTCTCACCTGGACCAGCAGCAACAGCATCACCTGGGAACTTGTGAGAAATGCTGACCCTCAGCCTGACCCTTGACCTGCTCTGAATGAGAAATGCTAGGGTCCAGCAAGCCCCAGGGGACTTGATGCCAGTGGAGTATTGCTAAGAGCAATGCGTGCGCGGGAGAAATGAATGGTTGAGACAGGGAGGTGCTGGGGACTCTGCATCCCTTCCTCCAAGCTGAAATGAGGCTGTGGGTGTGGTCAGGCAGGAAAGACACTGGCCAGAAAGAAGCATGTGTCCTGGGGCCAGCAGGGGCTGCCCAGAGATCCTCCACAGAACGCCCCCCTTTCCTGGAGGCACATAGGAGGCTGAAGGAAGGCAGGCAGCCCTGGGGTCGGGCCTGGGGAGATGCTGGACCCCTGGGGAGAGAAGGAGACAGGTCTGAGTTCAAAACAGCCCTTGAGGGGATCCCTGGGTGGCTCAGTGGTTTAGCGCCTGCCTTCGGCCCAGGGCATGATCCTGGAGCTCCGGGATCGAGTCCCACATCGGGCTCCCTGCATGAAGCCTGCTCTCCTTCTGTCTGTCTGTCTGTCTCTCTCTCTCTCTCTCATGAATAAATACAATCTTTAAAAAAAAGAAAAACAGCCCTTGAGGAAGCTGGTGGGGGAAGTCAAGCAGCTGGGGAGGGGGAGAACCAGGGCAGTGAGTGACCCCCCTTCTCTACTCTGTCCACTTCTGCCACCAGACAGATAGACAGGGCACCTTTCCTACCCTAGTGTGGGCCAAAGACCTGTGATAACAGAGGCTGATTGATTGGAATGATGCAGCCATAGATGAGGAGACAAGGAAAGCCCCCTCCCCACCACCACCACCACCACCGAAGAGGCACCTGAACAGCATCCCCCCCGCAGAGCCTTCAGAGGGAGCAGCTTGAAATCCCTCAGTCTTTCGCTGATTAACTTGGAAACTGAGTCCTGAAGGGCTGCCATCCTCAGGACCGCACGGCCCCTCACTGCTCCAAGTGTGTTCTCAAAGCAGCAGCGGCAGCCTTAGCTGGGAACCAACCGGTCAGCCATGAATGTTTTCATTCTAGAAAACGTTTAGAATGCCAAAACAGAATCTGCCTTTTAACAAGATTTCCAAGCAACCTGAATGTGCGCTGAAGTGTGCAGACTCAGCATGTGGGTGTGCAGAGCCCTCTGACTCGGCGCCAGCCCCAAGGCTCAGGACCGCCGTGGGGGGCTGCTGCAGGCAGAGGCCGCTCTGCTTTGGGGCCGGCCCTGCCCGGTCTCCTGTCTCTCCCACTGGTGGGGTCTGGCTCTGCCGGTGTGGGTGGGTTCACACCGGTGGATAAGTGAAGGAAGCTCCCACACAGGTGTGGCACTCAGGTGACACTTTCAGTGCCCCAAAGCAGGGACTTCATCATCCTTCCTTGGGTCCAGTAAGGGGTCCCTCAGGCTGGGACAGAGGGTCCGGGATGTGGGCTGCGCATCAGTGCTCAAGGCCAAGGGCAGCGAGTCCCCCTTCCTGCCTGGGCTGGCCTCCCCTGGCTGCCTCCCCGGCAGTCTTTTGAGGCCCCAGCCTTCACGTCCCCTTCCCCACGTGCCTTTTTCTGTTTGGACCCAGACCCTCTTGGCTCCTCCCGCCTTTCCCTGCTCCGGCCCACCTGCGGCCCCTCCCTTCCTTTCCCCTCCCCTCGCCCGCCTGGACAGGACG
Source organism: Canis lupus familiaris (assembly GCF_011100685.1). Classification (NCBI taxonomy): domain Eukaryota; kingdom Metazoa; phylum Chordata; class Mammalia; order Carnivora; family Canidae; genus Canis; species Canis lupus. Next base: position 70,790,319 of record NC_049224.1, on the reverse strand, counting down.
GGGAGAGCTCCCTGGTGAAGGCCCCCGGGGCCACCTCCGCACAGGTGTGCTGCGGGGCCCTGAGCCCCCTGCTCCTGACCCCTCTCACCCGGTCCAGGCGAGCAAGAGCCAGGCTGGTGCCCGCTAAGTTGAGCAGTCGGCGACCTGCCCGACCGGCCGCCTCGAGGCCCCGCCCAGTCCCACCCCCACCCCCTGCTTCCCCCGCCTCCCCATCCCCCAGCCTCCTAGTCCCTGTCTCTCAGTCTCTGCTCCTTTTCTTGTCTCTCTCAGAGCCGGTCTGTGTCGGTTCCTAGGTCCCTCCCTCCCTTCTCACCATGGAAACGGATTTTAATTCTGACCTCATTCAAACGATTACAAATCGGAGGAGAAAACCGCAGGCCTGGGATCCGCGCGCGGCTCCTTCCTGTGGGGCGGGGCGGTGCCCCACGGGTGCGGGAGGGGCCCTCTGCACCTCTGACCACCTAGCCCCGGGCAGGGGGCGCCCACACCCTGGCCGCGGGGTCAGAGGTGCAGGTGATTGCGGCTGGACCCGGGCTGCTGCGGCTGCACCTCTTCTCCCGGGTCCCCTTTATGCAGCGGTGGCGGCGGCAGGGTTTTCGGTGACCAAGCCGGGGCTGGAGGCCTGCCTGGAGGCAGCGCAGAGCACCAGCATCGGGACATCTCACCCATCAAACCCTGTTTGCTGATTCCTGCCCCCACCCCGGGGGGCCTGCACTCGGAGACAGTTGGGGGGTTTGGGGGGGTGGTAACCAGGCCTCTTTCATCACGAGGGCCGAGGGCCGTATCTCTCTTCTTCCCTCTCCCCAGAGACTGACCGCTATCACCTCAGTCTTTTGGAAAGACTGCATTCCTTCTTCTTTCGGTTCTGAGGTTTATCCAGTGAGGATTAGGATTTGCAAGATTGGGGATAAGATTACATTAAAAGGTTTGATTAAGGAAATAGAGGAAATGGGGTTTAGAGTTTCTTGCCCCTGCCCTGGGTCTTAAAAATGAATGTTTTTATTCTAATTCCGAAGCAATCAGCCATAATCTTGGTTTTGCAACCTCTAATTGTTTTCTTGAATGTCATCCTTCCTAAAACACATGCGCACTCGGTGTGCGCTCACATGCATGCACACGTACATCACACATGCACATACATATACCACATACACACCCCACATACACGCATACACACTCATGCACCACACTCACCCCACGTTCATGCCTGTGGACTCACATACCACATACACTCACATGCATGCACACACTCATATACCCCCCACATGCACTCTCACACACCACACACATGCATACAAACTCACATGCATGCACACACACGTATCACAATACACAAACACCAATACATGAGCACATATGCATATACACTGCACACACATACACCACATGTAACACATACATGCACTCTCACACCACATACATGCGTACATGTCTACACACACAGTAGTAATACAGTCACACACAGTACTAACACACACATACACTTGATCACACACTCATACCGCATATACCATGTGGGTATTTGCACAGCTGACTTGCGCATTCATGTACACACACTATTTCCCAGCTCTCACTGAGCAAGTATACAGGCTCCCGAGATTCCTAACACTGCAAGGGAACCCCAGAGGACCTCGGGGGCCAGAGACAGCAAACCTACTTACCCAAGTGGGCAGATCGACCTCGGGCAGGGTGGGGTCATGTGGACCCAGACAGGACAGGCCCCTTGGGGAGGAGGACACTGACTCACAGTACAGTAGCTGGTGCCATGTGGGAGTCCTGGCCTGGGCATGCCTACCCCACTGCTATTTGAGAAGGAGTCATAGACCTAAATATTATTATAAATTTCCTAATTTAAAAATACTGGCCATTTGGGTGCCTGGGTGGCTCGCAGTCAGTTAAGCATCTGACTCTTGCTTTCAGCTCAGGTCTTGAGCTCAGGGTTCTGAGATGGAGCCCCACATCAGGCTCCATGCTGGGCACGAAGTCTGCCTAAGATTCTCTCTCTGCGACGCCTGAGTGGCTCAGTGATTGAGTGCTTCTGCCTTCTGTTCAGGTCGTGATCCTAGGGTCCTGGGATCGAGTCCCACATTGGGCTCCCCTTGGGGAGCCTGCTTCTCCCTCTCCCTGTGTCTCTGCCTCTCTATGTGTGTGTCTCATGAATAAGTAAATAAAATTTTTTAAAAAAAAAGATTCTCTCTCTCCCTCTTCCTCTGTCTCTCCCTTCCCTCTGCACGCACAAACACACCACACTCTTTCTCTCTCTAAAAAAAAAAAAAAAAAAAAAAAAAAAAAAAGAATGAATAAATAAAAGGAAGAAAAAAAAGAAAAGAAAAACATGCTGGCCATGAATTCGACTGCAGCAACAGCAATAGCTCTTTAGCTCAAGTTGTCATGGGGGCACCCAATTTTGGACCTGTTAGCAGGACCATCATGCCCATTTTACAGATGAGGAAACAAGTCAGAAAGGACAGAGGCTTTTCCAGGGCCATTCAGGAGAATATAACACACTCAGGAATAGAGTCAAAATCTTTTGGTCTTTCTCAACAAATCAAACCTGATAAATCCACATTATTCACCAAAAAAGAAATTTTTATCAAAGCAGTGGTCTCCTTTAATCTAAAGCTGATACTCCTTCAACAGCTTCAACATCACTTACCTAGACCGTCCCATCTAAGACACCCCTGCCCTGTGCACTCCCATCTCTTTCTCTCAAAACCCTGGTTTATTTTTATTTTTTTAAGATTTTATTTATTCATGAGAGACAGAGAGAAGCAGAGACACTGGCAGAGGGAGAAGCAGCCTCCCTAAGGGGAGCCCAATGCAGGACTCCATCCCAGGGCCCCAGGATCACAACCTGAGCCAAAGGCAGATGCTTAACCATCCCAAACCACCCAGGAGCCCCCCAAACCCTGGTTTAGTTCCTTGCTGGCAGCCATCCTGATTGTAAATGAGTTTCTTCCTTTGCCAGCAATTTACTTCTTGAGATGTTTTCCCTGCCCCAAGGCACATGGCAGGTCCTAACAGAGCCAGTCCTGGCGCCTCCTGGGTGGATAGGGCCATGTGACTGATTTTAACTAGTGATCTTTGAGCAGAACTGACTGTGTCACTCTGGGGAGAGACTTAGCTGTTGTGCAGCCCTGCAGAACACTCTGTCTCACAGGCATGATGACCAGTGGTGTTTGAGAGATAACTACGCCCTCTGGTCCCTGAGTGATGAACAGAGGTGCTGGTGACCCACAATGGCTGTGTAGCGTGAGTAACAAATACTTTGTTGTGGCTGCCTGGGTGGCTCAGCCGGTTAAGCATCTACCTTCAACTCAGGTCATGATCTCCAGATCCTGGGATCAAGCCCCTGCTCAGTGGGGATTTTGCTTCTCTCTCTTCCTCTACTCCACACTCTGCTTGTGCTCTTTTTCTCCCTCTCTCTGTAAAATAAATGAAAAAAAATTTTTTTTTAAAGAAATACTTCTGTTGTTTTGAGCATGGAGATTGAGGGGAGTGTTGTTATTGCAGCAAAACCTATCCTATCCTGACCAGTATATGTTTCAAATGCCTCTTTCCCATGATTGCAGTGTGAGGAGAAATCTTGCCTGTTTTGCTCACTGTTGGGTTCTAGTGCCTAGACCAAACCTGGCACTTAGAGCATTTAATAAACATCTGTTGAATAAGTGGGTGCATACGATGATGCAGTTGATAGCAGTATAGCCTTTCAAAATAAAATCCAGATTGGAAACTTAGCTTCAGCATGTCTTTGAGCCAGTGACAACTTGTCTGAGCCTCACTGTCCTTTTCTGTCAAATGGGGGCACTACGGGGCCCACCTGGCATGGAGGTGCTGTGGGTGGTTTGAGATCATCCACCATGTGTCCTTAGCATTATGCCTGGAGCTGGGTAAATGCTCCTGAGCAGGAGCTGATGAGAGTCTCATTAACATGATTAATGTGCCAGGGAGGTAGTTGCCTGAATCTCTCCAGGGCATGTGACAATGCCCACCCCAGGGTCCAATCCTAAAGAGTCTCATTCCGTATACCTGGCCCTGAGCCAGAAATCTGCATTTTAAACAAGCCTCCTGGGTGATGTGGTGCTATCCGCTTTAGGAAAGCCGGTCCAAGCTTTCATTGAGGAGACTGATTGATTGTTCGTTCTGAGAAGGTGGAAGGCTTGGTCTGCCCGAATATAATTCTGACAAGAGTGCTTATGATTTTCTCACGGCAATAATGCCAAAAACACACCATGTGAAGCATGTCCCTTGCACCAAACTCTCGTGGCTAACAGTCTCAGTTCACAGCGACTTCTGAGGAATATGTCACCATCCCCACTTTACAGAAGAGGAAACCCATAGACCCATAGAAAGACAGGACTTACCCAATGGTACCACCCCCCGGAGTGCCAGAGCTTCTCAGGAGCTTGATCTCACATACTGTGATGTAATGAATTACTCAACCAGTGAACGTCATCATCGCTGCGGATGAAGAGGGTATTGTGGAAATCCTGCAAGGATCTCCAAAACAGGGATGCCTGGGTGGGTGGCTCAGCAGTATACAGACCATCCCTGACTTACAGTGGTTCAACTTTCGATTTTTCGAATATACAATGGTGAATGTGAAAGTGATACACATTCAGTAGCACCTGTAATTTAAATTTTGAATTTTGATCTTTTTTCCTGGGCTAGCGACATGTGGTGTGACCCTATCTCGTGATGCTCTGCAGGGTCGGTGAGTGCAACTCCTAGTCAGCCCCATGACCATGAGGGCAAATGACTATCCTGTTTGTCACTTTCAGTACAGCATTCAACACATTATATGAGATATCAAACACTTCATTATAAAATGGGCTTGTGGTAGGTGATTTTGCACAACTATAGGCTAATGCAAGTGTTCTGGGCACATTTAAGGTAGGCTAGTGACATTTGTCGGGTCAGGTGTATTCAATGCATTTTCAACTTAATATTTTCAACTTATGATGGGTTGATCAGGGTGTGTAACTCCAAGCTGAGGGAGAGCTGAAGGAATTTGGTGGGGGGGGGACACAATCCAGTCTTTTGCAAGACTTTTGGTTGACTTTTCAAACCGAATTGCTTAACCAAGCAAGGATAAACAATCATGCTCATAAAAGTTTGTTATGGAACTATTACCATAGTGAAAAGCCAAAGCTGCTTAAATGCCTAACCTTAGGAGAAGGCTAAATAATTAGGGTGCATCTTCACAGTCAATTATGAATGTCGACCCACACCTACAACGGGACCTGGCGCTTAGTGAGTGCTTAGCAAGTTAACAGCTGTACTTAGGTAGAATTTCTAACGATGAGGAGACATGCTTATGATGTGGTATTACATGAAAAAAGCAGGATTTAAAATGGCATAGAAATCTGCTAACCACTTAGGCAACAAACAGAAGAAAGGCTAGAAAATATAATACATTTTACAAAATTATTTATTTATTTATTAGAGAGAGGATGCACAAACACAGAGGGAGAAGGAGAAGCAGATTCCCCGCTGAGCAGGGAGCCCATCGCGGGGCTCATCTCAGGACTCTGGGGTCATGACCTCAGTCAAAATCAAGAATCAAAGACCCAACCAACTAAGCCACCTATCTGCCCCTAGAAAACATAATAATTTTAACGGCTCTTGTCCTGGGGTGATGAGATCCATGGAAATTATATTTGTTGCTTTAAATACTTTTCAGGTGTCGGAGTCATCTGGGTGGCTCAGTCTGTTAAGTGTCTGACTCCTGGTGGCGGCTCAGGTCATGATCTCATGATCCTGGGATCAAGCCCTGCGAAGACAGGCTGAGCCCTAAATGGGGAGTCTGCTCCCCCCTCTCTCTCCCTCTGCCCACCCCCCTGCACTCCCTCTAGTTGCATACTCTCCATCTAAAATAAATAAATCTTTTTTTATTTTAAAAATACTTTTCTTTAGTTTCTTAATTCTTTGAAAACAAGCACACGCTCCTTTCATAAAGAGAAAAATGAGCTGTATTTGTACGTTGGAAGCAGCATCGGAAAACAGTGGTGCAGGGATGGGGCACAGAGAGCAGGTTCATGAAAGTGACCATAAATCACTCAAAGATGAAGACAGATGTAGTCGCAGGTTCAAACGTATGTGTAATTTGGGGGCATTTCCCTTGGACTCCTCTGGCCTCAGGTTCCACAGCCATAAAATGGGTACCACGGTGCGTGCCTTGGGAGCGTGCTCTGAGATGAGTGTGTGTGTTCTGTGTCTTCTCCGGCCTCCATCCTCCCTGCTTCCTCTCTTTCATCTGTTGTCTGTTCTTTACACTCCTAATTATTTCTCTTCTTTGTCCAACCAACGTTTATTGACATAGTCTGTTTCAGACTCAGACTAGCTTCTAGGGACTCAAAGACAAATCAGACATTTATTTTCTCTTCATCCTCAAGAAGGGGAACAGGTCCACAATGTGCTGGGGACAGGCCAGGCTCCTGGGGCCAGCTGCTTTACATTGTCATGACAACGAGGGTGCTCACTCACTGGCTAGGAAGGGCAGGAGCAGGTTTCCCTGCTGAGCTGGTGGGGTGAGGGCTGGCCCACAGGAGCCCTCCACTAGCAAGTCCTCGGCCCTGTCATCTTTCTGCCACAGAGGGGGCTGGGAATGCCGCAGGCAGGTCTGCAACTCCGAGGTCGGATGGACTCAGGAGAGAGCAGACATCTGGTTCCAGCCTGGAAGGATGAGCAGAAGAGAAACCCTGGGGAAGAGGGGACAATGTTTTCAAAGGCCTGGGGTTCAACTTTTGCTGTGGGACTCGGTCTGGATGGAGTGGACACAGACCGTGAAGGCAGCCCTGGGAGGTGGCCGAGGAGGAGCGTGGCCACAGCTCAAAGGACTTGGTCGTGAGACTGAGTAATCGTGGCTCTAACCCAGAGGCCATCAGGAGCCATGAAAGGGCTTGTGCCGGGGGAGGCACCAGACCAGACCGACTCCTGTATGCAGAGACACACTTGTGACTCAGTGAAGAACATGGCTCTGGAGAGGGAGGGAGTGAGAGCAGTTTCGGGGGCTGTTTCCTAATACAGGGAGGGCCATGGGGATGGGGGGGCAGACTTCAAAAGATATGAAAATGTGGGTGGCGAGGAGTGGATCGAGTTGAGAAAACCTGCCCAGCTCCTGGCTCCTGGGGTGTGGTGACTGTGGATGAGAGTGGTCCCTTTAAAGCCAGGGAAGTCTGGAGGAGGGAGGGAGGGAGGGAGTGAGGAAGAGGAAGGATGGAGGGAGGGGGAGAAGGACGAGAGATGGAGGGGGGGAAAAGGAGGGAAAGGGAAAAAGGGATGGAGGGAGGCGGAGGGGAAGGAGGAGGGATGGAAGGAAGGAGAGTGAGGAAGAGGAGGGTTGGAGGGAGGGGGAGAGGGGGAGAAGAAGGGAAAGGGAAAAAGAGGAGGAGTAGAGGGAGAGGGAGGAAGGGGAGGAGGGGAGAGGGATGGGGCGGAGGAGCAGGAGGATCTGCTCTCCTTACCAGGGGCTGGGGGGGTGAGAGAAGCCGGCCCAGGGAACTCGGGAGCCCTGGTCCATGCCCTTGGGCGACCTTCCCTGCCCTTCAGAGGTCCTGCCAGTTTAATAAAGGCCTGGGATGTGCAGAGACCATCAATTACAGCAATGAGTTTATTTTGAGTCCAAGATAGGAATGGCTGTGTCTCCAGCAGGTATGTGTTTACACCTCCAGGTCAGCTGTGCCCCCAAATAAACACTTTGTCACTGCAGAGCTGAGCCCAGGCCCTGGCAGCGGGGGGCGGGTGAGGTCCGCCCTCCAGACTCTGGGTCACAGGGAAGGGGCCACACTCACCTGGGGGGCCTGTCCCGTGTGCCAGGCAGCGCCGAGAGCCAAGGGCACCTGCTGTCTGGGGTGGCGGGCAGGTCCGGGCAGAGACAGCGGGTGCGGTCAGAGCTGGGGGGCTCCCAGGGGCTTCCAGAGGGCGAGACCTCCCTGAGACGGGAGTCGGGCAGTCTGGGGGGCTCTGCATGTGACGGGGTGGCTGGGAGCTGCTGCAGAACTGTTTCAGGCGATGCGGTGACAACCACAGTTTGGGGTGCTGATGGAGGTCGTTCCAACAACAGAAATTGTTTCTCGCTGTTCTGGGGGATGGAAGCCCAAAATCAAGACCAGGAGTCCTCAAAATCATGCTTTCCGAAGAAGCTAGGCAACAGTCCCTCCTTAACTCTTCCAGCTTCCAGAAGGTTCCCAGCAACCCTTGGCTTGTAGGCGTGACACGCTGGGCTCTGCCTTCTCCGGGTGCCCCCGTGTCTCTCCCGCTCCCACAAGGACACCCGTCGTGCTGGATTCGGACACAGCCCATCCGGCACGGCCTCATGCGAATCACACCCGCAAAGACCCGGCTCCAAAGCAGGCCACGTGTGCGGGCTCCAGGTGCACGTGAATCTGGGGGGACACCCCTCGATGCAGTACAGGCTGCGGACAGTTCCGCGTTACCGACACTGTCATCTGAGATGGGGGAGCTGCTGGGAAGGCTCAGAGCTGGAGGCTGGGTCTGGAGGCCCGGATAGGCTGCGAAGAGAGCCTTGGACCCAAACTGCAAAATCAATAAACACACATCCCCTTTCCCACGGAACACAGGCAGATGTGCCTCGGGCGGGCGGTCCCTTGTGGAATAACGCGGAAAGGGACTTCAGGTTTGCTCTCTGGAGGGCTGCCTGAATCCAAGGGGCTCTGGCCTCAACCTCAGAGACATGACTGCAGCTCTGCAGCGCCCTACAGATTCCTGCAGGGGCTCCGTCTCTGGAAGGCCACGTAGCCTCTACCTTCTCTCTGGAAAAGACCCCCTGCCTCCATCAGCCTGGGCCTGGCTCTCACCTTCCATGCCTTCTTGGGCTCCCGAGGGGAGCACAGGTGCCGGGTGTCACACACGAGCCCTGGCTCCTGAGCTCAGCGTGCCCTGGGAGGAGGCCGGGAGGATCAGACGCTTGCTTCTAACTTCTGGTGTGCCAGGCACTGTCTGATTTGATTTGAGGCCTCCCAGTCACCGCATGCCATGAGCTGGGTTATCCCCATTTTACCAAAGGTCAGTGCCAAGGTCCAGACCAGCTCAGCTGCCGGCCAGCGAGCTGCACGGTGGTTAATATCATGCATCAACTTGGCTAAGCCGTGAGGCCCACTTGTTTGATCGAACGCTAGTGTAGACATGGCCGTGAAGGTTACTTTTTTAAGATATGATGAACATTCAAATTTGTGGACTGAGTGAAGCAGATGAGCCTCCATAATGTGAGTGGGCGACACGCAATCAGCTGAAGGCCTGAAGAGCAAAGACCCAAGTTTCTCAAAGAAGGAATACTCCTTGAGATTGTGTCATGGAAACCCTGCCTGAGTTTCCAGCCTGCAGATTTTGGCCTCAAGATTGCAACATCAACTCTTTCCTGCTTGCTGGCTTGCTTTACAGATTTCCAACTTGCCGTCCCGTACAACTGCATGAGCCAACTCCTTCAAATCTCTCCCTGCCCCCTCCCTCCGTCCTCCTCTCTCCCCCTGGAGAACCCTGACTACTACAAGCAATGAAGCAGTGGTTCTACTCTCCGATACCAAGCTTTGTCCACTGTCCAAACCGCAGGGCCCCTCTCAATGAGGTGAGCCAGGCACACATGGGTCTGAACCCTCGCCATGCATGGAGTGATAGCATTTTGGCATCATCTGGAAGCCTGTTAGTAGTGCAGGCTAGAGGGGCACTTGGGTGGCTCAGTCAGTTAAGCATCTGCCTTTGGCTCAGGTCATGATCCCAGAGTGCTGGGATCCAGCCCCACACTGAGCTCCCTGCTCTGCAGGGAGCCTGCTTCTCCCCCCTCCCTCTGCTCCTCACCATGCTCGTGCTCTCTCTCTCTCTCAAATAAATAAAACTTTTTTTAAAAGGAGAGAAAGAAAGAAATGCAGGCTAGAAATCAGAGCCCAGCCTTACTGAATCCAAAACAGCATTTTAACAAGATCGCACACAATAGGCACTTTATAGATTGTAACTGGCTGGCTAGTTGGTCTATGGCTAGCCTCTGATATTTAGAAGTAGCCCTTCCTTTTTTTTTTTTTTTTTGCATGTTAAGAAGTTTAACAAATTTATTTTCATATATACGTATATTTTATATGTACAAGACTGATAAACAACAGCAATTAATGTCTTCTCTGTCTAAAATAATTTTTTCAAGAAGTATAAAATAAGAATTCTATGTGATAGGAAAGCTTTGATTATCGTTTTGGCTATATTTTTTCTTTCTGACGTAGTATGTATTAAATAATGCGTATCTTACAATCAATGGTATCTTAGATTTGAGGAAATACAGTGAGTATAAATTTGTTCTCCAATCTTTTTTTGCACGAGCAATTTCCTTTAATCAGACATTGGTGTGCCCTAGTGTCTTCTTTGCATCTTCTTCTTCTTTTATTTTCTTTCAAGATTTTTTTTGTATATTTTTTATTGGAGTTCGATTTGTCAATATATAGTATAACACCCAGTGCTCACCCTGTCAAGTGCCCCCGCTCAGTGCCCATCACCCAGTCACCCCATCCCCCTGCCCACCTCCCCTTCCACTACCCCTTGTTCATTTCCCAGAGTTAGGAGTCTCTCATGTGCTGTCACCCTCTCTAATTTTTCCCATTCATTTTCTCTCCTTTCCCCTTTACAACCTTTCACTATTTTTTATATTCCCCATAAGAGTGAGACCATATAATGTTTGTCCTTCTCTGATTGACTTACTTCACTCAGCATAATACCCTCCAGTTCCATCCACCTTGAAGCAAATGGTGGGTATTCATCATTTCTAATGGCTGAGTAGTATTCCATTGTATATATAGACCACGTCTTCTTTATCCATTCATCTTTCGACGGACACCGAGGCTCCCTCCATAGTTTGGCTATTGTGGACATTGAGAAGTAGCCCTTCCATCTACTGTATCTTTGTTATTTTTATTTTTAAAGATTTTATTTATTTATTCATGAGAGACACAGAGAGAGAGGCAGAGACATAAGCAGAGAGAGAAGCAGGCTCCCTGAAGGAAGCTTGATGCAGGACTTGATCCTGGGACTCCAGGATCATGCCCTGGGCTGAAAGCAGTTGCTCAACTGCTGAGTCACCCAGGCATCCCCACTGTACCTTTGATTTCTTGTCCAGATTCCTTTTTTTTTTTTTTTTTTTTGGTGATAAAATATACATAGGATTTACCATTTTACCCATTTTTAAGTGTACAGCTCAGTGGTATTAAGTACATTCACAGTATTGTGCAACCATCCCCACCATCCATCTCCAGAACTTTCTCATCTTCTCAAACTGATTCTCTGTCTCCATGAAACACTTCCTCTGTCCCCTCCCCCAGCCTCCGGCACCCACCACCTACTTTCTTCTATGAACCTGACTACTCCAGGGACCTCATGTAGGTGGAACCATGCAGTATTCCTTCTGGGACGGGCTTATTTCACTGAGCGTGACGTCCTCCAGGTTCATCCACGTGGTAGCCTGTGTCAGAATGTCTTTCCTTTTTAGAGCTGATGGATAGACCACATTTACTCATCTATTCATCTGCTGATGAACATTTTGGGTTGTTTCCAGCTTTTGGCTATTATGAATAGCCAAGAACATGGGTGTGCACATATTCTGTCTGAGATCCCCCTTTCAGTTCTTTGGGTACACACCCAGAAGTAGAATCGCTGTGTCCTACGGCAGTTCTGTGTTTAAGTTTTCTTTAGCTGCTGCTTTGTTCTATATTCCAGCAACATACAAGGGTTCCAACTCTCCACGCCCTCACCAGCACTTGTTTCCTTGCTTTGTTTTATTTTTGATCATAGCCATCCCATTTGATAATGGGAGGCGGGGAGGTGATATCTCATTGGGGTTTCGATTTCAGGCTCCTTTTCACACCTGGTGGTCCATGTTCTGCAAGGGAAGAATGTTTTATCGACCAGCATCCCCAGTGCTAGCACAATGGCACACAGAGTAGGAGCCCAGTGACACCAGGCTGGATGAATGAATGAATGAGTTAGCAGAGAGATTTCAGAATATATTCTGTAGCCAAGCTCAGTTAAGAAATCTGCCCCCCCACCTCATCAAGCTAACCGCCCACCTGCATTTCCTCGGTGCTGTTCACACTCACGCAGCCCCAGGCCAGGAGAGCAAATTCCACTGGCTTCCTCCCTCCTGGAGCCCCAAGAAGCTGCAGAGCGAGCCTGTAGCCAGCGGCTACCTGAGTCAGTGACGGAAGGGCTCTGATTCCGTGGGCGTTTTTTCCTCCCTGTTGCAATTTTTTTCCCAGTGGACCCATAATTTCACCAGCAAGTCATGATATATGGCTGTGTGTGTGTGTGTGAGTGTGAGTGTGTGGTACTCCTCCCTGTAGCAGCCACCGTGCTTCACACTGGACCGAGTACCACTTTGCACTCACACATGCTGAGATGTAAATTGCAGCAACAAGATGCTGCAGCCTCGCTTGGAGGAGGCATCCGGCCTCCAGGAGCCTCGTGAGCTTTGCATTTCTCTCAAAGGGTCGACTGGGGGGGGGGTGCCAGGAACGCCCCCCCCCCCCCCCACTAAAACTTGACATTTCTTGTACTGAGTAATATTTATCAGCTACATCAGTGCTTTACGTATATCAATTCATGTGCACTGGATGCTGTTTCCTCCCTTGTTTAGATGAGGAAACAGTCTCTGGAGGCTAGGAGACTTCCCAAGATCACACAGCTAGAGAGTAGCAGATGGAGTCCAGAGCTTGGTCGTGTGGCCCCAAGAGCCCACGAGCTTGACCTGTGTGTGGTGCCTGGGATAGGGCTGCCTGTGACCTTCGCCGCCACCTATAAGGCAGAAGCTGTTAGATCTGAGGCTCAGAGAGGTCGAGTGACTTTGCTCAAGGTCACACAGCTGGACTGGGATTCAACCCAGATCGCTCGGATGCAAAGCCCCAGCCCTCAGCCCCGTGCAAGAACCATGGCAGGGAACCATTAATAGTGGCCATCATTGTTGGGCATGTTTACCCTCATTGCTCTTTCACTGGCCTTAAAAAAAGTGGCTTTGACCCTCACGGCCCCTCGGCCTCCCGGGCCGCCCTCCAAGATTCCACCTTCACCAAGGCCTCGGTGGCGGGGGGCGGGCCCGCAGAGGTGCTGACTGTGCACAGAGCCCCCAGCCAAGCAGCCCTGGGCAGGATCACCCCCACTCTGGGCTGGAGAGCCGGGAGCCTGTCCCGCCGACAAGCAGCGGCCCCCTCCCTCCCGCCCTCTGGGAGTTGTCACGGCAACGGCGTGGGCATCTCAAAGGCGTCTCCTTCAATCATCTGGGCCTCTGATCTCCGGCAGGCCTGTAATGAAGGGACAGTTTGTTAGCGCTGACATAAACATTGGGTTACCCGAGCCGCCTATTTCATGTCGTTTAAGAAGTCAGCTCAAGCCAGCCGACAGCCGAGCAAACTGTGAAGATATTTATTTGTTCAGCTTCCTATGGTGAAAACCAATGTTTATGAAGCGAAGATTTTTTTTTTGATAGTCGTTGATTTGGGGGGCAAGGAAATAACAATATCTCAGAAAACGATCGCGAATTTTTTTTCCCTTCCGTCAACCCACGGCTAAGGCAAGCGGAGGATTAGAGTCAGAATGAACATGGGAGATCCCGTGTGTGCCAGACTGTCTGGTTTATGGAGCACTTTCTTGGCAGTGCTGCCTCAGTGATGCAACAGCTCTGAGAGGGAAGCAGAGCGTCCACTCTTGTTCTCATGGGCAGATGAGAAGAGAAACAGAGAGGTTTAGTCACATACTCAAGGTCACACAGCTGATGGAGTCAGGATAGGAACCCACCCAAGGCTTTTGATTAAAAATCCAGAGTTCTGGGGCGCCTGGGTGGCTCAGTGGTTGAGCATCTGCCTTTGGCTCAGGTCGTGATCCCGAGGTCCTGGGATCAAATTTCACATTGGGATCCCTGCTTCTCCCTCTGCCTATGTCTCTGCCTCTCTCTCTTTGTGTCTCTCGTGAATAAATAAATAAAATCTTAAAAATAAAAAATCCAGAGTTCTCTCTAGCCTGTGCGGTGGAGCCCTGCTGTAGGGTATCTAAGGAACTGAATGTATCAAACCCCAAATCTGCAGTAGTGATGGGAGGGAAGTGTGTGACCTAGATCTCTCCGTGGTTTTTCATTATCATTAACTTGATGATGTTTTTGTGGAAAGGAATGATAAGAGCATCTACAAAACCAACACTCAGCAGCTGTTGGCTTTATATTTCTTCTTTGCAGGATTCACCATTGATCAGAGCTCTGGGGTATAAGAGAAGGTTCCAGATTCTAGGGAGCTTGGCAGTGCTGGGTGTCATCAGGGCCTCCCAGTCAAGGATTTAGGGTTCCTCCATTCATCCTTGGTTTCCATCTTTGGAGCCTGTGCTCCCTGGGTTTGCAAGGTGTAGCCCTTGCTCCAGCACTGGCTGACTGTATATGACTCTGAACAAGTTCCTTAGCCGGCTTGAACCTCAGTTTTCTCATCTGTAAAATGGAGCTGACACCCCATACCTTTCTCCTAGGTTAGGATTCTGCATGGGTCAAAAAGTGCTTGCCAAACACTATAGGTGTTTAGTTCTTGGGCAGCACCACAGTGATAAAGAAAGGACCCTGGGTCAGGGTCAAGGTTCTGATTCTGAGCCTGAGTGATCTGAATGACCACATTACCTCTCTGGGCTTCCACTTGCTTGATGCAAAATGGGATGGCTGGGCTCCCCATCCTACCCTGTGCATTTTACACACCATCTCTTACAATCCTCTGGCACATGTACCCATTTTGCAGAAGAGGAGCATGAGGCTTGGCAGGGTTAAGTAACCTGTGGAAGGTCCCTGGAGTCCTAAGCGCAGGCCTGGGATTAAAATTCAATCCAGAGAGGCTCCCTTGCCTCTCTCAGAAGGGGTGGCAATCAGCCCCGTTTTGTCACAGAGGGGCTCAGCAGCGCTTTCACTTTTCATCTCCTCCAACCTGAGAGGCTTCTCTGTCCCCCCAGATTAGATGCCACGGGACACAGAGCTCCCACCTTCCGACAGAAGGAGCCAGCCCTTCAGGGGGAAAGCATCCCGGCCCCAGTCCGCAGCCACGGGGGCCAGCCGGCAGCAGGGGGCGGGGCGCCGGCCTCTTTCCTCTTGGAGCCTGTTTCTGCGGGAGCCCGGTCCCCAACTGTCCCCTGGGGTCAGATCCATCACACCACGGCCGCACTCGATCAGGCGTGCACAGCCGGAGGGTCAAGTGGCCCGCGGCTGCCGGGCGCTGGGAGCCCATCACAGCCATATTTAATTTAATTAAGGCTGTCAGCAGTATTGATTTTGGCAGTTTCAATTACTAGCCTGTTATGGTTTCTGGATCAACTGATCTGTGATGGGTCCTATCAGCAAAGACACACATTGAGGAGAGGGCCCTTCATCTCCTTTAAAACCTGACACATCCTGCCACGGGCCATAAGTTATTGCTTTTATCCAGCCCGGCTCCCCTTCCCTTCCTCATAATTAATTTCTCATTAGACAGCTCTTTATTGTTTAATTTGTGCAGTTTATAATCAAATTGGGCACATTAATTGTCGTTGAATTTAAGGCTAATGAAAAATAAAGGTTTTCAATAACTTACTCTTCCATTACTCCCGACAAGATAAAATAAAGCGCTCGGAGAAGTGTCAGCTTTTTAAATTATAAATTAGGTTTTTTAAAGAGCATGGGCATTTAAGGAGCAGTTACCACACATTTAGTAATTATAAATCCTATGCTGCAAAACAATTATTAAGATATAATTATGCTGCTTTACTCTTAGGCGGCCCAGCAGCTGGTTCAGAGCCTTATTTCCTTGTGGCGGGTAGGTGGGGGTTTCCGTTGGGTTTGAGGAGGGAAAAGATACCAGCAGAGAGCTAAGTGGGCAGACTGGGAGCCAGGGAGGCATCATGGCTTTTGACTGGATCTGATCTAGAGGATACACCCAATCTCCACTCCCGGGTGCGGAGATCTGTGTGGAAGGTTGCCTAGGGCACGTGGCTGGGCCCGGCCTGTGCCAAGTCCTGGAGACGCAGCCGTCGAGCAGCAGTGGGTCAGACAGACAGGCACACAGACTCATGGATCCACAGGTTGGCAGTAGCAAGCGAGGGAGGGATTGGATCCACCCGTGAGGGTGGCCACGGCAGGTTTCCTAGCGGAGGCACCACTTGAGAGTGAAGTCTCCGCGGGTTGGAGAGCAGCAGAAGTCCCAGCGTGAGAAGGCCTGGCTGTAGTCAGTACAGCTGGTCCTTCGGAGGACAGAAAGTGATCGGCAGGCGGGGTGGCAGGTACAGAGCCATGAGGTCATCATGGAAGGCCCGAGGCTGAAGGGACGTGGTGGGGTGGAAGCACTGGGTTGGTGTGCTGTGTGACCGGATTCTAAGCAGGGCACTAGGAGGACTCAGGCAGTTGAGCAACTACTATGCGCCAAAGCCCTGTCATGACACCGTCTCTTGTCACCCATCCGCGTTGCCTAGGGGGGTGTTTCCCATTTTGCAGACAAAGAAGCTGAAGCCTGTAGAGAGACTCCCTCAAGGCCCCGCGGCTCTCAGGTGGTAGCGCTGGATTTAAAGCTAGGCCTCTTTCACACTCCGCCTGTGGCACCTGCTGCTCCATGAGCACCTGCGGTGTGTGCGGAGCTATGACAGGGTTGCCGGAGAAACAGGTGAGGTAGACAAGGCACAACTCTCAGAGTGATGTCTGGGAGCTGGGCGTGTCACCGGAAACCAAGAGGATGAACGCGAGGAGACTAGGGGGACACGGGGCACAGTACCAAGTGTAGCACTAAAGAGCCTACATGGTCCCGCTCTGAATGCTGGCTTTATGGTGCATAAAAATAGCTTCGTGTGTGCATTGGCTCCGCCCCACAGTGCCAGGCCCTCTGGAGCACAGGTGAGGAGCAAAAGAGAGGAGGCTGACATTCCACGGGGAAAGAAGATTTCAGTGGAGAAGCTTCCGTAAGATGTGTGAGGGTTTGCTAGAGGAACAGGCTGCTCTGGGCCACTAGAAGGGTCCCCTGGGAAGAGGTGGGAGATGATCTCTCTGAGAAGTGACATTTGAGCCCTAACACCAGGGATCAGCAGGAGGCTCAGGTGAAACCACAGAAGGAGTCCGTTTATAACCTCATCCCGTGGCAGAGCTGGGCCTCTGGGAAGTCGAGGTGCTTGGCCTGTCCCGGGGGCCTTGAACAAAACACTCACCCTCTTTGGGCCTCAGTTTCCTCGTGTGTAAAAATGAGAGTCACCAGCTGCTCTAGAAGATCTCTCAGTTCCATGCAGATGAGTGACGTCTTTAAGGGCCTTGAGGGCCTCCCAGAGCCCTGGATCGAGGGACTGGGAAGTCTTTAAATAGCTGTCCACTAGTACCTGTCATCCCCACCCAAATTCCTGATGTTCTTCAGCTTGGAGATGTCTGGGTGTCCCCACCTGAAGGATTAATTCTGCCCTGCCGGGACTGCCTCTCCATCTCCATGCTGAAAGTCCTGTTGCTAGACCAGTTCCTCTGTTTCCAAGCTGGGAGTCAACAGTGGGGTGGGGATCAGAGCAGCATCTCATGTGCCCCACCTCTGCTCCCGGAGACAGGCAGACAGACAATGCATCTTTCACTCTTCAATCATTGTGTCCGCCCAAGTATACCTAAAGGCAGAGACCTTTGCCCCTTTTTTGCAGATGGGGCAACATGGTCAGTGGTTAGCAGGGAAGGGAAGGCGATCTTTCCAGTTCTCCCTATCAGACGGTATGCTTCCTGACCCAGAAGCCCAGCAAGAGGTCCTTGTGAGAAATTTCTGTTAGGCCTCAGGAAAAGCTCTCCTCCAGAGGGAGTGGTTTGCTTCTGACAACCCCTCGCCTGGCACCCTCACTTCCAGGCACAGAAGGCCCCAGATGATGGAGATGCTTGCCTGTCCCCTGGAGACTGAAGTCTGGAATCTGCAGGAGTGCTCTGTGGGGATTTAAATCTCCTAGGATTATTCCCAAACAAAGCTATCAAACAAACAGATACCATTTGTTGGGCGTGATGCTTGTAAGCGGTACAGATGACAAATAAATGATGAGTCTCAGTTTCCTTGGAGAAACTGAGGAGAGCCGTGCCCTCTTGAGGGGACAGTTCCTAGAATCAAATGCAGTGACTGTCCTGAGTTTCCTGGCCTGCACCCCGGGTGCTGCTTCCTATCCACAGCCCTCCTCAGTACCTGTGCTTTCACACTTGCTCAGGGTCAGGATCTGAGGCACGGGCACCACATCCCACCTTGCAAATGAACCAAAGGACTCATGGGGAACAGATCTCACGCCATTAGCAGGGGGCATGACAGCAGGGGACAGATGCCAAATCCACGCTTTTACCCACAGCAGTGTGAGTGTCCCCCCCACCTCCTCAGCAAGGAGTGATCAGAGGAAATGTCGAGTTCCAGTGTAGGATTGCAGGGAACCCTCCACGAGGCAGTAGCTGATCCCTTCCCAGGGAGGAGAACCTTTGCTAATCTCAAACTCATACAGGGCGTCCTGCATGGTTTCCAAAATGGTTTCCCAACCACTGTCTGCTGAGAACAAAGTGGATTCAAGTTCACATCATTATGGAGCGCCTACTGTGTGCCAGGCCCTGTAATTCCTGTTACCATAAAATCCATCCCCTTGTAAGCTATTGGATTTTAAGCAAGGGATATTGGAAGACTCTGGCAGTAGGCTCTCAAAACAGCCCTATGATCCCCACCTCCTGAGTGTGGAAGTAACCTATGACCTGCTTCTCTACCCAACAGAATATGGCAAAGCTGGTGGGCTGTACACCTGATTTTACACGTATGTGATTAGTTTACATAAGACTGTAACATCCATCTTGCTAAGCAACTCCCCAGCTGCTGGTTCTGATGACGCACACTTCCACTCTGGGGATGCCCAGGTTTGGGCAGGGACCTGCTAAGGACGTCAAGAGCTGAGTGCAGCATCCAGACGACAGTTACCAAGAATCGGAGACCCTCCGTCCTGCAACCGTAAGGAACCAAATTCTGCCAATAACTGTGTGAGTTTGTAAGTAGATTCCTTTCTGGCCAAATCTCCAGTTAAACTATTTTCAGACGTTAGAAGTCTGAAATAATGAGATGTTAAATATATGTTGGTTTAAGCCACTAAACTTGCAGTGACATTGTCATGGAGCAAAAAATAACTGATTCAGACACCATTCTCCATGGGTCTGGCACATTTCTGCACATCTTACAGTCAGGAGCTCTGATTATCTTTGTTCCACGCTATTTTTTTCAAAGATATTTGTGTAGCGAGCAGCCTCAGAAGATCAAGATACTGTCTGCCTCCCAAGCAGAGGGCAATTTGTTTGCTGTCTAGTATGATGGAGATAAATATCTCCCTCGAGGACAAAGGTTGGGGAGGTTTGCTTACCGCTCATTATAAAAGATTCAGGTTCCCTAAGCTTGGGGTTCCTTTCCTGTAATGCACCCCTCTCTGTGCAGTGATTTCTTGGCCTTGTTTCTCCACCCTGTGGGAACTGGAGAATTTGAGAAAATGACATACTGGCTATTGCTTTTGGTAATATGCTATTCTTTGTTTCTTTTTAAAAATTTTTTAAAATAGATTTTATTTATTTATTCATGAGAGACACACAGAGAGAGAGAGAGGCAGAGACACAGGCAGAGGGAGAAGCAGGCTCTATGCAGGGAGCCCAACGTGGGACTTGATCCCGAGTCTCCAGGATCACAAACTGGGCCGAAGGCAGCGCTAAACTGCTGAGCCACCCCGGCTGCCCTATTCTTTGTTTCTGATCCAAGAGTCTCATGTCTTCTACCAGCATCTGTGAAACCTTGGTGGGCTAACTCATGAGCTTGCAAAGAGATTAAAATCCCAAGCCTTTCACAGTCCTAGCTGAGGACTGACCTTATTTGAATTTTTAAGAACTCTCTGTGCGGAGGAGACAGGTAGACCAGAATGGAAGTGGGGAGACAAGGTAGGAGTTGATTGGAGTCCAGCAGGCAGAAGCCCAGGGCAGTGCCATGGATTGATGGTTCATATTCCCCTCAAAGTCTCTATGTTGAAGCTCTAACCCTCAATGTGATGGTATTAGGAGGTGGGACCTCTGGGAGGTGATTAGGCTTGGATGAGGTCATGAGGGAGAGGCTCCATGGTGGGATTGGTGTCCTTAGAATAAAAGAGACACCAGAGAGCTCTCACTCCACCCATGGGAGGGTGTCTGTCTACAAACCAGCAAGTGTCCTCCAGGATCCAAATTGACTGGCACTTCGATCTTGGATTTTCCAGCCCCCAGAACCTTGAGAAACACCCCTGGTGTGTGAGGTTCTGGTGTTTTGTGGCATCCTGAGCTAAGACAAAGGGAAGGGGCTGGGGGCAGGAGCTGGGGGGCCAGGGACAGCCCCCAGGGGGATGGTGACTCTGGCTTTGGAGGAACATCCGACAGGATGTCCTGAGGGATGAGGACCCAAGAACATGCCTGAATTCAGGGCCTGTGCACACAGAGTGAAGCAGCTCTCTTTGCTAAGATGGGGATGGAGAGGTGAGGGTGGGGAGGCAGGGGCCTGTCCAGTCTTTACGTCCTGGAGAGACACTTGCTGGGGAGCACATGGGTACCTGAGCTGGGGCTCAAGGGGGGCATGGGCTGCAGATCCAGACTCGCAAGAGAACACAGAGAGGAGAGAAGGAAGAAGTGTCTGGACGGGTCCTTGGGACATCCCAACATGTGCAGGTAAAGAAGGGTCTTGAGAACCACCAAAAGGATTGGGAAGCCCCTTTTGGGCCAGGCATTGACTCTCTTGTTTCTGGATTATGGGGGAGGTCCAGGGATTCCTGGACAGGGTCCCTGAAAAGCAGGAGGTCTTTAGGGGATTGGAGAAGCAATTTATCAACTTGTATGAAAGTATTTTCATAGTTAAACAAACAGAACAATTATATCAGTGTCCACCGAGTATCACCTTGACTTCAAGAGCCCTTGGCAGGAGTGACCTGGGCCCCTCCTACCTCAACCCAATTCCTTACATCCCCATCCCAGTGGGGAGACTGGCTTGGTTGCCAACTGGTCACCGCTTCCAGCTCCTGAATTTTCATTAAAATCCTGGGCATTTCCCCAGCGCTCAAAGGCGTCCCGATTAATTACCGGCAAGTGTTGGCTCTCCCCCCGGAAATCTGCCGCCCCAGCCTGGCTCTGTCCCCTATGATTTTATTAAAATCCACCTTGCCAGCCAGGGCCCCGAGATTTATGGCCACAGCTAATAGGCTGCCTCCCCATGAGACATAAATCTGGGGCCTGCCTAGGGAGCTGCTCGCTGCTAAGAGGCCACTTAATTGTTCCACCTAGAGGGTTCCATGAAGGAATGTTCAATTAGGCCTCTCAGAAAATTTGGAGCATTAAATGAGGTGAACAGGGATTTGGGCGCCATTCTTTTCTGAGAAGCAGCCCTTTCTTGCCCCCCTGGATCACTGCAGGCCCCGGGCCTCCGCTAGCTCTTCTCCGGCCAGGAAGCATTCTCCAGGGTCATGGAGCAGTGCTCTTAGCAGTTAGTTAGAAACAGGACGACACCGGGATTTATCGCCCTACAAAAAGTCCTTGAGACTTTCTCACCCAGAGTCAATCACTGACTGGCCTCCCTGGGTCCTTAGGTGAGCCGATTCCATTCTCAGGGCCTCCACCTCCCTTCCTCTGAGATGGGGTCACACTGTCTACTCCCTCTCCCTTCTATCTCACTGCATTGCTGGAGGATGCAATTCATTCATTCACACCTTTGTTCATCCGACAACTATTTGTGGATGGAAATCCAGCCTTCTGCGTGCCAGGAAATGTGCTAGGTCTGGAGTTCCAGGGAGAAAAAGACAAGATACTCCCCTCAGGGAGCTCCCAGTCCTGAGGAAGGCTGACAAAAGGACCCTGGACATGTGGGTTGATGTGTGCTATGATAGAGGCATGGTAGGGGACAGGATGGTGGGGATGTGCGAGCCCAGAGATACAGTCAGGGAGGACTTCCTGGAAGAGGAGACAGGAGTTATATTATTTTGTTGTGTCTGTGAGTGGCTGAGCTCCCCGGAGACATCAGCCCAGCATGTCCCATCACGGCACGTCCTCCCCAGAAGCTGATTTATGAGCACACTTTAAGACTGCCTCACTTTCACTCCAGATTAACAACCACAGGCACTGAGTTCCTTGCTATTAATTCAGAACCTGGGGCTCAGAGAGGTTGAATAACAGGTCCACGGCACAGATGGTGAGCCTGAGGCTGACAGCTCTGCAAAATGTGTGGTCAGGTCGGGGGCCTCTGATGACCATGGTGCAAAGCTCTGGAAACACGTGGTGGCGATGGCCATGGACCCCCGATCCCATTCTCTGCTGGGTCCCCCCCCATGGGAGAGGCCTTTCTTCGAGGCACCATTTCTGGATACCTGAATTGTGGCAAGCCCTGCGATGGGTCATCACTGTGTTGCCTGAGCCCAGCTGTCCGCCAGCCTGTGACCTGGCCACACCGTCCCTGGTCAGTGGAAAGAGGATCCCAGTCTTTCCCACTGAACTTACAGGCTCCTTTTCTCTCTTATCTGTGATGTCTCAAGCTCCAGGTTTGTGGAGTGTGGCGTCCAGGTAGGGCTGGATCCAGGAGTGAGCTGCCCACTGATCCCTGTGGCCCCACCCTGTGGCCTTTTTATTCCATCTCAACTCCCCATACTTCAAAATATGGCTTTGTGTTGATTTGAGGTTTAATGGCTTCCCAGTCTTCCCCAGTGCATGCACAGGACATCACACACTGGGGCTCATTCTCTAAACCCCATGCCTTGTCCCCTAACATGACAACTAGCTGAGCAGAGGGATGCCCAACAGGGGCCGAGGGGCCCCGGGCAGTCTTGTGGACTCTGTCCCCTCCTTGCCTCAGTTTCCTTATCCACCCTGAGGAATAAAACAACCAGTCTCCAAAGATGGTGGCGGGGATCCGTGGTGAATCATGGCTCAGAAAATACTTTGCAAACTGCAAAGTGCAGAGAGAACAGAAGGGATTATCATAATGCTTTGCATTTTTATTTTTAACCTGCGTGAAATTCTGGAAACCATTGGCTGCCAAGAAATGCTAAGCTGTAGTTTCTGTTCCACGGGGAAATCGGGTTTATTTTAAGTGGGGGAATTACACAGTGCACAGCTTATTTATTTGGGAAACCGGGACAGAGCCAAGGTAGCCAGCAGCCCCCCGCTCTCTCCTTGGCAGTGCCCCAGAGTTCACTCAGAGGGTCTGTTGCTCACGGTTGAGGCACTTTCCAGAATGGGAACGAGGCTGTCTCTGCCCCAGGCCACTGCCTCCCTCACCTCCCTCACCTCCTTGACCTGTCAGGTAGGCCAGCCCTGAACACAGCTCCCCTACAGATACTAACTCTGCGCACCAGAGGAAGCCTGGCTGCTGGCTTCCCTCGCACGGAGAAGTAGCAACAGCTACGGGGTCTCCCAGCAAGCCCACAGGACGGCAAGTTTCGCCTCCCTCACCCTCTTCAGGAGGAAACACTCGTTCTTAGCTGTAGGGAGGTAGGTGGCCGAGGCGGTCTCCTGAGTCCCTCTCTCTCAGCTGGAGAGCCATCTTGCTCCAGGGGGCGAGGGGGGGCAGCCCTCATCCAGGGAGGGGGACAGTTCTGTCCGAAGGTCCCTCCTCGGGAACCCAGGCTGCATCTGCGGCATCTCCGGATCCCCTTCTCTCTCCCCACTAGCATCTCCTGCACAGGCACGGCAGGGTGTTTCCCAGGGAGCCAGACCTGTGGCAAACACTCAGAGGGGCTGTTCCCATTTCAGAGATGAGAAAAGCAAGGCACGTAGGGTTGAGATACTCACTTTAGACCTCATAGCTGAAAAGCGGAGAGCAGAGGCCCTGTGGCTCCCAGGGAGCGCAGCTCAGCACTCACATCAGCAAACAGCCACTGTGCGCCCCAGCAGGTGCCAGCACTTCCCAGCCTTCCAGACCCCGGGGCCTCCCTCGCACTGGAGAGTGTGGAGTGTGCACCAGGCACCACAGTGACCACCCGGCCACACTGCTGTCCTACTCAGCTGTCCCTTCCTCACTCTCTTCCCCACAGCTCCCACAACGCTGGGTCACAGCCCCTGCTGGCCTTGGCCAGGTGACTCCTGACATTCTCTTTGCCAGAGGAGAAGGGGGGGGCGTCTGCACTTGTCCTCAGGCCTCGGATAACTGAGACAGCCTCTGCAGACCCTGAGCTCACAGTCAGGGGTTCAGTGTCCCAAACGTGGGTCACCAGGCACAGTGCTGGACCCTGTCCCTGCCGTTGGTCCCTGCCTAGACTTAATGTAATACTGCTCGCTGCCAAAACACGCCTGGGCCACCAGCAAAGAGTGGCTCAGAGTGGTAGGGAGAGGCCCTGCCTGGGTCAGCTTTCTTCTGCTCCAGCAGCTATACAGGCTCCGTGGAACTAACTGGGCTCCTAGCTGCAAGGAAGTCTGGGAAATGTAGTTTTTTTTTTTAGCTTGCCAGCCTCTGTGGTTCCGGAGAGGTCAGCCAGGGCCAAGCAACTGCACCAACCTGTCCGTGCCTGCTGTGGTTTTCTCTGTGGTTCTGATCAGCATCCCACGTTCCTCATGCATTTATGTTCCTTGCCTTCTCCTGCTGGAGTGCAAGTGCCTTCTGATGCACCCCCAGCACCTCTCCAGGGCAAGCCTAGGGTGGGTGTTCAATGAGTATGAAGGAGTGGTTCAAACCATTGCAACTGCCTCCCACAGATTGGCCTTTCACCATTTTACCCTCCACGCAGTTACAAGAGACCCCTTCCCCCAGAATAGACTCACTCAATCTCTTCCCTGCTGAGGAATTCCTGCATGGCTCCCAGTAGCCCAGGGACCAAGTGCAGACTCTCCTCTGCCAGCCCGCAGAGGCCCCTTTATTCCAGACCCTGCATTCCCAGCCTCACCAGGCATGCACCCCTGCCTGCTCACTCTGGCTACCCCCAACCCCACCCCACTGCACCCACAGCAGCATGTTGCTTCTCTGCTCATGTAGTTTCCTCTGCTGGGATGTCCTGCTACACTTTTTTGAGGGGCAGACTCCTGGGCTTCAAAGCCCAGACCCCAACTCCCCTCCCCAGCAAGGTTGTAGCTTTCTAGTCACACTTTTTTGTTTCCTTGCTTGTCTCTTCTCTAGAAAGTCAGCTCTTAGATAGAGACCAGTGACTCCTAGCAAGCTCTGCAACCCCAGAGCCCATGCCTGGCACAAAATGTGTGTGCTAGAAATGCTGAATGGATGGATGGATGGATGGATAGATGTGCAGGACAAGTTCTAAGAACACCAAGTGTTGGGATTCCTGGGTGGCTCAGTGGTTTGGCACCTGCCTTTGGCCCAGGGTGTGATCCTAGAGTCCCGGGATCGAGTCCCGCATCGGGCTCCCGGGATGGAGCCTGCTTCTCCCTCTCTGCCTGTGTCTCTGCCTCTCTCTCTCTCTCTCTCTCTCTCATAAATAAATTTTAAAAAATCTTTAAGAACACCAAGTGTCTATGTGGCTTGAACTTAGGATTCGGGACATGTTCATGGAATTATTTTCAAACCAACTTCCTGACTTGATCCTCACCTATGGTGCCATGAGGTCATCAGGGCGGTTTTTCACTCCCATTTTATAGGCAAAGAAACTGAGGCCAGAAAAGGTTTAAGCCACCTACAGAGCAAGTGGCAAAATGGAGGCCCGAGCAATGACTTCATGACTCCGGAGGCAGTGCTCCTGGCTCAGCTCGCCCCAGGCAGCATGAAGTGCAACAATTTAGACTTCACTGAGAGGGGCCTTTTGATCCAAATTATATGGCCCTTTCTGCTCCGGAGCAATTAACACGGAGCCGCCGGATGGCATTCGCAGCCGGTGTTGCCAGCGTGGGCGACAGGGAGGCATCATTATCTGGTGCCACGCAGCCGGCCCAGCCCTGCCTGCGACCCAGGGCTACAGCGTGTGGGCCTCAGAGCCCCAGACGTCCTGGCTCAAATGTCCCCTGCTCAGAGAGGCCCATTCTGACCACCTATTGAGACCTGCCCCCAACCCCCAGCCAACTCTCCTCTCTGATTCAAGTCTACTCTCTCCATCACCCATGCTTCCCTAGCACCTCCCGTGGAGTCTGGCTCGCAGTAGCCGCTCACAAGAGACTGGTTGAGGGAATGAATGAATGCATGCATGCATTCACAAATGCTGGCACGCCACTAGCTTGCGGGGGCGGGGTGACCTCGAGCAACCTATCTACCCCTAGGTAGAGCCTACCCCTCTCCAGGCCTCTGCGTGCACTTCTGTAGAGTGGGGACAGGCACTGCTATATGACCCAGGGACTAAATCTCCCGAGAGAACCGAGTAGAAGTGCTTGGCCCGAGACCTGGCACTTAGTTGGGTCTCAGAATTTTTTCTTGTCCTCCCCGACCCCCCACCCAGCCTGCCCAATTTCTGTAGTGCACCTGAGTCATTTAATACCATTTCACATCTCTGAGTTAGTGACTATCTGAGGGTAGAGGGAATAGGGGGTCATCTACTACTGGGGAGCAAAGGACCCCAATGTTAGTAGGTTAAAACAATGGCTTTATTCCATGTGATGATTTAGGGATCAGAGATCTGGGCAGGGTTCCTCAAGGCAATCCTTATGCTCTGTGTGGCCTTGACTGGGTCACGTAGGGGTGCTCAGCAGGTTGCTGGGCTGGGCTGGGCTGGGGGAGATGTGCCACACAGAAAGACAAGTTCAAGGCAATCCTCTTTACATGTGGGCTCATTAGCCAAGTCCCTGCAGATATGGATGGAGTGGCAGGGGAAGCAAAGGTCTTCATCACAGGAGAGACTCTAGTGAAATGACGCTTGCAATGTCATCTCCAGCAAGCCACTCTTCCCCTCAACTCCAGGGCTCACTGGGCTAAAGCCACAGACCCCCATCCCTCTGCTCAAGGCAGATCAGTTCCCAAGACCATCTGACTTTCTTGGTTGTAAG
Source organism: Canis lupus familiaris (assembly GCF_011100685.1). NCBI lineage: Eukaryota > Metazoa > Chordata > Mammalia > Carnivora > Canidae > Canis > Canis lupus. The sequence goes on along the minus strand of NC_049224.1, from coordinate 70,763,414 downwards.
CAATACAATCTAAATGTTTGCTTGTTCGGTGAGGCCCCCAGGATATAGCCTCGGAGACACTCGTTTGCAAGCTGCTCAAGGGACAGAGGAGCCACCAGGGCACTACCTCTTTTCCAGGAGCGAGGGGAGCAGCCAGGGCAGAGGAGAAACTGAATGACATGTGAAGCAGTATCAGGAGGCCTTTCGTCCACTGGCAGCTCTGCTGCGATAACTTTTAGAATAGTCCAGAACAAAGGCCAGGCTTCTGCCCCTGGCAGTGACCAATCAGGGTGGCCTGCCCCAGGCAATTAGGTGTAGATGCCGTCAGCAAGAGGATGGGGTTCTGGGTGGAGTGATGAGGGCGACAGGAGCAAGGTAGTGGCAGCATGTCACAGCATCCAGTACAATTGCAAAGGAGATTGCAAAGACCCTTACTTAGTCAGCTCGAGCCACAGTGACAAAATACCAGAGACTGGCTGATTTAACAGAAATTTATTTTCTCACCATTCTGCAGGCTGGAAGTCCAAGAGCAAAATGTCAGCACAGGGGCTCCTGGATGGCTCAGTCGGCTAAGCACCTGCCTTCAGCTCAGGTCATGATCCCGGGGTCCAGCTCCCTGCTCAACGGGGAGCCTGCTTCTCTCTCTCCCTCTGCCACTCCCCCTGCTTGTGCTCTCTCACATGCTCTCTCTCTGTCAAATAAATAAATAAAATCTTTTTAAAAAGTGTCAGCATGGTTGGATTCCAGTAAGACTCTCTTCCTGACTTGCAGACAGCCACCTTCTTTCTGTGTCCTCACATGGCAGAGAGAAACACAGAGAAGGCCACCAGTCCAACAGGTTAGGGCTCACCCATTATGATCCCATTTTACCTTAATTACCTCCTAGAAGTACCATCTCCATATACAATCACCTTGGGAGTCAGGGCTTCACCGCATGGATTGGGGGGAAGACATAAATCAGTTTATGACATGAAGTTTTCAAAGATGCATTATTTCCCAAAAGTGGATAGAAGTGTGGAAATGTTTTTCTTCAGTTCCTGCTGTTGCTGTAACAGATTATCACAAATTTAGTAATTTAGCACAGATTTATGATCTTGTAGTTCTGGAGGTCTGAAATCTGAAAATGAGTCCAATGGGGCTAAAACCAAGGCGATTTTCCTTCTGGAGGCTCTCGAGAGAACCAACTTCCTTGCTTTTTCCAGCTTCCAGGGGCTTTTATGTCCCTTGGCTAGAAGTTCTTCTAATCCTCAATGACAGCATGCAGCAACTCCTCTCCCCTCTGACCTCTGTTCTCATCCTCACATCTTCTCCTTCCACATCTGACCCCTTCCTTCCCTTTATAAGGACCCTTGTGATTACATTGGGCCCACTCAGCATAATCCAGGATAACCTCTGCCTCTCAAGATTGCTAACTAAGGTCCCATCTGAGACGATGCCTTCCCATGGAAAGTGATGTGCTCACAGGTTCCATGGTCATCTTTGGGACTTCAGTGTTTATGTTTTTTAAAGATTTTATTTATTTATTCATGAGAGACACACAGAGAGAGGCAGAGACACAGGCAGAAGGAGAAGCAGACTCCCTGTGGGGAGCCTGATACGGAACTCGATCCCAGGACTCTGGGATCAGGCCCTGAGCTGAAGGCAGATGCTCAACCACTGAGCCATCCAAGTTCTCAGAACTTCAGTGTTTTTCAAGAATTTCTTCTGCCACAAGCAAAGCTGGGGATGCACAACGATTTGGAGGAATGAAATCCAGAACATTCGGTAGAGCACATCCACTGCGCTGAGACAGCAGAGGAGCTTTCAAGGACAGTGATTTGAGAATCTGCCATAGCAGAGGCCCCTTTGGAGGGCTGATGAATTCCTCAAATGTATAGTAAAAAAGGGATGCCATTTCTGTGGGGATGTCCTGTTGTCCTCTACCTTGTCAGAATCTCCAGAAGGACTGATGACTCTCAGCTGTCTTGACCAGTCTCGGGAATCGGTTTACAATTTTAATAGGACCAAATTGTGTGAAATATTAGATAAACCTTTTCATAATTTAAAATTTTATTTATCAGATAAAAACCAATTATCCTCCTCCTGCTCCACATTATTTACTATCATGTTTGGGTATCTGTCCCGGAACCCTGCATCCCTAATAGCCAGGTGCTCCTGCCTGCAAACAGTAGCTGAGTCCAGAGTCTCAATGAGGCACAGGGGAGCAGAGAACAGTGTGGCTGGGGCTTGGGTCAGAAAGAGGTCACAGATGAGATGATTCCGAGATGAAACGAAGCTGGCCTGGCTACCAAAACAGGCAGCGTGTATCAGGGAGCAGGTTCATGAGAGTGTAGGCACTGAGGCATGAAAATGCCTGGAAGGTTCTAGAAAGTTCTGGAAATCTAAGCTGTCCCAAAAGGGTGAAAAGTGGTAGTAGGGGTTCTAGGAATGAGAAGGAAGGAAAGCACACTGCAGCTCAGGTTGGAGGTTGTAGGCAAGAGCCACGGAGCTTCCCATAGAGAACTCTTTTGGAATAGAAGTCTATAAACAGAATGTGGTTGCTTTCAGCTCCTTGAATCAGGGGCAACAAGACATAGGATGAGGAGTCAGTGGAGGATCATGGTTAGGAGCACCGGGTCCTGGGCTCCATGCTTGGGTTCATATTCTGAGCTTGACCATTACTAGCGGTGTGACTTTGAGCAAGTTCCTTCACCTTTCTGTGATTCTATTTCCTTATCTGTAAAATGAGGACAATACAGTGCCCATCTGGGAGGCTGGGATGTACCGAGCCAGCTCCCAGAGACCTCTAAGTCCAAGGCTTGACCAGGAGAGGCATTCAGACATCTGGTCTTGCTGCTCTCTACTCAGGAACCATTTTACTTTGGACTAGTTTCCTCTTACTGAGAAGGATGTCATGTTTGAAATTCATAATTTGTGTGGTTACAGCCCTTTTATCCATTATTTCTGTCTTTCTTCCAACAACTTTAAAAATAAAAATCAGGTCCGTTGGTGTATAATTGACATGCAATGAATTGCATATATTTTCAGTGCGCAATTTTGTGGAATATTAACATATGCATATGGACATGAATCTACCATCATAATGAAGTTAATTACCATAAAACACATCACTCCCTCAATGTTCCCTGCTGCTTCTTCAGAATCCCTTCTTGCTCCTCTCCACACGGTACTCCTCGCAACCACTGATCTTTTTACTACAGATTTCCTAGAATTTTATGTAAAATGGAATCATACAGGATGTACCCTTTCTGGCTGGCTTCTTTCCCTTGGGGTAATGAACTTGAGATTCATCTTTGTGGTTGCTTATATCATTTTTGCATGCATTTACCTGCTGATGGACATGTGGTTTGTGTCCAGATTGGGGCTATTGCAAACAAGCTGTTACGAACTTTCATGTGTAGTTCTGTCTGGATATATGTTTTCATCCCTCTTGCCCCAAAACCTTGTAGTAGAATGCGTAAGTTGAACGGTGATGTAACTTTTTGAGAAACTGCCAAACTGTTTTCCAAAGTGGTTGAAAGTTTTCACACTCCTCCAAGCAATGTATGAGGCTTTGGTTGTTCTGCATCTTCTCCTGCACTTGGTATGGTCTGTCTCTAATTTTAGCCATGCTAGTGGGCATGTAGTGGTGTCTCCTTGTGGTTTTAATTTTCACTTCCCAATGATTAATGATGTTGGGTGTTCTTTCATGTGACTATTTGCCATCTGCATTTCTTTGGTGAAGTGACTTTTTATGTCTTTCGCCCATTAAAAGCAAAATAATTTGTTGACACAAGAAACAAGTGTTGGCAAGGATATGGAAGAAAAGGAACCCTCATGCACTGTTGGTGGGAATGCAAATCGGTATAGCCGCTGTGGAAAACAGTATGGGAGTTTCTAAAAAGCTAAAAATAGAAATATCATATGATCCAGGAATTCTACTCCTGGATATTTACCCAAAGAATATGAAAACACTAATTTGAAAAGATATATGCACCCCTATGTGTATAGCAGCATTATTTACAATAGCCAAGATATGGAAGCAGCCTAAGTGTCCATCAATAGATGAATGGATAGAGAAGATGTGATTATATATGAATATTATTCAACCATAAAAAAGGAGATCTCGCCATATTTGCAGCAGCATAAGTGGACCTAGAAGGCATTATGCTAAGTGAAATAAGTCAATCAAAGAAAGACAAATACCATATGATTTCACTCATATGCGGAATTTAAGAAACAAAATGAATGAACAAACAAACAAAAAAGAGGCAAACCAAAAAAACCCAGACTTTTAACTATAGAGAACAAACAGGTGGTTGCCAGAAGGGGGATGTGTGGGAGGTTGGGTGGAATAGATAAAGGGAATTATACAAGTATATTCCCCTCGATGAACGCTGAGAAATGTACAGAACTGTTGAATCATTTTATTGTCCACCTGAAGCTAACAAATCCTTTTCGGTCAGATTATTTACAAAAAAATTTACCCAATTTGTGGCTTGCCTTTTTATTTGTGTGAATGTCTTTTGAAAAGCAAATTTTTTTATTCAATGAAAAACAATTTGATCTTTTTCTTTTATAGTTTGTGGCTTCTGTGCCCTATTTAAGAAATCTCTGCCAAATCCGCAATCACCACGATTTTCTACTACATTTTCTTCTTGGAGTTTTATAATTTTAGCTGTTACATTTAGATTTGTGACCTATTTTAATTTGGTTTTAGCATGTGCTTTGAGGTAAATGTCAGGGTTCATTTTCTTGCATGAGGCTATCCAATTGTCACAGCTTCATTTTTTGAAAGATCATTCTTTCCTCATTGAATTGCCTTGGTGCTTTGGTAAAAATCGGTCATTGGGCTTATTTCCAGGTCAGAAAGAGTAAGTATCTGTCTCTTCCTCTGAATGTAACTATAAAACCTGGACAGAATGCATGCAACAGCTGTGCGGGACTCTGAAAAGGAAATACATAGTGGAGGATAAATGAAGAAAGCTGGAATTTGAAGGACCACTGAAAAATGAATTTACCATTTTTAAAAATGCATCCGGAAACCCAAAAATGAGACCACTGTGGCCCAGAAAGCTCTCCAAGAAGGCTCTACCTCCAGCTCTTAGAGTAAGAATTCCAAACCCTCAGGGCAAGTATGAATTTCCCTGGGTTTTCTCATTCTTTCACACTCCCTCCTCAACACCCAAGAAATCCTAAGGCAGTAGCAGAAGCTCTAGCAATGAGACCCTGCAAGAGCCAAATCTGAGGATGCAGAATCTCTTCTTCCCATTTCTGGAGCTGTGGTCCTAGGTGTGTTCAAGCCTCATTGCTTTTTTCTCTCTCTGCCCTTCTGTCTCTTGGCTACAGATGAGGAAGTATAAAAAAAAGAGTAGATTAATTCATGTCTCAGCCTTCTGGCCAGAAGATTGAAAAAGGAAGCCCTGGAAATTTGAAAGCACTTGGAAAATCATGGAGAGGGAAGGACTTTGGAAAGTGACCTCACAAAGCTCTTTCTGAACTCCTGGATATATACTCCTCCTCCCACCCTCACTCCCATGCCCCACCTGTGGGGGCAGATCTTTTCTTATACTGTCTAGTATATCTTTGAGAACCAAAGTAATAAATAGACCACCACCCAAGGCTGCCCCACCTCTTATGCTAACCAACACTAAGCATTGGACAGGGCACATGTGGGATGCATTGCAAAGACTCAGTAGAAGCTCAGACCATTGATTTGAGTTCCTTCTTCTTTTTATAAAATGCACTTATTATAAATTTACCCCTAAGCATTGCTTTGACTGCATCTCATACATTTTGATAAGTTGTGTTTTACCTTTTCAATCATCTCAAAATACTTTCTAATTCCTCCTTTGATTCCTTCTTTGACCTACTGGTTGTTTAGAAGAGTGGTATTTTGTTTCCAAATATCTTTCTGTTATTGGTTTAGAATTTAACTCTGTTGTGATCAGAGAATATACTTTATATGATATGAATCCTTTTATATTTATTGAGACTTGTTTTATGACCCAGAATATGATTATTTTGGTAAATACTCCATGTGCACTTGAAAAAAATTATTTTGCTTTTATTGGATGGAGTATTCTAGAAATATCCATGAGATCAACTTAAGTGATGGTTTTCACATCTTCTATGTTATCGGTGATTTTTGTTCTTTTCTTTTAATATTTAATTTATTTATTCATGAGAGACACACACACACAGAGGGAGAAGCAAGCTCCCCAGAGGATCCTGATGTGGGACTTGATCCCAGGGCCCCAGGACCATGACCTGAGTCAAAGGCAGATGCTGAAACACTGAGCCACCCAGATGCGCCAGTGATTTTTGTTCTAATTGTTCCAGTAGTTACTGAGAGGGGATGTTCAAATTTGTGACTAATTGTACATTTGTCTTCTTTTCCTTTCAGTTCTATCTTTTTTACTCTATGTATCTTAAAGTTAGATAAGTAGGGGGATAAATATTAAAGATAGTTATTTACTCCTCACATATAACCCCTTTATCTTCTTAATTCTCTTTATCCTTGGTAACATGATTTGCTCTGAAATCTCCTTTGGTATTAATATAGCCACTCCAGTTTTGGGGGGTTGGGGTGGTGGTGGCTACTGGTAGTATGGTCTTTTTCTATCCTTTTATAAAAACAAATTTGTATGTTTACACTGGGTTTCATGTAGGAAACATATAGTTGGGTTTTGCTTTTTAAGTTCAGTCTGACAATCCCTGCCCTTTAATTGGTATGTTTATTAGCTCTTTTACATTTAATGTAATTATTTATATGGTTGAGTTTATTTATTTATTTATTTTAAAGATGTTATTTATTTATTTATTCATGAGAGACTCAGAGAGAGAAGTAGAGACACAGGCAGAGGAGAAGCAAGCTCCCCACAGGGAGCCTGATGTGGGACTTGATCCCAGGACCCCGGGATCACAACCTGAGCCAAAGGCAGAAGCTCAACCACTGAGGCACCCAGGTGCTCTTATATGGTTGAGTTTAAATCTATCATCTTACTATTTGTATTTTAATTGTGTCCTCTGTTCTTTGTCCTCCCTTTCTTCTTTTTTCTGTCTTCTTTCTTTCTTTCTTTCTTTCTTTCTTTCTTTCTTTCTTTCTTTCTTTCTTTCTTTTTTTCTTTCTTCTTCTCTTTCTTCCTTCCTTTTTAAAATGATGCCATTGTAGTCCCTTTGTTGGTTTCTTTGTTATAACTCAGTTTTATTTCTCTAGTGATGCTGAAGGGCTGAGAATTTACATTTATAATTTATCACAGTTTAATCATGTTATACTACTTCACATATAAGACAAGAATCTACCTCCTCCTGGCCTTTGTGGTTGTCATTGTCATGCATTCAATTTCTCCCCAAGTTATAAATCACATGATACTTAGTTACTATTTTGCCTTTAAATTTTTAGTTATGTTTTAAAGAGATCAAAAATAACAAGTAAAAAAGAAAGTCTTAGACTTACCAACATATTTACCATTTCTGGTGCTCTTTTTTCCTTTGTGTAATTCAGGTTTCCAACAACTACATTTTCCTTCTGCCTGAATGATTTCTTTTAATACTTCTTGTAGCGCTGCTGTGCTGCTTTTAATTTTCATGTGTCCTTTTTGCCTTTCTTTTTTATTTCACCTTTCTTTTTTAAAAAAATATTTTCACTGGGCATAACATTCTAGCTGCTGGGGTTTTTGTTTAGTACTTGAAAGATTTGCTCCACTTATTTCTGGTTTGCATTATTCCCAATGAGTAATCTGCTCCTATTGTTCTCATTGTTCTCTACACAATGTGTCTTTTCATCACCAACTATTTTTAAGATTTTCTCTTTATCACTGGTTTTAAGCAATTTGATTATGATGTGCCTCACTAAATTTTTCTTGGTGTTTCTTGTTACTTAGGGTTCATTGAACTTCCTGGCTCTGTGGGCTAAAAGTTTCATCAAATTTTTAAGTTTTTTGGGATCCCTGGGTGGCGCAGCGGTTTGGCGCCTGCCTTTGGCCCAGGGCGCGATCCTGGAGACCCGGGATCGAATCCCACGTCGGGCTCCCGGTGCATGGAGCCTGCTTCTCCCTCTGCCTGTGTCTCTGCCTCTCTCTCTCTCTCTGTGTGACTATCAAATGAAAAAAAAAAAATTAAAAAAAAAATTTTTTAAGTTTTTTTTAGCTATTAGTTCTTCTGATATTATTTCTTTTATTCTGTCTCTCCTCTCATTTGCAGACTACAGTTACACATATGTTACCATACTGGAGGCTGTACCACAACTCACTGATGCTCTGATTATTTTTTTTCCAGTCTTTTTCCCTGTCAATGTTGTAGTTTTGGATAGTTTCTACTAGTATGTCTTCAGGTTTACTAATCTTTTTTTCTCTTCTGCTCCTAATCTGCTATTAATCTTCCAGATCTCAACATGTTCAAACTTTCCTCTACTTTCCTGGACATGATTATTGTAACAGTTTTAGGATATTTGTCTCTTAATGTTATCAACTGTGCCGTTTCGTGTTCTGTAGAAACAGATAGAATATAGAAACTGATATTTCTCATCATGGATTGTATTTTCCTGCTTTCTTTGCATGTCTGATAATTTTTATGTCATATATTATTGGTTTTATTCTTGTATGTGCTGGACATTTAATATTCTATGAGCTTGGGGTTTTTTTCTGTGACACAGTTAAGTGACATAGAAACCATTTTTCCTTTTGGCACACATTTTTAATATTTGTTAGATGGTATGAAGGCAGACTTTAGAGCTAATTTTACCCACTCTTGAGGCAATCAATACATTTCTGTGTATTCTACTTGATGACCTTTGAATTGTGAAGTCTTTCCATTCTAGCTGGTGAAAACAAGATATTTCTGTTTCAGCTCTAGGGATTACTTCCTCTGAATCCTTGAGAAGAATGGTATCCTTGGGAGAGGATGGTATCCTTGCACATGTGTATTGAGCAGTACTCAGATGAAGACTTGAGAGAGATCTTTAGATCTCTATACATCCTCTCCTCACTACTATTCTGCTTTGCAAGACACAGTCATCTCATACTCCTGAACCCCTAACTCCATTCCTCAGCTCATGAGTACCTGTCAAATTTTGCCTGGGTTCTACCTCCCTGTACTGGTCTCTGGCAATAAGTTGGGGTAATTGCAGAGAACTCCTTGTTTGTCTTCTCTGTCTCAGGGTGCTGTCTTGTGCTGCTTGATGTTTGATATTTGAAAACTGTTGTTTCTCATGCTTTGTCTGGATTTGTAGTTGTTTCAATGGGAGGCTAAATCTGATTCCTATGACTACTTTTTTTTTTTTTTGCAAGAAGCAGAAACTTTCTTATAACATCTTAGGTATTTTTTTTTCTCCCCTTTAACTAGCCAAAAAATTGAGGTTCAGAGAGATTCTGAGACATTCCCATGGTCACAAAGCTGGGATGTAGGAGTACTGAGTCTATAAAACAGAATCCGTGCCTTGGAGCCTTGTGTTTTCCTAATGCTCCCCATGTTGATAACTGTCAAGAAATTGACTAGGGATGGGCATGAAAAACCAAATTTCATATATTAGAATTATTGTTGCACAAGTCTATTTGGACCATTTAACCCAATGGATCCTATTAAAGATTTAGAGAATGTTATGGACTTTCTTCCCAGAAAATTTTGTGTATATATTCCTAATTTTGCATACAACTCTAGGAACTCTTTGACCCCACTCTGGTAGAGATGGCTGGGAGTCTATTCAGTATCTACTTCCCTTCTTTCTTTCCAAGGGCATTCCAATCTCATTGGGAGGTAGCAATGTACCTACCAGCTCAAATACAAATGCAATTTCCCATCTTTTCTTGGAGTTTGCAGTGGCCAGTGAAAACTCTGGGGAAGATCTTCCAAGCAAAGGTCTTAAATAGGAATGAACAAGCTGGCATGCATACATTTGCCCTTTCTTGCTGCTCAGAAGGACTTCATGAAGGTAGGGGTGGAGGACAGACCCATGAACATGGGGCTGTAGATAGTGGAGTTGAGTGGGGAGGAGGCATGAGCCCTGATGAATCCTGGATCCTGGACCAACTATTCCCAGCATTCTTGTGTGAGAGAAAAATGAATTCTTTTTGTCTATACCTTGCAAAAAGGTGACCACATCTCACTGGACTTCTTAAGGAGAGCAAAGGCTTTGTCTCCTTCACTGTAACTTTCAGGGAGACAAGCATAAGGCCAGAAGCATGGTGGGGATGTGGTAAATGAAAATGAAAGAAGATGATACTTAGAAAGTAAAATGCGACACAACATAATCATCCATCCACAATTGAAACATGAAGAAGCTGATCAGGTTAGTCCCAACAGAGAGCAAAGCGTTGCAGAAACAAGACATGGGAGAAGTTGGTCATAACACAGTGTAGGCAACTGGGACCCAGGCTCAGATCCTCCTAGCTCTACCAAGAGCTCCAGCAAATCACTCTTCCTTTCTGAACCCATGTTTCCATCAGACTAAAGGGACTATGGTTTTCAGCCTTCCAAAGTTTTCAACCTTGACTTTTTCCTTAGCTCTCAAATAATAAGTCCAATGGCTTTGTTATGGATTTACCTCATCTCTATAAAGGTACATGAAAAATTTTAAGTCACACTCTCCTTAGCAAAATGGAGTCAGACTTGTACCCCTTGATTCTGTAAGTCAGCCTCCTTTCCCATTGCTGATGAGAACTCACTTCTCTTGAGAGTTAGGACTGTAGGCTCCAGTGAAGAAAATGATATGATCCATTTATATGCATGGAGGCATTCTAGGTCTGGGGAGCCAGGAGGTTTGCTCAGTTAGGTAACATGCAGCCACTCAGTGTGTTCTACTGGAAAGGCAGTAAAGCATAGTGGCTAACAGTCCGATGGACCAACATGGTTTCAGATGCTATCACCAAGGCTCAGGAGCACAGACTGGTAGCACAGAGATAAAGTCAGCATCTTCCTGAGAGGAATTAGGATCATAAAGATAAAGGTATTAGGTGCCCATGATACCAAGCTTTTGGCACATTACCTGGAGCACAGAGGGCTCTAAATGCTAACTCTTAAAATGCTGTGTGCCTGACAGTGTGCTGAAGGATATGGAGGGAGAGGGGATTAGACACATTCCTGAATGCCTTTACCATACTGGGCAGTGTGTTGGATGCTTCACAGTCCCCACCTTTGAAACTCTTACAGCTTATCAGGAAGATCTTTTTATTTCATCCCATTTCATTTTTCGCTATATCTCTGCCAACTAAGATTTATTACTTCCATTTTCATTTTTTATGAGATGAAGACATTGGCTGGGAGAGGTAAAGTCATTTGCCCAAGGTCACACAGTTGTTAAGTTGCAGGGCCAAGTCTGGTGGCCCTGACATGATGTGGTCCTTGCCTTTAGTGACTTGTCCATCTATTTAGTAGGATAAGAACAGCCCAAACAATACGAGGCCCTACAGAACATGCTACTTTGTAATGCAAATGTATGAACGTTCTGGAATGCAGATTGGAGGAGTCTGGGAAGTCTCATTGTTGGAAAAAGCATGAAGGAGGAGGAGGAAGTCATTCTAGGAAGCAGGATTTTCATGAGCAAAGTCACAGGGATGGAATTTAGCCTAGGATGATAAGGGGACATAGCAAGAGATGGTTTGGTGTGAAGAATCCAGATTTTGGAGGTCCAGACTAAAGGGCTTTCAAAATTTTAGCTTAGTCTCTTAGCCATTAGTGGGAACCACTGGATGTTTTCAAGCATAAGTACATTGTGATGACTATGGTGAGTTTGCAGGAAATCACCTGGTGTTGTACGCAGGATGAACCACATAGGGGAAATGGTAAATAGTCGGGGTCCTGTAGCAGGAATAAACAAACAAAAGAAGCAAGTCACACTGAAGGGATGAAACTTGGATGAGGAAGTGAGGAAGAATGGAAGAAGGAGGAGTTCATAACTTAAAAACATCAGGGAGCCTGAGGAGGACTTTGCTGCAACAGGTCTGATTTGTTTCTTTTGCATGATACATTGGAGAACTTTCTTTGTAGTCTAAATAGTAGAGAAGCAAATGGTAGAAGGAACAATGTGGTGTGGTGCCCAAGAGAAGGCTGGGAAGTGGAACAGATATGGAAGCTGATTCTACCGTTTAACAGCCATCAACCTGATCAAACCTCTGGGGGCTTCAGTTTTCTTATCTATAAATTAGAAGAAATGAAAAATATAGTTCTTTATACAACTGATGTGGGGATTAAAAAAGAGAATGTAAGGTGATTAATACAACACCAGAGCATAATAGTGATAGTGCTCAATGATGGTAATTACTATTATCATCACCTACATCATCATCATAATTTCAGTAATTATCATAATCACCACCATCACTATCACTATCATCACTACCATCACCACCATCACCATCACCACCACCATCACCATTACCACCACCAGTATCACCACCATCACCATCTTCACCACTATTACCATCATCATTATCACCATCGTCATCATCATCATCACCATCACCATCACCAATCACCATTACCACCAGGATTGGAAGAGCTCTTGGAGGTTCCCTAGTCCAACAGCTCTTATTTTACAAAAGGGGAAACAGATCCAGAAACTTATGCAGTGAGTTAATGGCAGGGCTGGAGCTAGAACCAGAAACTCCTAGCTCCTGGTCCAGTGCTCTTGTCCCTGTCTCCAGGCCGCGTGAGAAATGTGTTGAGCAATAAGCATTCTTCACAGGATAGATGATTCTTTCCTCTCCCAAGTGACCCAACTCCCCCACTTCCTTGTGTCATCATTCCACAGTCCTCTGTCTATTGCTTTTAGACCCTTAACAGGCAGCAAAAGTGAGGATGTTTCCAACAAATTGATTGTTTTTAGTAGAAAGAATTTTTTTTAATGAAACAAAAAAATTAAAATAGACTGGAACCATTTTTCTTGGAGGCCTCCTCAATTCAAAAGCTGAAGTTCTGGCACATGTGGAAGAGAAGCTAAAGCAATGGCAACTCCTATAGAAAATTCCCCCATGCATGCTCTTTAAATTCTTACAACACTCTCAAAGAACTCCTACAGAATTCCTGAGCAGTCTGCATGGGATTTTTGCAGAGGCTCCTCCTAGGATATTTTATAAACCCTCTGGAAGTCCTGCTGCACTTTCTTAGGTTGCTCCCAGTCATGCCACTTTCTCATGGAACTCCAGAAGTCTCATGGCATGATCATAGAAGACCTGTGGAATTCTCAATGAATTTTCAAGAAAACCTCCCAGAGTTGCCATGTGATTTGTGATGAATTCTCACAGAAATATCCTGGAATTCCTACTTGAAATGCTCCCTCAACTTCCATGGCATTCTTAACTAACTCTTACAACATGCTAATAAAATTCCCATGAAATGTTCACAGAACCGGCATTAAATTATCTTAGAAACCGCAGAGATCATTTGCAGAAATATTGCAGAGTTCCCTGGGAACAAAAATAAACCGAAGACTCTCAAAATTATCAAGGACAAGACAGGTCCAATCTGCAGGGACCTCTGTCAAAGGATGCTCAAGACAGGGAAAGGAACGGGAACTTCTTTTTCCAGATTTAATGAAAAGTCAGGGAGGGGATATATCTCCAGCTGCATCCTCTGCCTCAAGCAGCAGGGGAGAAGAAGTTCATACTGAAGTAAGACAGGAGACAAATCGGGATTTTCGCATTACATATTTTTCCATTCCTCCCCGAGTTATCACACTCCAAAGGCATCTCCACCCAGGACTCAGCCACAGTTGAATGGAACATCCCCATAATGTCCTTCATATTATTACCCAGCCCCCCACCCTCCCCCTGGAGCCTCAGGCTAATCATGCATGTTCTTCAAACTATTAATTAAGCCTGAGTCATTAGGAGCCTTGGATGTTGGTGTATAATGGGTGCCATCTATTGATGTAATGTGATTCTTTTCAAGGTGGAATGCAGAACTGTGCAGGCCACGGCTTCATTGAGCCCTCCCCAGAGCCTGCTGTTTCAGGACAATACGCTGCATTTTGCAAGTCAGCCTCTACAGAAACTGGATCCCAAGGGGCTCGGCATGGGGGACAGCTGTCACACAAAAGGGATGCCCGGGGAGGTCAGGGAGGCAGCCAGGCAGCACTACCCAGCCTTTACTGCAGAGGCATCTGCCAGGGGCTGGCCCACTCTCAGCCAGCCTGGCCTCGTCCCAGACTTGGGGCCTGGGAGCTGAGGCCCAATGAGCTGACCCACTGGCCTCCACACCCAATTTGCGGAGTAGCACTGGTTGTGCTTTCTCTACTCTCAGCTGGGCTGACTCTGGCTGGTTCCTGAGGTCTTAGCTTGCGACAGCTGCTCCCTAGGGAATCCCAGGCGAGGCTCTGTGCCCCTGCTTTATGCTTTCATGACACCTGCCATGGACCACAATACTCGTTAATTAAGTGTGGGATGGATCGTTTGGAGTCTGGGTTCCTGGCAGGGCAGACTGCCCTTTTCACTGCTGACCCTACAGCACCAATAGGGGTGCCTGGCGCACATGGGTATCTGCTAGATGTTTGTTGAATGAATAAACGACAATGACCCCCATGCTGTGATAATCTTAATACTTGTAGCTAACACTATGGAGGCACTTTCCATGGGCAGGCACTGAGTCTTCCCACAGGTTAAACACATTTCGTGAAAGAATGAATACGGATAGAATGCACTCACATTTATAATAAATAAATATTTACTAAGTGCCAACTGTGTGCCAGACACTACACTTGGCACTAATTTCCTTTTTACCAATCAAGTTCCAAGCTACTGGATTAGCTTTTTTCCAGGGTGTTGGAGCAGCCCGTGGCTAGTTCTTCAGGGCAAGCGTGGCCCTGAAACCAACTGTCCCCGGAGTCAAAATCCATACCAGTAACAGTCCTAGATATCAGTGCAGCGTTCTGTGCCTTGTTTTATGCTTTATTGTTCACATCGCGTTGGTGAGAACTGGGTCCCTAGGACACCTCGAGCTGCCAGAGACTGGGGGAAGTGTTTTGCCCATCATTGCAGCCTCCGAGGTGGGGGATGGACCTCCAAGAGGAAGGGTGTAGAGCTGGGGAGCCACGGGGCAGTGGCCGCCAGATGCCCAAGAAAGACCCCAAATGACGTGAGCATGAGCCCTGGGTTTGCAAGCAGCTGCTCAGGGCCTGGCTTTTCCTCCTTTGAAAGAGGGAAGTGACGCCGCCCTAGGAACTCCAGGTCCTAGAGGAGCAGGGATAGACTCACTGCGGGCTGCTCCACATTCCACCACTTCTTACCGCCTTCCTGATTGTTACCACACCCACGTGCCACCTGGACTTAATTTACCTAACAATTTTCTTGCAATTGCCTCACCTTTTAAAAACTTTAATCTCATCCTCAGCAATAATATTGATGAAATCACAGTTTGGGTGTGTGTGTGTGTGTGGCAAAGACCAAGGTCTCTTTTGCAAAAGTGACGGTCTCTTTGTTCCCGATAGAAAAAGCCTGATTTCTTTGCCTGCCCATGGGATGCTCAGAATAAAAACTTCCTGATCTGGCCTCTCTTTCAGCTAGGTGTGGTTTTATAACTCGTCCTGGTCAATGGTATGTAAGCAGAAAGGGTGAGGTAAAGGAGAGGCATGTATCTTTTTCCTTTCCTGTTCTGCTTCCTGCCTGGAATGTAGGCATGATGGCTGGAGCTGCAGCAACTAGATAAGACCTGGAGGTAGCCTTGAGCCTGGAGGTCTTGCACAGCAGAGTAACAAGGTGGAAGGAGATTGAGCCTTGATCTTGGGAATTAAGGAATGCCATGCAAGCCCTTGACCTTTACCAAAGGAGAAGCACACATTTTTCTTGTTGGGCCACTGGTTTGTTGTTATTATTTGTCGATTGCAGTGAAAGCTATTCTGAACTAACATAACGTGCTAGAACAAGGTTTGAACACGTATTAAAATAAATGTCTAAGTATTAACAATTTTTAAAAGATCTATTTATCTATTTACCTGAGAGAGTAGAAAGAGAGTAGAGAGAGAAGGAGCAAGGGGAGGGGCAGAAGCAGACTCCCCATTGAGCAAGGAGCCTGGTGCAGGATCATGATCTGAGCTGAGGGCAGATACTTGACCTACTGAGCCACCCAGGCATCCCAGTATTAACATGTTAAAAGGTTCATGACCACTGCTGTCACCCTGGTTGTCTGCAGTGGAATGCTACCAGAACTTAGGAAACACTGAGATCACACAGGTTAAAAAGTCTTGAAATCTGTGAAGTGTTCCACAGATCTCCTTGGTGCTTTTGGTCTCACCTGGTGCCCAGCACACAGGAGGTGTTGGGTCATCCTTCTCCAGACGGTGATAACAAAAGAGAGGAGGCAAGGGGCATTGACAATGCAGAGTGCAAACCCACAGCCTCTCTGCTTCCCCCCCAGCAATATGCAGAACACCCTATCTCCTTTCTCAGATATGGTCAGAACCCCATAATTCACATTGAAATTAATACCTACAGGATTGTCCTCCAAAGCCCAGAGTCTTGGGTTCCGGTCTCCTCTGCTATTGGTTCCCTGTGTGACCTTGGACAAGGTCATTAATTCAATTGAAATTCAGAGCGCTCAGTTCAATTCAAGTCTTTCCTGGCTACTTAGTGTGTGCCTGTGCCAGGCTCCTCAAGGAGATCAGCATCTGGTTGCAGGTAGGCTCAGCCTTGAGAGATCAGGAGAAGGGGATTTGAAACACAGATCTGCACCCTAAAGACAGTGTCTTCATCTTGGTTCCCGGAAGTCCCTGAGACCAGGACTTCGGTGGCAGGGTTTATGCAGGAGGTGATCCTGGGAAGCACCCAACTTTATCTGTCTGTGACTAAGTTCCCTAATCTATAAAATTGACATAATAATAGCATAGCCCTCCCTCCCCCAACATCAGGCTGCTGGGAGTTATTAATTATCAGTGAGAGGATTGTCTCATAAGAACCAATTCTGTGTGTCTCTTCCCAACGCTCTGTTAGTGACATCATGGCAGCTTGGTAGCTTGAATCGCGTGGTGGGAGGTGGCAGGTTACACCATGGAGATCGGCATATGCTAGAGATCGGGGCCTTTCCCCAGAGAGCTGGTTATTAAACCTTGGCAGTTGTGCCACTGATTATTGTACTGAATCTACACAAGACAGTGCCCGGCACACAGTGCTCTACATCAGCATCAGCAGTGACAGTCATTGTGCTGCATACAAGGCAGTGATGCTCACATGTAGTCCAGGGACTGAGGACATGTTTACCCCAACTCTACATCTTCCATTCTAGGCCACGGAAAATCCTTTCATCTGCTTTGAACCTCAGAGCCTAGAAGGGCCTGGCCAAAGGGGAGGATGACTCTATTATGCAAAAATAGGTCGATTGTTTGCCATCAGCCAGACACCAAGGTGCAACAACAGTTCGAGCAGAGGCTAGCTTTGTGTTGCCTTCCCAGCCAGCCTAGGCATTGAAACTGGCCACCTGTCTCCAGCCTTGTGACTTTGAACAAGTCACTTACCTCTTGTGCTTCAGTTTCCTCTTCTGCAAAATGATGGTAGTGTCAGAAAGGTGCCTGGCATGTACAGTTGACCCTTGAACAACATGATTTGAATGGCATGAGTCCTCTTGTATATGGATTTTTTGTGATAAATATAATATAGTTCCTATTGGTGTATTGTCTCTTCCATATGATTTTCTTAACATTTTCCTTTCTCCGTCTTACTTTATTGTAGGAATACAATATACCACACATATACAAAATATGTATTAATTGACTGTTCCCAGTAAGACTTCCAGTCAATAGTAGGCTACTAGTAGTTAAGTTTTTGGAGAATCAAAAGTTATGTCTGGATTTTTTACTATGGGAGTGGTCAGTGCCCCTCATCCCTGTGTTGTTCGAGGGTCAATTGTAACAAGTGCTCAATAAAGTTCACTACGACTAACGTAATGTATTGCTAACATCAACAGTACCCTCACATCTGTATGTGCGTCACTATTTTCACCTGTGTACACAGCTACTTAACAACAGCATCAAACAAGATCCCTTACAGCCATTTGGAAGATGCACAGCCGAGGTGCAGAGTTTTGGTGGCCTAGCCATGATAGCAGTGCAAGTTGGTGTGGGAGCTGGGGAGCCTCGGGCCCTTGCACACCCCACCCCAACTCAGACTCCCTCCGCCCCTTGAGAGGCTGCTGGCCCCAAATGGCCCCAAATAACTTCGGTGTCCCCTCATCCCAGCAGGAGCTTCAGAAGTCAGTGGCTCGGACAATTGCACTTTCTTTTCTCTTTCCAAAGAGGGATCAGCCTTGCAGGCCCTTTGAAAGAGCTGTGATTACATCTTCATTTGTGGGTAATGGGATTAGCATGGCCCATGGCATAGCCTCGGGGTGCAGTGGGGATTGGCAGGCACTGCCCATGAGGGCGATAGCAGGGAAGAATTGCTCCAGGCTGCCGGGCCCCTCCAGGCTGCCAGACTCCAGACACTGGGGGATAAAGGGAAGACAGATGCAGGGACCAGAAAATGGAATTAGCCCCATCCCAATGCACAGAGGGCTGGCTGCCTCGCCCCAGCCAGACTCCTCCACTAATCGAGGCTCTCTGGGCCCAGAGACACCAGAAACTGCTCTCCGGAATAATGATAATGAGATGAAGTGTGTGTGTGTGTGTGTGTGTGTGTGTGTGTGCGCGCGTGTGTGTCCGTGTTGGATGAGGGTGCCTGTCTGTGGCTTTAGCCTTCAGATATCATCCTACCCTGGAGAGCTCCCCCTGGCCAAGAGATATAGGAAGAAACTAAGACAGGAGGTGGGTGAGCAAGGAAGCAGAGCCTGGGGACTCAGCTACATCCGGCTCTGCACAGACCTACTATGTGCGAGTAGAACTTACTGGGTGGCACACGACAGTGCGCCTTCCTTGTAAGGTGGCTCTGCGCCCAGAGCTACTGTGTGACCACGTCCCTGAGTCTGGGACCAGACAGCCCAGGATGGTGTAAAACTCATCCCCATTCTACATACGAGGGAATTCAAGTTTTGCGGTGACTGATGCTGGAAAACGCCCTCTGCCACGGCCAGTAGAATATGCCACGGACGACAGTGTCCCCAACCTGGGGCTTTGCAGACCACTGGACAGATTTTTTCAGTTGCTGTAACTCATGTTAATACAGTCTATAACTGTTTAATGTTTCTCTTGAGGTTTCTTCTCTTTTAAAATTTTTAGTTTCTTATTCTCCTAACTTTTCGTCTTGAAAAATTTCAAATCGGGGCACCTGGGTGGCTCACTGGTTGAGCGTCTGCCTTCTGCTCGGGGTCCTGGGATCGAGTCCTGCAACAGGCTCCCCATAGGGAGCCTGCTTCTCCCTCTACCTGTGTCTCTGCCTCTCTCTGTGTGTCTCTCATGAATAAATAAATTGAATCTTAAAAAAAAAAACATTGCAAACCTACTAAAAAGTTGCTTGAAGGGATACCTGTGTGTCCTTTATGTAGAGTCTGGATTCACTAGGTGAGAGCATCTGCCCTATTTGCTTTCTCTCTTTCTCTTGGTATATATAATGTGTGTTCGTGTACATCTATGTGTATACGTATATGGCTATAGTTATATGTATATACATGTGTGTACACATACATGGCTACAGGTGTATGTGCATGTATGCACATGCATGTACATATATGATTGTGTGTGCTGCAGGTATGTGCATACACTTTTTTGTGAACGGTTTGCAAGCATGTACTACATGTGACTTGCAACCACCTGAGAATGTGTCTTCTGGAACAAGGACGTTCTCTTACATAACCACAATGACGATGATCACACTTAGGAAATTTAACATTGATTTAATTCTATTATCTAACTTACAATCCACATTCAAATTTCCCCCCAATTAACCCACCAACGTCCTTTAGAGCCTTTTTTTCCTCTTTAAATCCGGGATACAATCAAGGATCACTCATCACGTTTATTTATCGCTTCTCCGAGATGTAATCGGAAGCACCGAGAGCAATTGAAGAAGGGGCTTCTCTCTCAGCCTGGCTGCGGACCGCTGCGCCAGCACCCCGCAGCAAATCATCTCTCCCGGGGGGCTGACACCGCTCGGGAAACCCTGCCCTGCGCCAGATTGCTTCTGGGTCAGTACGACAGATAAAGGCAGCGCCTGTCCTTGACGGGCGCCCTGGGTTCCGCTTCCCCACTGGTCAAATGAGCATGTCGCTAAGCCTGGGCTCCGCCAGAGGCGTGGCGGGCACAGTCCCCTCGCCGCCCTCCACTATCCCAACTTTGATTTTGTTCAGAGCAGTGAGCCCATGCCCACGTGACAACGGATGAGGACTAGTGCTGACCAGCCCTTCCTCCTTTGCTGGATGCTCCCTTCCTCCCCTGGGGCCAGGACAGGCCAGGGTGGCTCAATGGCCAGTATTGGGAGATATCTGCCCTGGGTACTTTCTTCCTTTGGTAATAAAAGAAGCCCCTTCAGGAAACGCCCCTCCCCTTCCTTTCTTCCCACTTCCTACCTTGAACTTGGTTGTGATGCCCGGAGCTGTAGCAGCCGCTGGTGACCATAAAGCAACATGCACTGGAACAAAATGACAACTGCCTCTGGGAGACAGAGCAGATAGATGGGAAGAGCCTGGTTTCATAGTGCCAACACTCAGTTCCCGCTCCAGGCCTGACCTGCCACCTCCCCTTTCTCCTTGTGGGAGAGGAATACTTGTCTTTATGGCTGAAGCTACACTCATTCCTAATTGATACTTTCAGGAGGCTTCTAAGAAACTTTCCAGCAGAAAGTATAAGGCACATGGGACCAGACACGACTGGGTACAAACATCAGAGGCAGACTCTAATTAGGTCTGTGAGCCTGGTACATCATTTAAATTCTCAGGGTCCAGATGTCTCAGCTAGCAAGCAAGCAAGAAAGGAAAAAGAAAGAAGGAAACTCCAGGAAATGCTGGAAAGCTGGAAAGACATACACACTTGTAGTCAGTTGCCCATTGAATGCATAGTTGTTGAGCACCTAGTCTGTAGCGGTCAGTCAATAACCAGTTAATGAGCACCTACTATGCTCTAAGCACTGTGCTAACTCTACAGGAATGTCCACGGTACAAAGTCCTTCCTCTTGTGAACTTACACTGGGAAGTTTCCTTCAGGTTTCAAACAATTTTTTTTTAAGGTTTTACTTATTTATTCATGAGAGACACAGAGAGAGAGAGAGAGGCGGAGACATAGGCAGAGGGAGAAGCAGGCTCCATGCAGGGAGCTCGATGCGGGACTCGATCCCAGGACCCCGGGATCACAACCTGAGCCAAAGGCAGATGCTCAACCACTGAGCCACCCAGGCAACCCTGACCTGGGTAACCCCAGAGCTGTGCTCTCACTGCTGTCTCAGACCTGCCACGGGCCACACTCGCAAGACACAGTGACTCTGCAGCTGTAAAATGCTCCAGGAGAAGGACAATGCCATGTCCACGTCCTTTTGGAAATGTGCTTCTGATTCCAATCTCATTTTGTGAATTACATAAAATAGGTTCCCTGGAAAATAAACAGGTTCTGTGGTGCATTAGGAGCCAATACTTTGCTCCCAGCTCCTCAGACCTGATGCAATTGCCAAACTGGGAGAGCACTAGCCGAGGCTGGCACTGGGCAAACTCTCCTGTCTATTTTCACCATCGCCTTCTTTAGCTATGCGAGGAGCCTGAGGAATCCAAGTGCAGTGTTTCCCTCTCCAACGAGGGATAAATAGGAAAGACCCTCACTTTCCAGAATGTGGGCTCGGGTGTGAAGTGCTGTCTCTGCCTACCTCACTCTGTCCTTATGTTGACCCTGGGAAAAAGTCACCCATCCTAGTTTACAATGGGAGAAACAGGCTCAGAGGAGTCATGTAACTTGCTCAGGGTCACACAGGCTCCGGTGCAGGGCCCGACTGTAGTGACTTGTCCTTCCCCCTGCCTGAAAGCAAGTGCAGAAGCCACTTGCTGTTTCATTTACTGGTGGACGCCCTTGGTTCAGGGCCTGGCTCACTGAAATGCGCTTTCCAGGACCCTTTGTTGCCTCAAGGAAGATGTGACAAAAATCCTCCAACTCACATGCCTTCGTCTGAGAGGAGTTGAGCGGGACATAGGGCAGACAAAAGGGAGGGGATTTATACTTGAGAATAAAAACAAAACCCATCACAGCCAGATGGCAATGAGGCTTTCCAATTGTGACCTGCGATTTGCTTCATCTGAGCTTCTATGTGTTTCCATCAAACAAATTAGCCAAAACTTGGTGCCTTGTCCTGAAATTTAAAAAGAGGGCAAAACACATACGGTTGGGCGATCGGAGTCTCTATGAGCGAGCCGAAAGCTGCTGGGTAAAACTCTTCTCTTCTCTAGGCCCGATTTATAAAATGAAGGCAGTGGGATTCCTAGACTCATTGTCTCCACTCAAATACCCGTCTCAGAGCTAAGATGACTGGACCTTTCCCAGCCTCTGTAAAGATTCAGAAGTCTAGCTTGTGACACCCTCCTCTTAGGCATTTGCAAAGAGTGAGTAGCTCAACAAACCATTAGGAGCCAGCCTCATCAATGCACAGATAATAAAAATCACATGTACGCGGTATTTACCAGGTGTTTCATCATACCCATTTAACAGATGAATAAACTGAGGCACAGGGGACCACAGCAATTTACCCAGGGAGCCACAGCTAGCAAGTGGTAAAACATGACTCCCACCGTCTGCTTCTAACTGCTGCCCCGAGGCTCCTTCCAATGCGGTATCTGCTCTGCGGGAGAGCTGGGGCCACGGTCCCGCATGCAGGGTGTCTCACGGACCTCTCCAGATGGGGAGATGCAGCCATCGTCCCAATCTGCAGAGACGGCATCGAGGCTGACACTCACACAGAGGCTGAGCTTGAACTAGGGTCTCCCTTGTAAGTCTTGTCCGCAGGTCCCGAAGATGGGTCATTCAGAGGCCCACTTGGGCTGGAATCCCTGCCCTAAGTATCCCCATCCCAAGCTGTGAGTGATGCAGTTCGTTTTGCTTTGCCTCCAGGCATGAGAGGCATATTCCCCTGAAGGATTATTTCCAGGGAGGCTGTCACCAGACAGTTGAGGAAATACTCACATTTGCCTCAGGTGTTTCCCTCAAGTGAGCTGAGCCCCAGCTGGGCCCCTGTGCTTGGGTCACTGCACGCAGGGACCTGAAGGCAGTCAGTCTGCCTGCCCCGGCCCAACACTCGTCCTCCCTCCACCTTGCCTGGTGCCTGGGGTGCCACCAGTACAGCACCAGGTGCTCAGCCTCCCCTGGGCCAACCTCAAAGTGCTCAGGGAAGACCGACAAGTGAAAACTGTGGAGTTTCTAATAAAACATTCACCCCATTGATGAAGGACTCGGCATGTGCCAGGCTGAGCCAAGAGCTGGGCAGGTCTCATCCTTGGAGCTAAACGGTGTTTTTCCTGTTCCCAGTTGAGGAAACAGGCCCGAGGGATCGTTTCCATGTCCCACGGTGGTGCTGCAGTGGAGGTGTCCGTTGTCCCGGCCACACTGCATGGCAACAGCTGCTCGATGTGTCCAGGCTGCCGATGTGAGGCTGTGCACTCCCGGAGAGCAGGACTGTGTCGGGTCCGTAGACAGGGCTGGCACACAGTAGGTGTTCACTAAGTGTTCATCGGATGAATGAATGAATGAATGAATGAGGCCCTGCGTCCTGTGGCAGAGGCTGAGCATGCTCTCCATGCTCACTCCTCTCCTCCGGAGCACTCCTCCGGCCCGCATTCGCCAGCCTTCCCTGCGGTTCTGGCCCGTGCAACACGGGGAGACGTTATGGCACCGTTTCCAAGGCTGGTCCATCCATACAAACCTTCTGTACCATCCTCTGCTCTTTCTTTCTCCCCCTTGCCTCGCCGTATGCCGAGGATCCAGCAAAGAATTCAGAGGTCGGAGGGATGGTGGACCCCCAAGACGGAAGAAGTCATGGTGCCTGAGTCACCTTCTGGAGGAAGAGTGGTCCAAGCGGCCGCATCGGGCTATTACTTGGCCAGGAAATAAGCTTGCACCGCGTCAAGCGGCTGAGGAGTGGAGGTTGTTTGCTGCAGCGTTAGACCACTGGAGCTGACAGAGGAGTTTGGAGAGAAATTCTCCTAGAATCAGAAGCTCTCAGGGTTGAAAAGGACCTTGAACATCCCAGAGGCAAAGTTCCCACGCAGCACAGGCAATCCCATTATAGCGTCTCCACCTGCAGTTCTCCCAACCAGATTTGCACACCCACAGTGACGGGGAGCTCACTCCCAGGAGGCGGTGTTGTCTATCTTTGGATGGCTCCGGCTGTGGGAGACCTCCTTACCCCGAGCCCTGCCTCCTTGCACTTTCCCCATGTTGACCTGCCTCTTAGCCTCCACGCAGAGTGAGCTGGCTCTTCCTTCTTACGCGCAGCTGAAGGTAGAGACAAGGTTCTCCTGGCTGACTTCTTTCTTCATTCAATGAATGAGCACTGAGGCCCGTGACTGGCCAGGCGGTGTCCAGGCCTGGCCCCACCATCCATCCCTTTCCTCCTGGGCATGGTTTGTAGAGCTGGGCCCAGGTTTACATTTCACATGGCTATGAGGGGGCCGATTCTCTCCAGCCCTGTCCCTGGCACTGGCCTCCGTGGGAGGTCACCACAGCAACATTTCCCAAACCGCCACCCACCCCGTGCCCAGCATCCCAGCTTGCTTCATCCTCTCAGCTCCATGGGACGCACATCATTATGGTCCCATTTGACTGCAGGGTAACTGAGATTGGGAGAGCTGACTCCGCGTGCCTGGGGGACTCTAACTAGAAAGTAGCAACGCAGGGCTCAAATCCAGGCGTGTCTGCCACCAAAGCCCAGGTGCCACCTTGCAGGCTGTGGGGAACAGACCCCAGCCCCCGAGAGCCATGTGAAGACCAGGCCCAACAGCGCTGGCCCACAAACGGTAGCGTGGGCCTGCCTCCTGGGATCCGCTGCCCAGGCCCACATTTTGTCTACCTCGGTCAGGCTGGCTGGGTCCCTGGATGCCTGTGGCTCCTCCCTGGGCACCTGGGAGCTGTGGGTCATGGGACGAGCGCCCAAGGTCTATGCTGCAGCCATTCCCTGTGTCCGAATCGGTTAAGAGAAGCCCAGAGTCTGGCAGGGCCAATTGCCGGGCAGACCTCTGCTGACTGGAAAGTTGCTAACATATGTCCTTAATCCGACCTGCCGGCTCCTTGCCAGGCGCTGGAATGCATGGCTGCTCGGCAGGCCCGCCGAGTGTGGACAGCAGGCTCCCGCCGGACGGGGCCCAGGTGCCTACCGCGTGCCAGGGACTCATGCAGGCTACTTTATTTCATCCCCACAACAGGCCAGAGAGGTAGATGATTCTATACCCACTTTCCAGATAAGGACATAGAGGCTCAAAGAGGCAAAGTCATTTGTGTTCACAGTTGAGAGCAGGAGAGATGAAGTGTGTTTACACACAGGCAGACCTGGGCTTAAATTGTGTGTCAGGGATGCCTGGGTAGCTCAGTGGTTGAGCATCTGCCTTTGGCTCAAGGTGTGACCCCGGGGTCCTGGGATTGAGTCCCACATTGGTTTCCCTGCAAGGAGCCCGCTTCTCCCTCTGCCTGTGTCTCTGCCTCTCTTTCTGTGTCTCTCATGAATACATAAATAAAATAAAATTTTCACAAAAAAAAATTGTGTATCCATGCTGTGACACAGTCCCCCAGGGTTCTGGGTGGGGAAGGTTTATGGACGGGGTCTCGCCTCTCTCCTCGCACCTACTACATCACTTGGCCCCGTGTGGATGGTGGGACCACAGGGCGATGGCTCCTGAGCTTCATCAGGGCGAGGATTGATCCGACAGGCCCATGAGCTGAGCACAGGAGGGGCTTTGGACACGGTGGGTGGAAGGGTCTAGAGGACTTGCTATGGGGAAGTTGAGAGAGAAGGGAGAGGGACTGGGGACATGGCAGCAGGGGAGGAGCAAGAAGAGTAAAATGGCCAAAGAGAGAGTCAACAAGAAGGACGTCTGGAGGGGAAATGGTTGCTATAAAAGCAGGAGAGTCAAAAGAAGCAAAGGTAAGGCCCTCAGCAAAGGGAACAGCTCAGCCTCCACAAGAATAGACAGAGAGCCCCAGAAGCGCAAGGAGCCATCTGGGGAGGTAGTGAGCTCACTGTCCCTGGGAGTGTGCAAGCAGGTCTGCATCCAGAATGCAGAGGATTCATGCCTCCAGAATGGCCGTGCAGGCATCTCCCATCCCCAAAAGGCAGAGGCTCTGACCATGGTGACTGCCCCTCTGACACCCTCTCGTTTACGGCGCTCGTGGAGGGAGGAGGACTGGAATTCTAAGCTCAGAGCTGCTCTTCTTAGGTAATGTGGGTGCTCTGTCCTTGACTCTGAACTCTCTGAAGCCCGGGTGGGGAGTCAGCTACCATCCTGATGATGAGCTGCAGGGCCCCCATTGAGGGGAAGACTAAGCTCCTCTGCTGTGATCGAGGCCAGCTGAGGCCTGGTCCCGGTCCCTCCCCGGGCATCCTGTCCCTGTGCACCCCCACACCCGGGAAGCCTGAGTTAGTCCCTGCCAGTACCCTCCTGAAGCCGGGGCTCAGCATTGGATGCAGGCTGACCCCCAAAGGGGCGTGGCTCTGAATTTAAGAGAAATTCAAGCCCAGGGGTCCCTTTCTCTCCAGTGGAGGAAGTCCCCAAAGACGCTTGCAGCTGAGGTCTGTCTTCTGGCAGCGGGGGGGCCTGGGCAGTGCATCATGGGATTCACCATGTTGGGTGACCTTCCAGCTCACCTCAGCCAAATGGCCTCATCCCTCTGAGCTTTGGTTTCCTCAGCTGCAAAATATAGCACGAAGAGCAGTTCTTGACATTTTTGGTCTCAGGAACCCTTGCTCTCTCTCTCTCTCTCTCTCTCTGTCTCTCTCTAAGACTGGGCATGGAGCCCAATGAGAGGCTTGAACTCATAGCCCTGAGGTCAAGCCCTGAACTGAAATCAAGAGTCAGATGCTTAACCTACTGAGCTCCCTGGGCACCCCCCACCTTGTTCTCTTAAAAAGCATCAAGGGCCCCAAAGAGCTTTTGTGTGTGTATGTTATCTCTACCAACATTTAGAAGTTAAAATATTTTAGTTATTAATTTATTAAAAACGAAAACAGATCTTGTACATGTGGACATAAATAATGTTTTCAGTTTAAAATAATCAGTGAAAAGAGTGGCATTGTCCTATTTCTGCAGATCTCTTTACCGTCTGGGTTAATAGATTCAATCTGTTGCAATAGGTTGTTTGCTGGAAGTTCATAAAGAAAACTGCACCTTACAGGTATGTAGCTGGGAGACGGAGGAGGACTTAGTAGGCTTTTCAGACCATTTCTGATACTATACAAAACCCAACAAGTGGTAGCATTTGAACGGTTTCAATGTGTGATCTGAGAATGCATCAATGAGCTTTTTTTCCCCCTTGTTTCCAGAAAATCCATTGGTCTATCTTGCATTTCATTCCTTTTTCTTTTTCTCCTGAAGTGTAATTAGCACAATGTTATATTGGTTTCAGGTGTACGACATAGCGATTCAACCACTCTACGCATTGCTCACTGCTCACCACCCTGAGTGCAGTAACTTTGGATGGGTCTCTGACCTGCCTGTGGTTCTGAGACCCCGCTCATTCGTCATTTGGAAAATGCTGGCTTACCAACTGGTGAGATCTCCCAACTGCTGACACACGGAATCATGCATCAAAACGTCACTACACTCATCTTACCGCCAATCCCAAGTCTTTAAGAACGGGGAAGGAAGCTCACAATGGTGGATGCAAGTTTTCCAAAATTCTACATTTTGTCAAAAGCTCAATCTTCTTACTGGCAAAAAGTACTGTGAGTTGTTTATACCCACGTGAAAGGCTCATTTCATTCATTTTCAGCAAATATCTGCCCCGGATCCAAGTCTACATAACCAC